>NW_028262347.1:0-613653 GCF_047370975.1 Nipponia nippon
CTTAAGCGCAAAGACGACATATAGACCCAACAAAAGTGTAAGACACAGAAGACACCACACAAACTACGCAACAACAGACACAGCCTGAATCACGCCCTACCTAGCGCATTGCCATCGAGCTCAAGACTAATCTGCTCCCTCTAGGGGCCGCCTAGACAGCACTGTTCCCAGACAGACCTCTCCCCAGCGCTACTCTTAAAACCCCTTCCTGCAATGGCCAACCTTGTACCCTCCCTCCCCCTGACCCCTCTCCAGTACTAGAGCCTCAACTTAGCTTGCAGACGGCCACGAGGCTGAATCCATCCTTGACAAGGAAAACCACACTCAGCCCGCTGGATTCATCCTGCCATCGCCAGGTTCCTCTTCACCCTCTGCAGAACAAAACCGATGCCATCACAGTCACCACCACATCGGTCAACACAGACCTTTCCCAAAACAGCTGCCACTTCACATGCGTCGTGGCAGGCCGCTCACCTGCTCCCCTCCGATTCCGGAGTCCGACGCTGCAGCGATCGCTTCCCGGCACCCAGGATACCGAGAGACACAAAATTACCTTTGCGCTTGCAAGAAAACACCAGCCCCACGCTTCACCTCCCCCCACTACCCAGCTCACCTCAAAACGCCTCCTGCACTTCCAAAGGCAGCCCCCGCAGAACCTGCAAACCCTAAGAGAAACACTGCAACTCCATTGCCATACAATACTCGGCTATTAGATGCCAACCCGGCCCACCACCGCCTCACCTTCCGGGACCGCTTCGTCGCACATGCGGCGGCATCCTCCCGAGCCTGCATACGGCACCTGCAGAAACCCAAGCAGAGAGGCACATGCTGAGATACTGCCTCGAAACCACAGCCTGCCCGCACCGATCCCCGTCTCACCCTCCTTTACCTTGACAGCTCGCCCACCCCACCTTCGTCAGTCTGGCTTGCCTCCTGCAGGCTTACGTACCACCTGTAAGACCCAAACAACAGCAGTTAAGCTTATAACAGGACCAGCCACACACCACCTTAAAAATAACCACTACTTCAGCCTATCAATCCCCACTCACCTTGCCCAAGTCAGTTCCAGGGCCCATATCCCACATCACTCCTCGTTTGGAACCTTCACATTAACATAAAAAAAAAAAAGAAGAGTTAGAAACACCATAATGTAGTCAGATAGGCACCAGTCACATGTTCCCTCTGAAAGTACCTCAGCTACTCAGGACCAAAGAGTGACTGTGCAACCTTTGCCTCAACAGTCTAGGCACAGCAACACACCAGCCACAGACGCTTATCGCTACTACACCAACCCCCTGGACTCTACGCCGCCCTGGGCAGGGCGGCTCCAGGCCAAGCACACACACACCCCGACACTCCACAGAACACTACAAACAACAGGCCTCAAAGATGAGAGAGAACTCTCGGCAACAAGAACGACACCCAGACCGAAGACGCCGTCGAGCAAGACCACCTGCGGCACCGTGATGACGATGTGAGGAGCCTCTAGGGCAGCCGCCAAAACAGAGAGGAACGTCACAGCCCGTAACACGAAGTTACTCTCAAAACTGAGAGGATGTTGGCGCAACGAGCCCGGCTTCAAGACCTAACAACGTAAGGATGGAGGGAAGAAACCCCCGTCCACTAAGATGGACGGCAAGAGAACAGAGCTGCTCACGCAGCTGGAAACATCGCCGCAAAAGAGGACCGCCCGGAAACCTCCGAGACGCCAGACCGATCCACGCCGTACGCTTTTAACGCCAGAAAAGCAGCGCCCGATTGGCACTATGCCGACGAGTACAGGTGTTTCAGACGCCAGGAATGGCACCCGAGGCATATGCTGCCCCAGGCACATCCTGCCCACCTTAAGCGCAAAGACCCAACAAAAGTGTAAGACGCAGAAAACACACCACACAAGCTACACAACAACAGACACTGCCTGGAACTGCCTGGCGCACGCTGCCATCGAGCTGAAGACTAACCTGCTCCCTCTAGCTGACCAGAGGGCACTGTTCCCAGACAGACCTCTCCCCAGCGCTACCTTTAAAAACCCCATCCTGCAATGGCCAACCTTGTACCCTCCCTCCCCCGACCCCTCTCCAGCACTAGAGCCTCAACTTAGCTTGCAGACGGCCGCGAGGCTGAATCCATCCTTGACAAGGAAAACCACACTCAGCCCGCTGGATCCATCCTGCCGTCGCCAGGTTCCTCTTCACCCTCTGCAAAACAAAACCGATGCCATCACAGTCACCACCACATCGGTCAACACAGACCTTTCCCAAAACAGCTGCCACTTCACATGCGTCGTGGCAGGCCGCTCACCTGCTCCCCTCCGATTCCGGAGTCCGACGCTGCAGCTGTCACCGCTTCCGGCACCTAGGATACCGAGAGACACAAAATTACCTTTGCGCTTGCAAGAAAACACCAGCCCCACGCTTCACCTCCCTACTACCCAGCTCACCTCAAACGCTCCTGCACTTCCAAAGGCAGCCCCCACGGAACCTGCAAACCCTAAGAGAAACACTGCAACTCCATTGCCATACAATACTCGGCTATTAGATGCCAACCCGGCCCACCACCGCCTCACCTTCCGGGACCGCTCGTCGACATGCGGCGGCATCCCTCCGAGCCTGCATACGGCACCTGCAGAAACCCAAGCAGAGAGGCACATGCTGAGATACTGCCCGAAACCACAGCCTGCCCGCACCGATCCCCGTCTCACCCTCCTTTACCTTGACAGCTCGCCCGCCCCACCTTCGTCAGTCTGGCTTGCCTCTTGCAGGCTTACGCACCACCTGTAAGACCCAAACAACAGGAGTTGCTTATAACAGGACCAGCCACACACCACCTGAAAAATAACCACTACTTCAGCCTACCAGTCCCCACTCACCTTGTCCAAGTCAGCTCCAGGGCCCATATCCCACATCACTCCTCGCTTGGAACCTTCACATTAAATAAAAAAAATAAAAAGAAGAGTTAGAAACACCATAATGTAGTCAGATAGGCACCAGTCACATGTTCCCTCTAGTACCTCAGCTACTCAGACCAAGATGACTGTGCAACCTTTGCCTCAACAGTCTAGGCACAGCAACACATCAGCCACAGACGCTTATCGCTATTCCACCAACCCCCTGACTCTACGCCCCCCTGGGCAGGGCGGCTCCAGGCCAAGCACACACACACCCCGACACTCCACAGAACACTACAAACAACAGGCCTCAAAGACGAGAGAGAACTCTCAGCAACAAGCACGACACCCAGACCGAAGACGCCGTCGAGCAAGACCATCTGCAGCACCGTGATGACGATGTGAGGAGCCTCTAGGGCAGCCGCCAAAACAGAGAGGAACGTCACAGCCCGTAACACGAAGTTACTCTCAAAACTGAGAGGACGCTGGCGCAACGAGCCCGGCTTCAAGACCTAACAACATAAGGATGCAGGCAAGAAACCCCCGTCCACTAAGATAGACGGCAAGAGAACAGAGCTGCTCACGCAGCCGGAAACGTCGCCGCAAAAGAGGACCGCCTGGAAACCTCCGAGACGCCAGACCAATCCACGCCGCACGCTTTAAAGGCCAGAAAAGCAGTGCCCGATTGGCACTATGCCGACGAGTACAGGTGTTTCAGACGCCAGGAATGGCACCCGAGGCATTTGCCGCCCCAGACACACCCTGCCCACCTTAAGCGCAAAGACGACATATAGACCCAACAAAAGTGTAAGACACAGAAGACACCACACAAACTACGCAACAACAGACACAGCCTGGAACCGCCCTACCTAGCGCACGCTGCCATCGAGCTCAAGACTAATCTGCTCCCTCTAGCCGCCTAGACAGCACTGTTCCCAGACAGACCTCTCCCCAGCGCTACCTTTAAAACCCCTTCCTGCAATGGCCAACCTTGTACCCTCCCTCCCCCGACCCCTCTCCAGCACTAGAGCCTCAACTTAGCTTGCAGACGGCCGCGAGGCTGAATCCATCCTTGACAAGGAAAACCACACTCAGCCCGCTGGATTCATCCTGCCATCGCCAGGTTCCTCTTCACCCTCTGCAGAACAAAACCGATGCCATCACAGTCACCACCACATCGGTCAACACAGACCTTTCCCAAAACAGCTGCCACTTCACATGCGTCGTGGCAGGCCGCTCACCTGCTCCCCTCCGATTCCGGAGTCCGACGCTGCAGCTATCATCGCTTCCAGCACCTAGGATACCGAGAGACACAAAATTACCTTTGCGCTTGCAAGAAAACACCAGCCCCACGCTTCACCTCCCTACTACCCAGCTCACCTCAAACGCTCCTGCACTTCCAAAGGCAGCCCCCGCAGAACCTGCAAACCCTAAGAGAAACACTGCAACTCCATTGCCATACAATACTCGGCTATTAGATGCCAACCCGGCCCACCACCGCCTCACCTTCCGGGACCGCTCGTCGACATGCGGCAGCATCCCTCCGAGCCTACATACGGCACCTGCAGAAACCCAAGCAGAGAGGCACATGCTGAGATACTGCCCGAAACCACAGCCTGCCCGCACCGATCCCCGTCTCACCCTCCTTTACCTTGACAGCTCGCCCACCCCACCTTCGTCAGTCTGGCTTGCCTCTTGCAGGCTTACGCACCACCTGTAAGACCCAAACAACAGCAGTTGCTTATAACAGGACCAGCCACACACCACCTGAAAAATAACCACTACTTCAGCCTACCAGTCCCCACTCACCTTGTCCAAGTCAGCTCCAGGGCCCATATCCCACATCACTCCTCGCTTGGAACCTTCACATTAAATAAAAAAAATAAAAAGAAGAGTTAGAAACACCATAATGTAGTCAGATAGGCACCAGTCACATGTTCCCTCTAGTACCTCAGCTACTCAGACCAAGATGACTGTGCAACCTTTGCCTCAACAGTCTAGGCACAGCAACACATCAGCCACAGACGCTTATCGCTATTCCACCAACCCCCTGACTCTACGCCCCCCGGGCAGGGCGGCTCCAGGCCAAGCACACACACACACCGACACTCCACAGAACACTACAAACAACAGGCCTCAAAGACGAGAGAGAACTCTCGGCAACAAGAACGACACCCAGACCGAAGACGCCGTCGAGCAAGACCACCTGCGGCACCGTGATGACGATGTGAGGAGCCTCTAGGGCAGCCGCCAAAACAGAGAGGAACGTCACAGCCCGTAACACGAAGTTACTCTCAAAACTGAGAGGACGCTGGCGCAACGAGCCCGGCTTCAAGACCTAACAACGTAAGGATGCAGGCAAGAAACCCCCGTCCACTAAAATGGACGGCAAGAGAACAGAGCTGCTCACGCAGCTGGAAACATCGCCGCAAAAGAGGACCGCCCGGAAACCTCCGAGACACCAGACCGATCCATGCCGCACGCTTTAAACGCCAGAAAAGCAGCGCCCGATTGGCACTATGCCGACGAGTACAGGTGTTTCGACGCCAGGAATGGCACCTGAGGCATATGCCACCTCAGACACACCCTGCCCACCTTAAGTGCAAAGACAACATATACACCCAACAAAGGTGTAATACACAGAAGACACACCAGACAAGCTACACAACAAAAGACACAGCCTGGAACCGCCCTGCCCGGCGCACGCTGCCATCGAGCTGAAGACTAATTTGCTCCCTCTAGCCGCCTAGACAGCACTGTTCCCAGACAGACCTCTCCCCAACACTACCTTTAAAACCCCATTCTGCAACGGCCAACCTTGTACCCTCCCTCCCCCGACCCCTCTCCAGCACTAGAGCCTCAACTTAGCTTGCAGACGGCCGCGAGGCTGAATCCATCCTTGACAAGGAAAACCACACTCAGCCCGCTGGATTCATCCTGCCATCGCCAGGTTCCTCTTCACCCTCTGCAGAACAAAACCGATGCCATCACAGTCACCACCACATCGGTCAACACAGACCTTTCCCAAAACAGCTGCCACTTCACATGCGTCGTGGCAGGCCGCTCACCTGCTCCCCTCCGATTCCGGAGTCCGACGCTGCAGCTGTCATCGCTTCCAGCACCTAGGATACCGAGAGACACAAAATTACCTTTGCGCTTGCAAGAAAACACCAGCCCCACGCTTCACCTCCCTACTACCCAGCTCACCTCAAACACTCCTGCACTTCCAAAGGCAGCCCCCGCAGAACCTGCAAACCCTAAGAGAAACACTGCAACTCCATTGCCATACAATACTCGGCTATTAGATGCCAACCCGGCCCACCACCGCCTCACCTTCCGGGACCGCTCGTCGACATGCGGCGGCATCCCTCCGAGCCTGCATACGGCACCTGCAGAAACCCAAGCAGAGAGGCACATGCTGAGATACTGCTCGAAACCACAGCCTGCCCGCACCGATCCCCGTCTCACCCTCCTTTACCTTGACAGCTCGCCCACCCCACCTTCGTCAGTCTGGCTTGCCTCTTGCAGGCTTACGCACCACCTGTAAGACCCAAACAACAGCAGTTGCTTATAACAGGACCAGCCACACACCACCTGAAAAATAACCACTACTTCAGCCTATCAATCCCCACTCACCTTGCCCAAGTCAGCTCCAGGGCCCATATCCCACATCACTCCTCGCTTGGAACCTTCACATTAAATATAAAAAAAAAAAAGAAGAGTTAGAAACACCATAATGTAGTCAGATAGGCACCAGTCACATGTTCCCTCTAGTACCTCAGCTACTCAGACCAAGATGACTGTGCAACCTTTGCCTCAACAGTCTAGGCACAGCAACACACCAGCCACAGACGCTTATCGCTACTACGCCAACCCCCTGCCTCTACGCCCCCTGGGCAGGGCGGCTCCAGGCCAAGCACACACACACCCCGACACTCCACAGAACACTACAAACAACAGGCCTCAAAGACGAGAGAGAACTCTCTGCAACAAGAACGACACCCAGACCGAAGACGCCGTCGAGCAAGACCACCTGCGGCACCGTGATGACGATGTGAGGAGCCTCTAGGGCAGCCGCCAAAACAGAGAGGAACGTCACAGCCCGTAACACGAAGTTACTCTCAAAACTGAGAGGACGCTGGCGCAACGAGCCCGGCTTCAAGACCTAACAACGTAAAGGATGCAGGGAAGAAACCCCCGTCCACTAAGATGGACGGCAAGAGAACAGAGCTGCTCACGCAGCCGGAAACGTCGCCGCAAAAGAGGACCGCCCGGAAACCTCCGAGACGCCAGACCGATCCACGCCGCACGCTTTAAACGCCAGAAAAGCAGCGCCCGATTGGCACTATGCCGACGAGTACAGGTGTTTCAGATGCCAGGAATGGCACCCGAGGCATATGCTGCCCCAGGCACACCCTGCCCACCTTAAGCGCAAAGACGACATATAGACCCAACAAAAGTGTAAGACACAGAAGACACCACACAAACTACGCAACAACAGACACAGCCTGGAACCGCCCTGCCCGGCGCACGCTGCCATCGAGCTGAAGACTAATCTGCTCCCTCTAGCCGCCTAGACGGCGCTGTTCCCAGACAGACCTCTCCCCAGCGCTACCTTTAAAACCCCATTCTGCAATGGCCAACCTTGTACCCTCCCTCCCCCCGACCCCTCTCCAGCACTAGAGCCTCAACTTAGCTTGCAGACGGCCGCGAGGCTGAATCCATCCTTGACAAGGAAAACCACACTCAGCCCGCTGGATCCATCCTGCCGTCGCCAGGTTCCTCTTCACCCTCTGCAAAACAAAACCGATGCCATCACAGTCACCACCACATCGGTCAACACAGACCTTTCCCAAAACAGCTGCCACTTCACATGCGCCGTGGCAGGCCGCTCACCTGCTCCCCTCCGATTCCGGAGTCCGACGCTGCAGCTGTCATCGCTTCCGGCACCTAGGATACCGAGAGACACAAAATTACCTTTGCGCTTGCAAGAAAACACCAGCCCCACGCTTCACCTCCCTACTACCCAGCTCACCTCAAACGCTCCTGCACTTCCAAAGGCAGCCCCCGCAGAACCTGCAAACCCTAAGAGAAACACTGCAACTCCATTGCCATACAATACTCGGCTATTAGATGCCAACCCGGCCCACCACCGCCTCACCTTCCGGGACCGCTCGTCGACATGCGGCGGCATCCCTCCGAGCCTGCATACGGCACCTGCAGAAACCCAAGCAGAGAGGCACATGCTGAGATACTGCCCGAAACCACAGCCTGCCCGCACCGATCCCCGTCTCACCCTCCTTTACCTTGACAGCTCGCCCGCCCCACCTTCGTCAGTCTGGCTTGCCTCTTGCAGGCTTACGCACCACCTGTAAGACCCAAACAACAGGAGTTGCTTATAACAGGACCAGCCACACACCACCTGAAAAATAACCACTACTTCAGCCTACCAGTCCCCACTCACCTTGCCCAAGTCAGCTCCAGGGCCCATATCCCACATCACTCCTCGCTTGGAACCTTCACATTAAATAAAAATAAAAAGAAGAGTTAGAAACACCATAATGTAGTCAGATAGGCACCAGTCACATGTTCCCTCTAGTACCTCAGCTACTCAGTCCAAGATGACTGTGCAACCTTTGCCTCAACAGTCTAGGCACAGCAACACATCAGCCACAGACGCTTATCGCTATTCCGCCAACCCCCTGACTCTACGCCCCCCGGGCAGGGCGGCTCCAGGCCAAGCACACACACACCCCGACACTCCACAGAACACTACAAACAACAGGCCTCAAAGACGAGAGAGAACTCTCGGCAACAAGAACGACACCCAGACCAAAGACGCCGTCGAGCAAGATCACCTGCGGCACCGTGATGACGATGTCAGGAGCCTCTAGGGCAGCCGCCAAAACAGAGAGGAACATCACAGCCCGTAACACAAAGTTACTCTCAAAACTGAGAGGACGTTGGCGCAACGAGCCCGGCTTCAAGACCTAACAACGTAAGGATGCAGGGAAGAAACCCCCGTCCACTAAGATGGACGGCAAGAGAACAGAGCTGCTCACGCAGCCGGAAACGTCGCCGCAAAAGAAGACCGCCCGGAAACCTCCGAGACGCCAGACCGATCCATGCCGCACGCTTTAAACGCCAGAAAAGCAGCGCCCAATTGGCACTATGCCGACGAGTACAGGTGTTTCGACGCCAGGAATGGCACCCGAGGCATATGCCACCTCAGACACACCCTGCCCACCTTAAGCGCAAAGACGACATATAGACCCAACAAAAGTGTAAGACACAGAAGACACCACACAAACTACGCAACAACAGACACAGCCTGGAACCGCCCTGCCCGGCGCACGCTGCCATGGAGCTCAAGACTAATCTGCTCCCTCTAGCCGCCTAGACGGCGCTGTTCCCAGACAGACCTCTCCCCAGCACTACCTTTAAAACCCCATTCTGCAACGGCCAACCTTGTACCCTCCCTCCCCCAACCCCTCTCCAGCACTAGAGCCTCAACTTAGCTTGCAGACGGCCGCGAGGCTGAATCCATCCTTGACAAGGAAAAACCACACTCAGCCCGCTGGATTCATCCTGCCGTCGCCAGGTTCCTCTTCACCCTCTGCAAAACAAAACCGATGCCATCACAGTCACCACCACATCGGTCAACACAGACCTTTCCCAAAACAGCTGCCACTTCACATGCGTCGTGGCAGGCCGTTCACCTGCTCCCCTCCGATTCCGGAGTCCGACGCTGCAGCTGTCATCGCTTCCGGCACCTAGGATACCGAGAGACACAAAATTACCTTTGCGCTTGCAAGAAAACACCAGCCCCACGCTTCACCTCCCTACTACCCAGCTCACCTCAAATGCTCCTCCACTTCCAAAGGCAGCCCCCGCAGAACCTGCAAACCCTAAGAGAAACACTGCAACTCCATTGCCATACAATACTCGGCTATTAGATGCCAACCCGGCCCACCACCGCCTCACCTTCCGGGACCGCTCGTCAACATGCGGCGGCATCCCTCCGAGCCTGCATACGGCACCTGCAGAAACCCAAGCAGAGAGGCACATGCTGAGATACTGCCCGAAACCACAGCCTGCCCGCACCGATCCCCGTCTCACCCTCCTTTACCTTGACAGCTCGCCCGCCCCACCTTCGTCAGTTTGGCTTGCCTCTTGCAGGCTTACGCACCACCTGTAAGACCCAAACAACAGGAGTTGCTTATAACAGGACCAGCCACACACCACCTGAAAAATAACCACTACTTCAGCCTACCAGTCCCCACTCACCTTGCCCAAGTCAGCTCCAGGGCCCATATCCCACATCACTCCTCGCTTGGAACCTTCACATTAAATAAAAATAAAAAGAAGAGTTAGAAACACCATAATGTAGTCAGATAGGCACCAGTCACATGTTCCCTCTAGTACCTCAGCTACTCAGTCCAAGATGACTGTGCAACCTTTGCCTCAACAGTCTAGGCACAGCAACACATCAGCCACAGACGCTTATCGCTATTCCGCCAACCCCCTGACTCTACGCCCCCCGGGCAGGGCGGCTCCAGGCCAAGCACACACACACCCCGACACTCCACAGAACACTACAAACAACAGGCCTCAAAGACGAGAGAGAACTCTCGGCAACAAGAACGACACCCAGACCGAAGACGCCGTCGAGCAAGACCACCTGCGGCACCGTGATGACGATGTCAGGAGCCTCTAGGGCAGCCGCCAAAACAGAGAGGAACATCACAGCCCGTAACACAAAGTTACTCTCAAAACTGAGAGGACGTTGGCGCAACGAGCCCGGCTTCAAGACCTAACAACGTAAAGGATGCAGGGAAGAAACCCCCGTCCACTAAAATGGACGGCAAGAGAACAGAGCTGCTCACGCAGCCGGAAACGTCGCCGCAAAAGAGGACCGCCCGGAAACCTCCGAGACGCCAGACCGATCCATGCCGCACGCTTTAAACGCCAGAAAAGCAGCGCCCAATTGGCACTATGCCGACGAGTACAGGTGTTTCGACGCCAGGAATGGCACCTGAGGCATATGCCACCTCAGACACACCCTGCCCACCTTAAGCGCAAAGACGACATATAGACCCAACAAAAGTGTAAGACACAGAAGACACCACACAAACTACGCAACAACAGACACAGCCTGGAACCGCCCTGCCCGGCGCACGCTGCCATCGAGCTGAAGACTAATTTGCTCCCTCTAGCCGCCTAGACAGCACTGTTCCCAGACAGACCTCTCCCCAGCGCTACCTTTAAAACCCCATTCTGCAACGGCCAACCTTGTACCCTCCCTCCCCCCGACCCCTCTCCAGCACTAGAGCCTCAACTTAGCTTGCAGACGGCCGCGAGGCTGAATCCATCCTTGACAAGGAAAACCACACTCAGCCCACTGGATCCATCCTGCCGTCGCCAGGTTCCTCTTCACCCTCTGCAAAACAAAACCGATGCCATCACAGTCACCACCACATCGGTCAACACAGACCTTTCCCAAAACAGCTGCCACTTCACATGCGCCGTGGCAGGCCGTTCGCCTGCTCCCCTCCGATTCCGGAGTCCGACGCTGCAGCTGTCATCGCTTCCGGCACCTAGGATACCGAGAGACACAAAATTACCTTTGCGCTTGCAAGAAAACACCAGCCCCACGCTTCACCTCCCTACTACCCAGCTCACCTCAAACACTCCTGCACTTCCAAAGGCAGCCCCCGCAGAACCTGCAAACCCTAAGAGAAACACTGCAACTCCATTGCCATACAATACTCGGCTATTAGATGCCAACCCGGCCCACCACCGCCTCACCTTCCGGGACCGCTCGTCGACATGCGGCGGCATCCCTCCGAGCCTGCATACGGCACCTGCAGAAACCCAAGCAGAGAGGCACATGCTGAGATACTGCCCGAAACCACAGCCTGCCCGCACCGATCCCCGTCTCACCCTCCTTTACCTTGACAGCTCGCCCGCCCCACCTTCGTCAGTCTGGCTTGCCTCTTGCAGGCTTACGCACCACCTGTAAGACCCAAACAACAGCAGTTGCTTCAGAACAGGACCAGCCACACACCACCTGAAAAATAACCACTACTTCAGCCTATCAATCCCCACTCACCTTGCCCAAGTCAGCTCCAGGGCCCATATCCCACATCACTCCTCGCTTGGAACCTTCACATTAAAGATAAAAAAAAAAAGAAGAGTTAGAAACACCATAATGTAGTCAGATAGGCACCAGTCACATGTTCCCTCTAGTACCTCAGCTACTCAGTCCAAGATGACTGTGCAACCTTTGCCTCAACAGTCTAGGCACAGCAACACATCAGCCACAGACGCTTATCGCTATTCCGCCAACCCCCTGACTCTACGCCCCCCGGGCAGGGCGGCTCCAGGCCAAGCACACACACACCCCGACACTCCACAGAACACTACAAACAACAGGCCTCAAAGACGAGAGAGAACTCTCGGCAACAAGAACGACACCCAGACCGAAGACGCCGTCGAGCAAGACCACCTGCGGCACCGTGATGACGATGTGAGGAGCCTCTAGGGCAGCCGCCAAAACAGAGAGGAACGTCACGGCCCGTAACACGAAGTTACTCTCAAAACTGAGAGGACGCTGGCGCAACGAGCCCGGCTTCAAAACCTAACAACGTAAGGATGCAGAGAAGAAACCCCCATCCACTAAGATGGATGGCAAGAGAACAGAGCTGCTCACGCAGCCGGAAATGTCGCCGCAAAAGAGGACCGCCCGGAAACCTCCGCGACACCAGACCGATCCACGCCGTACGCTTTAAACGCCAGAAAAGCGGCGCCCGATTGGCACTATGCCGACGAGTACAGGTGTTTCAGACGCCAGGAATGGCACCCGAGGCATATGCCGCCCCAGGCACATCCTGCCCACCTTCAGCGCAAAGACGACATATAGACCCAACAAAAGTGTAAGACACAGAAGACACCACACAAACTACGCAACAACAGACACAGCCTGGAACCGCCTTGCCTGGCGCACGCTGCCATCGAGCTGAAGACTAACCTGCTCCCTCTAGCTGACCAGAGGGCACTGTTCCCAGACAGACCTCTCCCCAGCGCTACCTTTAAAAACCCCATCCTGCAATGGCCAACCTTGTACCCTCCCTCCCCCGACCCCTCTCCAGCACTAGAGCCTCAACTTAGCTTGCAGACGGCCGCGAGGCTGAATCCATCCTTGACAAGGAAAACCACACTCAGCCCGCTGGATCCATCCTGCCGTCGCCAGGTTCCTCTTCACCCTCTGCAAAACAAAACCGATGCCATCACAGTCACCACCACATCGGTCAACACAGACCTTTCCCAAAACAGCTGCCACTTCACATGCGTCGTGGCAGGCCGCTCACCTGCTCCCCTCCGATTCCGGAGTCCGACGCTGCAGCTGTCACCGCTTCCGGCACCTAGGATACCGAGAGACACAAAATTACCTTTGCGCTTGCAAGAAAACACCAGCCCCACGCTTCACCTCCCTACTACCCAGCTCACCTCAAACGCTCCTGCACTTCCAAAGGCAGCCCCCGCAGAACCTGCAAACCCTAAGAGAAACACTGCAACTCCATTGCCATACAATACTCGGCTATTAGATGCCAACCCGGCCCACCACCGCCTCACCTTCCGGGACCGCTCGTCGACATGCGGCGGCATCCCTCCGAGCCTGCATACGGCACCTGCAGAAACCCAAGCAGAGAGGCACATGCTGAGATACTGCCCGAAACCACAGCCTGCCCGCACCGATCCCCGTCTCACCCTCCTTTACCTTGACAGCTCGCCCGCCCCACCTTCGTCAGTCTGGCTTGCCTCTTGCAGGCTTACGCACCACCTGTAAGACCCAAACAACAGGAGTTGCTTATAACAGGACCAGCCACACACCACCTGAAAAATAACCACTACTTCAGCCTACCAGTCCCCACTCACCTTGTCCAAGTCAGCTCCAGGGCCCATATCCCACATCACTCCTCGCTTGGAAACTTCACATTAAATAAAAAAAAAAAAGAGTTAGAAACACCATAATGTAGTCAGATAGGCACCAGTCACATGTTCCCTCTAGTACCTCAGCTACTCAGACCAAGATGACTGTGCAACCTTTGCCTCAACAGTCTAGGCACAGCAACACATCAGCCACAGACGCTTATCGCTATTCCACCAACCCCCTGACTCTACGCCCCCCTGGGCAGGGCGGCTCCAGGCCAAGCACACACACACCCCGACACTCCACAGAACACTACAAACAACAGGCCTCAAAGACGAGAGAGAACTCTCAGCAACAAGCACGACACCCAGACCGAAGACGCCGTCGAGCAAGACCACCTGCAGCACCGTGATGACGATGTGAGGAGCCTCTAGGGCAGCCGCCAAAACAGAGAGGAACGTCACAGCCCGTAACACGAAGTTACTCTCAAAACTGAGAGGACGCTGGCGCAACGAGCCCGGCTTCAAGACCTAACAACATAAGGATGCAGGCAAGAAACCCCCGTCCACTAAGATAGACGGCAAGAGAACAGAGCTGCTCACGCAGCCGGAAACGTCGCCGCAAAAGAGGACCGCCTGGAAACCTCCGAGACGCCAGACCAATCCACGCCGCACGCTTTAAAGGCCAGAAAAGCAGTGCCCGATTGGCACTATGCCGACGAGTACAGGTGTTTCAGACGCCAGGAATGGCACCCGAGGCATTTGCCGCCCCAGACACACCCTGCCCACCTTAAGCGCAAAGACGACATATAGACCCAACAAAAGTGTAAGACACAGAAGACACCACACAAACTATGCAACAACAGACACAGCCTGGAACCGCCCTACCTAGCGCACGCTGCCATCGAGCTCAAGACTAATCTGCTCCCTCTAGCCGCCTAGACAGCACTGTTCCCAGACAGACCTCTCCCCAGCGCTACCTTTAAAACCCCTTCCTGCAATGGCCAACCTTGTACCCTCCCTCCCCCGACCCCTCTCCAGCACTAGAGCCTCAACTTAGCTTGCAGACGGCCGCGAGGCTGAATCCATCCTTGACAAGGAAAACCACACTCAGCCCGCTGGATCCATCCTGCCGTCGCCAGGTTCCTCTTCACCCTCTGCAAAACAAAACCGATGCCATCACAGTCACCACCACATCGGTCAACACAGACCTTTCCCAAAACAGCTGCCACTTCACATGCGTCGTGGCAGGCCGCTCACCTGCTCCCCTCCGATTCCGGAGTCCGACGCTGCAGCTGTCACCGCTTCCGGCACCTAGGATACCGAGAGACACAAAATTACCTTTGCGCTTGCAAGAAAACACCAGCCCCACGCTTCACCTCCCTACTACCCAGCTCACCTCAAACGCTCCTGCACTTCCAAAGGCAGCCCCCGCAGAACCTGCAAACCCTAAGAGAAACACTGCAACTCCATTGCCATACAATACTCGGCTATTAGATGCCAACCCGGCCCACCACCGCCTCACCTTCCGGGACCGCTCGTCGACATGCGGCGGCATCCCTCCGAGCCTGCATACGGCACCTGCAGAAACCCAAGCAGAGAGGCACATGCTGAGATACTGCTCGAAACCACAGCCTGCCCGCACCGATCCCCGTCTCACCCTCCTTTACCTTGACAGCTCGCCCGCCCCACCTTCGTCAGTCTGGCTTGCCTCTTGCAGGCTTACGCACCACCTGTAAGACCCAAACAACAGGAGTTGCTTATAACAGGACCAGCCACACACCACCTGAAAAATAACCACTACTTCAGCCTACCAGTCCCCACTCACCTTGTCCAAGTCAGCTCCAGGGCCCATATCCCACATCACTCCTCGCTTGGAACCTTCACATTAAATAAAAAAAATAAAAAGAAGAGTTAGAAACACCATAATGTAGTCAGATAGGCACCAGTCACATGTTCCCTCTAGTACCTCAGCTACTCAGACCAAGATGACTGTGCAACCTTTGCCTCAACAGTCTAGGCACAGCAACACATCAGCCACAGACGCTTATCGCTATTCCACCAACCCCCTGACTCTACGCCCCCTGGGCAGGGCGGCTCCAGGCCAAGCACACACACACCCCGACACTCCACAGAACACTACAAACAACAGGCCTCAAAGACGAGAGAGAACTCTCAGCAACAAGCACGACACCCAGACCGAAGACGCCGTCGAGCAAGACCACCTGCAGCACCGTGATGACGATGTGAGGAGCCTCTAGGGCAGCCGCCAAAACAGAGAGGAACGTCACAGCCCGTAACACGAAGTTACTCTCAAAACTGAGAGGACGCTGGCGCAACGAGCCCGGCTTCAAGACCTAACAACATAAGGATGCAGGCAAGAAACCCCCGTCCACTAAGATAGACGGCAAGAGAACAGAGCTGCTCACGCAGCCGGAAACGTCGCCGCAAAAGAGGACCGCCTGGAAACCTCCGAGACGCCAGACCAATCCACGCCGCACGCTTTAAAGGCCAGAAAAGCAGTGCCCGATTGGCACTATGCCGACGAGTACAGGTGTTTCAGACGCCAGGAATGGCACCCGAGGCATTTGCCGCCCCAGACACACCCTGCCCACCTTAAGCGCAAAGACGACATATAGACCCAACAAAAGTGTAGGACACAGAAGACACCACACAAACTATGCAACAACAGACACAGCCTGGAACCGCCCTACCTAGCGCACGCTGCCATCGAGCTCAAGACTAATCTGCTCCCTCTATCCGCCTAGACAGCACTGTTCCCAGACAGACCTCTCCCCAGCGCTACCTTTAAAACCCCTTCCTGCAATGGCCAACCTTGTACCCTCCCTCCCCCGACCCCTCTCCAGCACTAGAGCCTCAACTTAGCTTGCAGACGGCCGCGAGGCTGAATCCATCCTTGACAAGGAAAACCACACTCAGCCCGCTGGATCCATCCTGCCGTCGCCAGGTTCCTCTTCACCCTCTGCAAAACAAAACCGATGCCATCACAGTCACCACCACATCGGTCAACACAGACCTTTCCCAAAACAGCTGCCACTTCACATGCGTCGTGGCAGGCCGCTCACCTGCTCCCCTCCGATTCCGGAGTCCGACGCTGCAGCTGTCACCGCTTCCAGCACCTAGGATACCGAGAGACACAAAATTACCTTTGCGCTTGCAAGAAAACACCAGCCCCACGCTTCACCTCCCTACTACCCAGCTCACCTCAAACGCTCCTGCACTTCCAAAGGCAGCCCCCGCAGAACCTGCAAACCCTAAGAGAAACACTGCAACTCCATTGCCATACAATACTCGGCTATTAGATGCCAACCCGGCCCACCACCGCCTCACCTTCCGGGACCGCTCGTCGACATGCGGCGGCATCCCTCCGAGCCTGCATACGGCACCTGCAGAAACCCAAGCAGAGAGGCACATGCTGAGATACTGCCCGAAACCACAGCCTGCCCGCACCGATCCCCGTCTCACCCTCCTTTACCTTGACAGCTCGCCCGCCCCACCTTCGTCAGTCTGGCTTGCCTCTTGCAGGCTTACACACCACCTGTAAGACCCAAACAACAGGAGTTGCTTATAACAGGACCAGCCACACACCACCTGAAAAATAACCACTACTTCAGCCTACCAGTCCCCACTCACCTTGTCCAAGTCAGCTCCAGGGCCCATATCCCACATCACTCCTCGCTTGGAACCTTCACATTAAATAAAAAAAATAAAAAGAAGAGTTAGAAACACCATAATGTAGTCAGATAGGCACCAGTCACATGTTCCCTCTAGTACCTCAGCTACTCAGACCAAGATGACTGTGCAACCTTTGCCTCAACAGTCTAGGCACAGCAACACACCAGCCACAGACGCTTATCGCTATTCCACCAACCCCCTGACTCTACGCCCCCCTGGGCAGGGCGGCTCCAGGCCAAGCACACACACACCCCGACACTCCACAGAACACTACAAACAACAGGCCTCAAAGACGAGAGAGAACTCTCAGCAACAAGCACGACACCCAGACCGAAGACGCCGTCGAGCAAGACCATCTGCAGCACCGTGATGACGATGTGAGGAGCCTCTAGGGCAGCCGCCAAAACAGAGAGGAATGTCACAGCCCGTAACACGAAGTTACTCTCAAAACTGAGAGGACGCTGGCGCAACGAGCCCGGCTTCAAGACCTAACAACATAAGGATGCAGGCAAGAAACCCCCGTCCACTAAGATAGACGGCAAGAGAACAGAGCTGCTCACGCAGCCGGAAACATCGCCGCAAAAGAGGACCGCCCAGAAACCTCCAAGACGCCAGACCGATCCATGCCGTATGCTTTAAAGGCCAGAAAAGCAGCGCCCGATTGGCACTATGCCGACGAGTACAGGTGTTTCAGACGCCAGGAATGGCACCCGAGGAATATGCAGCCCCAGGCACACCCTGCCCACCTTAAGCGCAAAGACGACATATAGACCCAACAAAAGTGTAAGACGCAGAAAAGACACCACACAAGCTACACAACAACAGACACTGCCTGGAACTGCCCGGCGCACGCTGCCATCGAGCTGAAGACTAATCTTCTCCCTCTAGCTGACCAGAGGGCACTGTTCCCAGACAGACCTCTCCCCTGCGCTACCTTTAAAAACCCCATCCTGCAATGGCCAACCTTGTACCCTCCCTCCCCCGACCCCTCTCCAGCACTAGAGCCTCAACTTAGCTTGCAGACGGCCGCGAGGCTGAATCCATCCTTGACAAGGAAAACCACACTCAGCCCGCTGGATCCATCCTGCCATCGCCAGGTTCCTCTTCACCCTCTGCAAAACAAAACCGATGCCATCACAGTCACCACCACATCGGTCAACACAGACCTTTCCCAAAACAGCTACCACTTCACACGCGCCGTGGCAGACCGCTTACCCGCTCCCTGCCCATTCCGCAGTCTGACGCTGCAGCTGTCATCGCTTCCGGCACCTAGGATACCGAGAGACACAAAATTACCTTTGCGCTTGCAAGAAAACACCAGCCCCACGCTTCACCTCCCTACTACCCAGCTCACCTCAAACGCTCCTGCACTTCCAAAGGCAGCCCCCGCAGAACCTGCAAACCCTAAGAGAAACACTGCAACTCCATTGCCATACAATACTCGGCTATGAGATGCCAACCTGGCTCACCACCGCCTCACCTTCCGGGACCGCTCGTCGACATGCAGCGGCAACCCTCCGAGCCTGCATACGGCACCTGCAGAAACCCAAGCAGAGAGGCACATGCTGAGATACTGCTCGAAACCACAGCCTGCCCGCACCGATCCCCGTCTCACCCTCCTTTAACCTTGACAGCTCGCCCGCCCCACCTTCATCAGTCTGGCTTGCCTCTTGCAGGCTTACGCGCCATCTCTAAGACGCAAACAACAGGCGTCCCTTATGCCTGGACCAGCCACACACCCCCTGAAAAATAACCACTACTTCAGCCTATCAATCCCTGCTCACCTTGCCCAAGTCAGCTCTGGGCCCATATCCCACATAGCTCCTCGCTTGGAACCTTCACATTAAACAAAAAAAGTTAGAAACACCATAATGTAGTTAAATAGCTACCAGTTTCATGTGCCCTCTAATACCACATACCAACCCACCCTCTTTACAGCACTGACCTCATTTCTCCTTCGTGTCCCTGGACAACTCATCCTTCTGCATCTTGAAAATAATTAGTATTGAACATGTCACCTGGATCCTGAGCAATAGCTTAACAATTCCAGAGGTCTTGTTCCTATTTAGCAATACCATCTACAGGCCAACCACAGCCTGCTATTAAAAGAAATATTTAACTCAAATATCAGGCCCTACACATATAAGCCTTAACACCTTTGAGATTCGTTCTGCTCAAGTAGCGCTCTAGTGGTCTCCGAGACATCTACCTTCATCCCCTTAGCACCTGCCAAGCACTACAGTAATTCTCGTTCTCACCCACTGCCGACAGCTACTCAGTACAAGATGACCGTACAGCCTTTGCCTCAACGGTCTAGGCACAGCAACACATTAGCCACAGATGCTTATCGCTATTCCACCAGCCCCCTGACTCTACACACCCCGGGCAGAGCAGCTCCAGGCCAAACACACGCAAGTACACACCGACACTCCACAGAACACTACTAACAACGTGCCTCACAGACGAGAGAGAACTCTCAGCAACAAGAGCAACACCCGGACCGAAGATGCCGTCGAGCAAGACCACCGTGACGGCTATGTGAGGAGCCTCTAGGGCAGCCCCAGTAAAAGAGTGGAACGTCACGGCCCGTAACGCAATGTTATTTTCAAAACTGAGAGTATGCAGGCACAACGAGGCCGGCTTCAAGACCTAAGAACGTAACGATGCAGGGAAGAAACCCCCGTGCACTAAAATGGACGGCAAGAGAACGGAGCTGCTCACGCAGCCAGAAGCGATGCCGCAAAAAAGGACCGTCGGAAACGTCGAAACGCCAGACCGATCCATGCCACACATTTATCGCCAGAAAAGAAGCGCCCGACTGGCACTATGCCAATGAGTAAAGCGTTCGAGACGCTAGGGATGGTGCCCGAGGCACGTACCGCCCTCCTTGGGTGCAAAGACGACATCGAGACCAAACAAAAGGTGTAAGACGCAGAAGACACGACACAGACCATTCAACAACAGACACAGCCTGGAACCGCCCTGCCCGACGCACGCTGGCATTGTGCCAAAGAAAAACCTGCTCCCTTTACCTGCCTGGAGGGCACTGTTCCCAGACATACCTCTCCCCTGCGCTACCTTTAATACCCCTTCCTGCAACGGCCAACCTTGTCTCCTTGCCCCCTTCCAAGTGCCAGCCCCTCAACTCAGCTGGCAGACAGCCAGGAGCGTGATTCCATCCTGGAGAAAATACACATCAGCTAGCTGATATTTTCCCCACATTCCCCAAGTTCCTCTTCATCATCTGCAAAAAATTCCCACACCACCAGCAGTAAGCATCCCAACAGCAGACGCCTACCTCTTCCGCATCGCTTTCATCCTCGGAAGCGCCGTGGCGTTCCGCTCGCCTGCTCCATGCCGATTCCAGAGACGGAGGCTGCGGCCGTCGTTCCTTGTGGCACTAAAATGCTCAGATACACAAAATTACCATTGTGCTTGTGAAAAGTCACCAGTCCCGTGCTCCTCCTCCCCACTACCCAGCTCGCCTCAAATGCTAATCCGATTCCCAAGGCGGCCTCCGCAGAACCTGCCAAACCAAAGAGAAAAGCTTCGTCGAGTCGCGGCACGACACTTTACTCTCGGGCACAAACAGGCCCGCGACCACCTCGCCTTCTCGGACCGCTCAAAGCGCTGCTTCGCTCCTCTGATACTACATGCATCATATGCAAAAAAAAAAATCAAAGCGAATAACAGATGCAGAGATACTACCCAAAATGAGAGCCTGCCCGCACCGATTCCCATCTCCTCCTCCTGTACCTTGGCCGGTTTCCAGCACTGCCTCTGCTGTTTTCAGGTTGCCACGTCGAGCTGCAAGTACCGCCTGTAAAACCCTAACAAAGCGTGTTTATAGCTTCACCCACAATAAGACACCTGAAAACTAACGGCTACGCCAGCCCACTAGTCATCGCTCGCCATGCCCGAGTCAGCTTCGGTGCCCAGATCCCACATGGCCTCACGCCTTCAAACAAAGAAACACAAACTGCAATCGACTCATACAGCTAGCGGTCACATCTTGCCTCTAACACCGTACGCTGACCCGCGTTCTTATGGCACTCACCTCACCGTCGCCTCGCACGGCTGGTGCTTCTGCACCTGCAAAAACAATGACATCGAACAAGTCACCCGGATACCGAGCGAGAGATCAACCGATTCCGCTACTCTTGTTCCCATTCGGCAATACCATCTAGAGCCCAAGTACACCCTGCCATTAAAAGAAATAAGTAACTCAAATATTAAGCCCTACATATACAAGCCTTAACACCTTTGAGATTCCATTTGCTCAACTAGCAGCACTCTAGCATTCAAGCCGAGTCTCCCAGACAGCTCCCGTCATCCCCTCGGCACCCGCCAAACGCTACAGAAATGGTCGTCCTGCCTGCTGCCGATGGCCGCTCGCTTGGAAATAGGCCGTACCGCCTTTGCCAAAACAGTCTAGGCATATTAACATTAACCGTCGCTCTTCGTGCTAATCTTCCCCGGACTCTACCATCGCTATGCGCCCAGGCGAAGCGGCTCCAACCCGGACGCGTACGCACACAGACCGACGCTGCGCACAAACGCTACGGATGACGTCACCCAGATATCTAAGAAAAACTCTTGTCAAAAGGAATGAATCCCGGCCCAGAGATGCCAACGGGCTATAAGATCAATGGGGCCGTGAGGAAGAACCTACAGCAGCCCCACAAGTCAAATACCATCGCCAGTGATCAAGATATATAAAAAAAGATATGTCCGTAACTGGGATGACGGAGGTGTGAGAAGCCAGGCTTAAATACCTAAGAATGTTAGGATGCAGGGAACAAGTTGCAGAAAAAGACTCTGGGAAAACAGACGGCTCTCGAGCGGCGATGCTGATGCCGTCTTAATCGCCATCGCAATAAGTTACCGTCCGTAAACTTCTGATACGCAAGATACGTGTAACTGATCCACATGATAAACTTAAATTCAAGAAAGGAAGGACTCTGTTACCATTACGCCGATGAGCTGACGCTTACGAGACCCTGGGTATTGCGATGTGCCCGCCAGACGCAGAAGAACAGAGACATCATGACGTGATTAAGGTATGGTATGAGACACAAGACGGACTACAAAGACTACACAGTAACACAGACGCAGGCTGGACCTGCCCTGCCCGGTAGGCAGTCATGTTTTACACAAAGAACCCCGTGCCCCCTCTGCCCGTACGTGCATAATCTCAAACCGCCTTCTCCGCTACACTGATTTTATAATGCCTGCCCGCCCCGGCTGCGCTTCCCCCACCCAGCCCATCACCTGCACAAAGATAGCTTTGGCCCTCAACTTGCCTTTCAGAGGGCTGGGGGTCAGAAACCATCTTTTAAAACAGACCACATAGGCTACCCGAGATGTCACTGCAGTCACCCAGATCCTCTTCATCATCCGCAAACACGGAGTGCCATCGCTCAGCGTCACGCCAGTCAACGCTGACCTCTTCCGCAACGACGCCTGCCTCGGAAGCACCTTGGCCTTCCGCTCGCTTCTAGTCTAACGCCAGATGTTGCGGCCAGCATCACCCGTGGCGCCTAGAAACCAGAAATATAAAAACAACCGTTGTGTCTGGACACGGTCACCTGCTCCAACAATTCTACACCTCAAAATAAACTGCTGCTACACTTGATGTTCATCACCCACCTTGCCTGATGACCTCAGGCCAGACCTTCTGATTTGCATGTAGTTTTGCGAGTCGCTTTACACTTTCAAAACAGAGCACTAGCTAGGCACATAGGCGCCGACAGGGGCACGTTCCCTCCGTCGCTGCGTGCCGACCTTCCTTCTCGCAACGCTCCGCTCGCCTCATCCCTTCGGTGTCCAGCTCCCTACTATGCATCTGCAGCAACAATAAAACAAAGTCGACCGGGTGCTCACAAATACCCTAGCAAACAGCGAACCTTCCCCATTCTGACTTCTTCACTCTGCTAACCTTGTCGATTCGAGCTTTACGCTGTGACCTGCCAGGCTGATGCAGCGCCATCAGTGAGTTACAAAAAAACCAAGACAGACAGAAATACCCATGAGAAGTAGACGCTGACCTCTTCTTTCCCCTACCCCAATAGCCACATGCCGGACTCATCCTTGCCCCCAGCCTCCTAATGCGGCTCCGCTCGCCTCCCGTGCCACGCCTCGGGGGTCGGCATCCATGTCAGGCACCTGCTCGTGTAGTCGGTCTGTCTCCAATGACTCGGGAACCGTAACCTTCGATGCCGGCTCCGCCTCGGGAGATTGTGGAGACACACGCAGATGTTACATACTGCTTTCCTAAACAGAGAGCCCACCATGCAAATCCCTTGGACCAACTTAGGTACTCAAGCAACACAGAGAGCCCAAAAGCACAAATCCCAGAACGATCGATCTCAACCTCCATCGTGGCCCACAACGCCGTCTGCTCACCTTCGCTGTCACTCCTCGCTTGACTGCGCCGCTTAGCCCAGACCTATTGCTTAAACCGCAAGATTAAGTCAAACCACCCACCGACACGCAAAAATTACGCTTACTGCCAAATAACCCCAATATAGGCAAAGACCGATGATAGGCCACACACCAAAAGAGCTACAAGTAGCAAATGACCGTGGCTTGTGTAAAGACAGACTCCTCCTTTACGGAGAACTAACTCCTAAAGGACTCCATGAGCCGCAGGACGGAGAACCCCTCGGTAGACAGCACGCTCGCATAAGAGCGCCGACATGTACGGGACAGGACGCTGGGCTGCCGGAAGCTACTTGTGTACGCAACGCTACTATTAGATAACTCTGCACTATAAAGCCTTAAGCTGAAACTGCACAGTAGTTACAGGAGACCTGACAGCAGACAGATGCTGAACGTGACTTGATGGTCACAGAATCTCATGGAGACGGGCGCCAAAAATCTCACGGAGGCCCCTCAGACCCAAACGCTTCATGAGAGATGCTTCTGGCCAAAATACGAGCTCAATGAGGAAAAGCCAAAGGTGATGCGGAGCGAGCTATTAAAATCTCTGTACAGAAGCACGCATTACTTGAGATGGCAGGATGGTTCTGCCAGGTCAGTCGGACCCAAGCACCGGGTTCTAATGCCTGTCCAGTGCTGTCCGTGATATTTCTCACGGCCTGCCACGTAACAGACGGGTCGCCCATCTGGGACCACGTTTTGCATGTCCCAGCCCCTCCCCACCCCCGTGATGAAAATCAAAGCGAACAACTAAGGACTCTACTTAATCACCTCGGCTTCTTAAAGAAGCTTCCTTCCTCTGCTGACGGTCAACACAGACAGCCTGGTGCTGTTCCTCACATGCGGGCTGGCCCTCGGATGCCTCTACTGCCAAAGGAAGAGAAAATGATTACGCTCCTACAACACGCTCCATCCTCTTGTTCTTCGAGAAGTCAAAAGAAAGCTACCATCCCTGACCGCTACACAACAGGAGTCTGTGCAGGAGATGGCCGAGCCCAGCCCCACAAACAGCAAAAAAACTCTATGACCCTGCTTTGCCTTGCGGCAACAGCACCCGCCATCAGAGGGCCCCAAACCCGTTTGGGACTCCCTAGGAAATTCAGATACAATTAGTTCAAAACACCTGGCAAATAAGATACAACCTAAAAACACATGTACCCCACCTTATCCCAAAAACCACTCAGATAGCCCGCTTCCTCCCACACAAAACTCACATCTTCAACAAATACACAGAACAACGTGACACCAAACATAACAAAATCCTTACCCTCTGACACACTCTGAAAGGTATTAGCGCACCCGCATAATAAATACTCACGCCATCGACCCGCGTACCGACTTCCTCAGGGCCAGACCTGCAAAGACAGGAGGAATCCTGACGTTACCTCCCCAGATGTCCCCAGAGCTCCGCTCCCCTCTCTGCTGCTCCCATCGTGGGAAAAAGCTGGTGAGGATAACTACAAAAGGAAACACAAAAAAAGAGAGGAAGGAGAGCCACAGGGACCTGGATGTCAAAAGACAACCTGACCTTACCTGCAGGAATACACAACAGAAATCCTGCAAAAAAACTTCTAACCAAAAGCCAGAAAATATGACAAACCCAGGAACCTCCAAAAAACCAGAACATTGCACCGCGCAGCAACAGAGACTGCCCGATGGATGAAGCTGTGAGGACAAGAGGTCCGCCGCAAAAGCGGCTCGAGACCCTTGAGCCCGATAACCTACAAAGCCCCAGTGGGAATTACAACGGCAGTCCGCCGATGGAAAAACCACAACAGCGTAACACGGTGACTCAAAGATCTAAAATGGACACCGTACGACTACAGAAACCGGTGCTAAAAACACTATAAACAAGAACATCGCTGTCATGACCGACACTAGAAAAAGCCTTATGGGACACTTAAGGAAAAAGGCAAAAAGAAAACCAGAAAAAGCTCGCACGCCCAGGACTGTGGTAAGACACACCCTTCCCTGGAGATTTTTAAGAGCACAAATACACATCCTGTTCTCCAAGAAACATGAGGGAAGACAGCGACGCAAGCCTGCACTGGAAATAAGTGCCTAGTCAATGCCTCTAAGTTAGAATTTCTGTGACATCCCGATGGATGGTGAAGGGACAGAAGCAAAAATTAGCTCAGCGAATGAAATAAGAGGCACGGAGGAGCAGAGACCCGAGACTTCTGGAGGGTATATTTTGATGTACGTTAATGTACCCAATGCAGGGCCAAACATCAGACAAGTCTCGTCTCAGAAAACTTATTCCTATGCAGAAGCCCGGACA
This sequence comes from Nipponia nippon, assembly GCF_047370975.1. Classification (NCBI taxonomy): domain Eukaryota; kingdom Metazoa; phylum Chordata; class Aves; order Pelecaniformes; family Threskiornithidae; genus Nipponia; species Nipponia nippon. The sequence continues at coordinate 26,238 of NW_028262347.1, forward strand.
GTTTACGCTGCGTCTCTCGTGACTTCCTCCCATCTCCCGTCGGCTGTGGAAAGACAAAACCAGAACAGACCTGATCAAAAACCAAGTTCAACTGCATAACCCTTCTGAAAAAAAAAAACAGTGAACCTACCTCCCTTACCCAACCATCCCCCGCTCCCAAAACTTTGAAAAACCCCTTCTCTTCTCCTGAACCCGCAGGGAAGGAAAGCCACTCCTTCCCAACAGCTCCTGCCCTGTATTCGCACCCCTGAACCTCCCATGTCAGCTGCTCCTCTGGAACTGCTCTTCTAAGCTGTACCCCACATTCTGTAAGCTCCCCTTACCTTTCATCTTCCTGTAGACTCCAGGCTCTGCTACAAACCCGCAAAATCAGTGAAGTCCTCATGCTTATGATCTATGAGGTACCTACTGCAAGCCGTAAAGGTTCTAGGGACAACGTGGTACTCTGTCAGCAATTAAGAAAGATGATGGACCGTTCCGTACTCTGAAAAACACTATGCCTTATGTACCTGCTGCTTTCTTGAAGAATGTTAAAACTCCATATGCATATAGATACAAGATGCCCACCTTAAGCGCTGCTAGATCATCTCACCGTCAGTCCCATTATGAAAAGCTATCGAGAACTTACATGGCAGAACTAGTGAAGAAAACAAAGTTCTATCTTCAATAGAGCCAGTAATTCCAAAAACATACAACACAAAATAAAAAAAAGAAAATCCAAGCTCAGACTATTAATCCATCTTACCGCTCCTAAACACCCAATACAATACTGAGGAGGAAAAAAAAAAAAATAAATCTGCACACAAGTCTGGCTTTTACTATACATGATGCTGAACCTCAACTAGTCCCAAAGCCCTTACCTCAAACAAATGCTTCTGCTTCTCTCAATATCAAAACACACCTACTCAAATAACTAAAGCAGATCAAAATCTGGAATTGACTGAAGGAACAGCAAAACACTAACACCACTGAAACCCAAAAGCAGAATGAGTTGCCTGAGTTGAGGCTGTGGCTCATATACCCCTGGCCCCGCCCACCACCCTTCCCACACTCACCTGGGAAAGGGGAGGGACAAACCACCAGATGGCATAAAGGCTGCCGGAGGAGCAGCAAGGAGGTTTCTTCTATGCCTTAGGTTTTCAATGTGTAAAGGACTTAAATGGGGAAAGTAACCCTTACTAGAAATGAGAAGATCTATTTTTTTACAGCAACAGCATCTATCGCATTGGCAACGTGACCGGGTAAGGAATTAAATGTATTTTTTCTGGGGTGCAGATAGAATGAGATAGACCTCCTACCAAACTACGTAAGAAAGAAACCCGTTAAACTCGTTAGCGACATTATTGCCAACAATTACATGCTTTAGTTTCCCATGAAAAAAACAGGATGTTATGGAATTACGCTTCGTTGCTAGTGAAACCGCGTGCGCTACTTAACTTCCACCAAAAGTACGTTCCAGATAGAACTGAATGACAAAGCATAATTAAATCCCATAAAAATCCTTTTTCGAAAATTCCTCCGGTCGCAAAGTAAATTATTTACTGTAAATCACCAACGGTTCAGTCACCTCATCGGTCTCTCCGACGGACTCCCTTAATAGAACTAGATGAGTCCTAAGAGACGAAAACCACAAAAATCCCATAGAAACACAAAAAACATCTCAGAGGCCGTATGAGGCAGCTGAATGAATGCCTAAGTAGCTAGAACAAATATAAATTGCAAAACACAACAAAAAAAACCACGGGAGATCTGTCAATAAAAAGAGGGGAAGACTATTGCCTTCTCTGAAAAACTCAAGAGCAGATCTGAACTGATGGTAGATGTCTTTGGGGTACCAGCCACCAAATAGAAACGTACCGTAAGATAAAAAACCAAAGGGACTGCTGCGGAGCATGAAGATGGCTTTACAAAAGGTTAGGCAGAAGGAGAGGCATCGTCGCAGGGATCGGAGAGGCCCCGAGGGGGCCAGAGAGACCAAAGTAGTCTCGAGGACACAATGAGCTCTAAAAGGAGTCACGCAAAAGACGGATGTCATCGGGGACCGAATGGAGGCACGCCAAATGGGTGAGAGGACGGAAGGACCGACCAGGGTAACGGAGGTGGACTCGGGAAGGGCTCGGAGGGGAAAAGAGGTGCACAAAGCTCCCTGCTGAGCTAAAACGGGGCTCTAGGGCGTAGGGGGTATCTCGCGAGAGCTCGGCAACGGAGGAATCCCGAGGGGGCCTGAGACACCAAAGAAGCCTCAGAGGTATCAATGAGGAACTCCGAGGAGGATTTCAACAAAGTACAGATGTCGTCAGGGGATCAGGGGCTGAACGAAGGCATCCTAAATGGCAAAGAAGAAGATAAGAGGGCTCTAAAGCGCACCAAAACAAAAAAAATTGCACTGGAGCTAAAGTGCTACGAGACTGCTGTGCAGTATGAGAAAGGACTCGGAAGGCATCGTTATATAGAGTAGAGGAATTATGATAGGGCAGGGTAAGAAAAAATGGCTTGGAGACACAGCGAGAGCCTCGGAGGCTCAGGAGAACATCTTGGCAAACTCCACGTGACTAAGTGGGAGAGGAACCGAAGGAAGACGCCCTCGACGGCAGAGAGACGAAAGAGCGCTGGTAGCAAAGAAAGACGGGAGGCTCCGACTGAATGAGAGAGATGGGAAAGGAGATATGGTGCTACAGGGTGCCATAGAGAACGAGGAACATCTCGGGAGGCGTTGTGACTGTGGGGAGAGGGGTGTCGAGGGGGGCTGACAGGTGAGAGGCGGCTTGGGACGACAAGGAGGAACTTGGGTGATTGTCCGAGTGGAGTACCGATGGCCTCGGGTGGCCGGAGACTGAACGTGGGAATCCTAGATAGTATAGAGGAACGAATGACTGCTGCATGGCTCAAAGTGCTACAAGAACGAGGTGGAGCACAAGGAAAGGTCTCTGGAGGCATCGTGAGCAAGAGAAAAAAAATGTCCTGAGGGAGCAGAGAAACAGAAAAAGGATTGGTGACATGACAATTAAATCCGGAGGGGATCTGAACCAACTAAAGTTGTCATCAGACAGCCGGGGAACGAATAGAGGCACGGCTAGAGGAAAGAGGCCGGGATAACTGGGCCGGTCACAGATACGGACTCGGGAAGTCTTCTGAGGGAACGAGAGGGGCGTGAGGTCCGCTACGAAGCTAAAGGCACGCTAAGGGTGACCTCGAAGTCATAGATAGGCATCGTGACGCCGTTAGAGGGGTCTTGAATGGGCCGGAGAGACCGAAGAAGGCTCGGGACACGAGGAAGACGTCTGGAGGGGATCGGAACTTTAGCTAGAAAATCAGGTGAAAAGACCGACTTAAAAAAAAAACCAACACCTAAAAACCTAAGCCAAAAATGGGAATATACTTTTTAAAAAGCATCTGTAGTTTTAAAATAACTTCATGCTGACATCGGATTGTGCAAACTAAAAAAAAACTCATTCGTTTCTCTCTAACAAAAGACAAATCCCCCGGATAGTTTCCTTTTAGCCTATTGTATCTGTAGACACGATTTCAAAACTAACAGATGTAAAGTCAAGAGAGAAAAAGTTACGGCATCTGCACAACATACTTCCTACAAACAGCTGCTGGAGGGAAAGTAAAATATAAAAGTAATAAAAAAAAGGAAGGTTCCACCCAAAATCTCAGATGTCCTCGGGGAGGCCAGGGACCAAATGGAGGCACCCTAGATGTCGCACAGGACGATAAGAGCGCTTGGAGGCACAAACGAACCCCATTAAATAAGGCATCGAAAAAGGTTCCTGGGGAACGAGAAGGGCGCAAAGAGCGTTACAGAGCGAAAAGACGGCTGTGGGGCACGAGGACCGCCTTGGTAAGCACAATGATGGCAGAAGGGGGGTGTCGAGAGCGAAAGAGAGACAGAAAAAGGATCTGGGTTGCAATGCGAAACGCAAGAGGGTGCCCTAACAATGTACTCACGTATGTCCCCGGGGGATGAGCGACTGAACAGAGACATCCTAGATGGCAGAGAATAAGGTAAGAGAGCTCTGGGGCTCAGACAAAGCCTGAGCAAGGGTTCTGTCTGAATGGGAGAAACACAAATAGCGCTACAGAGCTCAAAGGGTGCTGTGGGTCTCGGGGGGACATCGTGACAGGAACGGGATGGCTCCGTGAGATGGGGGAACACGGACGTAGAAACAAATGAAGATTCGCCGAGGCGATGAAGTACGCGGGAGAGGATCCGAAGAGAGCACGGATGTCCTCGAGAGACCGGGTACCGAACGGAGACATCTGACGTGGCGGAGCGGAAGGTAAGAGTGCTCTGGGGCAAAATGAAAGCCTGTGGAGGAGTTATCTCTGAGTAAAGCAAAATGTTTAAAAGCGACGGTGATTAAAGAAATAAGGAAAAAAATAATAGAGACGGTGAACTAAAACAGAGAGGTAGAAGTAAAATTTGAAAAGAGAGGGCATTCAGGAAAGACAAGAAATAATTACAACATAAAGACAACGAAACACAGACAGTGAATGGGATAAAAGACACCAAAATTTTAAAAGCGACGGTGATTGAAGAAATAAAACATTTAAAAGTAGCATTGCTAAACTAAAACAGAGATGGAGAAAGAAAATCTAAACAGCGATGGCAAAGAAGCAAAAAAAAAATGTAAAAAAAGAGAGCAGAGAGAAAAAAAGGAGGCATAGAAAGAATATTTAAATAGCAAAGGGGATTAGGGAAATAAAGGTGAAAAACAATAGGGACAGGGACATAAAACGGAGATGATGAAAGAATATCTCAAAAGCATGGAAACAAAGGAAAGATAGGAAATAATTAAAAAATGAAGACGCTGAAATGAGGACACTAAATGGGATAAAAGGAGACAGACAAGTTTAACAGCAATGCTGATTAAGTAAAAAATTTTTAATAAGCTAGAGCAAACTAAAACGGATATGTAGGCAAAAAATGTAAAAGGCAGGGCTACTAAGAAAACACAAGATACAAAGAAAAAAAGGCAAAATAAACACAAGGAGTAGGATCAAAGCAGAAAAACAGTTAACAGTACAGCAATTGAGGAAATAAGGGCGCCTCCCAGCTTCTTCACTCAAGGTCCTTGAGCGGTGTAAGCGCTACTTAGCGACAAACAAAACGTCAGTGCGTTACCAACATTGTTCTCATCCTCAATCCAAACCGCAGCACTGTGCCAGCTACTTGGCCCAGCCCCATCTTCGCTTCATGGGTCCCACCTGGGCTGCCCTAGCTGGAACCCATCAGGAACTGAGGCCATCACCCCAGCCCCACAGCACATCACTGCATCCCCTGGACCCAACCGCAGCCGCTCACCCGGAGGCCAGGGGCTGGAAACACATCTGGGGTCACAAAGGAGGCAGCAAATGTTTGTTCCTTCACGCCCATCAGAAATCCCAGCAATGAGCTGGTTACGAGGCTTGGTGCCCAAAGGCAGCGGGACAGAGGGAAAAGAGGGACGAGGAAAGCAGAAGGAAGGATGGAGGGAGGTAGAGAAGAGGTGTAGGACAGGGAGCCAGAAAACGGGATACTGGGAACAAGAGAGGGACGGGGAACCGCACAAGGGTGTTGAGAGAGAGAGAAATGGAGTGCAGCGAGGAGGAGGATGGGGAGATCCCACAGGAACAGGGAGCAACAGGGGGCAGGGGAGAGAGACAGAAGGGACCGAGCGGGACAACAGGAACAGCAGAGAGGCACAGAGAGAATAAGAGACACACAGGCAGCGGCGGGGCGGGGCGGATAGTAGGGAAGTACAAAAGGGGGAAAAAGCAGAAAGAATTAAAAAAAATGACAGGAAGTTGGATAGAGGCAGTCACAGAAATAGAAATTAAAAAGCAACAAACATAGGCAAGAATTAAAAATTAGAGAATGTAAGACAGAGCGAGAAATAGAAAGGGAACAGGACAGAGAGGCAGGAAATGTAAAAAATTGTTAGAGAGAGACAGATTTGAAAGGGAAAATAAAAAACAATGGAGTACAGGAAACACAGGAAAGAAAAATGGGACAGGGAACTAGATAAATGGAGACATAGAAATAAGACGTTAAAAGCAACATGGCACGTGACAGGAAAGTATTAAGAATAAGGGAAAGGGAACTAGATAAATGGAGACATAAAAAGAAAATTGTAAAAGCGACAGGGTAAGGAAAACCAGACAAAATTAAAAACAGGGAGAGCAAACTGCGTAAAAGATGAGAGAGAGAAAAATTCAAAAAGGATGGGACAGGAAAGAATTAAAAAACAGGGATAGGGACCTTGATAAAAGTAGACCTAGAAGGAAACTTGAAAATGCCAAGAGGTACAGCACAGTCAGCAAAGAACTAAAAACAGGGACAGCAAACCAGATTACATATGGAAACAAAATTTTAAAAGCCGAGGGATAAAGAGAGGGGAAAATGAAAAAAATAGAGATGGCAATCTAAATAGAGACATACGAAGAAAAGAGGTGAAGTGAAGCACAGGCTGGAGGACAGACAGGAAAGCATTAACAAATAAGCGCATTGGATGGGATAAAATTAGACATCGGAAAAATAAAAGCCACATCTCTTAGGAAAGACAAGAAAAAACTACAAAATAAAGAAAGGGGGACAAAGAGAGAGACGCATACAAAGTAAATTTTAAAAGCAACGGGGTACACAACAGACCGAAAACTATTAAAAAGTAAGGATAGGGAGCTTGATCAAAGTAGATGTAGAAAGAAAATTTCAAAAGCAACTGGGTAGAGGACAAACAGAAAGAAAATTAAACACGGAGGCAGCAAACTAGATAAAAGTAGACATAGCAACAAAAATTTTAAAGCCGAGGTACTAAGACAGGAAAGAATTAAAGAAATAGCAACAGCGAACCAAACAAATGCAGAGAGACAGAAATTGTAAAAAGCGACCGCACTAAGGAAAGATGAGAAATAATTAAAAAATAATGACAGTGAACGGAATAAAGGTAGAAAATTTTTAAAGCAACAGAGTTTAGGGAAATAGAGGAAAAAATTTAAAAGTAGGGGCACTGAACTGAAACGGGGACATAGGAAGAAAATTGAAAATCAAAGGCGCTAAGGAAATAATTAAAAATAAAGACATCGAAGGGAAAAATGTAGACAGGGAAAGAACGTTTTAAAAGTGATGGGTATGAGGGAAATAAAGGGAAAAATTAAAAGATAGGGACAGCGAACTAAAACAGATGTGGAAAGAAAATTTAAAAAGCAACGGCACGAATGAAAGAAAAAGAAATAATTTTTTAAACAACAGCAAAGGGAATAAAAGTGGGCATAGAAAGAACATTTAATAAGCAGAGGGGAACTAGGGGAATAAAGGGGAAAAAAATTGAAAAATAGGGACAGCAAACTCAGAGATGGAGAAAGAACATTGAAAAAGCGAGGGCACTAAGGACAGACAAGAAATTATGAAAAGAAAAGACAGCAAAATAAAGACTGCAAAGGGAATAAACGTAGACAATTTTAAAAGCGACAGGGATTAGGGAAATAAAGGGAAAATTATGAGATAAGGAGAGCAAACTAAAACAGAGATGTAAAAATAAAATTTTTAAAGTGACGGCACTAAGACAAGAAATTATTAAAAAAATTCAAAGGTAATAAAAGTAGGCATAGAAAGAAGATTTAATAAGCAGAGGGGAATTAGGGAAACAAAGGAAAAAATTAGGAAATAGGGACAGTGAACTAAAATAAATGCAGAAAGAAACTCTAAAAAGCAAGGGCACTAACAAAAGACAAGAAATTATTAAAAGACAAGACAGCAACATAAAGACAGTGAACGAGGTAAAAGTAGAAAAATCTGAAAAGCAAGGGGGATTAGGGAAATAAAATGGAAAAATTTAAAAATAGGGACTGAACTAAAACAGAGATGTAGAAAGAAAATTAAAAGCAAAGGCACTAAGGCAAGACAAAAAATAATTTAAAAATAAAGACGGCCAACAGAATAAAAGTAGACAGAAAATATTAGAAGCAAATAGAATTAAGGAAATAAAGAAAAAAATAATAGCGACGTTAAACTACAACAGGGAAGTAGAAAGAAACAAAATCCAAAAAATGATGGCAAAGAAGCAAGAAAAAAAATCATTTTTAAAAGACAGTGAAGGGGAAAAAAGTAGGCATAGAAAGAACTTTTAAAAAGTGAGAAGAATTCAGGAAATCAAGGGAAAAACTAAAAAATAGGGACAGAAAACTAAGATGGAGACGTGGAAAGAAAATTGAAAAAGCGACAGCACTAAGGAAAGACAAGAAATAATTAAAAAATAAAGGTAGACAAATAAAGACTGTGAATGGGGTAAAAGTAGACCAAAAAATATTAACAAGAAAGGTGATTAAGAAAATAAGGAAAACATTAAAAAATAGTAGCATCGAACTACAAAAGAGACATAGAAAGAAAATTTTAAAAAGGAGATCGCACTAAAGAAAAAAAATAAAAAATACGAACGAGATAAAAGTAGAAAATATTAAAAACCGAAGGATTAAGAGAGAAAAAAACCTAAAAAATTGAAATGGCGAAATAAAAGGCATACATAGATACAAAATTTTAAAGGCAGCGGCACCAAGGAAAGAGAAGAAATAATTAAAAAATAAAGGCATCAAAAGTAAGAAAAGTAAGCATAGAAAGAACATTTTAAAAGGGGGCGATAAGGGAAAAATTAAAACATAGAGACAGCAGGCTAGAACAGATTAAAATAGAACATCTAAAAAGCAAAGGAACTAAAGAAAGGCAAGAAGTAATTAAAAGAACAGCATAATAAAGACTGGGAACGGGATAAAAGAAAATTTTAAAAACTAACGGGGATTAGAGAAATAAATGGAAAAATTAAAAAATAGTGGCAGTGAACTTAAAGAGATGGAGATGGAAAATTTTAAAAGTGAGGGCGCTATGGAAAGACAAGAAATAATTAAAACATAAATACAGGGAAATAATGACAGCTACTGGAACAAAAGGAGACAGAAAACTTTAAAAGAAACTGTGATTAAGGAAATAAGGATAACATTCAAAAATAGCATCACTGAACTAAAATGGAGATGATGAAAGAAAATCTAAAAAGCGATAGCACTAAGGAAAGACAAGAAAGGACAATCAAAAACTAACAGCAGCAAACGGGATAAAAGTAGAACATTTTAAAAGCCAAAGGACGGAGAAAGGAAAGAACTAAAAAATAGCAGCAGTGAACTACAATGCAGAAATAAAAAAAATGCACTAAGGAAATACAAGAAATCATTCAAAACTACAGATGGTGAACAGGAGAAAAGTGGGCAGAGAAAGAAAATTTGCAAAGCCATGAGCATTAGGGAAAAGAAGGGGAGGGAACTAAAAACTAGGGACAGCAAACTAAAGGCAGAGCAAGAAAATTTAAAACGGGAGGGCCCTAAGGAAAGACAAGAAATAATTAACTAGAGCACAATAAAGACAGCAAAGGGGATAAAAGGAGACAGAAAATTTAAAAGCAATGGAGATTAAAGCCATATTGAGCAAATGAAAAAACGGCGATGGCAAACTATAAGGAAAATAAGGAAAAAATTAATCGAATCTGTGAACTAAAAGAGAGATGTAGAATTAAAAAATTGTAAAAGCAATGGCAGTAATGAAAAACAAGAAAAAATAATTAACATCTCGTGACAGCAAAGGAGATAAAAGTAGAAAATTTTAAAAACCAATGATCAAGATTAAGAAAGGAAAAAAGGAAAACCCAAATATTAAGATTAAGAAAGGAAATCACTAAAAAATAGTGACAGCTAACTACAACACAGACATAAATAGAAATTTTAAAAAGCAAGGGCACTAAGGAAAGACAAGAAATCATTAAATAATAAAGACAGTGAACAGGATAAAAGTAGGCATAGAAAGAAAACTAAAAGAAAAAGAAAACAAACTAAGAGAGAGCTGTGGAAAGAAAATTTTAAAAGGTAGGGCACTAAGGAAAGACAAAAAAAATTAAAGATAAACACATCAAAATAAAGACAGGAAATGGTATAAAAACAGACAAACTTTTAAAAGCAATGGTGATTAAGGAAATAAGGAAAAAATTTTAAAATCGCATTGGTGAACTAAAATGGAGATGGACAAGAAGATTTAAAAAGTGATGGCACTAAGGAAAAACAAGAAAGAATAATTAAAAATTAATGACAGCAAACAAGATGCAAGTAGAAATTTTAAAAGCCAAAGGATTAAGAGAGGAAAGCAGTACAAAGTAGCAACATTGAACTACAATGCGGACATAGACAGAAATTTTTAAAAGCGACAGTGCTAAGGAAAGACAAGAAATCATTAAAAATAAAGACAGTGAACGGAATAAAAGGAGGCATAGAAAGAAAACTTAAAAAGCAATCAGCATTAGGGACAGTGCACTAAAACAGAGATGCAAAAACAAAATTTTAAAAAGCGAGGGCACCAACAAAACAGAAGAAATAATTAAATATAAAGACAGCAATTGGAATAAAAGGAGACAGAAAAATTTAGAAGCAATGGTGATTAAGAAAATAAGGAAAGGTTAATAAACAGTGACGGCAAACTAAAACAGAGATGTAGAAATAAAATTTTTAAAGTGAGGGCACTGAGAAAAGCGAACAAATAATTAAAAGTAAAGACATCAAAGGGAAAAAAGTAGGTGTAGAAAGAACATTTTTAAAGCAATGAGGATTAGGGAAATGAAGGGAAAAATTAAAAAATAGGGACAGCAAATTAAAAGAGATGAAGAAAGAAAATTTGAAATTTTTTTTAAGTTAAAATACGCATGGAAATGTAACTTCAAAAGTGACAGGGTACACAACACAGGAATAAATTAAAAAATATGGATCGGGATCTTTATAAAATAGACATAGAATGAAAATTAAAAAAACAACAGGGTTCAGGACAGATGGAAAAATTTAAAAATAAAGACAGTAAAATGGTTAAAGTAGACACAAAGAAAATTATAAAAGCAACTGGGTAAAGGACAATCAGAAAAAAATTAAAAATGGGTAAAAAAAACTGGTTAAAAGTTGACACAGAGAGAAAATTTTAAAAGCAAAGGCATTAAGATGTGAAAAAAAATTAAAATAAGGGTAGGGTGAGAGAGAGAGAGAGAGACATAGGAAGAAGATTATAAAAGCGGAGGCATTAAGGAAAGACAAGGGAAAAGTTACAAAATAAAAATAGGGAGAAAAATACAGAGAGACATAGGAAGAAAATTTCAAAAGCAATTAGGTGCAAACAGACGAGAAAGAAATAAAAAAGACAGTGGATTGGTTAAAGGAGACATAGAAGGAAAATTTTAAAAGCTACAGGTACAGGATAGACAGCAAACCATAAAAAATAGGGACAGCAAAGTAGATAAACTTTGACGTAGAAAGAAAATGTAAAATGTGATGGCTTTAAGGAAAGACAGGAATAAATCAAAAACTAAGAATGGGAAAAAAATAGAGACACACATAAAAGTAAATTTTAAAGTCAACAGGGCACACAACACAGGAAAGAATTAAAAACTGTGGATAGGGAGCTTGATAAAAGCAGACATAAGAAGAAAATCAAAGAAGCAACAGGGTACAGGACAGACAGGAGAGAATTAGAAAATAATGACAGTGAACTGGCTAAAAGTAGCCATAGAAACAAAATTTTAAATTGACGGAGAATAGTATCGACAGAAAAAAAATAAAAAGAAGAACAGGAAACTAAATAAATGGAGACATAGAAAGAAATTTTTTACAGCAACTGGGTACAGGACAGAGAGGGAGGAATTAAAAAATAGGGACAAGGAATCGGATAGCGGGAGACATAGAAAGAAATTTTTAAAAGCAACAGGCTACAAGAAATACAGGAAAGAATTAAAAAATAGGAACGGGGATGACAATAGAAGGAAATATTGAAAGGAAATTTTAAAAGCGAGGAGGTATGCAGATGAAAGGGAGGACTTAAAATTCAGGGAAAGGGAGCCAGGTAACAGGAATTCTTGAAAGAGACATCAAATAGCAATGGGGTACAAGAAATAGAGGGAAGAATTTTAAAAATCAAGAAAGGAAGCCTGATAGAGAGAGACCTAGAAGGAGTTTTAAAAAGCAACTACATACAAGAAACATAGACAAGAATTAAAACATTGGGACAGGGAGATGGATAGAGGACAACATAGAAAGAAAATTTAAACAGTGATCAGGCACAAGAAATGGGAATATTAGAAAAGCAGGGACAGGGAGATGGATAGGAGGAACCATAGAAAGAAAATTTTAAAAGCTATGGAGTGCAGGACAGAGGGAGGAATTAAAAAATAGGGACAAGGCACTGCAGAGACGGAAATGTAGAAAGAGAAATTAAAATGCAACGGGGTACAAAAAATACAGGAAAGCATGAAAAAATAGGGAGAGGGAGCCGCAAAGAGGGAAACAGAAAAAAATTACTAGGTGAAGTGGTACAGGGCAGAGTTCACAGAAGAATAACAAGCTTTGGGGAGCCAGACAGGTAGGTGGGCCAGCAGAGAGGGAGACAGAAGCAGAGACAGGCAGGGAGGCAGGCAGGCAGGCAGAGATCCGGGGAAGGGCAGCAGAGGTGGACCAGGATGCACACGAGAGAACGCGCGACTCGACGCAGCTCCTGGCACCGGCAAGAGACCTTCGCTGCCCTAATGCTTTTCTGTCTGCCTCGGCAGCAGGTGCCTCAACGCTCCTCCACCACCAAGCTTCCCGGCGGCTCTCCCGTGCAGCCGATGGAGCCGCTGAGCTCCCAGCACTGTGTGCTGGTAAGGCGCTCTGTCAGGGACACTCAGAGGGATGCTTCCTCGCTGCAGGCACTGGTCATTCATTGCTGGAGGCAACTGCCTGCAGGACTCCCTTGGATTCCTTCCTTGGACAGTTCCCCTTCATCAGCTCCCTCAGGCAGGCATGCCTGGACAGACCCTTCCCTGACCAAAGGGACGGATTAAAAAAATAGGGACAGTAAGCCACATAGTGGGAGACATAGAAATAAAACTAAAAAAGCAATGGGGTACAGGACAAATAGGAAAACATTAAGAAATAATGACAGGGAGACAAATAATGGGATACACAAAAAGAGCAAGTGGCGGGGTACAGGAAACACAGGAAAGAATTTTAAAATAGGGACAGGGTGGAAGATAGAGGGACAAATAGAAAGAAAATTCAAAAAGCAATGGGGTACAAATCGCACAGGCGAGAACTAAAAAATAAGGCCACGGAGCTGGCGAGAGAGATACGTACATATAAAGGAATTTTAAAACAAACAGGGTGAAGGAAAGAGTGAGCAGAAATAAAAAATAGGAAAATGGAGCCAAATAGAGGGAGGCATAGAAAGAAAGTTTGAAAAGCAATGGGGTACAGAGCAGAGGGAGATATTAAAAAAACATAGGGTCAGGGAGCTGGATAGGGAGGAGATATAGAAATGAAAATTTAAAAGTAATAGGCCACAAGGCAGTGCAGAAAAACTGAAAAATAGGGAGAGGGAGCTGGCTAGAGAGACACATAGAAAAAATTTAAAATGCAACGGCGTATTCTCCAGAGTTGGCAGAAGCATAACAAGTTTTGGGGAGCCATGCAGGTAGGTGGGCAGAGAGGCAGACGGAGGAAGGGAGGCAGGCAGACATCTGGAGAAGGGTGGCAGAGATGGGCCAGGATACAGAGGAGAGGATGCGTGACTCACCACAGCTCCTGGTGCCGGCAGGAGACCTTCACCGCCTCGGCGCTTCTCTCTCTGCCTCTGCCCCTTCCTCCTCTGCAGTGCTGCACGCCGGACCCTTGCCCATTCAGCAGCATGCAGCGGGCACCTCTATGCTGCTCCTCCGCAAGGCTTCCTCAATACCTGGTGGCTCACCCACGTAGCCAACAGAGGCACTGAGCTCCTAGCACTGCGTGCTGGTGTCTGCCCTGTCGGGGACGGCTCGGAGGGATCCTTCCTCGCCACACAGACTGGCCGTTCCTTGCAGGAGGCACCTGCCTGCAGGACTCCCTCCTCAGCCCGTTCCCCTTCATCAGCTTTCTCAAGCAGGCATGCCCAGGCAGCCCCCTTTACAGCTAGAGCCCCTTCACACAGCAGGGCCAGCCCCATCCTCAGCCTCACTGGCCACACCTGGGGCTGCCCCAGCTGGAGCCCATCAGCAATAGGGGCCATTGCCAAAGCCCCACAGCACATCACCCCCTCCCCTGCACCTCTCCACAGCCACATGCTCTGCACCCAGGGGCTGCAAACACATCCAGGGGCACAGACAAGGCAGGAAAAGTTTATTCATTAATGCACGTAAGAAATCTTGGCGGCGAGTTGGCTGCAAGGCTCAGTGCCCAAATGCAGCAGGACAGAGGGAGAAAAGAGAAGAGAAAAGCAGGCGGAAGGACAGAGGGACATAGAGGTGTGGGACAGAAAACGGGATGCTGCGAACAAGAGAGGGACAGGGAGCAGGACAACTGTGTAGAGAGAGGAGAGCAGAAGAAAGACTGCGGGGGTGAACAGGGACAGAGAGATGGAGGAATAAATAAGAGAGACAGGGAGCAGGAGAGAGAGGCAGAAGGGACCAGCAGGACAACAAGACAAGGGACAGGGAAAATTCTGAAGTGACAGGGGAAAGGAAACATAGCCAAGAAATAAAAAAATAGAAACAGCGGGATAGAGGTAGATGTAGAAAGAAAATTTTGTAAAAGCAACAGGGTACAAGAAACATAGGGAAGAACTAACACATAGGGACAGGGAGCTAGAAAGAGGGAGATGTAGAAAGTGTGAAAAGTGACAGGGTAGAGGACAGAGAGGGAAGAATTATCAATTAGAGACAGGAAGATGGATAGAGGGAGACATAAATAGATTTTACAAGCAACAGTATACAAGAATCCTACACGAGAATTAAAAAAACAGGTACACGGAGCTGCAGAGAGGGAGAAGTAGGAAGAAAATCTGAAAAGCAACGGGGTACAAGAAACACTGGCAAAAAATTAAAATTAGGTCAGGGAGACAGAAAGGTAGCAAGAAAATTTAAAAAGCAACTGGGTTTGAGAAACCTATGCAAGAATTTAAAAAATAAGGATGGAGAAGTAGAAAGAAAGTTTCAAAAGCGATGCGGTACAAGAAACATAGGCAAGAATTGAAAAATAGGGACAGGGAGCCTGACAGAAGGGAACTGGGGTGGGTTGACCTCGGCTGGCCACCGGGTGCTCACCAAGCCACTCTGTGGCTCCCCCTCCTCAATAAGACAGGGGGACAAAATACAACAAAAAAACTTGTAGGTCGACAAAAGGACAGAGGGTCACTCGCCAATTACTGTCACAGGCAAAACAGACTCAGCTTGGGGAAATTAATTCCATTTATTGTCAATCAAAATCAAGAGTAGGACAAGATTTGTTCTTCTCTTATTTTGTTTTATTTGTTCTTATCTTATCAACAGATAAGAACAAATCTAAAAACCGCCTTGCTCTTTTTTCCTGGGCTCATCTTCATGACTCCTGACTTTCCCACATCCCACCCCTGAGCAATGCAGGGGGACAGGGAGCAGGGGTCGCGCTCAGTTCATCACACATCATCTCTGCCGCTCCTTCCTCCTCATGCTCTTCTTCTGCTCCAGTGTGGGCTCCTCTCCGCAGGGCCACAGGTGCTGCCAGGAGCCTGCTCCAGCGCAAGCTCTCCATAGGGTCACAGCTTCCTTCAGGCACATCCACCTGTTGCGGCACGGGGTCCTCCATGGGCTGCGAGTGCATGTCTGCTCCACCGCGGACCTCCACGGGCGCCAGGAGGACGACCTGCCTCACCGTGGCCTTCACCAGAGCCTGCAGGGGAATCTCTGCTCCAGTGCCTGGAGCACCTCCTCCCCCTCCTTCTTCACCGACCTTAGTGTCTGCAGGGCTGTTTCACACTCACGTTTTCTCTATCGCAGCATCTGCGCAGCATTTTTTACCCCCTCTCAAATGTCCGTTCCAGAAGCACAACCAGCATTGCCGATGGGCTCAGCTTGGACCGGCTGCAGATCCATCTTGGAGCTGGAAGTGGCTGTGCCTGACATGGGGGCAACTCCTGGTGTCTTCTCGCAGAACCCACCCCTGCAGCCCCTGCCCTGCCCCACCTAACAAAACCTTGCCACGTAAACCCAATCCAACAGCGATCGCCTGCAGGACAGAGAAGGGGGACTGAAAAATAGGGAAAGGGAGCCACAGAGGGAGAGGTACAGGGAGGGAAAAAATAGCGATGGGCTACAGGCCAGAGAGGAGGAAGTGACAGGGAATCAGCCTGAGAGAGATGGAGAAAAACAAAGAATAGCGATGGGCCACAGGGCAGAGAGGGAGGATTTTAAAAAGGGGACAGTGAGGTGGACAGAGATAAACTGAGAAATGCCAAAAAACCTTGATGAGCTGAAGGGGAAAGACTGAAGCTGAAGGGGAATTAAAGAATAGGGACATGGAGCCAGACAAAGAGAGAACGATAAAGACAAAAAGCAGCTATGGGACAGAGAGGGAAGAAGTTAAAAGACAGGGACGGGGACCTGGAACGAGAGAATTTAAGAAAGAAAAAGTCTATCTAGAATACAGAGCAGGGACAGAGGAATTAAAAAATAGGGACATGAAGACAGAGAGGTGAGAGGTGGGAATTGTGAAGGGCTAAAGGGCAGGCGAGGAAAAATTTAAAAAGTTGGGATAGGAAGACAGACATAGATGAAGAAAGACAAAAAGAGTTATGGGCTGCAGGACACAGACAGAGGATGAAAAAAGGACAGGGAACAGGACAGAAGCGCAGAGAGAGAAAGAAAACATAGGGGTAGAACAACAGATAAAGAGGGGGACTTGGAGAATGAGGGAGGGAGAGGTGCGGGGAAGTGGAAAAAAATGACAGCAGCAAGAGAAAGAGAAGGCGGGGCAGGGAAGGACCAGGATGCAGAATAGGGACGACACGGCCCCAAGGGTCCAGGACTCACTGCAGCTCCCGCTCTCCAAGCTGCTTGGAGAACTGGACACCTCGGACGTGTCTTTCTCTCTCTCTCTCTCTCCTGGCCCCGTAGCTCCGGTTGCTTGACTGTCATCCACTTAAGAGAACAGACTGGTGTCTTACAGCTCTTACAATACAAGGCCTCCCAGATACATAGCCTCGCATGTGCACGTGTTACCTGGCTGTACTGTGCTTCCAGCTACGCATACGGACCCTGCAATGCACGTTGGCAATTGGATCTGCTGAGGGCTATGCTAAGAGGGATCCTTCCTCACACTGAGAGGCAGGCTGTCTCCTGTGTGCAGCTGGAGGCAGCTGCCGGCTGGCTCCTCTTTATTTTATTCTTCAGCTGCTTTACCTTTTTCCGACTTCTCCAGCTTCAGCTGCAGCAGCTCCTGTCCACAGCCAGGAAGCGTCCAGCTGTCCTTTTTTGCCCATGCCGCTAGGAAAATGAGGCCAAAGGCAAGCCACACAAACCTGAGCCAGATGCAATCACCAGTGTCCCTGGAGAGGAACCGCCAACCGAGTCCTCAGTGCTGCCTCTGGGAGAGGGAAAGAACAAGCAACCAACCATTATCCACAGGGATGACTGCAGCTCTCCTCAGGCAGGAACCCCTCCTTCTGCAGGAGCTGCTGGAGACGCCGCTCTTTCCCTGAACTGAAGCTAATAGCACCTGCATTTAAGGAGAATAAATCATATTCAAGGGCCAGCTTGCTGCCACGAGGACAGGGTTTGGGGGCGGTCCATGCCTACAGGACAGGCTTCAGGGGAGGTGCTGGAGCTGGGGGCAGCTGCCTGGGGCGAGCAGGGCTGGAGGAGTTTTGCTGAGTTGGAGAGGCACCCAGCGCCTTTTCCAGAGGGTGGGCACCCAGAGGGGTGGGGGCAGCCATCTCCTGCCCCTCTTCCTGCATCCTCTCCACCAGCTCTCAGAATATCCCTGGACCTGCCCTGATGGGGCCTGACTCCAACTGACTTCAGCCTGTTGCACTGGTGGGTTGGAAACATCCTCGCGACTTGTCGGCATTCTCCAGCAGGCATGCCCCAGCAGCGCCATCCCCTGGGGCTGCAGCCCTTTTACACAGAGGGGCCATCACCATCAGCCTCACCGGGCCCCCTGGGGCTCCTCCGGTCGCAGCCCACAGCTGCGGCCATGGCCCCTGACACCCACCGTGTAACCTGCTCCCCTGGACTCTCTGACAGCCACTCACCAAGTACAAAGGAGTACAACCACAGCCGTGAGTGCAAAGGAGACAGCAAGTGCTTATTCGTTAATGCATATAAGTCCCGGGAGTGAGTCTGCTATGGGGTTCGCTGCCTGTACACTCATCCTTCCCCTGGGACAAGTTGGCAGTTGTTACTGGAGCAGCAGATACAAAAAATGAAAATACAGCGATAGGGAGCAGGACAGAAGAACAGAAAGAGGAAAAGTAAAATGAGGGAGGACTGAGGAGCAGAGAAAGAAAGGTACAGGGAAAAGGACAGGGAGATAGATAAGTTGATAAAAAAGGGGATGAGGAGCCCTGCAGGGACATGGCAGAAGAAAAACAGGGTCAGGGAGCAGGACAGAGGAAAAGAGAGAGAAAGTGATGAGCTAGGAGCCAAACAGACAGATCAAGAGAGAAATCAAATGAGAGGAATAAGGGAGGGAGGGAGACAAAAAGACAGGGAACAAGCCAGAGGAATTGAAGAGAAAGAGAGAGAGAGAGAGATTGGGACAAAGAGAGGGAGAAAGAAAAACCATCGCTGGGCTGCAGGATGAGAAAAAAGGGAGCAGAACAGAGGGGAATAATGGGACAGCGAGCCGGGCAGGGGCAGTATAGTGAGAAACAATGGGAGAACAAGTGCTATGGAGATATACAGACAAAGAGTTACAGGGAAGATGGAGGACAGAGAGAAAAGAGAAAAGGGGCATGGAGCAGGGAAGAGATGGTGAAAGAAACATTAGAGACAGAGAGAGGAGGAGAGTGACAGCAGCAAGGCAGAAAGACGACGAAAGAACAAACCAGTGACGGGTAGCAGGCCAGAGGGACGAGGAAAGACTGGAGGAAGGACAGAGCGATCTAGGAAACAGGTGAGGGACAGGGAGCCAGAAAGTGGGATACTGCAAGAGAGAGAGGGACAGGGAGCAGGATGCTGTGATGGAGAACAAACGAGAACAACAGAAAGAACAACAGAGAGGTGGACCATGAGAACAAACAGGAACAGAGAGGGGAAGCAATAAAAAATAGGGACAGGGAGCAGCACAAAGGGTCAGAAAGAGTAAGAGATGAACAGGAAGGAGGACAGGAACAGTGAGATACGGAATACAAAAAAAAACAGCAACAGTGAGCAAGACAAGGGGATAGAGAAAGGAAGGGAAGAAGGGAGGGAGGAGAGACATAGGAAGGCAGGGACACAGAGCGGCATGTACAGGTGCAAAGAGGAAAAGAACATGAGGGAACAGGACAGAGAAAGAGATGGATTCAGATCAGGACAAAAAGATGGAAAAGGGAAAAACAACAATGGGCTGCAGGACAGAGACAGAGGATAACAAAAGAAAGGAGAAGGAACAGGCCAAAGGCACAGAGAGAGAAAAAAAGCAGGGGGTGGTAGAACAAGATGGATAAAGGGAGAGAGGAAAAGGGAGCAGTGCAGAAAAACAGAGAAAAGAGAACGGGTACAGGGAAGAACAAAAAAAGAAAAATTACAGCAGCATGCAAAAGAGAGAGGGCCAGGGAAGGGGCAGGGAGGGACCGGGGCACAGACAAGGGGTGACAGGTCCCCAAGGGCCCGGGACTCACCACAGCTCTCGCTCTCGGTGCTGCTGGGAGAACTGGCCAGTTGAGATGCTTCTTCCTCCTTCTCTCCTCCCTTCCTCTTCTGTAACTCCAGTCACTCGGCTGTCCTCCACCTAAGAGAATACGTGGATATCTTACAGCTCTTATGAGACAAGGTTTCCTAGACATGTAGCCTCGCTTGCTCGTGCACTACGCGGCTGTACCACACTTTGGGTTATGCATACAGGCCCTGTGGTGCACATCGGCTGTCTGGCCTGCAGTGCACTACAAAGAGGGATCCCTTCCCACCCAGAGGGGCAGGCTCTCTCTTGCCCGCAGTGGGAGGCAGTGGTCAGCCAGATGGCCTTCCATTTCTTCTTCTTTACCTTTCTCCAGCCTCTCTGGCTTCAGCCGCGGCAGCTCCTGTCCACAGCCAGTAATCGCTCCGCCTGTCCCTTTTCACCCCCGCACCGCAAAGAGAGTGAGGTCAGGCAGAGACAACCCACGCAAGCCTGAGGCAGGTGCTGTCAGCAGCATCCCCACGGGAGGAATGGACAACCGCGTCCTCAGCATGGCCTCTAGCACAGGGAAAGAAGAAGCGGCGACCGTTATTACCGTAGATCACCCCTGGCCTAAGCCCTTCCTTCTGCAGAGGCTTCTGGAGACACTGCTCCTTCCCCGCACTGCTGGTAACGGCACCCGCGTTAAGGGAGAATCCAGCCCACTTGAGAGCCAGCTTGTGGTCTTCACAACAGGGCTTGGGGGCGATCTGGTGCTATGGGACAGGCTTCAGGGGAGGTGCTGGAGCAGGGGGCAGCTGCACGGGGTGAGCGGGGCCAGGAGAGGCTCAGGGGGAGCTCTGGTGAGTTGGGGAGGTGCCCTGCCTCTGCGCCTAGGGGATATCCGCCTCCTTCCCCTCTTCCCTTCTATCAGCTTTTAGGTAACTCCCTGGGGCTGCCCTGGCCCAGCTCGCCTCCAGCAGACCAAGAGCCTGCTGCAGCAGGCAGGTTGAAGCTTCCTGTCCCACCACCCCCGGGCAGCCAGCAGGCAGGAGACACCCCTGCACACTCCTGCTTCTTGGGGAGTAGCCATAGCTGGAAGCCCGCAGAAAAACACACAAAACCTGCAACAAAACTGCACCTAGTGCCGCAGGGGCCGCGGCGATAGCAACGACTACGGTGCACCGAAAGCGCCCGAGAGCAATGCGGCTTCCAGGCACCCACATCCATATATACTACACCTCCCAGCATGCCCCGGGGACCCAACATGGCTGACCGAAAGCCCCGTGCAGCAATCCATGCTTTCTGACCCTGCGGGGACACCGTTCCCCTCGCCGCTGACGTACTCGGAAGCCCTGCCGAGAACCCCCGCGGCTCCGAGCACCCCCACCGCCGGCAACGACCCAGGGCGGCGCCAACCTGCCCGGCTCGGGGCAGCCCCTCCCGCCCGGCTCCGGCCACCGGCGCCCTCCCACTGCCCAGCCCCGACGCGGCTCAGCGCCCGGCCCCGCACCGGCGCGGTGCCCCGCCGCCGCCCGGCCCCGGACCGGCGCGGCGCCCGCCCGGCCCCGGCGCAGCGCCGCTCGGCACGGAAGCCCCCCGCCGCCCGGCTCCGGACCGGCGCGGCGCCCCCCCCACCGCCCGGCTCCGGACCGGCGCGGCCCCCGCCCGACTCCGGGCTGATCTCGCCACCGGCCCCGACCCGGCGCGCCCCCCCTCGCCCGGCTCCGGGAAGCCCCGCCCGCCCGGCTCCCACACGGCACCGCACCCTCCCCGCTCCGTGCCTCCCGCCGGCCCGGCCGCTCCCCCCCAGGCACCGCCGCCCTCCTCGGGGCTTCCCCGCTCACCTCCTCCCTGCCTGCAGCCGCAGCCCAACGACCGCTCCACTCCGCCCCGGGCTCACGCTGGCCCCTCCGCGGGGGGAAGCTGCGCCCACCGCGCGATGCCCGCCCGCGACGCACCGCGCATGGTCTGGGAGGAATTCCAGTTTAATCTCTGTGGGCTGGACGACCTTCTGTATCATCCAGGGGACTTCTCGTTTCACCTCTATGCTCTGGAGGGCCTTCTCGATGGTCTGGGTGGACTTTCGGTGTCATCTCCATGGTCTGCGGAGCCACCCTATACTCCGGGAGGACTTCCGCTTGCATCTCGATGGTCTGAAGGCCATTCAGAAGCAAAGGGGTTATGGGAGGGGGGGAGCAGGGGAGCGGGGGCATGAGACTGGAGGGCAGGGGACGCGGGGGGCACGTCACGGGGAAAAAAAAACCCCGCACGGGGGGAAAAACCTTGTGTGGGGGGACGTTTGGGTGGAGAGCACTTGGGAGGGCGCAGAGACAGGCAGAGGAGGACGGGGGGCAGGAGACGGACACGGACGGACAGTGGCTGTGTGTGGGTAGAAAGGTGCACGGGGGGACACGGGTGGGGATGACCTACACCAGGGGGTCCGCCCGGCATAATCCACAGCAGATAACTCACCTGGGATAAGCCGCAACGGATAGTCCGCTCCGGAGAAGGAATCCACGCCAGATAATCCCCAGCAATGCCCCTCAAACTGCCAGCGGTTCACCCCAAATTTGGCCCAAATTGGTGCGGGTTTTGCGTTTGGGTTTTTTGGTTTGTTGGCTTGTTTTTTTGTTGTTGTTCTTTTTTGTTTTGTTTTGTTTTTTCTTTTACATCATACAAAACTTGGGGGTTTCTGCTTTTCCAGAATATTCAGTTCTGGGGTTTTCCGGCGCTTTTCCACATCATAACAACGGGTCATTTTTGGTTTTCTGCGTTAAAATGTGGGGGGTGGGGGGTGTGCTTGCTTTCCAGCTGCACAAATCCAGGTGGATTCGGCTTTCCTGGGAGCCCCAAACCGTGTTGCTCTTGGATATCTTGCTCTTGGACTTGGATATTTTGACACTTTGGTATCTTAGACTTTGGTATCTACTTACAATTCTGTCTATTTAGACTTAGTTATCTGTTTACACTTCCATAGAACCTTTACTTCCATTACACAGACGACCTACTTTGGCTTACTCGGTGACACACGGTAAGCGTAGATACCTCTACCTATCCAGACTTTCTTCTGTTTTAAATTCCTTCATCTACATCATCTCTTTTTGCGTTTTAAACTCCTTTATTTCTTCACATATAGACAAGTTCTTTTTTATTTTAAAACCCTATCTATCTCCATTTAGATTTTTTAATAATTTCTATAACATAGCAGGTACAGGTTTGTATTTTGAAATCCTTTTCTCTATATATAGAGAGAGAAATGAATATTATTTTTATATATATATATATATATATATATAAAGGCGAGAGATTTTCCTCTACTGCAATGCCTCACACCCGTATTTCCAGTTTTTAACATTTTTAATCACACACACACACACAAGTTTTCTCTGGGGGGAAACCTCCCCGTGACACCTTCATCCCCCACTCACCTGCTCCTCTGTTTCATCATCACACCCCCCGCCCCCAGGGACATTGGGGTGCCCCAAATGACATCATCACCCCCCAGGCCCCTCCAACACTTTTTCATCACCCCCCCAAAAAAGGCACAAAACAAGGAACACAGCCCCGACCGGCAGCTCGCTACTTTAATAATGCCGTTTACATATGTAGGCGCCCCCCGAAAAGGGGAGCTCCGCCAGAGAAATAAAATGGGGGCAGCCCCCCCAAACGGTTGCAGCCCCCCCCAGCCCCTGTCCCGCAAGCCGGCGGCTGCCCCACGCCGCGGGGGGAGCCTGCCAGGGGACGGTGATGCACCTCTCGCTCAGGCTCTGCTCTGCCGTGCTCCCCCTCCGTTCCCGCGCTGGGACGGGCTCCCCAGGGGAGCGAACCTCCCCGCTCCCTCTTGGCCCGGCACTCTCCCCACCAGACAGCCCTCGCTGACGCACCCGCGGGGCACCCGCCGGAGACAGAGCCAGGAGCCTCCAGGCACGGGGCCGGCCCCTTACCCTCGGGACGCTTCACGACCGGCAGGCCAACCTGGGCCGGGGGGGACCTAGCGAGCATCACGAGACGCTTGCAACGAGACACCTGAAAAACAAAAATCCCAAGCGATATTTCCGCATGTGAAAAAAAATAGCACAGCAGCGAGTAGAGGAATTCAGTCAGAGCAAGGGAGGGGAGAGCAGTTGAGCTCAAGGAGGATTCGAGGTAAGCAGGTCAGCTCAAAACACAAGACGTCCTTTAAAAGCTAGAGCGACCTGAACGCTTCCAATCAGCATGAAGACTAACCGGTACGATTCCAAACACGTTCTTCGCGTAAAAGTACACGCTCTTGCCGGCGTTGGAAAACGTCTCACCCCTTCCTTACGGCACGGCTGCAGGGAGACAACCCTGCGAGGCTGCAGGACAAGGGCGTACCGCAATCAGAATCTACGCTTACAGATCCGCCACAACAGCTACGGCCCTCGCGCTCCTGCGCATCTTGCTGGCTCGGTCGATAAAGCTGGAAGCGAAGCGTAACGCTTTCGAGGGTAAAAGGAAAACCAGAGGACAAATCGCAGCAATTCGCTTCCTACTAAAAAAGCTGTGCGTGTGCTTACAGACATCCAATAAAAATACTTCTACTGGAGAAGGGCTGGATTTTCCTTTGGCGTTAATTTAACTTGCACAGCTGTGAATCGATACCAGCAGATTATCTGTCTCCAAGATACGCAGTTATCATTTGACCAGGGGTTTTTTGCGCCTTACGTCATTAGGAGCGACATCTGGCCAGCCGCGCTGCCCGAGAGAGATGCTACTGAACTGCCAGGGAAACGCACCCTTGAAAGCCAGACAGAAAGAAAGTACTTCAGAGCACTCCGTCAAACGAGCGGGGGGCGGGGGGGGGGGGAACCCGTAACGTTCAGTTGCGTCTCCTGGTCAACATTTAGAACAAATACCTAACGGCTCAAATACACCTAAGCAATTGTACGCCACAGCTAGTTGGCAGTTAAAGTTGAAACAACACCACAGCTAGTTGGCAGTTGCAGGTGAAACAATGCAAGGCAGTTTGTATAGACAATTTTAACTTTTTTTTTTTTCCTAAAGTTACATCTAGGGTAGAAAAATCAGTGAGAGAAGAGATCCCTCATACGGTTTTACTTTGCGGGCGGAATCCAATCCCCGGGGCTGCAATGCCTAAGGCTACCAAAAAGGACCGGCAGATTTGCTAACGCTTTTGGCTGCACCGAAGCACGCAGAGGAACGCGTGTTGATGACATCTCGGCTGTTGCAACTGAGAACCAGCGATGCCATCAACTTCCGGAAGACATGCTGTGCTCGGGTCTTTGGAAGCAAACGGACTTTTCTTTCTTTTTTTTTTTTTTTTTTCTTTTTTTTTTTTTAAGAGAGCGGAAAGTCTCGCTGCTGCTGACTTCTACTGCCAAGCGCATCATCTCTGAAGATCCCCACTCTGATGGGGAGTTCATAAAACACAACTTCTTTGAATGAGAAAGACTTCCATTCTGGAAAATCTCTTTCCAACTGAAGTAAGAAACCACACGCTGTAGGTTAAGGAAAAAGGACGCTGCCGAAGCAGTAACTCACCGAAACCACGTCAGGACTCGCTGTCGCTACTTACAAGGCTGGCAATGCTTCTCGGGAAAGCGACGCCGATTCCTCCTCTTTTGTCCACATCTCTCCTTGGACCTGGATCGCTTTTAGTATGGGTGCCAGTATCTCAGTAAGCTTTTCAAGTACTACTCTAAGATATTTTCAAAACTTACTGACTGAAAAAGCACACAACAGACGATCCCTCAGAAACATCTGTAACGCGACGCTTCCCGGACACGTCCGCGCTTTAAGCTACGACGGCAAGATAAGCAGGGCTCAAGAAACGCCATGCCGATGAGGCGACGCGTTCGAGACCCTCGGGAGGCTTACCGAGGGGCCCCATGATCACCAAGAGCTACGGAAACATCGAGACCCGAGAAAGCCAGGGTACGAGACACAGAAGACAGACTACGCAAAAGCAGAACACACAGACACAGGATGGAACCGCCCTGCCCAGCCAACGTCAGCAGCGTGCTAAGAACAGTAACCCGGTCCTTTTCCCTTCCCAAAGGAGACTGCTCCTGGACAGGCCTCTCCCCGACACCAACTTTATAACCCCTCCCTGCAATTCCTATCCTTGATACCTCCTCAGCCCTCACCCCGCAACTGAGCTTTCAGAGGGCCAGGGATCTGAATCCACCCTCAAAAAAGAAAAAAAGAAAACCACCACACACCTAACTAGAACATTCCTGCACTCACTCAGTTCCTCTTCATCATCTCAAAAAAAACCAAAAAACCCCAAAACCTCCCAACCCAAAAACCCACAGCACACTAACAAACTAAAACACAGTGCTGGTATTCAGCATCGGTCTGGTTACTGCCAACCGCTTCTGCGACACCCTCCTCCTCAAAAGCACCGTACCGCTCTGCTCCCCTGCTCCACGCCTGTTCTCAAGAAAGATGCTGCGGCTGTCGCTCGGTGCGCCTAGGATGCCAGGAGACACAAAGTTCCCGTGGCGCTCGGGTGAAATAGCCAGCCCCGTGTGCCTCCCCTCTACCACCCAGCTCACCTCAACTTCTCAGCCGATTCTCAAGGCAGCCAGCACAGCTCCCACAAAACCAAACGGGAAATGATTAACCAACATGCCATTTCATACTTTACTATTAAATGACGACCCGGCTGACAACCACCTCGCCTCCTCCAGCCGCTCCTCAGCGGGAAGCTACGCCCCCTCCGAGGCTGTTAAAAGGGAGGACCCTAAGGAAAGAGAACAACTCCTTGAAAACTAAAGACAGGGAACGGGATAAAAGCAAAAAACTTCAATAATGACGGGAATTAGGGCAACAAAGAGAAAAAAATGAAAACCGGGGACAGTGAACTAAAAGAGAGACGTAGGAAGACAATTGAAAAAGCAAAGGTACTAATAGAGACAAGGAAGAATTAAAAAAGGGAAACGGCAAACGGAATACAAGTAGACAGAAGCTTTTGTCGTGGTTTAACCCCAGCCAGCAGCTAAGCACCACACAGCCGCTACGGGGGAGAAAATTGGAAGGGTGGAAGTCAGAACACTCGTGGCTTAAAGGAAGAACAGTTTAACAATTGAAGGAAAAGACAACAGAATAGTAGTAATAGTACTAGTAGTAATAATAATAAACCAATAACAGTATACAAAGCAAGCGATTCACTCTACAGGTGCTCACCACTCGCCGACCGATGCCAAGCACGTCCCCGAGCAGCGATCGCTGACTCCTGGCCAACGACCCCCCGTTTCCCTACCGAGCGTGACGTCACACGGGAGGGAATAGCGCTTCGGCCGGTGCGGGTCAGCTGAGCTGGCTGTGGCGCCTCCCAGCTTCTGGCGCACCGGGCAGAGCACGGGAAGCTGAAAGGTCCTTGAGCGGTGTAAGCGCTACTTAGCGACAAACAAAAACATCAGTGCGTTACCAACATTGTTCTCCTCCTAAATCCAAACCGCAGCACTGTGCCAGCTACTAGGAAGAACCTTAACTCTCTGCCAGCCGAAAGCAGGAGGCTTTGAACAGCAAGGGCGATGGAAGAAATAAGGAAAAACTTAATCAATAGCGACAGGGAGCTCCCTCGGAGAAGGAAAATTTAGAAAGCGAGGGCACTAAGGGAAGAGAAGAAACAATTAAACCCAACTAAACCCCAAGGGGAAAAGTCAACATAGAACACTGAAAAAGCAACAGGGATTAGGGAAATAAATGGGAAAATTAAAAAACAGGACAGCAAACTAAAGGGACGGAGAAGGAAAATTCAAAAAACGAGGGCCCTAAGGAAAGACAAGAAAGAATTAAAACATAAATACAGGGGAATAAAGGCAGCAAAGAGGACAAAAGGAGACAGGAGAGTGCTTAAAGGAAGCAGCGATTAAGAACATCAGGAAGTGATTTAAAAACCCGCATCGGTGAACTAAAATGGAGACGGAAAAAACGGAAAAAGACAGAAAAATATTTTTGAATCATTTATATAATACAGCAGATATAGGTTTGTATTTGGAAATCCTTCTTTATATATATATATATATATATATTAACTCTGTATATATACATATGAATATTATTTTTCTATATATATAATATATATAAAGGCGAGAGATTTTTCTCTACTGCAATGCCTCACACCCGTATTTACAGTTTTGAATGTTTTTAATCACACACACGAATTTTCGAGGCCGATTCCTCCTCTTTTGTCCACGTCTCTCCTTGGACCTGGATCGCTTTTAGTACGGACGCTAGTATCTCAGTAAGCTTTTCAAGTACTACTCTAAGATATTTTCAAAACTTATTGACTGAAAAAGCACACAGCTTCTATGACGAAAACAAAGCCTGTTTCTTCTGAACGCCTGAACTCTTACAAACGGCGTCTTTCCTCTTTTAGGACGCAACTATTTTCCCGATATCATTTCCTAGTAAGCGCACAGAAACAGAAGATTGCGCTTTCAGGAAGGCAAAATAAACGGAGGGAAGTCGGCTTTGCACAGGCAGAACACGCTCCAGCGCAGACCTTCTTTTCCTTTTAGGATCTGCGCTAAAATAGTTCCTAGAAAAACTACAGAAGGAAGGAGAGCTGGCGCATTCTTGACGTTAACTTTGAAGTCCATGCTACAAGCGCCTTAGGAAAAACGCGGACACGCATCGCGGACGCACCTTGTACTCGCAGACCGCTACGCAGCCTTTCCGTCCGTCTTGCGCTTTCACGGCAGAAGAAAGGGCGACCACGGTGAAACGGCGGCAGCTGACACTCTGCTGAGAGAGGAAAAAAAACCTGTAGCATAAAGCTGGGGAGGAGTCCCAAGCTGCCCGGTTTTGTGAAGTCTTGCGAAGGCTACAGCCGAGCAAAGGAAAAAACAGCCGTTTGGAACATAGTGCCAAACAACATTCGGCAATAAAACTCGGAGGCGTTTGACACGCGCCCATTTTTTGGTAACTTGCTATTTGCTTCCTGTTATCGTTGTTCTTCCTTCAGAACCTCTACTTGGAGCCAACTTCTTTGCTACCGGTTCAAGCGTTTCCCTTCCTGGTATTACTAGCACACGGGCCCAGGCAAGTCCCTGAACTGCTCTTCCGAACTTCTCCAAACGACAATTACAGCCACAAAAGAGGACTTCAAGAGAGGAAAAGGAGAGGCCGGGCAGCAAAAAAGCTCTGCAGGCTGCCACCAGTCAACATTCCACTCTTTTTTTTTCTTTTTTTTCCTTTAAATACACCCCCCCCGCCCCCAAATACAAACAAAAAAACCCCATGACCTTGTATTTTTTTCCCTTTGGGAGCTCACCCCTGTCTCAGCACAGTGTCCTCCACAGAGCAGGAAGCGCAGACGATCTGTATCCCGATTTGCACGCGACGAATCTGTGTTCAGAAGAAATAGGCCAGATCTGTAAGACCGGTGTTATTTTGGGGGTTTTAACAATCACAACGCAATTGCATCGACCGACGCGTTTGTGAGAAAACTCCTTAACTTCTAAACGTAGCACCTCCTTGGGTAAAAAAACGTGTGCGAGACTGAAAAAAAGGGATGATTCAGAGCTCCCGCTCACGATGGAGCCGTGGCGAAAGGAATGAAAGTGAAGACAAACAGCAGCAACAGGAAGTGAAATTCGGCTTTAATTCTAGGCACGTGCTTAAGAGACTCTCCAAGCCCACACCTCAATCCTAGGAGCGACTAGCCCTTTTCTGGAAGGACAAACTTTGTTACTTCAAAGTCCTAGACCGAAGGCTCCACGGAACAGAACGTGCACCGAGCCACAGGCCACCGTGCCATCAACGCACTGATGGCAAAGAAAAACCAAGGAAAACTAAAGTTTAAAGATCGGTTTCCATCGCGTTTCATTCCTTACGTTTCCACTGGCACCTAGGTGCTCCAAAATGAACTCTACTGACACCGCATGTTACTAACAATTTAGTTCTGCGTATCAAAACAACAGGCTATTTCCAGCTCGCCCATCAAAGTAGCACGACCGACCAGAAGAGAAACACCGGACCCTAAAGAAGGGAACAGGCAGCTCTTCATTTCTCCGAGAGGAAAGTCTGTTCTTTTGCCCGGAAGGCAAACAGCCGAAACTGCCAAGGGAGCACCGCAGGAACGCGGCGCGCTCTCTCAGCTGCAATTTGTCATCGGCTTTTCTGCACGGGCAGCGGCTTTGCCTTTCCTCTGGCTTTGATGTGGCGCCCCTGGAGCGTCCTCGACCCGGCAAGGGTTTCTCCCCGCTCCCGCAGCCCCAGACACGCGATTACCTGAGCGCCGAGCGGAATCACCCACGCGGGATTTTCTTCCCGGGACGCAGAAGGTGACGCTGGGAAAGGAGGAGGCAAAAAAGGAAGCGGTTTGCCCGGCAGCCACGGCCCTAGAAACTACACCTCCCGGCATGCCCCGGGGAACCAACGTGGCCGACCAAAAGCCCCGGATGCCAGGGGACGCAACCCTCCGTGCTTTGGGACCCTGCGGGGACACCGTTCCCCCCGCCGCCGCCGCACGTGGAAGCCCCGCCGAGCCCCCAGCGCGGCTCCGGGCAGCCCCCGCCAACACCTCCGGCTGCCCGCCCCCGCCCGGCGCCGACGCGGCGCGGCGCCCCCCCGCCACCCGGCCCCGGAGCGGCGCGGCGCGGCGCCCGCCCGGCCCCGGAGCGGCGCGGCTCGGCGCGGCGCTCCCCCGCTGCCCAACCCCGGCGCGGCTCGGCGCTCCCCCGCCGCCCAGCCCCGGCGCGGCTCGGTGCGGCGCCTCTCCGCCGCCCGGCCCGCACCGGCGCGGCGCCCGCCCAGCATCGAACCAGTGCGGCTCAGCTCGGCGCGGCGGCCCCCCGGCGCCCAGCCCCGGAGCGGCGCGGCTCGGCGCGGCACCCCCCCGCCCCGGAGCGGCGCGGCTCGGCGCGGCGCCCCCCCCCACCGCCCGGCTCCGGACCGGCGCGGCCCCCGCCCGACTCCGGGCTGATCTCGCCACCGGCCCCGACCCGGCGCGCCCCCCCGCCGCCCGGCCCCGGGAAGCCCCGCCCGCCCGGCTCCCACACGGCACCGAACCCTCCCCGCTCCGTGCCTCCCGCCGGCCCGGCCGCTCCCCCCCAGGCACCGCCGCCCTCCTCGGGGCTTCCCCGCTCACCTCCTCCCTGCCTGCAGCCGCAGCCCAACGACCGCTCCGCTCCGCCCCGGGCTCACGCTGGCCCCTCCGCGGGGGGAAGCTGCGCCCACCGCGCGATGCCCGCCCGCGACGCACCGCGCATGGTCTGGGAGGAATTCCAGTTTAATCTCTGTGGGCTGGACGACCTTCTGTATCATCCAGGGGACTTCTCGTTTCACCTCTATGCTCTGGAGGGCCTTCTCGATGGTCTGGGTGGACTTTCGGTGTCATCTCCATGGTCTGCGGAGCCACCCTATACTCCGGGAGGACTTCCGCTTGCATCTCGATGGTCTGAAGGACAGTCTTTAGAATCTGGGATGACTTTCTGTCTCCTCTCTATGGTCTGGAGGACCTTCTCGATGGTCTGTGTGGACTTTCCGTGTCATCTCCATGGTATGCGGAGCTGCCCTATACTCCGGGAGGACTTCCGCTTGCATCTCGATGGTCTGAAGGACAGTCTTTCGAATCTGGGATGACTTTCTGTCTTATCTCTATGGTCTGGACGACCTTCTCTGTGATCCGGGAGGACTGTGTCGGCCATTTTGGTGGTTTGGACGAGTTATTTTTTTGCCGGGGGGGTTTGGTTTTTTAAGCTTTTGTGTGCTCTGTGCAGCCGCAGCCCAACGACCGCTCCGCTCCGCCCCGGGCTCCCGCTGGCCCCTCCGCGGGGGGAAGCTCCACCCACGGCGCGATGCCCGCCCCCGATGCACCTCGCATGCGCTGGCGAAGCTCCGCCCCCCCAGCGAGAAACCCCGCCCTCTGCAGCAAAGCTCTGCCCTGCACACAGCACGCATGCGCCGGTGAAGCTCCGCCCCCCTCGGCAAAGCTCCACCCTCCCATGGCAAAGCTCCGCCCCCCGCATCGAAGCTCCTCCCCTGAGACAGCGCGCATGCGCAGAATAAGCTCCGCCCTTCACAGCAAACCTCCGCCCTCCCACGGCAAAGCTCCGCCCCCCCCGCAGCAAAGCTCCGTCCCCAACTCATCGCGCATGTGCCGATGAAGCTCCGCCCTCACCCGGCAAAGCTCCGCCCCCCCGCGGCAAGGCTCCCTCCCCGACGCATCGCGCATGCGCTGGTCAAGCTCCGCCCTCACCCGGCAAAGCTCCGCCCTCTACCTGGCAAGGCTCCGCCCCCCCGCAGCAAAGCTCCACCCCCGAGGCCGCGCGCATGCGCGGCAAAGCTCCGCCTTTCTCATCAAAGCTCCGCCCCCACGGCAAAGCTCCGCCCCAAGACAGCGCGCATGCGCTGGTTAAGCTCCGCCCTCACACGGCAAGCTCCGCCCACCCGCGGCAAAGCCCCGCCCTTCAGAGCAAAGCACCACCCCCCCGCGGCAAGGCTCCGCCCCCAAGACAGCACGCATGCGCCGGTGAAGCTCCGCCCTCACACGACAAAGCTCCGCCTTACCACCGCTAGGCTCCGCCCCCCCCCCGCGGCTAAGCTCCACCCCAACACAGTGCGCAGGCGTGGTCTCCAGGGGCGGGGCCTGTCGCTAGGGGTGGTGCCCTTCCCCTGCCCGGGGGCATCCAGGGGCGGGGCCCGGCGCTAGGGGCGGGGCCGCTCCACACCAGGACCGGGGCATTCGGCGGGGCGGGGCTGCAGCGGAGGCAGGCGCGGCAGTGCTAGCAGCGGCAAGCGCCTCCCGTGCGGCGAGAGCGGCGCTTCCTTACCGGGAGGCAGCAACGGGTGCGGCGGCAGCACCCCGCGGGCACCGCGCTGTCGCATGCCCGTTACCGGCCACCGGCACCGGCGACCACGGGGACGCCACCGCCCCTGCGCGGCTCCCGCCCTGCAGTACCCGCTTTTGGCCGCCAGGCGGCAGCACCACACCAAGCCCGGCGCTCCGACCGCGCCCCGCGGGGAGAAAGGACTCGACCCCCGG
Organism: Nipponia nippon; assembly: GCF_047370975.1. Taxonomy (NCBI): domain Eukaryota; kingdom Metazoa; phylum Chordata; class Aves; order Pelecaniformes; family Threskiornithidae; genus Nipponia; species Nipponia nippon. The sequence goes on from NW_028262347.1 coordinate 58,834, forward strand.
CCCGCCTGGGGCCGCCCGCAGCCGCCGCCGCCGCCGCCTTACCGGGGGGCGGGGGGTGTCACAAGCCTCGCCCTTCTCTGCCCCTGCTCCCACTCACAGCCCACGCAGCCACAGCCACCGCCTCGCCACCAAAAAGCACCCAAGCGGCTCGAGCATTTCAGTCCTCTGCACTTGACAGCTTGCAGCGGCTGCTGGCCCTTTCTCTCCGCGCCCCCCACCCCAGCACCCAGCCGGGGGACGCAGCACAGGGAACCTGGTCAATACCTTTGCCTTGCCTCGGCTTTTTTGCCCCCAGAAAAAGCCCCCGGGAGTGCTGGATTCATCTGCATGTGGCATCAGGGGTGGGAGAGTGACACCAGCGAGTCAACAGACCCTGGAGAGATTTTAGTAAAAAAAATAAAAAGATCAGAACCAGAAGGGTAAAAGTGAGAAAATTCACGGATTGAGATAAAAACAGTTGAACAACCACAACCACCATTACAGAAAAGAGGAAAACTAAAAATCTAAGAGAAAAACAAAAGCCAATGCAGACAAGCGATACAACTGAAAACAATTGCTCACCACCAAGCGACTGATGCTCCGCCAGTCCCTGAGCCGCAGCCCCCCGCCAGCCTCCCCCCTCATTTTATGGCTGGACGTGACGCACACGGTGTGGGATGTCCCCTTGGTCGGCCGGGGTCCGCTGTCCCAGCCCCCTCCCCTCCCAGCTTTCTGTGCCCCCGCCTGCTCGCCGGTGGGGCAGGGTGAGGAGCAGAAAGGGCCTTGAGTCTGTGCACGTGCTGCTCGGTGACTAAAACATCCCTGCGTGTGTTATCAACACTTTTTCCAGCACAAATCCAAAACACAGGGGCAGGGAGAGTGGGATGGGAGCAGGGTGCAGGTGGTGTCTTGCGGAAACAGTCATTTTCCAATTAGCAAAACTGCTAACTGCTTGTGCCTTGGGAACGGAATTTGGGAGGGAGCTCAAAGAGATGAAAGTGTTTGTGTAAGTAACAAACTGTGGACAACTAACGGCTCCAGCCTTGAGGAAGAGCTCACAGACCGATAAAAGGGAGCATCTCGGTACCAGACTGGACGGTGGCCAGAGAAGCGTGAAGTTTGATCAAACTGCAGAAAGTGGGTGAAAGGTAGAATGTGGCGAGGGGAGATCGTGACCGCCGACTCAATTCAGGACCGAAAAGACTTGCCCCCCGACCTGAAAGGAGCACGCCTGCTAATTTACATAGCAAGCGAGGCTAATTTAAGTACAGCAAACCAATAGTGTATGAAATGTTAATCACCAGCCGATAAGTGTAAATTTAGGCAGGTTTATACCGATCTTGTAACCTGACAAATACACTGCCGTTTTGTGTGAGGGTGTGCCTGACTTGTGGGAAATCGCCAAGCACCCAGCTTTGCGCAGACCTGAAATAAGTGATCAGTGTCTCTCCTGAGTGGGTGGTTATTGGGCCGTTGCACACTGGGCAAAGGATCCGCCTTTCGGACAAGAGTTTTGGCGACCGCGATGGGACAGCCGTGAAGCCTTGCCCGGAGCGACTCGCCAGCCACCAGAGGGGAGAAGCTGTTCTTCAGATTCCAGCGTGCGCCGACCTGTTTGTTCAGGGACTCTGCGAGTGCTCTCCCTGTCCGGAGCGGGCAAGCGACTCAAAGGTGCAGCGCGTAAATTAGAGACACTGTAAGGGGAGCTGTATAAACGGTAAAAGTACGAGTTATTCGTGAACGCTTGACAGTGATGACTGGAGTGCCTGAAAAAGGGGATAAGACCATTCTTTTTGGGTAAAAATATGGGAGCGGGACAAGGGGCAGGAAAGTCTGCTGAACCTCCCCTTTGCTCTCTGTTAGGATACATCCTGCAATACCGGAATAAGTTTGGTGGGGATCCCCTAAGTAAAAGAAAGTTAAAAGAATACTGCAGTCAATGGTGGCCGATGTATAAATTGGATGATGGGGAAAAATGGCCGGATATGAGAACTCTGAATTATAATACTACTTTGCAGCTCGTTATTTTGTAGAAGGCAGGATAAATGGGATGAAATACGTGGATTTGTTCTTTTCTTTAAGAAATGATTATAAGACAACAAGAAAATGCAAATTGTTGGTATCTGATTCAAATGTCTTGATGACGGAGTATAAAAATAAATTGCCTCGGTGTTGTTCTGCTTCTAGCATTGGGAAAAGGTGTTTGAAAGTGGAAGCTGGAGAAGAGGATGCGCAGCTGATGGTGTCCCCGGGAAGGGAAGGGGACAGTGTTGTTGGCAGGGAGAGAAGCAGCGAAGGACGTGAGTCCCATTGTGGGCAGAAGTCGGGCGCAGCAGAACCCCGTAATTCGGGCTCCGTTGCGCCAGACGGTAGGACCGGACGGAACGCCTGTCTCTGTGACAGTACCTTTTTCAGCCTCAGAGTTAATGAATTGGAAGGAGTCTGCTGGGTCATATCGGGAAAATCCGGAAAAAATGTATCGGTCCTTTAAATTGATAATTGAAAATCATAACCCGGATTGGAAAGATATGCAGGTGTTGCTTAATACTTTATTTCTCCCTGAGGAGAAGAGAATGGTGTTAGGAAAAGCTCCAGAGGACAATATGAGGTTAAATACCAGGGGCGGTCCGGGTCATTTTATGCCAATACAAGAACCAGATTGGGATCAGAATATTAGTGCGGACAGACTGATGATCAAAAGGTATCAGCAGTTAATTTTGTATGGGGTAAAGCAGGGGGTACCTAGACCCAAAAATCTTGCAAAGTTGTATCAGGTGGTTCAGAGTAAAAATGAAGACCCTTCTGCTTTCTATGAGAGGCTGTGTGAAACTGCTAGAAAATGGATGGATTTGAATCCGGATGATGAAGCAAATGGGAGGATGTTCAGTATGGTGTTTATTGGGCAGTCGGTGCAGGATATAAAGAGACTGTTACGGAAAGTCGATGGGGACAGGGGTATGTCAATAACTGGGATGAGAGAGAAAGAAAAGAGAAACAGAATAGAATGAAGTTGCAAGCATCTTCGCTGGCAGCAGCAATAAATGGGAATAATAGTAGAAGGAAAGGTAGGGGTGGAAGTAGAGTAAGAGGGGGACGAGGCCGGGAAGAGGGTCACAAAACCTAACCCTGGTGGGGCCAAAGCACCGTGCAGCCTGTAAACAGGAGGGACGCTGGAAGAATGAACGCCCGAGCCCAAAGGGGCTAGAGGAGCAGGATTGGGTAAGAAATGCCCACCTTATGGCGTCAGAGGATTCAGAGAATGAAGGAAGGGCACCGGGGGAAAACATTAAGGTCTCCCCAGCTGATCCCCTGGTTTCAGTTCAGCTGGCGAATCAGACGGTTAAATTTTTAGTTGACATAGGAGCAATATATTCTCTATTAAACAGTTGTAAAGGACCTGAGTAAATTCTCTATGTCAGTAATTGGTGCCACGGGAAAACGAGAGATTAGAACTTTCTTTCAACCGATTAAGTGTGAAATTGGAAACAAAGCACTTACACATGAATTTTTGTATATGCCAGAATGTCCCCTACCTCTGATGGGAAGGGATTTATTGAATAAATTGGGAGCACAGATAACTTTTTCATGAGAATAAAGTTCAATTGCATATTCCACAAAATAACGCCTGGGAGGCACAAGCATATATGTTACAGGAATTGTCAGAAACGAAGAATGCTGAAAATAAGGAAGAACAAATTGAAGCGCCCTCTGAAATCATGAATGCAGCGGTTCCCTTTGAATGGGCAACTGAGAAACCTGGAAGAGCCAAATTGGCAGAACCGGTAAAAGTGGAATTGAAACTGGGAGCGAGGCCAGTAAGACGAGAACAATATTCCATGAAATTGGAAGCTCGGGTTGGACTGGAGCCTATAATTAATTAATTTTCTAAAATATGGACTGTTGAGAGTGTCAATCTGAATATAATACCCTGATTTTGCCTGATAAAAAGCCACATTCATAGGGATATCGATTAGTACAATATCTAAGAGCTATTAATCAAATAGTGATTGCTGTACACCCGGTGGTGCCTAATCCCTACACTCTGCTGACAACGATAGTTGATTCAAATGTTTATTTTACAGTGTTGGACTTAAAAGATGCTTTCTTTTGCATTCCATTGGACGAACAAAGTGGGAAGCTGTTTGCCTTTGAATGGGAGAGCCCTGCAATGGGACGCAAAGTGCAGTTCTGCCGGACAGTGCTTCCTCAGGGACTCAAGAATAATCCTACAATCTTTGGTAATGCATTGGCAAAAGAACTGGAACAATAGCAAGGTCAGAAGCCTACCGCTCCCTGGTTACAATACGTAGATGGTATCTTGTTGGGGGCAGACACAGCTGAAGAATGTAAAGAGGCAACTGTTAATCTATTGAAGTGTCTGGGGTTGGCAGGATACAGAATGCCACAAAAGAAAGCACAGATTATGCAGAAAAATGTAATTTATCTTGGATTAGAGATATCCCAAGGAAAAAGGAAACTGGGAGTTGAGAGAAAAGAGGCGATCTGCCAAATCGCCCTCCCCCCATCGAAAAGAGAACTCAGGGGATTTCTAGGAATGGCTGGATGGTGTCACCTGTGGATACCTAATTTGGGGTTAATGGCTAAACCTTTGTATGAAGCTGTTAAGGGACCAGGAGAGCTATTGGAATGGACTCCAGAACGCCAGAAAGGATTTGATGAAATAAAAATCGCTCTCATGAGTGCTTTAGGTCTCCTGAATTTATCAAACATCAGGCACTGGGAGTGCTTGTACAAACTTTGGGAGACGAAAAGACCAGTAGCTTACTTTTCAAAACAATTGGATAAAGTAAATTCTGGATGGCCAGGGTGTCTGAGAGCAGTAGCAGCTGCTGTGTTGCCAATACAAGAGGCATGAAAATTGACTTTGGGACAGAAAATAACTGTTTATGTGGCACATGCTGTTGCAGCGGTGCTGGAGCAGAAAGGACATCATTGGCTATCCCCGAGCAGAATGGTACAAGACCAAGCAATATTGCTCGAACAAGAATATATAGCAATGAAAGTGTCCAGTGCCCTGAATCTGGCATCGCTGTTACCTGTACGTGAAAGGGAGGAATTGTCATATGATTGTCCACAAACCATCGAACAGGTGTACTCTAGTCGTTCAGACCTGAAGGATACTCCCTTGCAGAATCCCAACTGGGAGCTGTTCTCTGATGGAAGCAGCTTCGCTGTGAAAGGGGAACGGAGGGCTGAGTATGCTGTTGTTACTGTAGAAGAAGAAATAGAAGCAAGACCACTGCCAGTGAATACACCTGCTCAGAAGGCTGAATTAGTCACTTTAACTCAAGCTCTGGAATTATCAGAAGGAAAGCAGGCTAATACCTATACTGATTCAAAATATGCTTTTGGAGTAATACATGCACATGGTGCAATTTGGAAAGAAAGAGGACTGTTATCATCACAAGAAAACCCAATAAAATACAGCAAAGAGATTATGAAATTACTTGAGGCACTTAATAAACCTAAAGAAATAGCAGTAATACACTGCAAAGCACATCAGTCTGGTCAAACTGATGTAATTAAAGGAAATCAAAAAGCAGATGAGGCTGTGAAAAAGAGTTGCTCTATCAGCAACAGTGACAACCGTAGTTCCAGAAAGAATCTTAAAAACTGACACTCCTAAATATACAGAAAAAGAAGACAAGTTGGCTGAACTATTGAAATGCATTAAGACTGCCGAAGGATGGTGGGTGACTCCAGTCGGACAATGTGTTGTAACTCCACAGATAATGAAGGAACTAATGGAACGAACACGTAAGAGCACACATATGGGAACTGAAGCTTTAATTGAAACAGTAAGAGGTAGGCTGTAGGAATCAACATGATGTTGATTGCTAAAAGTGTCACACAACAACGCGCGGTTTGTGTCAAAAATAACCCTAAGATCCAAAGGACACCCCCTCCCAGAGAGGTAAAAAGATGTTTCATGCCTGGGGAATATTGGCAAATTGATTTTTCTGAATTACGTAATTGTAATGGATATAAGTATTTATTAGTAATTGTTGATACTTTTTCAGGATGGCCTGAAGCTTTCCCATGTCGCACCAACAAGGCAAGAGAAGCGGTAAAAACTTTGTTAAAGGAAATTATACCAAGATTTGGGGTACCAGGAGGGTTTTCTTCAGATCAAGGGCCTCATTTTGTTGCAGAAGTGGTTCAAGGGGTGTCAAGATTTTTACAACTTAAGTGGGATTTACATACTCCATGGAGACCCCGGTCCAGTGGAAAAGTAGAAAGGATGAATCAGACAACAGAGAGGCAGATTGGAAAATTGTGTCAGGAAACCCAGATGAAATGGATAGAAGTTTTGCCTCTAGCGTTATTAAGAATTAGAATAACCCCTGAAGTTAGAGAAAGAATTAGTCTATTTGAAATTTTGTATGGGAAACTTTACACGGTAAATTTAACAGGGAAAGGAACTCAGATGCACCTTAAGGGTGACCAAGTGTCAAATGACTCTCTCTTGCCTGTGGCAAGGGTTCTCACTTCTCTCCATAGGCACGTCCAGCTGAGAACTCCTGTGCCTTTGGATTCAGCTGTATGCCCGTTTAAGCCAGGAGCTCAGGTGTGTCTGCAGACCTGGAAAGAGGAGCCATTGACAGAAAAGTGGAAGGGACCTGACCTTGTACCTTTAACTACAAACACTGCCGTGAAACGTCAGGGGATTGATACCTGGATTCACTACACCCGAGTAAAAGCGGCCCCTCCAAAGATGTAGAGAGTTGAACAAGTACAACCTTTGAAGTTAAAATTATGCAGAGACAAATGAACTGCACTTGGACTGATATTGAATCAGTTTTACATTTAGAGTGTACAAGGAAAAATTTTCTTGTATTGTCTTTTAGGAACCATGTTTCTATGGTTTTTATACAGGTACACTACTTTTCTAAAGCCCAACAAGAGAAATACGGTGGTTACTTTTTTTTCCCTTTCCTGAGTCAGGTACCCAAAGGGAACCAGGAGGGATGCTCTGATGCTTGGAGTCATAATCTCCACCTGGAAATGGTTGAAAAAGCTATGAAAATAGCTAATTGAACAAGTTGCTGGGTGTGTACCCATTTCCCAGAGCATGGCAATAAGGGAGTACCTTCAGTCAGAATACCAATTCCCTTCAATAAGTCCTGGAATAATTTGTGGGTAAAACCGAAATTCACAAGGAAAAAAAAAGTGATTTTCAAACCTGGAATGTACGAGATGTGTTAAGTGTATGACAACAAATAAGACCAGGTCACCTGGTAACACGTCGGTAGAGCGTTACCCGTGCTGTGAGCGGCCAGTGCAGTCACAAGGAAAGACACGACAGAACGGTTGTGGGAACGTTCCGAAGGCAGCGGCCGGTTTTGGCCATGTGGAAAGAAGGCACGGGAAGTCTTGCCGCCCAGTTGGTCTGGGACTTGCACCCTACGTGCGGTTGTCCCTAATATTACCATAATGAATGAAATGAACACACGGCTATGGGTAAGAACATATATGAAAAGGTACCAAAGAAGTGACGATACATTAACTGATCGACCAGCTGCCTTCCATTCATTTGTCGGGTGGTTTCTCCCTTGGTTAGGAGTTAGAGAACTGGAAAAAGCAATAGTGACTATTTCAGCACTTATTGAAAACATAGAGAATGCGACAGCTGATGCTATCAAAGCCTTGCAAGGGAAGCGTCAGAGATTGGGGAAGCCACCCAAAATAGAATGGCATTGGATATGCTATTGGCTTCTCAAGGAGGGGTGTGTGCAGTGATCAATACTGGTTGTTGTGTATATGTGCATCAAAGTGGGCAAATCTCTACTGATTTAAATGAAATTTGGCAACAAACTAAAATCTAACATGAAATTCAAAAAGATGATGCACCTTTAGGATTCAAAGAGACTTGGGGATGGTTAACTTCCTGGTTCCCTGATTTAAACCTATGGATCAAGAGATTACTGGCATTATTAATAATAATCCTGTTAGCTTTTGTATGTCTGTATGTACTTCTACAATGCACCTGTAGGTGTTGCTTGGCCAGCAATCCGGCATAAAAATGACTTATCTAAGGAATACCCTTAGACAAGTCTCAAAAGGGGGAAATGATGTCAGAAACAGTAATTTTCCAATTAGCAAAACTACTAACTGCTTGTGCCTTGGGAACGGAATTTGGGAGGGAGCTCAAAGAGATGAAAGTGTTTGTGTAAGTAACAAACTGTGGACAACTAACGGCTCCAGCCTTGAGGAAGAGCTCACAGACCGATAAAAGGGAGCATCTCGGTACCAAAGACTGGACGGTGGCCAGAGAAGCGTGAAGTTTGATCAAACTGCAGAAAGTGGGTGAAAGGTAAACATGGCGAGGGGAGATCGTGACCGCCGACTCAATTCAGGACCGAAAAGACTTGCCCCCCGACCTGAAAGGAGCACGCCTGCTAATTTACATAGCAAGCGAGGCTAATTTAAGTACAGCAAACCAATAGTGTATGAAATGTTAATCACCAACCGATAAGTGTAAATTTAGGCAGGTTTATACCGATCTTGTAACCTGACAAATACACTGCCGGTTTGTGTGAGGGTGTGCCTGACTTGTGGGAAATCGCCAAGCACCCAGCTTTGCGCAGACCTGAAATAAGTGATCAATGTCTCTCCTGAGTGGGTGGTTATTGGGCCGTTGCACACCGGGCAAAGGATCCGCCTTTCGGACAACAGAGGGAGCGGGTGGGGGATGTCGGAGTTTGGGTGGGGGAAATGGGCAGATGGGGGGTGCAGGCAGCGCCCCAGGGGTCCAGAAGCAAAGGGGCTATGGGAGGGGGGGAGCAGGGGAGCGGAGGCACGAGACTGGAGGACAGGGGACGCGGGGGGCACGTCACGGGGAAAAAAAAAACCCGCATGGGGGGAAAAACCTTGTGTGGGGGGACATTTGGGTGGAGAGCACTTGGGAGGGCGCAGAGACAGGCAGAGGAGGACGGGGGGCAGGAGACGGACACGGACGGACAGCGGCTGTGTGTGGGTAGAAAGGTGCACGGGGGGACACGGGTGGGGATGACCTACACCAGGGGGTCCGCCCGGCATAATCCACAGCAGATAACTCACCTGGGATAAGCCGCAACGGATATTCCGCTCCGGAGAAGGAATCCACGCCAGAGAACGAATCCACGCCAGAGAACAAATCCACTCCAGATAATTCCCAGCAATGCTCCTCGAACTGCCAACATTTCACCCCAATTTTTGCCAAAATTAAGCAGTGTTTTTTGGTGGGGTTTGGTTTGTTTTTTGGTTGTTTTTTGTTTTGGTTGTTTGTGGGTTTTGTTTGTTTTTTTTTTTTGCTTTGACATCATACAAAACTTGGGGGTTTCTGCTTTCCAAAATATTCAGTTCTGGGGTTTTCCAGCACTTTTCCACATCATAACAATGGGTCATTTTTGGTTTTGGTTTTCTGCATTAACATGGGGGCGGCAGTGTTTGCTTTCCAGCTGCACAAATCCAGGCGGATTTGGCTTTCCTGGGAGCCCCAAACTGTGTTGCTCCCCCCCTCCAAATTGCGTGGCCCTGCAGGGGAAAGTCCCCGTTTGGGGGAAACTGGCCCCAAAGCGGGATGGGAAAAGGGGGAAGGGACAGCTTTGGGAAGTGCTTTTATACCTGCAAGAGAGATTCGAGGGGAGGTCGAGTTTTTAAATCCTTTCTATAAACAGGGTTTCTTTGCATTTTATAAACCTTCTGTAGCATAGACATTTACACTTAGGTAGCTAGTTACACATACACATATTCAGGCAACAGAAACCTTTGATGCATATTACCTGTTTACACTGATATGTTATATCTATTGACACGTACGTGCCTATTTACACTTTCATAGATTTAGGCTTAGATATCATCTCTACTTACACGTCTGTGTCTATTTACACTTCGTATTCTATAGAACATCTATTTAGATGAGCTGGCTGTTTAGACTTGGATATTTTGACACTTTGGTATCTTAGACTTCTCTCTTTAGACTTAGATATCTACTTACAATTCTGTCTGTTTAGTCTTAGTTATCTGTTTACACTTCCATAGAACCTTTTACTCGGTGACACACGGTAAGCGTAGAGAGCTCTACATATCCAGACTTTTTTCTATTTTAAATTCCTTCATATCCATCATCTCTTTTTGCATTTTAAACTCCTCTATTTCTTAACATATAGACAAGTTCTTTTTTATTTTAAAACCCTATCTATCTCCATTTAGATTTTTCAATAGTCTAAAACCCTTTATATAATATAGCAGATACAGGTTTGTATTTTGAAATCCTTTTATATATATATATATATATATATAAGCGAATATTATTTTTTTATATATATATATATATAAAGGCGAGAGATTTTTCTCTACTGCAATGCCTCACACCTGTACTTACAGTTTTTAATGTTTTTAATGAATTTTCAGGCATTTTGGGGCTGTGACCCCCTCCTTCTCTGGGGGGAAACCTCCCCGTGACACCTCCATCCCCCACTCACCTGCTCCTCTGTTTCATCATCACGCCCCCGCCCCCAGGGACGTTGGGGTGCCCCAAATGACATCATCACCCCCCAGGCCCCTCCAACACTTTTTCATCACCCCCCCAAAAAAGGCACAAACCAAGGAAAACAGCCCCGACCGGCAGCTCGCTACTTTAATAATGCCGTTTACATATGTAGGCGCCCCCTGAAAAGGGGAGCTCCGCCAGAGAAATAAAATGGGGGCAGCCCACCCAAACGGTTGCAGCCCCCCCCAGCCCCTGTCCCGCAAGCCGGCGGCTGCCCCACGCCGCGGGGGGAGCCTGCCAGGGGACGGTGATGCACCTCTCGCTCAGGCTCTGCTCTGCCGTGCTCCCCCTCCATTCCCGCGCTGGCTTGGACTTATCCAAGGGCTGCAGTCCCTTAGGGGTTTACCCGCTTCAAGTGGAGCCTTATCTACGAGCCAGTCTCTCCAGGAGTATACCTGCTGCGGCACAGACTTCTCCACAGTCACTTAGAGGTGCACCTGTTCCAGCGTGGCCTTCTCCACAGGCCACAATGCTTTCCGAGATATACTGGCTCCAGCATGGCCTTACCCACAGCCATGTCCTCTTCAGAAGTAAACCTACTCCAACATGGCCTTACCCATGCCCACACACCTTGAGGTGCTCCAGCATGAGCTCATGCACAGCCACCAATGCTTCCAGGTGTACCTGCTGCAGCGCGGACTCATCCACAGCCACCGGTGCTTCGAGGGGTACTTTCTCCAGCGTGGCCTTCTCCTTCAGCCACAATCCCTTCAGAGGTATACCTGCTTCGGCACAGACATAACCATGGCCACAGACGCTTCGAGACATACCTGCTCTGGCATGGGCTTACCACATCCACGGATGCTTCGGGGTGTCCTGCTCCCGCGTTGACTCATCCACAGGTCGCAGTCCCTCTGACTCAAGGTCAGCTGTCCTGGCCGTGCCCCCTCCCAGCTTCTTGTGCACCTGGCAGAGCATGGGAACCTGAAAAGTCCTTGACCAGTATAAACACTACTCAGCAACAAACAAGACATCACTGTGTTATCAGCATTATTCTCATCCTAAATCCAAAACACAGCACTATACCAGTTACTAAGAAGAAATTTCACTCTAACCCAGCTGAAATGAGTACAAGTCCTTGCACTGCTGCTGCACATCTTGCTGGCTCGGTCGATAAAGCTGGAAGCGAAGCGTAACGCTTTCGAGGGTAAAAGGAAAACCAGAGGACAAATCGCAGCAATTCGCTTCATACTAAAAAAGCTGTGCGTGTGCTTACAGACATCCAATAAAAATACTTCTACTGGAGAAGGGCTGGATTTTCCTTTTGCGTTAATTTAACTTGCACAGCTGTGAATCGATACCAGCAGATTATCTGTCTCCAAGATACGCAGTTATCATTTGACCAGGGGTTTTTTGCGCCTTACGTCATTAGGAGCGACATCTGGCCAGCCGCGCTGCCCGAGAGAGATGCTACTGAACTGCCAGGGAAACGCACCCTTGAAAGCCAGACAGAAAGAAAGTACTTCAGAGCACTCCGTCAAACGAGCGGGGGGGGGGGAAAAAACCCGTAACGTTCAGTTGCCTAACCTGGTCAACGTTTAGAACAAATACCTAACGGCTCAAATACACCTAAGCAATTCTACGCCACAGCTAGTTGGCAGTTACAGTTGAAACAACGCAAGGCAGTTTGCATAGACAATTTTAACTTTTTTTTTTTTTTTTTCCTAAAGTTACATCTAGGGTAGAAAAATCAGTGAGAGAAGAGATCCCCCATACGGTTTTACTTTGCGGGCGGAATCCAGTCGCCGGGGCTGCAATGCCTAAGGCTACCAAAAAGGACTGGCAGATTTGCTAACGCTTTTGGCTGCACCGAAGCACGCAGAGGAACGCGTGTTGATGACATCTCGGCTGTTGCAACTGAGAACCAGCGATGCCATCAACTTCCGGAAGACGTGCTGTGCTCGGGTCTTTGGAAGCAAACTGACGGGGTTTTTTTGTTTGTTTGTTTTTTTCTTTTTTTTTTTTTTAAGAGAGCGGAAAGTCTCGCTGCTGCTGACTTCTACTGCCAAGCGCATCATCTCTGAAGATCCCCACTCTGATGGGGAGTTCATAATACACAACTTCTTTGAATGAGAAAGATTTCCATTCCGGAAAATCTCTTTCCAACTGAAGAAAGAAACCACACGCTGTAGGTTAAGGAAAAAGGACGCTGCCGAAGCAGTAACTCACCGAAACCACGTCAGGACTCGCTGTCGCTACTTACAAGGCTGGCAATGCTTCTCGGGAAAGCGACGCCGATTCCTCCTCTTTTGTCCACGTCTCTCCTTGGACCTGGATCGCTTTTAGTACGGACGCTAGTATCTCAGTAAGCTTTTCAAGTACTACTCTAAGATATTTTCAAAACTTATTGACTGAAAAAGCACACAGCTTCTATGACGAAAACAAAGCCTGTTTCTTCTGAACGCCTGAACTCTTACAAACGGTGTCTTTCCTCTTTTAGGACGCAACTATTTTCCCGATATCATTTCCTAGTAAGCGCACAGAAACAGAAGATTGCGCTTTCAGGAAGGGAAAATAAACGGAGGGAAGTCGGCTTTGCACAGGCAGAACACGCTCCAGCGCAGACCTTCTTTTCCTTTTAGGATCTGCGTTAAAATAGTTCCTAGAAAAACTACAGAAGGAAAGAGAGCTGGCGCATTCTTGACGTTAACTTTGAAGTCCATGCTACAAGCGCCTTAGGAAAAACGCGGACACGCATCGCGGACGTACCTTGTACTCGCAGACCGCTACGGATCACAGCAGCGTGCAAAAGAGAGGGGGCCAGGGGAGCGGCAGGGAGGGCCTGGCACTCACCGCAGCTCTCGCTCTCAGCACTGCCGGCAGAATTGACCAGTTCAGATGCTTCTTTCTCCTTCTCTCCTCCCTTCCTCTTCTGTAACTCCGGTCGCTTGGCTGTCCTCTACCTAAGAGGAAATGTGGGTGTCTTTCAGCTCTTACGAGACAAGGCTTCCTAGGCACATAACCTCTGTCTCTCATGCGCTACGCAGCTCTACCGCGCTGTGGTTTACATGTACCAGCCCTGCGGTGGATGTTGGTGGTCTTGATACCTGCAAATATAGATAGAAGCTATCACTTCAAGTCGTTAGAATCATTGTGCAACAGATGTAACCAAACAAAGGTAAACCTTTGTGAATAGTTAGGACACTTGTAAGATAAGAAGCTCCTGAATAATCCCCTTCAGACAGCTAGGCCTTGGGAGAGCAGATGTGTGAAACCATAAAGTAAGAAAGGTGCAAAATGACCATCAGATGAGAACAAACTGACCTTGAAGGACATCATATACGTGATCCCAGAACTGAGTTTGCGCAGAAGTAAAGGTCAGTCAGCGAACACAGTGAAGACGACTACGAGCTTTCATCTGAAGACCCCAAAGATCACCTGAAGACCACTATGGAGGACAAGTACACATGCGGATTGGACATTTACATAGGTTAATAAGTTCCAGAAAATCTCATGTTTATGTAAACAAATTCTCGGAAATCCTATGAATGTGTATGATTTCATAGTATGTAATTACTGAAGGTTTATCAAGCTGTTGTAGCCCTCATGGTGGAATGATCCCCAGTGCTGTCCAGCACCACGATAAAGAATACCCGCTTTCTAAAACGCCAAAATTAAGTTTTAGAGAGTGAATTATTTCGCCGCTTTCCGGTAACAGATTTTGGCACCCCAGGTGGGACCCTGCTCTTGAACATCGATGGATCCGAGGGACTGTGGGACCTCCCTCTGGCACCGAGGGATTCTCAGGGAGAACCTCCAATCCCCGGACCGAAGAGCTCTGAGCCAGGACCGGCAATAAGGTAAAGGCATTCTTTCAGCGTTGTTTTCTGTTGCCTGCCCGTCAGTCCTAGCGAAAGCTGCGCAGGATTGGGCTGAATCCCTGGGGCAAAGGGAAAGGACCCTTGGATCCAAACTGAAGGATAGGTCTCCTTCCAGAAACCGAGGCTGGGGAGTTTGTCTGATCTGCGAATTTGAATGCTGAATAGGGTCGCGGCTGTAACTGGGTGCTTTTGTGTGTTTGTGGCCCTAAGTGTTTGTAATTGTGTGGTGGCGGTGTGAAAAGCTTGGTTTAAATTGTTTTGTGTCTTGCGTTTAAAATGGGAACTGCAACTTCTAAAGGGGAAACGACCTTAGAGAAATCTCCTCTCGGGTGCATTTTACACAATTGGGAGCAAACAGCAGGACCCCGGGAGGAGCTGCAAAGCAAGCTGATCTAACCAAACGTTGTAATCGGTGGTGGCCAGTGTAAAACCTGGGGGATGGAGGAAAGTGGCCGGCTAGTGGAACTTTGAATTGCCATTATACATTGTTGCAATTGCTCGTATACTTTGTTGCAATTGCTGTTATTTTTAGGACGGGAAGGAAAGTGGGATGAAGTCCTGCATGCGGATATGTTTTTCACTTTACCTTCACACCCTGCATGGCAGAAGAAGTGCGGGATAAATTTGGCTCCCTCAGATCCTTTGGTGCTAGCATTGGAAAGAGAGTAAGAGCAATGGAAAAGGGAAAGGTTTGAAAAGGTGTTGTTCTGCTGGTGGTATTGGACAGAGGTGTTTACAATGAGTTCAGGATGAGCCAGAGGATGACCCAGAAGCGCTGGTTGCTCCCGGGCCGAGGCAGAGATCGCAGAATGACAAACCTGAGCCCCCTGAAGCGGGCCACTGAGAGCAGAGAGAGAGGAGCGACGCCGGTGGCTGGGAGGACGCGTGGTCGGCAGGAGCAGCGCCGCGAGCGCCATTGGGACGGCTGTTGGGAACGAAGGACCCCTGACTGTGAGGGGGCCCTTTTCGATTGCTGATTTAAATGATTGGAAGCAGGCGGCGGGCAATTATAGCGATAACCCTGAGAAGGTGGCTAAAGCCTTTGACACAATGATCAGAACTACAGACCCTGACTGGAAGGCTATCGATGCTCTTCTGTCGGTATTGTTTGATAGCGCAGAAAGAGAAATCATCTTTAGAAGGCAAGAACTCAAACAGAGGGACAAATTGCTACAGGACAATTGCAGGGTCGGTGGGAGCAACATTTACCTCCTACAGATCCAGACTGGGATCCTAATGACAGAACGGAAATTAATAAAACGATACCAGGAGCTGGTTTTGTTTGGAATTAGGAATGTTGTTCCTAAAGCGGTGAATTGGTGGAAGTTGTATCAGATTAAGCGGAATAAGGAGGAGTCACCGACTGAATTTTTAGATAGACTAAAAGAAACTGCACAAAGATGTACCACTATGGACCTGGAATCGGAAGAAGGGAAAAATCAGTCAGTGTCCCTCTTTATAGGACAGTCAACAGATGGCATTCAGAGGAAATTACAAAAGTTGCAGGGCACAGATGTCAGGGACTTAGGGAAATTGTTGGAAGTCGCATGAATAGCTTTCAGAAACAGGGATCAGGTGAAAGAAAAATATGATGCTCAGTTGATAGCAGCTTTAGAAGGATTGCAAGTAAGTAGAGGAGGATTTCAAGGAGGTAGGAATGGAGTCGGAGGAAGAGGACGAGTTAGAGGCGCTTATTGTAAAAAAGGAGGGACACTGGAAAGCGAACTGCCCCTCCCGACAGGGAACAGAAGGAGCCGATTCCGTGTTGACAACAACTGCAGTTAACACTGAGGAATGAAGGGGACGGAGGAGTCTTCCCCAGCAGAGCCTCTGGTTAAAATACAGCTGGGGGAAGATCCAACTGAAGCAGAATTCCTGGTAGACACTGGAGCAGCTTAGTTGGTTTTGAATGGAAAAGGTTTTGAACTTTGTAATAAGAGAATCAAAGTTGTTGGTGTGACTGGTAACACTGAAACTAGGCCATTCTTCAAGCCTTTAACATTCAAAATTGGAAAACAATGGGTAACACATCAATTCCTGTATTTACCGGGGGCTCCGAAACCTTTGCTAGGGCGAGATTTGTTAGAAAAATTGGAAGCAGAAATACGATTTAAAGACGGGGAGGTCGATGTATTAATTTCTGAATCTAAACTTGTACAAGCAACTGCGTTCCTATTGCAGGAAGATAAAACTTCAGGAACCGGCATCCCAGCAGAAGTGGAAAAATGCAGTGATGCCCCTCGTACGGGCTGGAGAAGTCCCTGGTAAAGGTAGGAACGCTGAACCGGTAAAAACGGAGCTCAAAGCAGGAGCAAAGCCAGTAAGACAAAAGCAATACCCTTTGAAACTAGAAGCTAGAATGGGGTTAATGCCAATTATTGAGAAATTTATAGAATACGGTCTGCTGAGGGAATGTGAATCAGAATACAACGCCCCCATCTTGCCAGTAAAAAAAGCAGATGGGAAAAGTTATTGATGGGTACAAGATTTAAGAGCTATTAATCAAATTGTTCACGATATTCATCCAGTAGCTGCAAACCCATACACTTTACTGACAACAATAAATGAAAACCTAGAATAGTTCACAGTTATAGATTTGAAAGATGCCTTTTTCTGCATACCTCTCGAGCAAGAAAGTTAAAATATATTTGCCTTTGAGTGGGAAAATCCAGAAACTGGTCGTAAATCACAGTACACTTGGACAGTGTTGCCACAGAGATTCAAAAATGGTCCTACAATATTTGGAAATCAATTAGCCAAAGAACTGGAAACCTGGAAAAGAGGATAAAGACAGGGACTGTGTTGCAGTATGTCGATGATATTCTAGTTGCAGCTGTAACCCAGGAAGAGTGCTGACAATTAATATTGATCTTTTGAATTTTCTGGGAATGAATGGTTACCGAGTTTCAAAAGAAGAGGCACAAGTCATTTGAGAATCTGTCAGGTATCTGGGATTTGAGCTTTTGAAAGGATGAAGACTGAACACAGAAGGAAAGGAAGCCGTCTGCCAGCGTCCCGAGCCCCAGCATGCACGGGAGCTGCGGGCCTTCCCGGGAACGGTGGGGTGGTGCAGGCTGTGGATTGCAGGCTATGGACTCATTGTGAAACCTTTGTATGAGCTACTGAAAACTTCACCGCCTGGATGTTTGCAATGGGACAGCAGCACCAGAAATGCTTTCAAACGAATAAAAAGTACTCTGATGAAGGCACCAGCTTTAGGACTCCCTGATCCAACTAAAACTTTTGAATTGTTCGTTCACAAGCGACAAGCTACGGCTCTGGGAGCGCTCTCAGATGCCGGGAGGCAGCAGACGCACGGTGGCCTATTTCTGCAAGCAATGGGGCCATACCAGCAAAGGACGGCCAGGTGGTCTGAGGGCTGTCGCCGCTGCTGGGCTGTTAATCCAAGAAGCCCGGAAACTGACACTGGGACAGGAAATGACTGGGTTTGTACCACACGTGGTACTCGCTGTCCTGGACCAAAGAGGTGGGCACTGGTTGTCTCCGAGCCCGATGTTGAAGTACCAGGTAGCACTTCTTGAACAAAATGATGCTGTTTTTAAATCAACGGCAGTAGTAAACCCAGCAGTTTTCCTGTCATCTCGACAACTGGAAGAAGAACCCACACAATTGTTTACAGACCATCGAGGAGCTGTATTCCAGCTGACCTGACCTGAAAGACACCCCTCTGGAAAACCCAGACTGGGAGCTATATTCGGACGGGAGCAGCTTTGTGAAACAAGAGATCTGGATGTCGGGATATGCCGCGACCACAGTGGATACTGTTGTAGAAGCAGAAGCTCTGCAATCAAAAATGTCAGCCCAGAAAGCAGAACTGATTGCACTAACAAGAGCTTTAGTATTGAGTGAAGGAAAGCGAGTGAATGTATGGACCGATTCCAAATATGCATTTGGAGTATTACATGCACATGGAGCGATTTGGAAAGAAAGGGGACTATCGTCATCTCAAGGGACCAGAATTAAACATGTGGAGCAGGTTCTAAAGTTACTCGGAAGTGTACAGAAACCAAAAGAAGTGGCTGTTATGCACTGCAAAGCTCACCAAACCAGCTGCACCCCACAGGAAAGAGGCAATCAATTGGCCGATTTGACCGCTCGTAAGGCTGCAGAAAAGGGTAAAGGAATATTGGCAATAATCCCTGAAAAGAAAACAGAATTAGGAGAATCTCCTAACTATGATAGTCAGGACAGAAACTTAATTGAAACTTTAAGAGCTGAAATACAGAAAAATGGATGGGCTGTTACTCCTACGGGGCAGGTAATTCTAACCCCAATTTTGATGCATGAGATAGTAAAGAAAGAACATAATAGTGTTCATTGGGGAACCGAGAACTTACTGAAACATCTGCAAAAGTCAGTGGTGAGTCATAATATGGTAGAAATTATAAGGTCCATAGTTGAAACGTGTGAAACATGCCTTAGAAATAATCCAAAGACACAGAACAGAATTCAGTTTGGATCCACAAAACCAGGAGATGCTCCAGGAGAGCGCTGGCAGATAGATTTCACTGAACTGCCAAGAAAAGGAGGGTTAAGCTATCTGTTCGTATTGGTGGATACTTTTACAGGATGGCCTGAAGCCTTCCCATGTCGCACCAACAAGGCCAGGGAAGTTGTCAAAATCTTATTTAAAGAAATAATACCCCGACTTGGTGTTCCTTTAGGGATTTCCTCTGATAGGGGGCCATGTTTTGTTGCAGACATTGTCCGACAAGCAGAGTATCACAAATAACATGGGAGCTGCATGCCCCCTATCACCCACAATCCAGTGGATGGGTAGAGCGCATGAATCAGCCCTTAAAACTGCAATTGAGTAAAATTTGCCACTTCAATGACTTGGATACAAGCACTTCCACTTGCGCTACTGAAAATTAGAGTTCAGCCTAAAGGAAACCATCAGTTAAGCCCTTATGAGCTGTTGTATGGGAGAGCGTACCAGATTCCTAAGTTACCAGAAGAATTAAACATCCGTGGTGAAACAGATTTACGAAAGTATCTAATACCCTAGGGACAGTGATACAAGAAATGAAAAAGAACATGATTGTAAATAAATCTCTGAATCTCGATTCCCCAGTACACACGTTCCAGCCTGGAGACTGGGTATACCTGAAGTCGTGGACCGGAGAGTCCCTGCAAGAAAAGTGGAAAAGACCATTTCAGGTTTTACTGACAACATACACAGCCATGAAACTAGATAAGAAAGGGCCCTGGATTCATTACTCAAGAGTCAAAAAGGCTCCTAAACCATGGACTTCCGAGGAGGCAGCTCCTCTGAAGCTCGTTTTCAAATGACAACTTTAGTTTCTGTGTTACTGATAAGTTCAGAAGTGTTTGGGCCAAAACTAGGAAGGTCCATGGCACGAGAATGTTCCTGTGCCATTAGCAGCAGAAGTAGCTTCAGCTATTAATGCAAGCAAATGTTGGATTTGTGCTAGATTCCCAAAGCACAGTACTCGGTCCAATGTAACACTAATTGGCCTACCAATTCCTTTCAATACCACTTGGAATAGCCTTTGGGACAGCCCAAAAGTTTAAAATTTTGGGAAGTGCCCAAAGGAATGGGATGGTATTGGCTGTGCAGAGACCAAGCCCTTAAAGTACTGCCTCCCTGGTGGACAGGTTCTTGTACGTTAGGGGTGGTGTCCCAGACATTAAAGTAATAACACATCTCCATGGAATGGGGGGATTAAATCCCCAATTGGAAAACAAAAAAAGAGCAACGGATAATCCATTGATTACTCGGTCTACTGCCTTTCACTCATTTGTCAGATGGTTAATCCCAGCATTAGGAGTCAGTGAATTGGAAAAAGCAATAGTAAACATAGAAGGAGTCATCAAGAAAATCGGGAATGCCACATCCGATGCTATAAAAGCTTTACAAGAAGAAACTACTACATGATGTTGGCTTCCCATGGAGGAACATGTGCGATAGTAAATTCAAGGTGCTGTACACACATTGATGAAAGTAGAAGGATATCCGAAGATTTAAAAATCATACATGGCCAAACAATAACCTTACATGAAGTAACTAAAGAAAATACCTCTTTTGGGTTTGAAGAGATTTGGAATGCTCCCACTTCTTGGTTACCTAATTGGTTATGGCTGAAGAGATTATTTTTATTAGTGATTATTATCATAGTTTGTATTCTTGCCTGCATAATGATCCGACGTTGTAACTGCTGTACAAGATATAATAAGTTTGTACAGTGAGGACTGCAGCATATAAACTACAAGCCCTCAAAAGAAAAGGAGGGATTGATACCTGCAAATATAAATAAGAAACTATCAATTCAAGTTGTTGTTAGAATCATTGCACAACAGATGTAACCAAACAAAAGTAAATCTTTGTGATTAGTTAGGACAGTTGTAAGATAAGAAGCTCCTGAATAATCCCCTTCAGACAGCTAGGCCTTGGGAGAGCAGATGTGTGAAGCCATAAAGTAAGAAAGGTGCAAAATGACCATTAGACCAGAACAAACCGACCTTGAAGGACATCATCTACGGGATCCCAGAACCGAGTTCGCGCAGAAGTAAAGGTCAGTCAGCGAACACAGTGAAGACGACTACAAGCCTTCATCTGAAGACACCACAGAAGATGACTGCACATGCAGATCAGACATTTGCATATGTTAATAAGTTCCAGGAAATCTCATGTTTATGTAAACAAATTCTCAGAAATCCTATGAATGTGTATGATTTCATAGTATGTAATTACTGAAAGTTTATCAGGCTGTCGGAGCCCTCATGGTGGAATGATCCGCAGTGCTGCCCAGCACCGCAATAAAGAATGCCTGCTTTCTAAAACGCCAAAATTAAGTTTTAGAGAGTGAATTATTTTGCCACTTTCTGGTAACAGTCTGGCCTGTTATGGACTACGAAGAGAGATCCCTCCCCACCCGGAGAGGCAGGCTCGCGCTTGCGTGCGCGGGAGGCAGCTGTCGGCCAGACGGCCTTCAGTCTCCTCTTCTTTACCTTTCTCCGGCCTCTCCAGCTTCAGCCGCGGCAGCTCCTGTCCACAGCCAGTAAGCGCTCCGCCTGTCCCTTTCCACCCCCTCGTTGCAAGGAGAGTGAGGTCAGGCAGAGACAACCCACGCAAGCCTGAGGCAGGTGCTGTCAGCAGCATCCCCACGGGAGGAACGGACAACCGCATCCTCAGCACGGCCTCTGGGACAGGGAAAGAAGTGGCGACCGTTATTACCGTAGATCACCCCTGGCCGAAGCCCTTCCTTCTGCAGGGGCTTCTGGAGACACTGCTCCTTCCCCGCACTGCTGGTAACGGCACCCGCGTTAAGGGAGAATCCAGCCCATTCGAGGGCCAGCTTGTGGTCTTCACAACAGGGCTTGGGGGTGATGTGGGGCTATGGGACAGGCTTCAGGGCGGCACTGCAGTTCCACGTTTTGCGCGCCGAGCACCCGCCGACAGCGCGCCCGTGGGCCAGCACTGCCGCTTCCTCACCGGGAGGCAGCAAGGAGTGCGGCGGATCACCCTGCAGGCACCACCGTATTGCATTGCCGTTACCGGCAGACGGCAACACGCACCACAGCGGCACCCCCGCGCACGTGCGGCGCCTCACCTGCGGCACCGTTGTTGGGACAGCGGGCAGCGCGTCGCCGCGCACATGCTCTCGAGGTGCAGCTGCACCACTTATGGGGTGCGGCCGCAGCTGGAAGCCCACAGAAAACCACACGAATCCGTCAGCAAAACTACACCTGGTGCTGCGCTGCGGCGGCAGCAAGGACTACACCTCGCCGCACGCGCCCTGGAGCAATGCGGCTGCCCGGCAGCTACGGCTGTAAAAACTACACCTCCCAGCGTGCACTGGCAAACGCAGCATGGCCGCCCGGCAGCCGAGTGCTGCAAGACTACAGCTCCCAGCATGCTCTGCGGAACAAACACGGCCTACCGGAAGTCCCGTGCACCAGGACTACACAGCTCCCATCATGCTCTGCGGAACCAACATGGCCGACCGGCAGCCCCCGTGTCAGGACTACAGCTCCCGGCATGCCGCGAGAGGCAGCCCTCCCCTCCCCGCGTTCCGACCCCGCGGGGACACCGTCCCCCCGTCCCCCCGTCCCGCCGCCGGCTCTGGCGCGGCAGGGGGCCCCCGCCGCTCCGTGCTTCCCACACGGACCCCGCCGGCCCCGCCGCTTCCCCGCCGGCCCCGCCGCCCTCCTCGGGGCTTTCCCCGGGACCCGCCGGCCCATAGCCCGGCCCCTGCTCACCTTCTCCCGCGGTGCAGCCGCAGCCTGGCGACTGCTGCGCTTTTCCCCTGCCTCACACCGGCCCCTCCGCAGCCACCCGGGGCAGGGCAGCACCAGCGCCGGCAGCAGCAGCCCCTCCGCCGGCAGCCCCCCTTCTCAAGGGAGGGGCAGCCCCAGCAGCCTCACTGCCCGCACCTGGGCCTTCTGCAGCCCCGGCCCCCAGCTGGAGCCCAGCAGGAGCAGGGGGCCCTCGCCCGACCCCCCCAGTGCATCACTCACCTCCTGCCCTGGGCCCCGCCACAGCCCCTTGCCCGGTGCAAAGGGAGCACAGCTGCAGGCGTGCAGGAGAAAGGAGAAGGCGACTGCTGATTCGGCCAGGCACGGCACAAGTCCCAGGAGCGAGCGTGCTCCGGTGCTCGGGACCCCTGATGCTCCCTCGGGCCCCGGGCAATTCGGGAGTTGTTCCCAGAGCCACGCTCGTCAGTTCGGTGGGGCAGGGACAGACAAACATTTGATGCATATTACCTGTTTACGCTGATATCTACACACGTACCTGCCTATTTACACTTCCATAGATTTACACTTAGATATCATCTCTACTTACATGTCCTTGTGTATTTACGCTTATTATTCTATAGAACATCTATTTAGACGAGCTGGCTCTTTAGACTTGGATATTTTGACACTTTGGTATCTTAGACTTCTCTCTTTAGACTTCGGTATCTACTTAAAATTCTGTCTATTTAGACTTAGTTATCTGTTTACACTTCCATAGAACCTTTACTTCCATTACACAGACGACCTACTTTGGCTTACTCGGTGACACACGGTAAGCGTAGATACCTCTACCTATCCAGACTTTCTTCTGTTTTAAATTCCTTCATCTACATCATCTCTTTTTGCATTTTAAACTCCTTTATTTCTTCACATATAGACAAGTTCTTTTTTATTTTAAAACCCTATCTATCTCCATTTAGATTTTTTAATAATTTCTATAACATAGCAGGTACAAGTTTATATTTTGAAATCCTTTTCTCTCTATATATATATAGAAATGAATATTATTTTTCAATATATATATATATAAAGGCGAGAGATTTTCCTCTACTGCAATGCCTCGCACCCGTATTTCCAGTTTTTAACATTTTTAATCACACACACACACGAGTTTTCAGGCGTTTTGGGGCTGTGACCCCCCCTCCTCTGGGGGGGAACCTCCCCGTGACACCTTCATCCCCCACTCACCTGCTCCTCTGTTTCATCATCACACCCCCCGCCCCCAGGGACATTGGGGTGCCCCAAATGACATCATCACCCCCCAGGCCCCTCCACACTTTTTCATCACCCCCCCAAAAAAGGCACAAAACAAGGAAAACAGCCCCGACCGGCAGCTCGCTACTTTAATAATGCCGTTTACATATGTAGGCGCCCCCCGAAAAGGGGAGCTCCGCCAGAGAAATAAAATGGGGGCAGCCCCCCCAAACAGTTGCAGCCCCCCCCAGCCCCTGTCCCGCAAGCCGGCGGCTGCCCCACGCCGCGGGGGGAGCCTGCCAGGGGACGGTGACGCACCTCTCGCTCAGGCTCTGCTCTGCCGTGCTCCCCCTCCGTTCCCGCGCTGGGACGGGCTCCCCGGGGCAGCGAACCTCTCCGCTCCCTCTTGGCCCGGCACTCTCCCCACCAGACAGCCCTCGCTGACGCACCCGCGGGGCACCCGCCAGAGACAGAGCCAGGAGCCTCCAGGCACGGGGCCGGCCCCTTACCCTCGGGACGCTTCACGACCGGCAGGCCAACCTGGGCCGGGGGGGACCTAGCGAGCATCACAAGACGCTTGCAACGAGACACCTGAAAAACAAAAATCCCAAGCGATATTTCCGCATGTGAAAAAAATAGCACAGCAGCGAGTAGAGGAATTCCGTCAGAGCAAGGGAGGGGAGAGCAGTTGAGCTCAAGGAGGATTCGAGGTAAGCAGGTCAGCTCAAAACACAAGACGTCCTTTAAAAGCTAGAGCGACCTGAACGCTTCCAATCAGCATGAAGACTAACCGGTACGATTCCAAACACGTTCTTCGCGTAAAAGTACACGCTCTTGCCGGCGTTGGAAAACGTCTCACCCCTTCCACTGGAGAAGGATTGGATTTTCCTTTTGCGTTAATTTAACTTGCACAGCTGTGAATCGATACCAGCAGATTATCTGTCTCCAAGATACGCAGTTATCATTTGACCAGGGGTTTTTTGCGCCTTACGTCATTAGGAGCGACATCTGGCCAGCCGCGCTGCCCGAGAGAGATGCTACTGAACTGCCAGGGAAACGCACCCTTGAAAGCCAGACAGAAAGAAAGTACTTCAGAGCACTCCGTCAAACGAGCGGGGGGGAAAAAAACCCGTAACGTTCAGTTGTGTCTCCTGGTCAACGTTTAGAACAAATACCTAACGGCTCAAATACACCTAAGCAATTCTACGCCACAGCTAGTTGGCAGTTACAGTTGAAACAACGCAAGGCAGTTTGCATAGACAATTTTAACTTTTTTTTTTTTTTTTTCCTAAAGTTACATCTAGGGTAGAAAAATCAGTGAGAGAAGAGATCCCCCATACGGTTTTACTTTGCGGGCGGAATCCAGTCGCTGGGGCTGCAATGCCTAAGGCTACCAAAAAGGACCGGCAGATTTGCTAACGCTTTTGGCTGCACCGAAGCACGCAGAGGAACGCGTGTTGATGACATCTCGGCTGTTGCAACTGAGAACCAGCGATGCCATCAACTTCCGGAAGACGTGCTGTGCTCGGGTCTTTGGAAGCAAACTGACGGGGTTTTTTTGTTTGTTTGTTTGTTTCTTTTTTTTTTTTTTTAAGAGAGCGGAAAGTCTCGCTGCTGCTGACTTCTACTGCCAAGCGCATCATCTCTGAAGATCCCCACTCTGATGGGGAGTTCATAAAACACAACTTCTTTGAATGAGAAAGATTTCCATTCTGGAAAATCTCTTTCCAACTGAAGAAAGAAACCACACGCTGTAGGTTAAGGAAAAAGGACGCTGCCGAAGCAGTAACTCACCGAAACCACGTCAGGACTCGCTGTCGCTACTTACAAGGCTGGCAATGCTTCCCGGGAAAGCAACGCCGATTCCTCCTCTTTTGTCCACGTCTCTCCTTGGACCTGGATCGCTTTTAGTACGGATGCTAGTATCTCAGTAAGCTTTTCAAGTACTACTCTAAGATATTTTCAAAACTTATTGACTGAAAAAGCACACAGCTTCTATGACGAAAACAAAGCCTGTTTCTTCTGAACGCCTGAACTCTTACAAACGGCGTCTTTCCTCTTTTAGGATGCAACTATTTTCCCGATATCATTTCCTAGTAAGCGCACAGAAACAGAAGATTGCGCTTTCAGGAAGGCAAAATAAACGGAGGGAAGTCGGCTTTGCACAGGCAGAACACGCTCCAGCGCAGACCTTCTTTTCCTTTTAGGATCTGCGTTAAAATAGTTCCTAGAAAAACTACAGAAGGAAGGAGAGCTGGCGCATTCTTGACGTTAACTTTGAAGTCCATGCTACAAGCGCCTTAGGAAAAACGCGGACACGCATCGCGGACGTACCTTGTACTCGCAGACCGCTACGCAGCCTTTCCGTCCGTCTTGCGCTTTCACGGCAGAAGAAAGGGCGACCACGGTGAAACGGCGGCAGCTGACACTCTGCTGAGAGAGGAAAAAAAACCTTTGGCATAAAGCTGGGTAGGAGTCCCAGGCTGCCTAGTTTTGTGAAGTTTTGTGAAGACTACAACTGAGAGGAAGAAAGAGTATTTTGCATCATCTTTGGTACGGTTGTTGATACAAGCCACTAGAGCTTTTGCATTTTTCAGATTACCATGCCTTTTTTGAGTCACTGGCAGCTTTAGTTTCACTAGCATCACTTTCATAGATACATGTAGGTGACAGACATACCTACGTACATTATCTCAAGCCTACATATAGCCAAGACTTCCTCACCCATCCCAAGTTGACTATTTTTGTTAAAGAGCACAGCAACCCATCTGTCCTTGTGAACTGCCTCCTTGCAAAAAAGGAATGATTTTTTCCAGGCTGCTTCTCCAAACAGTCAACATCTTTTAAAACTGCAGTCGTGCCACCAAACCTGCTTAATGTCCCCCCCAGCTTTTGACTGTCCTTACATTTCACAGGCACACGCTCTAGTCCATCTTCCGACAGCAAGAATACGGCACGCTCTCGGACCCGGGGCACAACCCTATGGATGTCCACACGCTCCTTGCTGTTTTGACGAGGAGCCACTGAGCCTCCCTGCAAGCACGGCTGCGCACACAAGATCAGTTTCACCTACGCCGATTTCAGTCAAAGCAGCTTTCAGTACACCCAAAACCCTGTCTTGACACTTTGCCACAGCAGAAGCGATCCATAACTGGGACTCGACAAAAACGTAGTAACACAAATTGCAAACCCACAGCAGCAACAGCTTCAGAAATATTTTGACTGGGAACAAGGGAGAAAAATAAAATGGCTTCACCGTGTGTACGGGAAAGTAGCAGACAGAGAAAAGGGTCAGCATTCATAGCCCTTACAGAAAACAGACATTCTCCTTCCATTCCGAAACCCATCCGTCAGGTCTAAATATCACAGCACTACCGTGGCAATACTGAGAGTCTGGAACAACAGCTCTGCCGCCAGACATTTACGTAGCAGGACGCAGAGGGACGTGTTTTGCCACATACAACGCTGAATTTCCTGAAAACTTATGTTCACCAAAAGTAACCATTTGCAATATATTGCCAAACAACATTTGGCAATAAAACTTTGATGCATTTGACCCACCAATTTTTTGGTAACTTGCTATTTGCTTCCTGTTATTGTTGTTCTTCCTTCAGAAATTCTACTTGTAGCCAAATTATTTGCTACTGGTTCACGCATTTACCTTCCTGGTATTGCCAGCACATTTACACAGGCAAGTAATTTAACTGCTCTTCTAAAATGATCCAAATGACAATTACAGTCACAAAAAAGGAGTTAAAGAGAGGGAAAGGAGAGGTCAGGCAGCAAAAGAGCTCTGCAGGCTGCCACCAGGCTGGATCGATGGGCCGGGGCCAACTGTATGAGATTCAACAAGGCTCAGTGCCGGGTCCTGCACTTGGGTCACAACAACCCCAGGCACCGCTGCAGGCGTGGGGAGGAGCGGCTGGGAGCTGCCCGGCAGGAAAGGACCTGGGGGTGTTGGTTGACAGCCGCTGAACATGAACCAGCAGTGTGCCCAGGTGGCCAAGAGGGCCAATGGCATCCTGGCCTGTATCAGGAACGGTGTGGCCAGCAGGAGCAGGGAGGTGATGGTGCCCCTGTGCTGGGCACTGGTGAGGCCGCCCCTCGAATCCTGTGTTCAGTGTTGGGCCCCTCACCCCAAGAAGGACATCGAGGTGCTGGAGCGTGGCCAGAGCAGGGCAACAAAGTTGGTGAAGGGTCTGGAGCACAAGTCTTATGAGGAATGGTTGAGGGAGCTGGGGTTGTTTAGTCTGGAGAAGAGGAGGCTGAGGGGAGACCTTATTGCTCTCTACAACTACCTGAAAGGAGGTTGTAGCCAGGTGGGGGTCGGCCTCTTCTCAGAAGTAACGAGTGATGGGACGAGAGGGAACGGCCTCAAGCTGCGCCAGGGGAGGTTTAGGTTGGATATTAGGAAAAACTTCTTCACCAAAAGGGCTGTCAGGCCCTGGCACAGGCTGCCCAGGGAAGTGGTTGAGTCCCCATCCCTGGAGGTATTTAAAAGACAGGCAGACGTGGTGCTTGAGGGCATGGTTTAGTGGTGGACTTGGCAGTGATAGGTTAACAGTTGGACTCGATGATCTTAAGGGTCTTTTCCAACCTTAACAATTCTGTTTCTATGAAGGCCTTAGGAGGAATTGCAAGTAGACTAGAGGAGTCCAAAGGGAGTAAGAGGGGCAAGAGAAATCCTTGGGACATAATGGGCAATGCAGAAGGGGTTCTGAGCAGACTACAGTGTCCTCAGAGGATTATACAGGCAAGAGAAAGCTCGGGGGCCACAATGGGGCCTCAGGGCAGCTTCTGTGTACAGCACAGAAGTCCCATAGGGACTCAAAGGCCAAAAGATGGGTCATCCTAGACAGGGCGTAAGGTCCAGGATCTTTCAGGTGATTCTAGGGATGCTTGGACAGCCATAGTGCTGTCCACATTTCCCTGCGGACTTCCCTGTGTGTGGCCCTACAGGACAGCCCTGCACCATCCCCACCTGGTACCGATGCTCTTCAGGGCTGCTACTGACCCAGCCCCAGTCATGGGCAAAGTTACCGCTGCGGAGTTGCCCTCCAGTGGCCCTGTACCCTTCCCTGCTCCCTCTTGTCAGCTGGGACAGCTCCAGGCAGCAATGGCCTGCAAGGCAGAGATGCAGGTAGAAAAATCAGGGAGGGGGAGCAGGACAGAGGAAGAGATAGGGGAAACAAGGGACAGGTAGCTGGACAGAAGGATATGGCAAGAAACAATGGGACAAAGATCTGGAAAACGGGAGACAGGGAAAAAGACAAGGAGCAGGACAGAGGAATAAAGAAACAAAAAAAAAGTACAGGGAGAAGGACAGAGGTGGAGGGAAAAAAAGCAGTGGGCAGCAGGACAGAAAGATGGAGCAAGAAAAAATAGGGACGAGCAGCAGGACAGAAGGATAGCAAGAAAAAAAGAGAGGGACAGGGAGCAGGACAGAGATGGAAGACAGAAAAAATAGTGATGGGGAGCAGGACAGACAGGTGAAAAAAATTAATTCTTACAGGGAGGACGATGGATAGGGTGAAAAAGAGATGAAGGGGAAGCAGGACAGTGGGATGCAGAAAGAAAAGAAATAGTGATAGGGAGCACAACAGAGGGATAGATAAACAAGGTGATGGACAAGGAGCTGGAAAATGGGATACCACAAAAAACACAGAAAGGGCACAGAACAGAGAAAAGGTAGAGAAAGAGAGGGACAGGGAGCAAGACAGAGCTGGAAAAATGAAAACTGTGATGGGAAGTAACAAGCGATAGGACAAGAGGAAATAGCCTCAAGTTGTGCCAGGGGAGGTTTAGGTTGGATATTAGGAAAAATTTCCTCACCGAAAGGATTATCAAGGATTGGAACAGGCTGCCCAGGGCAGTGGTTGAGTCCCCATCCCTGGAAGTATTTAAAAGACGGGTAGATGTGGTGCTTAGGGACATTGGTTTAGTGGTGGCCTTGGCAGTGTTAGGTTAATGGTTGGACTCAATGGTCTTAAAGGTCTTTTCCAACCCAAACGATTCTGTGATTCTGTGATTCCCATCCATCTTCTGAAGAAGAAATACTGATTGGGAAGAGGAGAGAGGGACAGAAAGAGAAAGAAAGGAAACAGGATATAAAGACACAGAGAAAAAAATACGGACAGGGAGCCAGAAAATGGGATACAGAGTAAAAGGCAGGGACAGGGAGCAGGACAGTGGGATAAAAAAGAGGGACAGGGAGCAGGACAGAGACCTGGAGAAAGAAAAATTAGTGATGGGGAGCAGGACAGAGGAACAGACAAAGAAAGAGAGGGACAGGCAGAAGGACAGAGGGATGGACAGAGAAAGACAGGGAGCAGGACACACGGACAGAGAGAAAAGAGCGGAGGGAATGGACAAAGGGACTGCAAAAAAGAGGGATACAAATAAGGACAAAGAGATAAAGAAGGCAGGAAAAGTGTTGGACTGCAGAGGAGGGGGAAGGGACAAGTAGTGGGACAGAGGAAGAAAGAGAGGAGAAGAGGGACAGCCAGTCAGGCAGCGGGATATAGCAAGAAACAATGGGAGAGGCAATGGAGGCAGGGGGGGAGAGAGAGAGAAGGGAAAAAGGTGAGGGGCAGAAAGATGGAAAATGGGATGCAGAGACAAAGACAGAGAAAGGAAGCAGGACAGAGGATGAAAGAGAAAAAAAAGGACAGGCAGAAAGACAGGGATGGAGAAGGAAAAAGCAGAATTGGGGGCAGGACAGACAGATGGAGAAAGGAAAAACAGGGAGGAAAAGCAGGAGAGAGGAACAAAGAGACAAAGAGAGCAAAGGAGAATGACAGAAGGATAGATAGACCAAGACAGGGCAAGGCACTGGACAGAGAGAAAGAGGGACAGGGAGAAGGACAGAGGGGGAGAGAGAGAGAGAGACAGGGAGCAGGGCAGGAGAATAGAGAAAGAAGGCTAGCAGGACAGAGGGACTGGGAGAAAAAGAGAGGGACAGGGAGCAGGACAGAGAGATGAGAAATAAAAAATACAGGTAGGTAGCAGAACAGAGGGATAGATAGGAGAAAAGGAGAGGAAGGACAGAAGGATAGAGAGCAGAAATGATGTGACAGGGAGGCAGACAGAGAGAGGGGGAAATAGGGACAGGAAGGAGGACAGAGGGACAGGAAAAAGATAGGGACAGGTAACAGGACACTAGGATAGAGAGACAAAGAAAGAGACAAGTAGGATGACAGAGAACTGAAGAAAGAAGACAGGGACGGGGATCAGCACAGAGGGACAGAGACAGAAAGAGACAGATGGGTACCAGGACATAGGGATTGAGAGAAAAAGGCAGGGACGGGGAGCAGGTCATTCAGATGGAGAAAGAAAAAAAGAGGGAGGGGGAGAAGGACAGAGGAACAAAGAGAGGGGCTAGAAGAAGAACAGGGAGAAGGACTAGAAGAATGACAGGGAGAGGGAGCAGGACACAGGGATAGAGGGGGGGACAACTAGGACTGAGGGACAGAGAAAGAGAGGGACCAGGAGCGGTAGGCAAGAATACAGAGAAGAACAGAGGTACAGGGAAGCAGAAAAAATGCCAGAGAGGGAAAGAGATGGTCAAGGAGTCAGATAGAGGGTCAGGGAGTCAGGCAGAGGGATGGAAAGGCAGAGAGAGTTGTAGGGATGAACAATGCGATAGAGATGGAGGCAGGGAGAGGCAGAGAGGTGGGCTGGAATGTGGAGGGGTAGGGGATGAGGAGGAGGGCAGGGAAGGACTGGGATGCAGAAGAGGGAGACATGCACCCAAGTGCCCAGAACTCACCGCAGCTCCCTCTCTCAGCGCTGTCTGGAGAATTTTACAATTCAGACGCTTCTTTCTTTTCCTCTCTCTCACTCGCCCATCCTCTTTTGTAGCTCCAGTCACTTGACTGCCATCCACCTAAGGACTATCTTGGTGTCTTATAGCTCTTAAAATATAAAGCTTCACAGATACCTGGTGCAACACACACAAATACATGGCTTTATCATACTTTTTGTTACACATACAGCCCCTGGGTTTTATTTTGGTGATCTAGTCTGCTGAGGACTACTAATGGGAATCCTTCCTCACCCAGAGAGACAGGGTTTCTCGTCTGCAGATAGAGACAGCTTCCAATTCAATCCACTTCTTTTATTCTTCAGCTGGTTTTACCTTTTTCTGGTCTCTCCAACTTCAGCCACGACAGCTACTCTTTAGAGCAAGCAAGTAAGTATTAGACTTTTCCCTTTTCACGAACACTTATATGATAACAAGGCAAATGAGAGACAACCGAGGCAAAACAAAGCCAGATGCTGTCAACGACACCCCCAGGGGAGGAACCGGTACCTCGCGTCTCACGTTGCTCTGGGGCACCGCGCATGCACAAGCGCCGAGCTGCAGCACCCCATTTTGGTCACTGGGTGGCAGCAGCGCTGCAGCTCCCGGCACGGCGCGCGGACCAACGCCGCGCCCGCCGCCTCCTGCCGAAAGACTGCAGGTCCCGGCATGCCCCGCGGCGCAGCATGGCCGGCCGGAGGCACTTCCGCACCCTGCCAGGCTGGTCTCTGCGCTCCCTCCCGGTTCGCAAAGTCCGTTCCTGGAAGTGGCGCCTGTAGTTTGGTAGCTGATCAATTAGTGCGACAGGCGGGGTTTGTTTCTTGTCATTGTCTCCGTGCCTGCTTTGTCAGGTTTGTCTCTGCATATTTTCTCGCTGGGGCCCTGCCGTTTCGCAGCTGACAAGGTCCCTGATCAGATAAGCTTGCTGGAATAAACATTCTCACCCTCTCACATGCCTTCATCAGTTAGCGTGACTGACCAGGTTGATGGTCAGGTTGGTGTCCTTGCATGTTCTTGTCTACGGCTTCTTCCTTTTCTTATTATCCCTTTTTGTTTTACATTGAGACGGGTCCTTGACTGGGTACCCTTAAAGGAACAAACACTCCCCTTCCACATACCCTTACCAACAGCACCTTCATTTCAACAAGGTCAGAATATCCCTAAGAGCCTGAGGTATCAGCTAGGTCTCCACAGCTGAAGCTGTCAGCAAGGTGGCAGTTTGAAAGCTCATGCTGCACATGGTGAGTGATGGGGATGTCAGTGTGACTGCTCATACCAAGGCACAGGCCTGCAAGAGAGCCCACGGCAGAGCTTTGGCAAATCCTTGCTAATATGACTGCGCAGCTGGCTGAGCTAAGAGTTGTGCTGGGGGAAGGGAGCGTCGGGCCGCAGCTGTCTTTGAGGCAAGCAAAGAAATAGGCGCTGGAGGAGGGAAACGCAAGAGACTTCTCTGAGCTGTGAGAGAACAGCTTGCGTTAAGCCTGTGTGGCAGATGCAGCCACCCTGAGAAAGACTGCATCTTTGTTACTTTTCATGCCTTTCGCCCTTACTTTTCGCACTCTTACTGGCCTATTGTGACTGTTGTGCTGTACCAAATCACAGGTAAATAAAGCCTTCGGCCAGTGGGAACAGACATGACCATATATGACCACAGGTAAGATTCAACTAGGGTATAAATGGAGTCCTGCCGCAGGGCAAATTGAGTTGGTCCTCCTTGGAGCAGTGGGTCTACAGTCGGGGACTCTCCCCTCAGGTCGGGACGCCGTCCAAGGTAACTCCTCGAGGTTGAGAGCCCTTGCCTTATTAGGTAAGTGATTGCACATTTTGAGTCGTCATTCTGAAGCTTAAGAATTCTTAAGTTGGCTGTGTAGTATTAAATTCCCGTTGTCATCCTGAACCTGTGGTTTACTAATGTTTGTTGGAGTACCAAACACTTTTGATTAGAATAAATATTATTTTTGGTTACATCACCTGCCTAATTTGACTTTGTGCTCCTCCACGACAGCCTTGAGCAAGGACATCCCTGCAGAGGAAATATCTTGATGAAGGATGAAATGTTTGTGGGGAGACCTGGGTTGTGGAGTCAGCAGTGTCAATGCCCAGTGGGTTTGGGGGAGCATCTGTGGTGGGTGTGTGACAGATGCACTTGGCCCCTTGACCAGACTGGCGGTGGTTTGGTAGGCCTGAGCTGTAGCCGGGCTGTGAACTCCTCTAGTTTCAATCTGTTCTCTGAAAACCCACAAAGGAGCAGAGTGACACAGTGAGCATCGATGCACATGAGCTTGGAACACCGATCATGCGATTAACGTATGAATAGCCTGTGGCTTTTCCAAGACTCATTTATCAAGGAACAAAGAAAGTTGTGCGTACAAGGAGTCTCCTGCATACCTTTTCCATCACATGTAATTTGACTACAAGCCAACCGCTTTGTCCCACAAATATGACAGCCTAAGTGAGCCTTCTTTGAGCTCTCCCTGCTAGGCAGCGTGGCTGCATGGTGGTGATCTCCCCTTGAGCTGGGACACCTCTCAAAGTTGCTCCTCAAGGCAGAGAGACCTTTTACCAATGACAGATCTTTGGTAAGTGACCGATACCGCGCATAACTTTGTAGTATGGTAACTTTGATTTTGTCATGGTAACTTTGATTGCATGCTGAATTGATGCTAATGAAACATTATATAAACTTTGCCTTAGTACATTTGCTTAGACATAAACCGTTGACCAAGTCTGAGACTAAGATTGGAAATAGCCACACCTAAGCTCCATCAGGAGTTCAGAAAGCAAGGGGGTCTACTCTGCACCTCGTGACTTAACGGGAAGGTCTTCCTTACTCTTTGCATTTCTTCCATTAGACGTAAACTGTTGTCCAAGTCTGAGACTAAGATTGGACCTAACTGCACCAGAGCTCCATCAAGGGTTTAGGAAGCAAGGGGTCTGTTCTGAATCTCGTGACTCAACGGGAGGGTCCTCCTTGTCCTTTTGTGTCCTCTGTGAATCATTCTAACTTGAGTGTAACTCGATTTTCCTTTATATGATTCTTCCATGCAGTAATTAATAGAGTGAACCTTGCCATCAAACTTTGTGAAGTCACACTTTTACAAGATCACATTAAAACCACTTTTGCTAATGCCTTTGTCGGTGATTCCTTAAGCGTTCTAAATCACCCATCCGCAATAGGGTGCCTGTACTTTCTGTGAGCAGCTAAATCAGATCTAAAGAAAGCGCTGAGAGCCATCAAATGCTGAGGTCCTACACTCCTTAGTGAGACTCTGCACAGGATGGGGAGACATTTGGGATGTTGGTGAGCAGGCAGAGATCTTTGCCAGCGGCGGGAGCCTGAGTAAAGTGGTGGCTTCTGAACAAACCTCCCTCCATCACTACTGTCAGTAGGAGGAAACGGCCACAGGGGGAGAGGCCTGCTGCAGGCACCGGGCATCCCTGCACCGCAGGGTGTGCCATCCTGCAAGGAGGCACAAATGACACCTGGATCTACAGAGGCACCTGGATCTGCATGGTGGCTCGTAGGGAAGTGTCATCAATGAGGTGAAAATGGAGAGGAAAGTCAGGGAAAGAAAGATGCCCATTGTGAGACAGATCTGTTTTCCCTCAGGCCCTGGTGGTCAGCTTGGCCAAAGAACAGGAGGAAGAGGACCCTGCAGGCCCAGCTGCTGGGCACTCACAAGGACTGACTTGAGTCCACGGTGAGGCTAGGCCCCTGTAACTGCCATGTCTCCCCTCCCTGCCTGCTTTAGTCCTGGCAGGGATCTCTGCCCAGGGATCTCTACCCAGCTCTGCATTTATGGTCTGCTGCGGTTATAGGGCTGCCCTTCTTTCTGTCCCACTGCCCAGCCACAGCTCAAGGGTCAGCACAGCCATGAGGGGGTGAGCAGCCTTTGGGGCCACCTGTGACCTTTTTGTCTTATTCTTGTTCCTGCAGGGAGAAAATGCTTGTGAGGAGTTGGACTCCCAGGTGGGACTGGTGGGCCCTCTAGCTTATGACTCACTGGCTGTGTCCTGCTGTTGGGCAGGGTCCTGCCTCAGCCACCTTCTCTGAATACAGGGTAAGGAGAGAGGGCACTTACCAGACTTCTTCAGCCTGATCTTCCCTCATTTACCTACCCATCAACACCAAGATCACACAGGGCCTGGGCTCTATCTGCAGAAGAGAAAGGGGTAAGCAACAAGCTTGGCTGGTCTCTTACACACATCGTGTTAATTCTCTCTTCTCCATGTCACAAGGGATCTCTGAAAGAAGGTGCTGGAGTCCAGCCTCCTCAGGGGCATCTTTCTTTGTGGTGGGGAGACAGGGCAATTGCCCACTGGTCTCTTGAGAGCAGGACATTGTAATGAACATCAGGGACAGACCCCCCTTCAAGTCTCTAGGAGAGACAGAGGATGATCACACAGCTAATCAAGGTCCCTGATGTTTTTGTAGCAGCATTCCTCCCTGCTTCCTGTCTCGTTGTGAAGCTTCCCAGGTGCCTTCTCCCAGCCCTTCCCTGCTCGTGGAGGAACTCTCCTGACCAGGATGAGAGGAAATCTGTTCAATGCTCAGTTAGGAGAAATCTGAGCTGAAGGTCTAGATTTTGATTTGAAGGCATTTTTTTAAGCCCATTTCCACTGTGTCCTGGGGGCAGGTGTTAGGCAGGGTTTTTAAATGATCCTTGAGGATGTGACATCTCCATGCTGGGTCCTTCCACCATCACCCACATGGTGGCCTGAGGAAAGGGACACAGGCAAAAGGATTTCAAAGGCTCATGGGACATACCCTCACTCCACACACCTGCAATCACAGGGCAAGTCCCCAAACCATGACAAGCGCAGGAGGCCTCATCCCCCACCTTTACCACATAAATATCTGCCCATCTGCAGCTCCTACATGCCAGAACCTGGCCCTTGGCCAGGCCTACAGCCTTCACGCTGGTTCCATTACCACACTCAGCACTGCACCTCCTGGGACACAATGTTCAGGAACTGCTCCAGCACCACCAGCTCCATGGTGTGACTCTGTGGTCCCAGCCAGTGCTGGGACAGCTCCTGTAAACAGCTTCCAGAGCCCTCTCTGCCTCCAGATACGTGAAGCCCTAACCCATGAAGCTGAACAATGAACTTGACACCTATCCCTTAACCATACCCCAAACTTCAAAATCCAACTCTCTCTAAACCCTAATCCTAAATCTAACCCCTACCCCCCAACCCAAACCCCTAAACTCTAATCTGAACTTTTAATTCCTAATCCTTAAACTACCAACATTAACCCAAATCCCAAACCTAAGCCAAAGTCCAAACCTAGACCTCTAATTCTAACCCCAGCCTGAACCCTAACCCTTGACCCAATCCCAAATGATAACTTCAACACTTAACATCGTAACCATATTCCCTAATCCTAAACCTGTAACTGCAAACCCTCACCCTAATTCAGAGAAGTTGTGGAGTTCCCATCCTTGGAGATACTTGAAAACCCTAATGTGCTGAATCCAAACCATAGCTCAGATTCTATCCTCCTCCTCCTCCTAATTCTTCTATTCTTCTACCAAAGGGAACAGTTTCAAGATATGTTTATTGTACATTTGTTTTAATCTTAACTATACAAAGAAAGCCAAGTAGGTCAGAAAACAATTATTTCCCTTTACAAATATTTCCTCTCTCCCTCCCCAGTTTCCCTTCCCATAGCTTCTGACAAAGGCACAGATACTGGCCAGACTGGTCTCTCAAAGAACACGCTGGCTGCAGAGCCAAAAAACAGTTAAACCATTCAGTAAGAACAGAAACATTAAGAACAAAACACACATCTACAATTCAGTGTAGTGATAGCATGATGTGGTTTGGTTTTTTTTAATCTATTATGATTAACTGCATCTTAGCTGGGAAATGCTCCAGCATCATCAGCAATGACAGCTATGGAAGAACCAGTTTTCTATAACATCTATTAAAAAAAAAATTAAACTCCGCTTACAAATATTCAGGATTATTATTGAGAATGTACTGTGTACATGCCCTTCTCCTTTATGTACATCAAAAAGATTCTGTATAGTGTGTATAGCAGCTTGCTGCAACACTGCTGGCAGCTACAACTTCTTGGTGATTTCTTTAATACATCAGCTGTACTTATAAAAATTCTTTACTTTCCTAAGAACTAAAAATAGGTTTTTTTCTGTATGTCAGATGATAATAAAAATGCAGTTTTACATATAAGTGAACCATGAAACGTGAGACTGAGGACTTGTAACAGGTACAGGAAAGGTTCAACAGTCTTGAAAAAAAAACCTCTGCCTTCCTCAGTCCATAGGGACAGCAGAGTCCAACCGCATATGCTCATAATTTTTTGTTGATGAGAAACTCAACGTGACCTGGCAATGTGCGCTTGGCACCCAGAAAGCCAACCGTATCCTGGGCTGCATCAAAAGAAGCATGGCCAGCAGGTCGAGGGAGGTGATTCTCCCCCTCTACTCTGCTCTGGTGAGACCCCACCTAGAGCACTGCATCCAGCTCTGGGGCCCTCAACATAAGAAAGACATGGACCTGTTGGAGCGAGTCCAGAGGAGGCCATGAAGATGATCAGAGGGCTGGAGCACCTCTCCTGTGAAGACAGGCTGAGAGAGTTGGGGTTGTTCAGCCTGGAGAAGAAAAAGCTCTGGGGAGACCTTATAGTAGCATTCCAGTACCTGAAGGGGGCCTACAAGCAAGCTGGAGAGGGACTTCTTACAGGGGCACATAGTGACAGGACAAGGGGTAATGGCTTTAAACTGAAAGAGGGTAGATTTAGATTAGATATAAGGAAGAAATTCTTTACTGTGAGGGTGGTGAGGCCCTGGAACGGGCTGCCCAGAGAAGTTGTGGATGCCCCCTCCCTAGAAGTGTTCAAGGCCACGTTGGATGGGGATTTGAGCAACCTGGTCTAGTGGAAGGTGTCTCCACCCATGGCAGGGGAGTTGGAACCAGATGGTCTTTAAGGGCCCTTCCAACCCAAACCATTCTATGATTCTATGATAATAATCCTCTGAAGAACTGAGCAATGTTTGCCAATACCCAGGTTGTGATTCCTCTCAGAAGCTCTAGGACTGTAGATGTGTGTACATGCCAGTGGCACTTGGAGTATGAGCCCGCCTGGCAAAATGTTGGCACCTCCTCTAAACATGATCACT
Organism: Nipponia nippon; assembly: GCF_047370975.1. Lineage (NCBI taxonomy): Eukaryota > Metazoa > Chordata > Aves > Pelecaniformes > Threskiornithidae > Nipponia > Nipponia nippon. The sequence continues at coordinate 97,609 of NW_028262347.1, forward strand.
CACTCTCTCTAGCTCCAGTGACAATAGTGACTACATCTCCCTTGACTTAGATGAAAGCCTAGACACTTTGTTCAGTATACGTACGTACATCGTAGAAGCTTAAATATAAGCAAGATTAAGTCCACTCTGAAGTCTTCTTGTTACAGGTCTGCGAGTTTGTCCTCCCGCACAGGAAAAACATGCCCAACTATGGCATAGGCACTCTGATGAACTTTTCCTGCATTCTTCATACCTTCTGGTTCGCTCTCCAGATTCAAAGGAGCTTCTGATTGTGACCTTACCTAACGTTAGTGAACAAGACAGTTTGCTCAGTTTCTATCCATGCTACATCGCTCTTCCCATCATGTACAAAGACACAATCATTTGTGCCAGCACTGATCTAGAGTATATCAACTTCACTCCAGTATTCACATTAACAGCAGAATTCACAAGCCACCTTGCTGAGTTGTTTGTTTTGCTTCTTAGGTTTATCTCCCCAAGAATAAAAAGAAAGAACAATAAAGGATGTGTGAAGCGACAATATTAGGATCATCTTCACGTACTTCATTTATTCAGTTGTATGAGAGGAGAGTAGTAGGACAATGAGTGTAAAAAAGATTTATCTCTCAGGTAATTCTTCTGCTTTGGGAAACTGAGTAGCATATTTTCTCTGGTTACAGAAGCTGCTCCTAAACTGTTGACTTGTTTGATACAGAGTTCTTTGATCACAGAAAGCTGCAAACAAACAACAGCATTACTGACAGTGCAGCTGGGAACAGATTTGTCACTATCAGCCTTAAAGACTGATTTTTCTTTCAGCTCTTGAGATCTTATGAATAAAGCTACTTCTGTAGAGACTACCAAATCCAAGCACATCTGGTACAGACAAACATGCTGGTGTTTATGATCTAATACCATTACAAGAACAGAGGAAGTTACATTTTTTTGATAGTTCTCTACACTGGTAATCGTTTGAAGCTCTTCTTTTGTACACATCAGAAATTCTCCACACTTCATCATCCAGTTCTGCTAGTGCTCTTCACAAACTTAGCGTTACTTTTAGTCCATTGCAAAGCCACAATCTGGGACACAGAATAAGGATGAAATTTGTGCCCTGAAACTTGGCCTTTAAATTTTAGGAGGTCAAGTCAAATATTGCCACCCAGATCCATTTTGTCTGAACCTGCCCTGCATGTATGTGGCTGAGCTACAATATTCGTACAGGAACATGCACTCAAATACACAAATATAGCAGTGTATTTCTGTTCCTACTTCCATAGGCGTGTTTATGGAAATTTTGTTTGTTTTAAAAAATGCTCTCTCTCCTTTCTGGTGTGTGTACACCCTTCTGTCTATTGGCACAGCATTTTCTCCCAGCTTGATTTATACGCTATGCCGACGGTTGTTGATCATGGCCACAATGTGTGACAGGTCCAAACTTTTCATCATAACCTCCATGAACTCCTCGTCTTTCCTTGCTCCCTCCACAAATTCATCCAGAGAAAGTTCACCTGTGTCAGACACAGACAGAAGGCATCAGAATCATGCCAATCCACATTTGAACAGGAAAAGGAGTATGGTAATCTAACTTTAGGGACCACTTACTATACGTGCACTGTTCTAAAGCACCAAGAGGCCTCAGAGAGTCTTTTCAAGCTTATATGAAACTTCCCCGATATCCAGGCAACTCCAGCTTCCTTTTTTTTTTTCCCCACACAAGGGAAAGAGTACATAAGAAAGAACAGAGGAAGTGCGTAGCTAAGGAGTGGGATCATAGCTTCCTATAAATAAGGCTGGATTAGCCACCTCCTTTTTGGCCTAACCTGTCATAGTCCTAACCGGTCCCATACTTGCTGGTTTTAATGTTTAAAAGAAGCGACAGAAGGAAGCTGTGGCAGGTAGAAATAGGTTTTCTGTCCTAGGCCAAAAAGCCTTTGTGCAGGGAAGCAGTTTGGCAGAGTTCTTCCGGAATAACAAAGAGCACATCAGAAGGTAATGAGCACATGAAGTGGCAAGGAAAGAAATATCTCTCAGGGACAGACAGCGACTACAGTGGCATTGACCAGCTTTTGACAGACTGGTCCATAGCACTTCATGTGCTTGCTGTACTGCCTGTAGCAGACCTGGTGAAGAAACTCTCAACTTCAACATTAAATTCCAGTTCTTCCTTTCCATGCTGCTGAAATATTTAGGAGCAGCTGGGGCCATCTGTTAATACTTGCCACTTCTAACACTGACATAAGCTACACAGCAACATAAAAAAAGGCAAAAAAAACCCACTTCAAAACCCAACTACCGAATTCATGTGGACAGAACACAGCTGAGACTTAGTACAGGGAACAAATCCTGTCATACTGATTATGTATGATGCAAAGAGAAAAATGCCTTAGCAAAATTCATGGAGAATGCATTACTGGATGAGAATTCATATAACAAGCAAATATAAAATGAAGAGGCATAAAGTTCAATCAAGAAAGGAAGACATGGATGTCTCTCTGTAGCACAGAGACCATCTGAGGTGGATGACAAAGACAGGAATCTTACCATCTCCATTCACATCAATTTTGTTGAAGACTCGGTTGGTGAACTCTTCTGCACTAGTTTCATGGTCACCACCATTAATAGCTCGAATAGCCTAAAAGAAAAGAGCAAGAATAGGAAGCTGCTTAACGGCTCCCAAAACGATAGACTGATTCCACTGCAGCCTGTCAGCGTAGATTCAGAACAAGACAGTCATGCCTGGTACCTTCCCCATACAAATGAACCAGCATCATAGGAAAACACAGCAGAAATCATCAGGCCTTATGGCTGGCACTAAAGGGTGCAAAGGGAACATGGTTCTGGAGCATAGAACAAGCAGTGAAACCCAGAGGATCACCCTAAATCTGCTTAGGTAGAGGTTAAGCACTGCAAAAATGGCAGAATCAGGATCCACTTAACTGATCCACTTTCTATTACCCTATGGTCTACCAAGCCCAATAAACACTGTCAAACACCCTCCATATTTGATATTATGAAATTCCTTTGTTATATGCTGTGGTCATTTATTTCTATTCTTGCTTTCCCTATTTCCATTTATATACTGCTTCCTGTGTGTCCTGCTTCTCCCTAAATCTCACTGGAAATTCACTTTCAGCTTGAGAAAGTTTAAACATTATTCACTACTGTTTACCACAATTCATCTTATTCATAACCATATCGTGCAGGTTTCTCTTTTCTTTCCATGCCTAATTGTTCCCTTTGTTTAAGGATGTCCATGAAATATGTGATTCCAGAGCCTTCATATTGATTCTGAGACTGTTCATTTTCTAGTTCTTACCTTCTGATATTTGGTAAGTTTCTTCGTTCTTTTTCAAGTGCCATTTTACTAAGTATCACCTCAGCAACTTCCTAAGGCTGCCAAAAAAGACACCCACAAAATTCAAAGGGCACTAAATTGGTTGCCACCAATTATCGCTCACAGGACTTGTTTCTCAAGAGCTCTGTGTTAAATAATTACTATCTGTGGCTTCACAGTGATGTCTCAGTATTTCTATTGCAAGTTATTAGTAGGAGGCTGTATGTTATTACAGTTATTGATTTTGTTAGGTTTCTTCAATGCCCAACACTAAAATTCATATCCAGATGAGAATGCATTACTAACATCTTTTTAGTGGTTTTAATTGTGGACAGCTCAGGCTTCAAATCTTTATCAAATCCATTTTCTGGCCTTTCATATTCAGAAGTGTAAATTATTTAGGGTCATTGAATCTTTTCTGCATCTTTCTAGTTTCCCAGTCTCTACAGAATAATCTGAACTTCAAGCATAATTCATTCTGAGATATTCATAAGGTCATGTTTATGCCTGTAATTCCAACACCTTCCACAATAGCTATTTGCATACAATTTTTTCCATTGAGAGTCATTCTTCTTCAAACTATTTGCCAGAGTCAGAAATGTTTTATTACATTGACATTTAGGAGCTGGTTCTAAAAAGCAAACTGGGAGTAACTCTCCAACTACTATTCGCATGGGGAAAAGGACATATGCAGGACACATTGCAGAGACCGCAACTGACAGTCATGGAGTCTGAAATCCTGGAAAGTGCAATTTAGGTCCTAGGCAGCTAAAACAATTTTATGCAGATAGCTATGCTGTAACATATGCTGTGGTGGTAAAGAAGAGTCTGTCAAGTCTGCTTACTGGACTATGAGATTGTGGGGAATTCTGCTGAAAGAAAGAATGCTGTTAAAGAAGGTCTCATCCATGATCATCCATATGGGGAATAGCAAAAGTCTTACTTGTGTGGTGGAATTTGTCTTTAAGGAAAGAGGAAAGATCACAGACCCCTAGAGACTTACCTTAATGATGTTGAGCAATTCATGTCGATCAATGCAGCCATTGCCGTCTACATCATACAGCTTGAAATACCACCGCAATTTCTGCTCCATCTTCCCACGGAGAACGAGGCTGAGGGCAGCCACATATTCCATGAAGTCAATATATCCATCCTGTGGGAAAACAAAAACCAAATTGTGACAGGAACAAGCTGAGGGAGTTATGGCTCTGGAGCTATTTTACCTTATTGCTCTTTAGATTCACAGCTAAAAGAGAAAGAAAACCAAATGGCAACGACTTAGACTTAGGAAAAAGCTTTAGTGTACACACACACACACACACACACACATGTGCGCGAACATGCTATTTCTCTGGCCACCTTTAAGATCTCTTAAATACCTGGATTGCTAAAGTTATGATCACTTACATGTCTCGTCTACTCTGTGCTTGCCACCTGCGGAGATGGAACCTGTCACTCCTCATGGCTAGTGTGAACGAACACCTCTCTGTCCACCAGAGCTGACTGCCTATGGCCTGCTGGGAGAGAAAACTGATCCAGAGCCCTGGCTGCCAGAAAAGCGGAATGTAATTTTACCCTGGGTTTTCTGTACTATTCTGCTTTGTCTTTGTGGGAAACTACTGCTATTTCAGTAAGCCATAGATCTCTTCTCCAATCTCTGAAAAAAAAAGTGACTGAAGATATTTTTTAAAATACATAGAACATGATTTGACAGCTGGAAAAATTGTTCTGTATTTAGGTTTTTAAACATTCCATTTCTTGAATCTACAAAGAAACTCAAAAAGCTCTTGTTTCATCTGTAAGAAAAATGCCAGACAGTAAAGGTTCATAATCCCTAGATTTAACACTGACTAAAATGTGAAGTGGTTAAAAAGAAACAACAAATAAAGTGCATATCTCTGTCAAAGATTCTGAATAATTACGTCAACAAATTACAGAGCAAAAAAAATGAAACTTTCATTTATTGAGGTATTTAAACAAAGTCAGATGCCTTTCTGAAATGGATGTAAATAGATATACGTAAAAGCCGAATGTAGGTGGACTAGCAGAGCACTACTGTTTTACAGCAAGGATCACAACATTTTAAAATATTCATTCAGGATCATTGTAGTACTCCCCTTACGCGGGTTTTTCATAACTTCATTGAGGAAAGTCACAGAAAACAAAGACAACCAGCTCTAAAGGTGAGAAGGAGGGCATGATTGCAATTTATAAAATAACTCTATTGAAAATTTATCCTCTTTGTCCTCAGCAGAGTCCTCAGAATCTGAGGGTCCAGAGGGCAGATGATTCCACCCATTGTCAATGTCTGTATTACTACAGGGTGGCTCTTCCTCTGGGTGCTCTTGTTCCTTGCCCTTGTTTATAAAAGGAGCTTAGATGATTAAGTGGCTAACTATTAACAGGCTAAGATTAACTGATGTAGGTCCATCTCCACTGGTTGCCACACTCTTACTTCATTCCCCTTGAGATCACTATCACTTTATTTAGAAAATAGCTTTTTATCTTTGTATTACCAAATTTGAATTTGAGACTCCTTAAAACGTTGTTTACTGCATAACATGTGGCTCACAGGAGAACTTTGGAATGCGTAACATCCTCGAACAAAGTCCTTAAACATCCCAAGAAACGTCAGAGGTAAAGGGAAAGAATTGTGCAAGAACTGTATATATGTTGGTTTAGTTTATAAAACTGCTTCTCATCACTACCATCATCCTGGGCACAGAGAACTTTAGGATGAGAAAGGATATTCTTTGAGATTTGCAGTCATTTCCAGTCATTACATCCACCACAAGACTTCAGCTACCCTAATGGAGCCTGGCTGCTCCTCTCTTACCTTTTTAAGAATTTTGTAGTATTCTTTAGCATTCCTTAATTCCTTATGCCTACTCACCTGTTGTTCAAACCAATGTTCTTTGCTCAGTCCCTAGGCTTTCCTTCTTCAAAACTGACCCTGTGCTTCCCCACCTGTTTCACATGTCTCTGTGACTAGTTCCTCCTTGACTCACAGACATTTGCTCCAGCCATTTCAGAACCTTGGAGCAGAGAACAAAGCTGAATTTTCCCAGGCTGCCATAAACCCATATTTCTCTGTCATTGAGATTACAGGCCTGCAAACATAGGCTTAAGTATATATGGATAAAAAACAGGCAAAAGTGAGGGGCATTGCATGCTTAAAGGAATTATGTGGGCTACAGTTTCTTACCTTAGAGACAGCCAGTAGTCGCCTGTCACAGTGAGGAATACTACCACCTCCCAGCTACTGCTATACGCTACACCTCCTAGCCCTGAGGAGAGCCACATAGATTGTCTACCCATGCAGCATTAATTTCAGCTGCCAAATACCTGGAAATTACTTCCTCTGTGAATGTTATAATGATTTCTATTGTGTTTGATTCCTGTAGTCTCCTCTATCTGATACAGATATATTTTTGAATAATAAGAATAAGAACATATAAGAAAAATACTGAAATCTCCTTCATAAGTATTTTGCCAGTCAAACAAGGCCATGTCAATTAATACACAATAAGGAATTCTCAAAATTCAAAGATGAATTTGCACAAGGTAGTTAGATAATAAAGTGCTATTACCTATGGTTATGTTATCTATGTCATTATCTATGCACAGTAATTTGCTCCTTGCGTTTGGCTACTTTACGTTAGTGTCCCTCAGCAGCTTTCCACACCAATGTTTGTAAGAGAAAACCAAGGACTCTAAAAGCGCAGGACTTGGTTTGCTTTTAAGCAGTACGAGGCAGTTAATTTCCTTGCCGGAGAACATACCTTGTTCATGTCAAACGTGCGGAACATCTGCTCAATGTACTCATTGGCCTCTGGATCCAGCCCTCGAAGCCCAAAGAACTGTTTAAATTCATGCTCCGTCAGCTGTCCAGAAGGACACTCCGTCATGAACTTTTTGTACCAGTGGTGGATCTCAATAGCCTGCAGATCATCCACTGTGGAGCTGTTATTGTTCCCCATGTGTATGCGTGGTCAGAAGAATGGCGCTACAGGAATGATCCTCTTCCTCCTGTTGCTCTCGCAGCACTGCCCATCTGCTCCTGTCCACGTTCAACATTAGTGTCAGTTAAGTGAGGGATCTAACTTTCCACAAGCCAATTATAAATGTTAATCTGCTTAGAGGCTGATTTACAAACCCGAAAGTTTCAATGATACAAACCGTCTTCTTGGAATGGAAAGGAGGTGCAAGATAATCTAGCAAATCACTGCTATTTCAGAAGCCAAATCAGAAAGGGTGAGAAGGTTAATCAGACATGGGCATCAGAAGCTACACTGGCTTGGTACACTACCCTATTTTTAACCTTGATATAATTATACATGAAGATAAGAGGAAAAGGCTACAGGATGTGGGATTTGAGGTAAAGATCTGCTCCTCTAACTGGATTTGAGAGTCTGTTTTCTCAAACAGAAATGTTGGAAAAGGCTCATCCCCACACAGGCAAACAGGCACAAAGGAGCAATGGCAGGTGGGGGGACCCAAATAATCCCCTGACCTGGCTGATCCCAGAACCACCACAGAAGTGTGATCAACCCATAAAAGGCTCATCTGCACAAACAGGAAGAAGCAAAAAGAGACAACCACAGGCTGGGGAACCCAAATAACCCAGTAAGAGAAATGAAGCCCCTGTCCTGGCTCCCTCTAAGGCTGTCAGAGGGGAGCCATCAGCCCCATGGGCCTGGAGGTGACACCCATCACAATGAGTCAACGGGAGAGGTTGTCAGAGTACCTTACAGACTGAGTGGGGTTACTGCTTAGGGGTATGAAAAGCATTGTGGGGTGCAGGGGAAGAACATTTGAGGACTGCACAAGATTTATAATGGGATGTTTAGGGGAGGCACGAAAGGTGGGGAAAGGGATGGGTCTTTGTGGTTTGGGTATGAACAAGCATGGGAAAATGGAGGGAAAGGGGATACAAGGGGCTGGTTGCATGTATAATGGTTGCTGGTCAGTATGAGTGTCGAGCCATGCCCTGTGCCTGATCAGCACAGTCTTTCCTGTCTTCTATCATGTCTAACTCTTTTTCTGGCTGTGCAGCTCTGTGTGTGCATGGGGATTTAAGTGCCCACAACTGGAGTGGGGACCATGGGTCACAGAAGCCTGCATGTATTTGGTGCCAGCAACTGGAATCAGTGAGGATCTAAGCACCAGCAACTAGTGTCAGACCGTGGATCACAGGGTCCCACATGTCTTGGGTGCTAGCAACTGGAGCGAGTGAGAGTATGTATGTCAGTATACGATCACTAGTGAATATCAAGCCAGACTAGCCAGCAAATAGGTTAAGTGGTTTGGGAACCGGGTGTATGTATGTCTCTGTTAGTGAGACAACTGGTGGAGTTGACTATCAGAAGGACCAGGGGTCCAGCCCAACTGCTGGAGAGACTGTAAGGTGTGGGGTTGAGGGAGACACACTTGTCTGTGTGTGTTTCTCTGAGCAGGAGACAGACAGCTGGAGAAAGCAAGGTTCCTGAGAGTCTCATCACAGTAACTGGAGGGACCCACAGTGTACATATTTGTGTGTATGTTGGTGTGTGCAAGGGGATCTGTACCAGCAACTGCAGTGGGGCTGTGGGCCTTGGGGGTCTAGTATGTCCAGGTGCCAGCAGCTGGGGAGACCAGGCATCCAGAGCCAGCTACTGGGTAGACTGAGCCTTGTGCATATGTGTATATTTCCCACTGATGGATCTTCATCCTGATCAGCCAGAGAGGGGGACAGGATACAGCCATTGGTGCTGTTTGTGTTTGTGTGAGTGCTGGGTGCTTCTGTCTGCGTTGCTGGCTGCGTGTACATGTATATATGTGTTGTGTACATGTGTTTGTGTGTGTGCCTACTAAGAATACATTCTCAGCTTTGCAACTGGTTGGACCTGGGGGCATGGAGCTGTAGCAGCCTCACCTCCATCAGGCCACCAGATCTGGCAACTCCTAACAATAGCACAGAATCAGAGGCAATCACCATCTTTACTTAGGAATGGTCATTCCAACATTTTGTCCTCACAAACCTGTATCTGTTAAAACATAGTAATAGTGTAATTAAAAAAAAAATGGAAACCTATAAACATTTTATAGTAAAACAAAGAGAAGTAATTTTAGATCCTGAAGCAATGAACAGTGCTTAACAGTCCATGTACTTATCTTTTCTGGCCAGCATCATAAACCAATGTAAGTAGTACCACCTCAAATTCATTTTCTCAAGAGCATATTAAATCAATGCAACAAGACCACGTATCACAAGTATTTCAGTTACTTATACTGAAGCTGCAGATAAACATTATTAAGACCATTAAAAGATTGTCTGTGTTACTGAAATGTAGTGAGATACTAGTGTAACTGAGCCTTGGAAATTATCACCATTAATCCATTTAAGAAGGACAGTATGTAAAGGAGATGGAGGATTTCTATCACTGTTAGACACCATTCCTAAACATTCTCAAACTAAGAACTCAGCATTATGCTCAAAATCTTGTTTATGGACAAAGAGGAAGCATACCTTACATATAGAACCATAGATCACAGAACAGTTTGGGTTGGAAGAGACCTTAAAGATCATCTAGTTCCAAACCCCCTGCCATGGTCAGGGACGCCTTCCACCAGCCCAGGTTGCTCAGAGCCCCATCCAGCCTGGCCTTGAACACTGCCAGGGCGGGGGCATCCACAGCTTCTCTGGGCAGCCTGTTCCAATGCCTCACCACCCTTACAGTAAAGAATTTCTTCCTTATATCTAATCTAAATCTACTCTTTTTCAGTTTAAAACCGTTATCCCTCATCCTATCGCTACACTCCCTAACAAAGAGTGTCCCCCCCCCCATCTTTCCTGTAGGCCTCCCTGAAGTACTGGAGGGCTGCTATAAGGTGTCCCTGGAGCCTTCTCTTCTCTAGGCTGACAACCCCAACTCTCTCAGCCTGTCTTCATAGGAGAGGTGCTCCAGCCCCCTGATCATCTTCATGGCCTCCTCTGGACTTGCTCCAACAGGTCCATGTCTTTCTTATGTTGGGGCCCCCAGAGCTGGATGCAGTGCTCCAGGTGGGGTCTCACCAGAGCAGAGTAGAGGGGGAGAATCACCTCCCTCGACCTGCTGGCCATGCTTCTTTTGATGCAGCCCAGGATATGATTGGCTTTCTGGGCTGTGAGCACACATTGCCAGCCCATATTCAGTTTTTCATCCCCCAATACCCCCAGGTCCTTCTCTGCAGGGCTTCTTTCTATCCACTCATCACCCAGCCTGTATCCATGTTTGGGATTGCCCCAACTTAGGTGTAGGACCTTGCACTTGGCCTTGTTCAACTTCATGAGGTTCGCACAGGCCCATCTCTCTAGCCTGTCAAGGACCCTCTGGATGGCATCCCTTCCCTCCAGAGTATCAACAACACCACTTTACATATATATGTAAAGCCAAGAATTTATTGTTAGTATAACAGAAATTTTAACAGTCTAGTTCAAGAGCCATCGTTAGTCTAGATCTAATTACAGAAAAGCAAAGAAAAATAATGTAGGTCGAGTACTTATATACAGGAAAAAAGTTGCACTAATCGTAAAAATACAATTGAAATTGCAACACACACACTTAGTTTCTATGCCTTTTCTGGTGTTACACTCACCTGACTGCTGCTCCTCTGGATATTAAGATCTGTGGTTCACTCTGGTGTTTGTGGTGGCAGGGTATCATGGCAAGTTGTCAGCATCTGGAGTCCTTCACTGGGAGGAATGTGATATTCTTGTTAATGGTTTCCTCTTTTTCTTTTCTTTTCTTTTCTTTTCTTTTCTTTTCTTTTCTTTTCTTTTCTTTTCTTTTCTTTTCTTTTCTTTTCTTTTCTTTTCTTTCACTTAGGCTCATGTTTATATGTTTGCTAACATAAATTTACACCTTTCTCTTTCTTTTTACATTTACATTTGAATGTACTCCATATCTTACATGGTGCCCTGTACATATCTTAGATATGTTTACTTTGTTACCCCTGAAACCAGTTTTGTCCAGCTCTGGGTCTGCATTTTTTTAACTAATCATTAGTTAGTTGTTTATAGCCATGGGGTCTACCAGCACAAAGCCTGTGCCCCATCTCTTATCATCCCATGTCTGTTCTCCTCTATGCCAAATCCTGTGTCTCCACTTCTCAAGACCTCAGCTGTTTTACCAGGCCTGTATTTCTCTACATCATTGTGTTAGAGTTGTAAATATCTCATTCTACCTAGAATAACTACTTACTAATACTACCTATATAAAACCATGGTTATACCACACAGGGATAAATAAGTAAAATAAATTAGCCATAGACACCTCATAATTAGAGAAATTGCTCTCACAGCTAAACCAAGTGAAACAAAGCTGCAGGCAGGTCATGAAAAATTCAGAGCAGGCTTGGCAAGCCTTAGTCCTGAAGCCTTGCGAACTCAGTACAGTCTATGGCAATACCCTGCCCCTATGGCAGGGCTACATGGTCACATCAGAAGCAGGGATACGAGTGCATTTGAATGTATATGCTAACACGGGATGAAGACAGCTGGGAGGTGAGGGAGATCTTAAAGGTCTTTTCCAACCTAAACAGCTCTATGATTCTATGAGGTTGTGCTGCTCAGACTTCATAAAGTCTTCATGAACTTCACGAAGTTAAAAAAGCAAAGTGCAAGGCCCTGCACCTGGGCTAGGGCAATCCCCAGTATCAATACAGCCTAGGAGGTGAATGGGTTGAGAGCAGGCCTGAGGAGGAGGACTTGGGGATACTGGTAAATGAAAAATTGGACAGGAGCTGGCAACGTGCACTTGCAGCCCAGAAAGTCAATCATATCCTGGGCTGCATCAAAAGAAGTGTGGGCAGCAGGTTGAGGGAGATGATTGTCACCCCCGACTCCGTTCTCATGAAACCCCACCTGGAGTACTGTGTCCAGTTCTGGGACCCCCAGTATAAGAACGTGGACCTGTTAGAAGTGGCCCCAGAGGAGGCCATGGAACACCTCTCCTGGGAAGAAAGGCTGAGAGAATCAGGGTTGTTTAGCCCAGAGAAGGCTCCAAGGAGACCTTACTGCAGCCTTTCAGTGTATAACAGGGACTTAGGAGAAAGACAGAGAAAGACCTTTTACCATGGGCTGCAGTTACAGGACAAGGGGTAACGGTTTTAAACCAAAAGAGGGTAGGTTTAGATTAGACACCTCCAGAAGCATTCAAGGTCAGGTTGGATGGGCCTTCGAACGACCTGACCGAGTGAAAGACGTGGACTAGGTGATCCTTAGCGGTCCCTTCCCACCCAAACCAGCCTGGGACTCCGCCACCTCACAGCACCGACAGCGCAGCGGACCCGAGCCAGCGCGCGCACCAGCCACGCGCTCCCCACACCCCTAAATATGTCTCAGAAAGCCTTGGCTGATTGGCTGCTTCCTTGTTATGGGGCGGGTCCCCAAGCCCTACTCGGGATTGGTGGTTTTGTGCCATGTGTCAGGATAACCATGGTGCCGAGGCGGTTGCTTCGCCGCAATTAGATGATGATCATGTCTATCTTCGCGTCTCCGTAGCTGACTGGCTGTCCTCCTGTGGGGAGGCGGGGCCGCGCTGGAGGCGGAAGCTGCCGCGGCGTGTTCCGGTGCTGAGGTGGCGGGGGGCGGGATTGGTTTTACAGCGGTGGAGTCGTCGCTGGGGTCGGCGGGTGTGGGTCGCCGGCAGGTCAGTGCCTTCCCCCCGCCTCTCCGCGTTGTCCTTCCGCTGTGTGCGGTCTGCGGGGCCGGCGCTGTCGCCCGGCTCTCGGCGGTGGTCCCGAACCGGGCTCCTTCCGCCGTGCAGCGCTGGGACACCGCTGCCAGCCCCGCTGGGAGCGGCCCTGCCGGCCTGCAGGGCCCAAGGAACGGGGCGGGTTCGCAGCTTCTTGGTGTCCAGGGCGGTGCGGAAGAGCGGGGCGGGCTGGCCGGCGGGGCTCCTCTCTCTCCCGTGCTCCGTGCACCCACCGCGCCGGTGCCTGCGCTGCCTTTCGCCGGCTGTCTGACCGCGGTGCCCAGATGGGAGCAGAGCCCGTCCTGGGAAGGTTTCTGCCCTGTGAGGCCCGCCGGAGGTATTGCGGTCAGCTTTGCTCTCGTTGGTAAATCTACGGGACTGGTGGGGCAACCGTGCATTCCTGTAGCTGCATTGGGCTGGCTTCCCCTTCCCTGGGTGGAACGTTGTTGCTAGGTCCTGAAGCCTGGGATTGTCGGTGGCAGCAGTGGTCAAGACCTGTTGCTCTTCTTCGATCCTTGTCCCTTTCAGAGCTCCTCTGCACAATGTGAGAGGTTTGGTCCAGGGCTTGTGTACAGCAGCAATGCCTTCAGTGCCTGTTTCCCTTCAAAAGAAGGAAAATGCAAAGAATTAAACTTAATTTATGTGTAATAATCTTATAATAGAATAAATTAGGGAAAAACACTGTCAAGTCTTTCTTCCCTATGGCTGATACCTAGAGACAGAAATGCATGGATTTATGCACTGCTTATTACTCATATGCAGACTATCCTGTGGCTAGTAATGGACTTAGGCTGTTTGGGTCAGTAAGGGAAGTATATTTCAGAGTAAAGGAGCGTCTTCTAGGACACCGCTGGTAGTCCCAGTGTTGAAAGTAAAGTCTCACGAGCCAGTCATAGGAATGCTGAGCAAAGCATTATTTTCAACTATACTGGCTTACATCATAAACACAGTGCAGGTCTTTTGTGTTCTGCTATTAATTACAAAAATGGAAATCCATACCAAAGTCAGTATGGCCTGGAAGAGCAATAGTCTTGTCTCCGAGAGCTGTACTGTTTACTTTATTTGGGTGAGGCAGTGGAACACAGAATAACCTCTGTCCTTTTGTGTTTGTCTACTTCTGTGTATGAGGAAATTGGCCAGCATTGTATAACGCTTTCCTGCTATAAGCTCAGAAGTAAATACGAAGTGCAAGTACCAGGGTATTCCTGCCACAAGTCCTTGAGGCTAATGCATAAGACAGCTACCACCTTGTGTGTGGACTGTTGGCTTTGGGACAGTATTTAAAGCTCTGTTATGCTTGTTCGTGGATTTATTCTCAGGGAGAGTTCAAAGAAGACTGAGACAGGTCCTTTACAGTGGTGTCCAGTGACAGGATGAGAGGCAACAAGCACAGACTGAAACACAGGAGGTTCCCTCTGAACATCAGAAAATGCTTTTTTACTGTGTGGGTTACTGAGGACTGGCACAGCTTGCCCAAGGAAATGTCCTTGGAGATATTCAAAAGCTGTCTGGACACAGTCCTGGGCAACTAAGTCTAGGTGGCCCTGTTTGAGCAGGGAGGTTGGACCAGATAACCTCCAGAGGTTTCTTCTAACCTCACCCATTCTGTGATAAGATCCTCTCTGAGCCATCGATTTGTTGTCTTTGCTGAATTTGCTCCAACAAGTTCCCACCTCTCTTGTCCTGGGGAGCCCAGAACTGGACACAGTACTCCAGATGTGGCCTCACCAGTGCTGAGGATCACCTTCCTCCTGGCAATGCTCCTAATGCAGCCCAGGATGCTGTTGGCCTTTGCCATGAGGGTGGATTGATGGCTTATGTTGAACTTCATGTGGTTCCCGTTAGCCCATTTCCCCAGCCTGTTCAGGTCCTTCTGGATGGCAGCACACCCATTTGTGGGTATCAGCCACTCCTTGCAGTTTTGTGGCAGCTGCAAAGTTGCTGAGGGTGCACACTGCAGTGATACCAGCCGGCCGCCTCTGCGCTTCTGGGTGCATCCTGTCAGGCCCCATGGACTTGTGTATGGCCAGTTTGTGCTCCCTAGCCTGGTCCTCTTCCACATAAGGTAAGTTGTCTTTGCTCCAGGCTTTCCATCAGGTGTTGGTGGACTGGGATTCCTGAAGCCTGGTCTTGCCACTAGAAACTGAGGGAAAGAAGACAATGAGTACCTCAGCCTTTTCTGTGACCGGGGTGCCTGCCACATTTAGCAGTGAGCCTGTGTTTTCCCTGGGCTTCCTTTTGCTGTTTATATAATTGTAGAATCACTTTTCATTTCCCTTCACATGCCTTGCCATATTCAGCTCAGCTGAGAATATAATTTAAAAGTGAGTTCAAAAGACATGAATGTACAGGACTTTTGTTCAGGTTATTAAAGTCCATGCCTGTGCAGTTAGGTGCAGACAGGCTTCAGTTCCTCTGTTTGCATTTTGAGGAGGCTAACTGTGAGCCGAAGTCAACTGTGAGCCAAGCCCAGCACGGCATATTAGCTTGAGTTCAGTATCAGGTTAATGTAGCCAGCCTGGACAAAGGCCAGGGAATCTTTTGTCAACATAGTCCATGTACACATGCTTGAAGTTGTAATGCCTGTAGCATGCAGGTATGTGCTGAGCCCCACACATATATCTCATTACAATGGATGTCTGCAGATGCCTACATTCTACTTTTTTCCATATTTCTAATACCACTTCTAGTAATTAATCTATTGTTTCTATCAGTCCTAGATCATGTTATCTTATACTACTTCACATCACATCTCAACCACATATTGTGCATTTGTGGCTTTAAGAAACTGTGGCCTAATGCTCAATAGGAAGATCAGATCCATCCTCTTCAAATATTAGTGACAGTCAGAAAGAGGCGTTTTTGCATTTGGATGACTGTTTTCTAAAATGTGCTTTTACCACTGCCAAGACAGCAGGTTCTGTTCCTCACTGGGGCATTGTGGGGGTGGTGGTTTACACAACTATGAATACGTTTATTCTTATAATGAACCCGGGATTCCAGGTCTTTAAATGAGTCTTTTATATTACCAGCTTGGTGAACAGTTGATGTTGACAGAAGAAATTTCTCTAGCAGGAACTGTAAAACTATATTATTCTGGAATTCCATGCCTCAGTCTCACCCGAGCCAGCTGAGAAGTAAGCAAAGTACCAGTACTTTTCTCACTGGCTATTGTATTGACACAGAACGTGGACAGTCCTGGCTTTCTGACAGTAGGCTTCTTGAGTAGTTTCATCATCTAGAACTCTTTGCAAGAGACTGTCTGAGGCCTGGCTTCTTTCCTCATGTCTTTTTGCTTCACTAACTGCTTCTTGAGCATTTTATTCTGTAGGCTGAAGAGACTAAGCTCATGCCATACAGTATAAGGAACCAGGGCATGTCTCTGCAAGAACAGGAGAAATCCAGTTTCCTGAACAGGGAAGATTTTTCACTTTTTATGCTTATTGCAAATGACTGAATGTAATAATCCCAAAGTGTACTGTGTAGGATGAAGAATGGGCTTATTGTTTTACTGTTGGATAAATTATTTTCCTCTTTTTTCTTTTTTTTTTTTTTTTCTCTCTCCGTCAAGAGTCTTCGTTCATGCAACCTGTCAGTACCCAAAAGATAAAAAAAAAATGGCATGAAGGACCCGTGTATGACTGCTCTGTCTTGGAAACCTCTTTACTACTGAATAAGCAAACCTATGAGCTACTTGGTGCATAAAAGAGGTTGGTGTTCACATGCCCTTTTCTGCTATTGATGCTCTAATGTGCATTGTGACATTTTCTACTTAGGCGAAATCAGGTGGCTAGAAGGTGTGACTGCTACAGAAAAATAATGCACTACTGTTTTCTCCACTGTCAGTATTTCCATGCTTTAAGTGGCAATCTACGAGCAAAGATTTGCTTACTAAGATAAAGGAGGTCAGGAATGAGTGGATCATCGTAGCCAGCTTTAGAAGCCTACTTCTAGCTAGAGAGACATCTTGTCATATTAAAAGATTCCATTTGATGGAGATAATTATTGTAACGTAAACTTGATCTCATGGCTAACGCGAGCTTGCCTAGTTTCAGTTTGCCCTATTGGAGCTTCTTTTATATTTGTACAGATTATTTTGCCGTTTACAGGCATGGACTTAAAGCTGGGACAGATCTATAGCTTTTCAGATATGTCCAGTGTCACATGTGACCTTTCTTCATAGAATACTAGAATGATTTAAGTCTTAAGGAACTTTGGGAGTTCATTTGGTCAAACCCTCTGCTCTTAGCATGGCTAACTTCAAAGTCAGATCAGGTTGCTATGAGCCTATTCCAGAATTTATCATCTTTCCTGTGCATATTTTTTTTTTTCCTGATTGAAATTTCTTATGCTGCAACTTGTGTCCGCTGCCTCATGTCCACCTGCTGTGCACCTTGTAAGAAGTGTCTGGCTCTGTCTTTAGCTACCTAATAGGCGATTATAGGGCAGACAGCAATTATATCCCCCTCGGTACCTGCTGTTTCCAAGGCTGAACTAGCCCAGCATTCTTAGCCTCTCCGTATGTCTTGTAATCCAATCCCCAACCGTCATGGGGGTTTTCTGCTGCACTTGCTTCGGTTTGTCCCTGTCCTTTTTGTGTATCAGAGCTTGAAAGTGGACACTGTATTTCAAATGTAGTCTTAACAAGTGCTGAATAGAAAGGAATAATTGCTTCCCTCAACCTGCTGGCTGCAGTCTTACTAATACAACTCAGTATATAGTTGACCTTCTCTGCTGTGAGAGCACACTGCTGACTCATGTTGAGCTTATCCACCAGCATCCCTAGGTTGTCTTCTGCAACACAGTTTTACAGCCAGTTGGTCCCCAGCCTGTACTGCATATGTTTGTTCCATCCCAGGTGCAGGGCTCTGTATTTGTTGTTTCTGAACTTCATGATGTTCCTGTCCATCTGTTTCTCTAGCCTGTTGAGATCCCTCTGGTTGGCAGCTCTATACTTTGGCTTATCAACTGCTCATTAGAATTTGGTGAACTTACTGAGGTGGATTGTATCCCATTATCTGGGTTAATGATGGAGAACTTAATCTGCCACTGTCCCCAAAATGGCAAATTATGTATTGCTGGATGGTACTGCTGCATTTTTCTGGTTCTTTATCTCCACTTGCTGGATCAGTTTGGCTCCTGAATTTCAAGGAAAGGAAAGAAGGTATGCTGAGCAGCAGCCAGGGAATATATACCCTCTCCAGACTATTCTCCTGTGTCATGGTCCTGTCCTCTCCTGTATGTGGCCTGTAAAGAAGGGACTTCACTTAAGAACCACTTACTCTTGAGTAAACTGAACAGATCATGGTTCTGTAATGTCATTGTCAAGAAAGATCAAGAATGAACTATGAGGGTGACTTGAAATCTGATATAAAAATGTATTTTTTCAATCATACATGTAGAGTGGTGAAGGTATCTTCATGTGTCTTACCAGCCCATCCTCTGCTTTTATGTTCAGAGAATCTGGCTGCTTTTGTTAACATGATCACTTCTTTATTCCTGAGGTTTTACTTTGGCTTGTCTCTCTTGGCAGAGGAGATGTACTCCCTGTAAGCCTTGTCACTTCTGTAACGTTAGAGATCAACATGAAGGCGTGCGTATTCTTTGTGGCGGTTTTGACTCTAACTGTATTCTGACTCTTTTTGTTTGTTTGTTTGTTTTAGGCTGAAGATGCTGAGCCGTTTGTCAGGTTTAGCAAGTACTGTTTTACAAGAACTGTCAGGTGATGATGGAGATGCAGTTACTGAATCCTCTATTGCTGTAAGTACAGTGTTAACTAAAGACTTTCAGATCTTATTAAGAGTTAGTTTGGGGAGAGTGAATCATTTGACTGCAGTGAGAACTGTTTCCTGTTTCTTCATTGCTGAGCACTAGACTGAGCTGTCATTCTACTCTGCTTTTCCTATATTCCTGACCTTTCAAGTCAGCACTTTTGTGGGGCACACCATAATCTCCTTAATTTCCACATCTCAAGGTGATCCTAGAAAATGAACTAGAATTAGGGTGAAGAAAGACTTTTAAGAGTACTAATGATTCTGTGTAGCAGAAAGGGGAGCTCTGCATGATTGGGTGACAGTGGAAGGCTTGATATGTATGTTGCCCTTTGGTACTTGAGACAGTGGATAGTGTGTGAGTGGTAGAGTCTCTCCAGTGCCACTCATTTCAGATTTGCTGGTGTTGTGTTCAGTAAAGGTGCTCTTTTTTTTGTGTATTGGCTCATGGGTATCCTGAGCTTTCCTCCTGGTTTCACCTAATTATGTATAGTTTTATAGGCTACATGAGATGCTTGCAAGGAACAGAGTGCAGCACTTAGGAGTGGAGCTGAAGGTATCATTTGGATGCTATGCTGCAGTCTGTTTAGACTTTTCTCCTCCAGAGCACTTGTTTCACTGTTTCAGGTACAAGCTTTAGAGCCAGAAGCAGAAAGCATGGAGGAGGCACCTGAGGAGCTATTGGAGCGCCTAGCCCAAACAGAAAAACTAGTTGTTCAGCTGAAGGATTTGATCCGAGAAAAGGATGCACTGCTCCAGCAAAAAGAAACTGTACTCAAGGTATCATTTCTTTCACTGGGGACCTGGGAGCACGAGTAAAATGCCGCTTCAGCTTTCTGTGCAAGCCAGCCTCCCGTTTCTTTTGAACATTTGAGACACCTGCACTACTAAATGCATCCATTCCAGAGAACTTTTCCTAAGAATCCAAAGAATGGCCCCTAACCCAAGAGATATAGGATAGCTTCTGTTCATTTTGATTAGGGGTAATTCCTTCTAGAGTAGATAAGTTATATCTGGGGGAGAACCGGATAAAGAGCCTGGTGGGGCCCTTGCGCCAAAGAAAAACTGGCTGCTCTCGCGAGTGAGGCAGACGGGGCTTTGGCGTTGCTGGGGCAACTGCGGGAGAGTTAAATGCGGAGATCCCAGAAGCAGCACTCAGTTGGCGAGGCACACGGCGGCAGCAACGGTAAGTCCTGCGCCTGGGCACTAGATTGGGGTGGAAAAGGGGGTTTCCTGTGCCGGGGAACCCGATAAAGAGCCTGGTGGGGCCCTCGCGCCAAAGAAAAAACAGCTGCTCTCACGAGCGAGGCAGACAGGGCTTGGGCATTGCTGGGGCAACCACGGGAGAGTTAAACGGGCCCCTAGGGAACGTGAGTGGCCAGGAGCGCAGCGAACAGGATGGGCAAACAGGGCATGGCACGGCCGTTTGCGCAGGCAGAGTGAGCAGGCAGCTGCCGAGCTCTCTTGTGGTCTACGCCCTCCCGGAAGAGACTTAGCCATGGTTTCCACTTGGACAAAAGCCATCGCCAGAAGGGATGTGGTGATGCAGACAGAGCTCCCACTAAAACATGCAGCCACCCAAGTCTCTGGCTGCAGGGAGTGCCAGAGCCTTGCTCTGGTGATGGAGGGCTGCCAAGACATCTGTGTGAGGTGCGAGCAGGTGGAGGATCTGCTCAGCGTGGTGGCAGAGCTGAACGAAGAAGTAGCAAGACTGAGGAGTATCAGGGAGTGCGAGAGGGAGATAGGCTGGTGGAGCCACTCCTTACCATCCCCGAGATGAGCATGCCAGATGGAAGCATCAGGAGAAGGAGAGGCTCCCCTACCCTCTTGCCACCAGGCAGAAGGAGGGGACCTAAGAGACAGAGGGGGATGGAAACAGATCCCTGCTCGGCACAGGAGGAGAATCCTCTCCTGGCCTACCTCGCCCTCCCAGGTGCCCTTACACAATAGGTATGAGGCTCTGGAACTCGAGGGCCAGGAGTATGAAGATGTGGACAGTGATCCATCCAAGGGGTTGACTAGGGGAACCAGTCAGCCCCACGCATTACAACAGCCACTGGTAGGAAAAAAAGAAGGGTAGTTCTCGTAGGCGACTCCCTTCTGAGGGGAACAGAGGGCCCGATATGCTGACCAGACCCATCCCATAGGAAAGTCTGCTGCCTCCCTGGAGCAAGGATAAGAGACATTACTAGGAAGCTCCCTAGGCTGCTAAAATCGTCCGATTATTATCCACTATTGGTTGTTCAGGTTGGCAGTGATGAGGCAGCTGATAGAGGCACAAAGACGATCAAAAGGGATTTTAGGGAACTGGGGCAATTACTTGAAGGATCAGGAGTGCAGGTAGTGTTTTCCTCCATCCCATCAGTAGCCAGGAGGCATACGGAAAGGAACAGGAAGACCCATCTCATTAACGTGTGGCTCAGAGGCTGGTGCCAGAGGTGGAATTTTAGGTTTTTCAGTCATGGGGCAGTTTACATGGCACCAGGCGTGCTGGAGACAGATGGCGTTCACCTGTCGCAAAGGGGGAAAAGGATCCTGGCTCAGGAGTTAGCAGGCCTCATTGAGAGAGCTTTAAACTAGATTCGAAGGGGGAAGGGGATAAAATCAGGCTTGCTAGGGATGAGCCTAAGGGTGGCATGCCTGTGTTGGAGAAGAGATCAATAGCCCAACTGAAGTGCACTTACACCAATGCACGCAGCATGGGCAACAAGCAGGAGGAGCTGGAAGCCATTGCGCAGCAGAAAAACTATGATGTGGTCGCCATCATGGAAATGTGGTGGGATGACTCGCACAACTGAGTGCTGCAATGGATGGCTACAAGCTCTTTAGAAGGGATAGGCAAGGAAGAAGAGGTGGTGGGGTAGCCTTGTACATCAGAGTGTTTTGATTGTCTAGAGCTCAATGAAGGTAATGGTAAGGTTGAGTGCTTATGGGTAAAGATCAGAGGGAAGGCTAAGGCAGATATCCTGGCGGGAGTCTGTTACAGACCACCCAACCAGGATGAGGAAACAGACGAAGTATTCTACAAGCGGTTGGCTGAAGTCTCACAATCCCTAGTCCTTGTTCTTGTGGGAGACTTCAGCTTACCAGATATCTGCTGGAAATACAACACAGAAGAGAGGAAACAGTCTCGAAGGTTCCTGGAGTGTGTGGAAGATAACTGCCTGACGCAGCTGGTAAGCAAGCCAACCAGGGGAGGTAACAGTCAGAGACCTGCTTCTCCACCTGGATACCCACAAGTCTATGGGGCCAGATGGGGTCCACCCGAGGATACTGAGGGAGCTGGCAGAGGAGCTGGCCAAGCCACGCTCCATCATTTATCAGCAGTCCTGGTCAACTGGGGAGGTCCCAGATGACTGGAAGTTAGCAAATGTGATGCCCCTCTACAAGAAGGGTCGGAAGGAGGATCCAGGGAATTACAGGTCTGTCAGCCTGACCTCAGTGCTGGGAAAGGTCATGGAGCAGATCATCTTGAGTGCCATTACGCAGCACATGCAGGACAACCGGGGAATCACGCTCAGCTAGCATGGGTTTATGAAAGGGAGGTCCTGCTTCACTAACCTGGTCTCCTTCTATGACAAGGTGACCCGGGGAAGGCTGTGGATGTTGTCTACTTGGACTTTAGTAGGCCTTTGACACAGTCTCCCACAGCATTCTCCTGGAGAAGCTGGCTGCTCACGGCTTGGATAAGTTCACTCTGTGCTGGGTTAAAATCTGGCTGGATGGCTGAGCTCAGAGAGTGGTGGTTAATGGAGTCAAATCCAGTTGGCGGCCGGTCACGAGTGGTGTTCCCCACGGCTCAGTGTTGGGGCCAGTCCTCTTCAATATCTTCACTGATGATCTGGACGAGGGGATCGAGTGCACCGTCAGTAAGTTTGCAGATGACACCAAGTTGGGTGGAAGTGTCGATCTGCTGGAGGGCAGAAGGCCCTACAGAGGGACCTGGACAGGCTGGACTCTTGGGCCGGGGCCAACTGTATGAGATTCAACAAGGCTCAGTGCCGGGTCCTGCGCTTGGGTCACAACAACCCCATGCAATGCTGCAGGCGTGGGGAGGAGCGGCTGGAATTTTAAGTGCAGTCAGCTTGTATCCTTCTTTTACAGGAAGAGCGAGAAGCTGCAGATGCTAAGCTGATGAAGCTTAAACTTCAAGCCAAAGCCAAACTGGCATCTCTGAACAAACGCATTGAGGAGCTGACAGAGAAAGGATCACCGTTGCCTGCGCAGACCTTATCAGAAGAGCAAGTGCATCCCAAGGTTGGGAGAACAGGGCTACTTAAAAGCTGTTAGCCTCTACTGATAATCTGGTGCCATTTTAGGTCCCAGTGAGCTAGCAGGTCCTCTCTCTCTCATGTTAGCAGGACATCGATAGTTCCAGCAAGGTTGTCTATGCTGTAGGAAGCTGGTCTGTCCAGCTTCCTTTTACTGCAGATGTCCTTGGAGTGCACAACGTGATCTCCTCAAGGGTATGGGCTGGTTTCACTTTGCATATCTTCAGTAATCTGTTGTAGCTAAGTTCTTTCCTGCAGAAATCACATGTCTATCTGAGCTTTAAGTTTCAAAATGTTATCTGCCATGTGAGTACAGCAAAGGAGAGGGAAGGTTGGCTCAAATACAGGAACAAGGAGTTAAGGAGGTCATTAAAACTGAAAGGCGGTAACTTAAATGTAAAAAACAAAAAAAAATTTCCAGCCATGTAGCTGCCTGTGCCACCACAAAGTTTTATGGTTAACAAGCCATAATTGTGTAAAGCCAGGTAAAAAATGAGGTGTCCTGTACCAAGACATTAAAGAAGCCGTTAGTTACTAGCTAGAAACTCCCACTGGAACTGGTAATTTTTGAAAATTTAAAATTGTTCTGCTGACCACATAGTTTTCCTTAAAAAGTTAGTAATATTAGGTAAGGGAAATGTGACAGAAGTCCAGACAGATTGCAGGACATCAGATGATGTTCATTAAACCAGAGAAGATAAGGG
Source organism: Nipponia nippon (assembly GCF_047370975.1). NCBI lineage: Eukaryota > Metazoa > Chordata > Aves > Pelecaniformes > Threskiornithidae > Nipponia > Nipponia nippon. The sequence continues at coordinate 121,387 of NW_028262347.1, forward strand.
TTATTTGAAACATTGAAAAAAAAGATTAAAAGATTATAGGAAACATTAAAGGGTGAGCATGAGAGCTGTCAGGTGAGAGGTGACCGCAAATGGAGTAAAGATTGCTGCCATGACTTGTGCTTACTAGTTTTGACTGATGGCATCATAAAATCATAGAAATGTGCTACTGTAATTCACTTTACAATACAATCTTGATAATCTTTCGCAATGCAAAGCAGCATTTGGTTTTCATACAGGAAGAATTGGATGATCTTGAGGATTGATATAATATAAAAATAAGGCAAAAATTTAACAAGTACAAGATCAAGCACTTGTGGTATCCTGCCACTGTATACTGCAAGGCCATGAAAAAAGTCCCCTGGCTGCAGAGCACAGGGAAGGCCCTGGAGGCTGTTTAGCTACGTCACTTCGCATTGCTGTCTTGCTGCTGAGGCTGTTTTTTAGCTTATTCATGTGTAACAGCACACAGGTGTACATATGCTACATTACTTTGTGGAGACTTGCTGTTATGGACTAATGAGTGTTGTTGCTTCAAAGTCCAAATTTATCAGTTGAAGAAGGCAAAACGAGAGAAAGCTTATCATCAGTTAATCAGTGTGATGTAGATTTTAAAAAGAGGCTTACTCTTTTTTATGTAAGGCAAACAGTTATCCTTCCAACCATTTACTACGAGTGGCAAGGCCCCATGTGGAGTGTTGTCATGTTCTGTTCACTTGGAATTAGGAAAGATAAATTTTGAGAGCAGCAAGAGGCTTTCCATTCTCTCGTCATGTTAGTAGTTGCTTTTACTAGACACTCAAAATAGCTTGGCTGTTTAGTCAACCAAAGGCGGAGAGGAAACATAATTTCTTTCTACGGTTGTATGAGGAAGGTAAGCACCAAGAAAGTGGGAGAACTTTTGAAGTGAAAGGGCAGTACTAACAGCTGAATGGATGGGTGTAAATTAGCCATTAAGAAAAATGGCTTTCTAATTAGAGGAATGAGGTCTTGATGCAGTCTCCAGTGGAAATGATGTGGACCAGAGCCTTATTGGTTTTGGGTTAGAACATCATTTAAGAGAAATTATGTTAGGGCAGTTACCTGCAGTATTATGTATTTGACCCAGAAAGCACTTTCTAGATACTTTCTTGTAAGGTTAGACCTACTGAGAAGCTACAGATTCCTTTATTTATAATTATTTCCCCAAGTAGATGCTGTCTTGAGTAATGGTGATATTTTCTAGACAGATACCCTGTCATTTGAAGATGAAAAATTTAGGTTAGGGTTGCATGTTGTGCTGAGGTATTGAACATTAGCGGTTCCTTTTGGAAATCATGAGGGATAAATAAGCAAAGGGCTTTTTTTTCCTCTCCATGATGGGGGCCCCATCTTAGATATCTAATTGGTACTATCTTTCCATTAAGTAGTTGGTATTTGTGAACAGAACAATTGAGGTTCCTCCTAAACTTCCAAAGTGGATAAACACAAATTATGTTCAGATATAAGAATTTATACATTTTGGAAAAACATGACATTTGAAAGCTTGAGTTCTGGGAACTTTGTGGCTGTGCTGCTGTCCTTAATTGTGGCACTCCATGTAGGGGCCAGCGTGCAAGGACTTCATCAGAAGCTTTTCCAAATCCGACTGTAAATATCAATCCTGAAAGCTAATCCCAAGTAAGCAAACTAATCCACCCATCTTTCCCTGCAAGCAACTGCTTTGCCCCAGCCTTATAAATTATGTATATCCCTGGCTTCTTAAAGCTTCCTGCACTCCCGTTGTTTCTTTTTTTTCCCTGTTCTACTTCTAAGCTTAAGTGCAATTAAAGCTTTCCTTGTCTGTCTATTGTACCTGCCTCCAAAGACCTTCTCTGTAGGTGACACATCTTTTGAGGAACAGTAGCTTCTTTCTTACTTTTATTACACCGACTTATAAGTCCTTCTAAAACCCTTCATAAATTTTTCAGAATGGGTTTAAAGGACATAAATACTCCGTAGACTCCATGTTATTGGTGATCTTTGATCCAGTACCTGTAACAAGGAAAAGGAGAGAGATACACTTTGTATATATTCAGTCAAAAATCTCCACCACTAAGTGCTTGAAGTAGTTGGGAGTGCTGAGATGATAACAACAGAGGGATGTTTTCCCGGCTTCTCAGTGACAGTGTTGATATGCTGGACCTAATATGTGACTGTGTTAAGTAGGTGTACAACTGTGGTATTAGAGAATTGCCTGCCATACAGGTGGTCTTTGAGAGACAAAAAAAAAGAGTGCGGGTGTAGTGTGCTAGTATGTCTGAGTAGACATAGCCTGAGCACATGTTTTATGTGAAATGTTGTCTGAGTTTGGATTTCATGGTCATAAACAGAGGATTTTAGTGCCTCAGAGTGGAGTAGAACTGATGATTGTTTGCATGTTCCCTTTGCTTATTTCTAACAGGTTCATTGCTATAAATCCATTCAGTCTAAAGAGATTTCCATGGGCATTTTCTATAGTCTAGAATGGTTAATGTCTGCCCCTTTGTCATGTGGAGAATATTCTTGTATTGCTAATTAAAAAATATTTCATTTCTGGTGTTAGAGAAATCTGTGAAATTAAAAAACCTCACAAATCAAGGTGGTCATATCATAGATTATGTATTATATTTTATTTAATAATATTATTTACTTTAGTTTATATGGCAAGCATTCATGAATCATTAACCATTCCAAAGTGATTTGACGCTTCCCAATTAAAGACATCTTGTGCGTATCTACATAGAAATAGGGAAAATAGTTACTTAATGTAGGACAACTTCATTTAAAGAAACAAAGAAAATGTGAAGTTAAGAAATTAAGAAATGTAGTAGAAACAAGCATCTGGGCAGGAGTCAAGAGTGCAGTAGCATTCTATTTTTTTTTAAATTGACTAGTAATACTGATCAGTTTACTTTCTTTTGTTTCTTTTCTTCCCAATTCTTTCCTCTTGCAATGTCAGGATAACCAAAATACATGTGAAGGGCATAGAGAGGAAACTGAAGCACTAAAAGAGCAGCTCAGGGAGAAAGAGGAGACCGTTCAGGATCTGAAGGAACAGCTGTCTCTAGCCAAAGTGAATCTGAAAGATGCTGAAATCAAGTATGCAACACAGGTACAGAAACATTTTTCTATTCATCAGTCTGTGTGTGTGTTTGTGTTTCTCACCCCACCACTTACACTAGCATGATAGAATAGAATAGTTCAGCTGGAAGAGACCTACAATGATCATCTAGTCCAACTGCCTGACCACTTCAGGGCTGACCAAAAGTTAAAGCGTGTTATTAAGGGCATTGTCCAAATGCCTCTTAAACACTGCCAGGCTTGGGGCATCGACCACCTCTCTAGGAATCCTCTTCCAGTCTGTGACCACCCTCTTGGCAAAGATTTGTTTCCTAATGTCAAGTGTGAACCTCCCCTGATGTGGCTTTGAACCGTTCCCACGTGTCTTGACACTGGATAATTTAAGAGAGACAATTGCGTCTGAGGCCCTCTGACCTGTGGTCCCACTGCAGTTGCCGGCACTTAAGTTCGCTTGCTCTAATCTCTCCAGTTGCTGGTACCGTGGACACACAGGCTCTTTGACCCACAGTCTGATTCGAGTTACTAGCACTTAGATCCCCCATACGCACACAAATGCACGCTGAATACAGACCCTCTCCCACAATGAAAGAGAAATGGTGTTTCATAAGAAGACAAGACAGACTGCTGATGAGGTGCAGGGCATGGCCAGACAAGCATATTGAGCAGCCGCTGTTCACACAACTGGCCTTTTTTAATTCCCTTACCCTCTATTTTTTCATTTTTGTTCCTCCCCAAATCACCTAGGTCCATCCATTTCCCTGCCTTTGGTTCCTCCACTAGACATTCCATGCGTCTTCCACAATCCTAAAATGCTCTTCACCTGCGTGCCATAATATATCCTATACCCCTGGGCAGTAACCACCCTTGGTGCAAAACATGCTCTGCAGTTAAGCCGTCTTAATGGGTTTTACACCTGGACAATGAGACTGATGGCTCTCTGAGGAGGGGAGAACAGCCCCTGGAAGGGCCTGGCCAGGCTGTCTCTTCCTCCAGGTCAGAATTTGGGTTCTTCCCTGCCTGCCATTGCTGTTCTGTGGTGGGCTTTGGGATAGCTGGGGCAGAGTATTCTTTCAGCTCCCAGACCTGCCTTTCCTTCTCTGTGCTCTACTGTGGATGTGCAGAGGAGCTTTTCATCACATAATGTAATGGCTGTTGTGTTACATTGTATTTATTTATGGAAAGGTTTTCGTTAATACTCAGAATTGCAGGTTTAGCTTTTGGTCTGTGAATTGGGCTGCATCCTATACAAATAAAAACTCGGAAGTTTTATGAACTTGTAATTATATAGTAATCATCTCTTTTATCATTCTGCATGTTTGTAGATGAAATTCTGTGGGTTTTGCTTTCTGGGATATGAAATATTATCAGTTTATATATATATATTAGTAGGATAAAGGTACCATTTGATCAAGGTGACATATAGGATTATCAAGCTGAAGACATCTCACACATAATATGCTGATGCATGTTGAAAGAAAGCCTGCATGTCTGTCAAGCTCATAACTTTGTTGGTTTTTTTTTATTTTGTGGCTTATGTTTTCAGCTGAGCTCCCTGCAAGAAGTGATTCAGGAGAAGGAAGCTCTCCTAGAAGAGCAGGTTCACCAGCACCAAGCTGAATTGCTCAAGATAGTGGCCCAGTCAGATCTGGAAGTAGAGATGCAGCAGGTATATTTGATATAATAATCTTATGGGAGGAGAAAGGAAAAGAAATTTTACCAGTCTGAAGACACCCTGAGAGAGCAGTTCTCATCAGAGTAACTCAGAAGGGGTGAGAAGAGATGATTTGATTGTTTGGGGTTTTTTGGGATGCTAGTTTGGACTTTGAGTCCTAGCTTCAATCTGCTGATTTGCTATCAGCTGAAAAGAAAGAACAGTTAAAAAGAAGTATTAAGTTATTGTGCTCCAGTTCCTTATTTGTGAAACAGCGGTGAGCTCTTCCTACTGCACCAGGGCTCCAGAATAAGTGTCAACAAAAATGAAGTTATTCAGGCTATTAAAGTAACTGTGTTATGAAAACTAGGTGTATGGATGAAACCAGGAAATCTAGCCTTCTTATGTTAGCCTCCCAGATACTGATATAGCACTCTCTCTCTCACAGAACCTGCGTACACTTCAGAGAAAGCTAGAGGAGCAGGAAGCAGCTCTCCTAGGACGAACTCAGGTGGTAGAATTGCTGCAGCAGGAATTATGTACTGCTGAACAACAAAACCAGGTACCTTTTCATGCTTTGCTTATTGCCTTACTCTCATGTGTAAGTGCTGGATAGGGCCTTTGTCAATATTTCAGATTAGCTTGTTTCTGGCACCAGGTTTCCAGCATGAAATCAGCTGGGGAGCTCCCTCAGGTCAGGTTTTAGAGCTTCAGGTCTGTATGCATAGCTTATAGTAGATCCAGCCAAACAACAGGGATAGGGACGCTGCAGCAGCCATCTCTGGTGACCCAGATTCTGGGCAGGTGGACAGGGACAAAAGCTATTCATACTCCACATTGCTGACTGATACATTCAAAGCCATCAAATACACAATACTTTGCCTAAGACAAAAGGGCCTAACACAGCTGTAGCTACGCTGTTCTGGACTGCAGTATCCAGGCCAGATCATAACATATACGGATATTCTTTGGTATGTCTTGCTGAGAACTTGCTAATATGATGACACAGCTTCTGGAGTGGTATTGGCTCTCACTTAATCATTTTGGAGCGTGAAGAGAATGAGATCAAGTCTGTGCATATATGACTATATATACATGTGCCCCTTGAGACAGGGTTTAGTATGCAATCTCTTAAAAGGCTTGTTTGCAGATACAGGATGAGTGTATTTTAAATTTTTTTTCCAATATCTGAACTTCTGAAAATAATTCTTCAACCCTTCAGAAGATACTTACACTGTATCAGTCTCATGCTAGTAGGCTGCACAATCTCCAGCCAATCTAGTGCTAAACCTCACTTCAATAACTTTTATACACTTATACATCACTGTATTTTCTTTTCCCGTGTGTCCCAGCCAGGCACGGTGGTGGGACCTCTTACCACCAGGCAGAGGTGAAGAGCCTCAGTGAGCTGACTTGTACTCCCTACTGATTACATTGCTCACCAGGGTGTTTCATGGAGTGGTGGCATTGATATCTTCATGGCATGGTTGTTGGGATCCCCTGGCTCCTCCTCTGTGTGTTTGACTGCTCTCATGCACATTATATGGTCAGAGGGAGACCTTGGTACACATATAAGCTTGAGGCCATGTGGCTGAAGCTTCTCTTCCTACCCATAAAGTAAAGGGAGCTCCTCATCAGCCTCCTCCTGAAACTAGCTAAGCTGACCATCCACAGTTCCGGGAGGAGGAAGTTTCACAAAAGGAATTCTGGCAAGTGTAGGGTCTGTTTCTGTTCCTTGGTTGTCTTAAATCTCTGGTCAGTGTCAGCCAGCTTTGTGGGATCTTTCTTGAAGCAGTGGGCACTGTGTGGAGCACTCTGTTACCTCCAGTTTCCTATTTCAGCATTTTTGACCACCTTTCACATACACGCTTTTGTTCTGTTTTCTAACTGTACTCTGCAATTGTTGAGTTCCCCCTCTTTTGTTGTAGTCCTTCCTCCCCTTTTTGGGAAGCTTTCTTTCCTCTAAAAGAGAACTCATAGCCACTGTTGTATTGTTTATTTCTCTACATTCCCCTGCTCTAAATAAAGACGTCTTTACCAAAATTGAGAGTTCTTGTTTCTCCCAGCATTGCTTTCTTGCAATTTGCAAATAGTAGGGCAGTTTCTTTCTAACAATTTGAGATTTCTGCCATGTTTATGTCCTCCTTTCTGCTACTTAGATATTTGAAAAGGATTTAATGGCAGTTTTAAAATATAATTCAGGTGCTTTGCTTTGGCAATGTATTGAACTAGTTGAGAGTTACATTCATTTCCATATCCTTTTACAGACACTCCTAGATCAGTGCCAGAAGATGGAAGTGGATCTAAGCTCCCTGAGGGATGTGCTAGATGCAGAGAGACGAGAGTCTCAGGATCTCAGAGAGAAGATGGAGCTGGAACTAGCTGAGAGGAAGCTGTCTTCCCATCGCTTGCAGGAGGAGGTGCAGTGTCTCTCAGAACAGCTGGAAGAGGCAAGAAGAGCACAAGCTGAATTAGAGATGAAGTATAAAGACCTGGAGCAGGAACAAAGGCTGGAGGTGGAAGAGAAAAACCTGCAGATCAGTTGTCTTAAGGTGGCTGAGCAAGAGCTGCAATCTAGCCATGCTGCCCTTGTAGCTGAAAATGATCAGCTGAAACAGAATGTTGACCGGCTGTTGGTGTTGTCTGACAAAAACAGTGCTACAATACAGAAACTACAGGGTGAGCAAGCACAGCAGTTTGGTGAAGCAGGTTCTCAAGAGTCTAAGGATCATTGGGTTGTCTTTTTATTTGGCTTTGTTTTTATAATAGCTCTTAAGAAAGTCTTGGTATAACAATTCCTAATTGCATAGGAACATAGGAGTGGTTGTACTCTCTCAAACTAAAGGTCCCTCCAGCGCGATCCCACCTTTCTGTCTTTGGCAGTGACCAAAGCCAATTGCAAGAGGAGGAGCATAAGAGTAGGGCAGCATATATAGTGCTTTCCTTGTGTACTGTCCCAGCCTAGAATCTCTTGAGGCTTATGGATTTCTTGAGCCAGATGCATTTTTTTTTTAATTAATTTTAATAACTTGTTGGATTTTTTCCATCAACTTATATAAGTTCTTTTTAGATGTGCCACGTTCTTCAGAATTTGAATTTCTACTGAAATTATAAAGTAAAAGAAAGTAAAACAACCAAGGAAAGCAAACTGTACCATTTTCTCTGTAGGTTTGTATTAGAACTAATAACATTGATCTTGCCTCAAGCTATTATTTCAAATTGATTTTCTTCCAGCTCCTTTACGGCCCAAAACTGAAGCAGTAACTGAGAGATAAGGGATCTCATATGCTATTGTGTATATGTGTAAACTGGATATATTTCAGCAAAAAGGGCAAGAACACACCTTAACTCCCTTTTTTCCTCTCCATTAGATGAACTTGTACAGAAATCTGAAGAACTTGTCTGTTGTCAGAATGAGCTGAAATCCCAGTCAGTAGTGCAGGTCTCTGAACTGAAGAAACAGGTATGATCTTTTCATGAGTTTCCTGAAATTTTCCCATATGTTGGGGAACTGAAACTGAATGAAATGTTTGGAATTCCTTTTTTATGATGTATTGCTTGAGGAAGGCTCTTATGCATTCTCTCAGCTGATGGGCAGAATGTTATGAGTATGGAAGCCTGGGAAGACATAGGAGTCAATTTGAGTAATTTAAAAGTTGCCAATTGATTTCTTAAAAGGTTAACTGAAAGATCGAAGCCTAACGTGTAGTATAAACTGTATTGAAATTTATATTTCTCCCCTCCGTCCTATGTTTAAACAGGATGAAACGACCTCACAAGAAAAAACAATAGATCAGGAAGATCAGAATGGGACTTCACTGCTACCCACAGAAAACTTGGAAAGACAGAAGACTGAAGGTGGTATGATTATCTTACCTATTTTAATATTCTTAAAATATTTAAGAATTATTCTTGCCTAATTTTAGATAATAAACATGTCCATGGTTACTGGTTCATTACGCTTTCATTGCCAAGATCTTCAAAAATACTCTATAATTCTTTCCAGTGGATAAAGTAGAATTTAATTCTAAACGGAAAAGGAGCTATTTGAATCGCAGACTGTGAACAGACTGACAGAAACAAATAAGTAAACCATCTGGAATTATTAAAAAGACTGGGCTGTGCATCACAGACCTGCCTGCATGGTGTTGTCTTGTGATATGAAGTGATGGTTGGTGTTTTGGCCGTGAGGCAGAGTGGGTAGAACTTGTTACCTGTATGGTTCACGTGCTTCATATTCCTGCGTGTATGATCTACGGTGATAGGTGCAAAGAACATGGAGAAGACATGAAAAGGCTAGGATGAAGGCAGGGATGGCGGTAATATGTGATTGCAGGCTTTTCCAAAAAGGGCGCCAAGGTTAGCTTCATTGTGATAGGGCATATTAAGTTCAATGAATAGTTTTGGTTTATTGGGTTTTTTTGTTCCATTAATGCCAGTTATGCCTAAGGATGGTAGAATAAACTTTGTATTCCAAGATGCTGTGCACTCGCACAATCTTAGATTGTACAAAATAAGATATAACTGAAGTAGTAGCTCCTGTCTGATACAAAATGCTGACAATCTGCAGGTGGTGCTTCTAGGGGCGGGTATTTTTGTTAGCTTTTGCTGAAACAGTGAAGGGTCCATACATATGCCACATTAAAAAAAAAAAACAAAAACAAAAACAAAAAAAACCAAAACAGACAATTAATTTGGTTTTAAGTGTCTATGTATGTAGACTGGTAGCACTATAGACTGGTAGCATGTAGTTATATAGAGTATATAACTCTGTCAGAATTGTAGTGTAAAAAGATGGGTTCCCACAGTTTTTTACTTTAGGGTATGGTGTGCTATGGCAATAGGCGGTCTTGATTTTTGCAGAAATAGATTCCTTTTGCTTCCTGTCATTCAGAGTTATACTCTCTTCATAAGAATCCTCATGGGGGAGTAATTACCAATAAACCAGATTCCTGCAGTCCTAGAACATCTCCCTTTTCTCTTTTTATTCCATGAACTCAGAAATGCAGGTCTTTAACGGAATTGAAGACATCATTTAGAATCCCAAAGAGAAGCAGCCCTCTTGAAAGGCTGCAATAAGGCCTCACTGGAGCCTTCTCTTCGCCAGGCTCAACAACCCCAACTCTCTCGGCTTTTCTTCATAGGAGAGGTGTTCTATCCCTCTGATCATTGGACTCACTCTAACAGATCCATGTCTGTCTTGTACTGGGGGGCCCCAGAACTGGACACAGTACTCCAGGTGGGGTCTCATGAGAGTGGAGTAGAGGGTGAGAATAGTCTCCCTCAACCTGCTGCCCACACTTCTTTTGATGCAGCCCAGGATATGATTGACTTTCTGGGCTGCAAGCGCACATTGCCAGCTCCTGTCCAATTTTTCATTTACCAGTATCCCCAAGTCCTTCTCCTCAGGCCTGCTCTCAACCCATTCACCTCCTAGGCTGTATTGATACTGGGGATTGCCCTAGCCCAGGTGCAGGACCTTGCACTTGGCCTTGTTGAACTTCATGATGTCTGCATGGGCCCAGTCCTCAAGCTTGTCAAGGTCCCTCTGGATGGCATCCCTTCCCTCTAGCGAATCAACTGCACCACTCGGCTTGGTGTCCTCTGAAAGCTTTCAGAGGACGCACTCAATCCCACTGTCTGTCATGAATGAAGACAGTAAATAGTATTGGTCCCAGTACGGACCCTTGAGGGACACCACTTATTACTGGTTTCCACTTGGACACTGAACCATTGATTATAACTCTTTGCATGCAGCCATCTAGCCAGTTCCTTATCCATCTAACAGTCCATCCATCAAACCCATATCTCTGCAATTTAGTGGCAAGAATGTTGGGGGGGACCATATCAAAGGCCTTACAGAACTCCAGCTTTTAATCTGATATCATGCCCTGCGTTAAGATTGAGTATATCCAAAATGTACCTAGAAGGCTTTCATCAGCTTTCTTAAAAAGCACGTCCTTCCTCTGCTGAAAGGATTTCCAGCTGAAAAATGTAGTGACTTTTAGAGCTTCGCTGTCATGTTACTTACAAGGTCTTTCCCAATGCATGTTTACCTGCATGTTTACTTCAAAACAAGCTTTTTTGTTGTAATTGTGTTTCCAGTGGGTGTTGAACACTTGGTTACTGACATTTTTTTAACATTTTAAACACTGGGAGATGTAATTCCTTAAAAAAAAAAAAAGAAGATTAAATGGAAACATGTAAAAAATCATCATCTTTCAAACTTCCTCTGTAGGTTCTAAATACTTTGTTACTCCTCTTCATCTCCTGATGAGTTTCTAATTTGTCAGTCTTATTTAAAGTGTGATGTCTAAAACTGCCCACAGTACTCCAGTCCTAACTTGAGTAAAATGAAATAAGGATTTACATATAGTTACCTTATATTTTGCAATTTCTGATGCTTTTCAAGCAGACCTCAACAAATGCTTCCAAACTACTTAACTATAATTTTTAAAAATGTAAACACTTTTGAAATCTTTGTACAGTCTTTTTTAATTTTCATGGGCTTAGCAGTGCATTGTACCAGCATATCTGTTGCTCTCTTTACTAGCCACATGGATTCCTTAAACTTTCCTTGAAGCAGCTCTTTGAGTGATTGACTGTCTCTCCTCCTCTACATAAGAGACCATTGAGTTTACCTTTTTCTACTTTCCCCTCTACACTAAGGAAATAGACAAGAGTTAGGTTGACAGTTGGAATCGATTATCTTAAGGGTCTTTTCCAACCTAAATGATTCTGTGATTCTGTCATCTTCAGGAAAAGCCTATGAAGTTCAGCCAGTTTCAAAGAAAGCAAACATCTGGATTGACAGCGAGAGATTGCTTTTCAGAGTCACTGTATAGATAATTTAACATGAGATGTAAGGCTTTCCCTAGTTCACTTAGTGGAACAAAAAGTTGTTAAAAGACTACGGTATGGTATGAATTGATAAAGGAAAGCCATTATCACAGAAAACGGACAGACTGCTTTCCAGATGTTATAATTCACAAAAACAATTCACCTGAGCCTTCTCAAAATACATAATACTTTAACTTGGCAAACACCATTTTGTATAGGCAATTGTATATAGAAAAGAGTTTAAAGGGGCACAAAAGAAAACCTTATACCATATGTTAATGTTACGTCCTCTCTGCATGCTCAGAATCTGAAAGTACAAAAATTCTTATCCCTAACAGAACTGTTTAACTTGGTCCTGAATTTTGTTTTGCATATATATTAACATATGTTTCATATCATCATTGATGGTTACATGCTCACAAAAATGGGGCCTGTTTTTTTAATGCTTCTAAGTTGATATTTCTGAGGAAGAAATACACTGTATAAGTTGTTTTACTGGCCTTTATACTAAAAGGTTGAGGCATTGTCTCTAATAGAATTAGCTAGAACTGAGATGAATCATAGAATCACAGAATAATTTTACGTTGGAAGGGATTGAAGGTGGATTTTAGTCCAGCTTCTTCCTAGAAGCAGGATCAACTGTGAGATCAGACCGGGTTGCTCAAGCCTGTATCTAGTCAGGTCTTGAAAACCTCCAATGATGGTGACTGCACAACCTCCCTGGGCAGCCTGTTATGACACTTGACTGTCCTCATGGCAGAAAAGGTAGGTCTTCATTACATCCAGTTGGAACCTATTTTGTTTCTGTATGTGTATGTTGTCTTTTGTCCTCGTACCTTGCACCACTGTAAAAAGCCTGGCTCTGTGTTCTCAATAACCTCTTCACAGGTGTTGGAAGGCTGCTTTTAGGTCTCCCCAAAGCCTTCTATTCTGCAGGGTAAAAAAGCCTTGTTCCCTCAGCGTCTTCTCACAGGGAAAATGCTCCAAGACCATCTTGGTGGTCTTCTGAACTTGCTTCAGTTTGTCAATGTCTTTCCTATATTGGGGATCCAAAACTGAATGCAGTACTTGAAATGCAGTCTAATGAGTGCCCAGTAGAAGAGGATAATATCTTCGATCAATCTGCTGGCTAGACTGCTGTTCATACAGTCCAGGATGCTGTTGACCTTGTTTGCTGACAGGCACACTTGCTGGCTGATGTTTAGCCTAATGTCTAGCAGATCCTCTTCATCCTTTCTTGCAGAGCTGGTCCCCAGCCTGCATTCCCAGGAGTGGGACTTTACATTTGTCCTTGTTGAATTTCATGAGGTTCCTGTTGCCCCATTTTTCTAGCCTGTCTAGGTTGCTGTAAATGGCAGCCCTGCCAGTGAGGCTATCAGCTGTTTCCCCCAGTATGTTGTTTTCTCCAAACTTGAGTATGGACTCTGCCACCTCCCAGTCACAGATAAAGATGTTAAACAGGAGAGGTCACAGATAGACTTCTGTGATGTTCCACTTGTTACTAGCCTCCAGACAGAGCATGACCTATTCACCACTGTTCTCTGAGCCTGATCATCCAAGCATTTTTTTATGCATTGAGTTGTCCTTCAGTCCAGACCATCACTTCTTATTTTTGATACAAAAATATTGTGCGAGACGCTGGCAAAAACCTTGTTAAAGTCAAGGTAAATGCTATCTGCTGCTCTCTCCTCATCCACAAATGCATAAAAGGAAATCAGGTAGTCCAAATATGATTTAACCTTGGTAAATCCATGCTGACTGTTTCTCAGTCACTGCCTCCTCTTCCATGTGCCTGCTAATGTGCTTCAAGAGGACTCACTTTGTGATTTCTGGAGGGACTGAAGTGAGGCATACTGGCTTGTAGTTTACCATATCATCTTTTTGGCCTTTTTTTGAAGATGGATACACCATTTGTCTTTCTCCAGTCATAGTGGACTTCCCTCAATTTCCATAACCTTTCACTGATTATATTGTCCTTGCAAGGACACGGGCCAGCTCTCTCAGGACCCTTGAATGCAAGACAACTCATCTGTTCTCATAAATTTATATTGCTTGATTTCTCACAAGTAGTTGCTGACTCAATCCTCAGGACAGAGGCTTGGAAAACTTTGTTGATGAAGACAGGGACAAAGAAGGTACAGAGTATCTTAGTGACAGTGCACACAGGTAATGCTAAATCATAAACCTCATTCAGTGACAGTCCCACATATTCCTTGTTCAGCCTTTTACTACTAATGTAGAGGTAGAAGCTGTTCTTGTTACCCTTGGCATCCCTTGCAAATCTCAACTCCAGTCATTTTTGGCTTTTCTAACACTGTCGTTAAATGTTCCTGAATTCCTGCTTTGCAGCCTGTCCCTGTTATCTCCTATACATTTCTTTGTGTCAGAGCTCCGTCATGAGTTCCCCGTTTGCTCAGTCCAGTCTCCTGATGTGTTGGCTTGTTTTCCTGAGTATTGAGATGGATTGTCCTTGCACTTGCAGGGTGCTGTCTTTACAAACGTGCCAGCCTTCCTGAGCAACTTTGCCCTTTAGAGCTGTCTGCTATGGGATCCCACCTACTAGTTCCCCAAATAAGGTGAAGTCTGGTCTCCTGAAGTCTGGGATCTGTACCTCTGTTACTCTCCTTCCTCGCTGTCCTCAGGATCTTGAACTCCTCTATTTCATGGTCACAACAGCTAAGGCTGCTGCTGATTTTCACATATCCAGCCAGTTATTCCCTGCTTATAAACAGCAGACCTAGCTGTGTGTCACTCTTAGTTGGCCCATCCAGTACCTGTATCAAGAATTTATCTCTGACGCTCTCCAGAAATCTCATAGATTGCTTGCGTTCTAATGTGTTACCCTTCCAGCAGATGTCAGGGACATTGAGGTCTCTCAGAAGGTTCAGGATCTGTGACACAGAGACTTCCTCAAAGTGTTTAAAGACAGACATTTACTGGCAAGTAGCCAGCGTGGAAATGAACATGTTATCTGTCTTCCCAGGTATTGAGAAGACTGAGATGGTGCCTTTTGGTATCAAATATAAATGGAAGCTTATTCCTGTAGTACTTAATCAGGAAAGCTAAATAACCATAATTATTGCTTTCAAACATGATTGGTTTTTTCCTAGATGTGTTACAGGACACTTTTTTGCCTATCTTTTCCTTTGGAGTATCAAAATGTCTTGAGTATGTCTTGAGTATCGTATAATGGTTGAGGTTGGAAGGGACCCAGAGTCAGTTGCCTAGGACCACATCCAGATGGCTTTTGAATGTCTCCAAGGAGGGAGCCTCCACCACCTCTCTGGGCAGCCTGTGTCGGTGCTCAGTCACCCCCGCAGTGGAAAAAGTGTTTCCTGATGTTCAGAGGGAACCTCCTATGTTTCAGTTTGTGCCCGTTGCCTCTGGTCCTGTCACTGGGCACCACTGGAAAGGGCTTGGCTCCATCTCCTTTATGCTCTTCCTTCAGGTATTTATGCTCATGGATGAGATCGCTCCTGAGCCTTCTCTTCGCTAGGGTAAAGAGTCCCAGCCCTCTCAGCTTTTCCTCACAGGAGAGACACTCGTGTCCCTTAATCATTTCAGTGGCTCTTTGTTGGACTCTCTCCAGCATGTCCATGTCTCTCCTGTACTCAGGAGCCCAGAACTGGACACAGTACTCGAGGTGTGGCCTCACCAGCGCTGAGTAGAGGCAAATGAATACTTTGCCTAATGCAGCCCAGGACACCATGAGCCTTCTTTGTGGCAGGGGCACATTGCTGGCTCCCCGTCAGCTTGGTGTCAGCCAGGACCCGCAGGGCTTTTTCTGCAAAGCTGCTTTCCAGCTGGGTGGTCCCCAGCATAAACTGGTGCTATGGGGTTGTTCCTCGCCAGGTGGAGGACTTTGCACTTCTCCTTGCTGAACTTCATGAGGTTCCTGTCAGCCCATTGCTCCAGCCTGTCCAGGTCCCTCTGGATGGCAGCAGAACCCTCTGGTGTATCAGCAACTCTTCCCAGTTTTGTGTCATCTGCAAGCTTGCCGAGGGTGCGATGTGCCCCATCATCCAGATCATTAATGAAGGTGTTGAACAGGATCGCACCCGGTATTGACCCCTGGGGTACACTGCTAAGTTACTGGCCTCCAACTAGACTTCATGCTGCTGATCACCACCCTCTTGACTGGCCATTCAGCCAGTTTTCAATCCACCTCATTGTCTGTTCATCCAGCCCATACATCGACAGCTTCTCTATGAGGCTCTTATGGGAGAGAGTGCCAAAGCCTTACTGAAGGCCTTGATGATACCCACTGCTCTCCTCTCATCTACCAAGTCAGTCATTTCATCATATACAGTGACGTACCTATGATAAATGGGGTTTATATGCCAGTTTACAGAAATATAAGGGTAAAAATATTTTGGGTCAAACAGCAGCTGAGTTCTTGTACCAATCTTGACTTGGACCGTGGCCCTTGAGTGCCTATAAAAAAACCAAACCAATGACAGTGTTATATATCTCCACTACATAAGTGTAACTAACAGCTGTGTGCCCTATTCTCTAAAGCTCCTGGAAGAATACCCTGTTACTCTCTAAATCAGAGTATTAATTTTCAAACAAATTGTTTGTGTTTGAATGTTTCAGAAATACCACACTTGCAACTTGTTCTCCAGGAGCCTCAGCAGGAAGCTGTGGTGGTCACAGAAAATGCGAAGCAGGTAATGATTAAGCAGCTGAAATAAACTAAAATAGGTCAAGGACTGGCCTTAAAACAGCTAAGCTGTTATGGCCTTTTTTAACAATCCTCTTTGGAAGGTTATTATTAACTGGATTAATGATGAAAGACAGAAATAGCTTCCAAATACTGCTTGTACTGTGTTCTTATCACACTGTATTTCCCTTTGCTGGCTGTGTGGAATTCTTGTGTCCTTCATCCACCCAATCCATATTCGTGCTATTTTCTGCCTCTTGTGAGTTAGTTCTTCAGCAAAACCATAGGCTAAACCGAGGCAAGTCTCAGGAAATACAATTCCAAAGGCTCAGCTGTCATTATAGGATGCCTTTCAAACCAACCCTATCCATTCCCACTGCCGTGATGGGGATCTGGCAGACTCACTGGAGGAAGCTGAGTTCTCTTTGTTAAGTGGGAGACAAGTAGACTCTATCCGTGTACTCTTCCACTGTGAACAGCGGCAGGTACAATTGCAGTCAGTCTATTGGTGAGAAGAGTGCAGGATTAGATACCTGCTGCTTTGCTTTATACTCAGTCAGCAAGGTGATGGAAATTACTGCCTCTGTTTATCTCTACTAAGAACCTGTTGTAGAATTGTTTGTTAGCTTAGAGCAAGGCCTCGGCTCTTTCCACACTGCTCCCTTCTGTTCCAGCCTGCCCGCAGGGGGAAGGAGGTAATGCTGTGTTTTATCTAATACTTTCCTCTCCAACAGAGAGATTTTAAAGTGTATATATTACTGTGAAGTATTAGGGCAAAAGGTGACATTTGGGATTCATGTCGGAACTGGAGAAGACATTTTGAGTCAGCTCATGCTGATTGACTTCAGACCCTTACACTCCAACTGCCTGTAGTCGAGGTGTAAGCTAGTGGATGAAGGGGTACACACACACACACACAGTCTTTTCAAGGGCAGATATAAGCCTTTGAGCTATTTGTTAGGGCCACTTTGTAGACAGGGGAGATAACAACAGGTTCTTTAGCATATGATTCACCTGGACCAAGGTGTATCTTGAAAATGGGTCAATGACTCCAACCCTGGAATTGTCTGTTTCAATGTCTTAATTATAAAAAGAGTCTAGCCAAACAGCTTGCATGTAAGTATTTATAGTTGGACAGCTGTATCCTGCCATTTGTGCATCTGACCCATGACTTTAGGCCAAGATATGTGTGACTCCAAACCCAGTTCAGGGGTTTGGGTCATGTGCACGTTATTTGGATGCACGCCATACATCAGTGCTTGGAGCTTGCAAAGGCAAAGTGCTCTAGAACTTAGGGCTGGAGATCATTTCCTTATGATTGTGTGACCTGTTAGTGCCCTGTACTTACAGCAAATGTTAATTCCGAACACTTCATTTTGTTTTGAGTCTTGCCATTGTTAGGTTGAGTTGGGTTTTTTATTTGGTTTTTTGGGGGTTGGGAGGGAGTAGCTTTTTTTAGAGACGCTTTACTTAGTTCTGACTCCTAGTCTCTTTGTACTCTGGTTCAAACCTTTTCCCACAGAAGTAGTACTAACAGTGCCAATTGTTTGTTGTGGTGAAAGACAATGTGTGTTCGGAACTAGCCAGAAATATTGCCATTCGTTTTAGGTGCATGCTAACTTATAAGTGGACTTTTCAGAATGAAGAAATTAATAGATGAAGTCTTAGTTCTTGTATGGATGTCAACAGCAAACTAACCAGATTTCTGGGCTTTATTCAGCATCTTTGTGTGGGCAAAATGAGTTTGTGTCTGTGAAACAGCAAAACCTCCTCTTTTTCCAGTGTGTTCCATCTTCAACAGTCAGGTTCTGTCCTGTCTGACAGAGAAGCTAGAGACATATAGCAGTTAATAGATTGTTGTGGGGTGGTTTGTTTGTCTGTGTAGTGGAGCCTAATGTAAATTTCCTGGGAAGACTGCAGGTTCTTTATCTGCTGGAGTAGTGAGGCATGCAGTGACAAACACATGACTTTTCACCTTCTCTGCTTGGGTGGTTCAGTGAAAGGTTATGAATCTATAGTTGGTCCCTTTGAAGAACTGAAGATGGAAGAGGAAGCATCTCAAGGTGGGAAGGAAGTTATTAGATTGTTTCATTCATTGATATCCTAATCTGCTGAGATATGGCTCTTGCTTAACATCAAAACCAATTTACTTTTTTAATTTATTTTCATTAGGCATCAGAGTTGCATCTAAAGTTGGGACTGATAGTTTTTACTAAAAGCTTGGCAGAGCAGCAGACAGCTAAGATAGCTGTCTTCTAATACAAAGATCATGGGTCAAAACTAAGTATTTTTTCTTCAACCAATAGAATAAGAATGTTGGACCTGAGGCGAAATGGCAAGACTTGCAGACTGTGGAAGCTCCAGCCTTTTATGTAGACTGCTCTTCTACTTCTACAGGTGAGGACACAGAATAAAGCATGTGACAAGAAAATTGTGTACATTTCAGAAGTTTCAGGGACAAATCTAAGCTGATTTGGAAAGAGGAGCTTTGAGGTCAGAATCTAAAGATGTACAGGAGGTAGAAAAGATGCACATGAGGTAGAAAAGAACATTCTAGGGTGGGATGGACAGGATATATCAGAAGAGAAGAAAGAAATGGTTCCGAAGATGAGAAAAGGAGAAGGGTTTGAAGGAGAGTGTGTTTGTAGATGCAAAGACTGATGTGTAAGACACAGAAGAGAATTAAGATAAGATGAAGAACTGGGTTCCTCTCTGCAAGCTAGTAAGTTTCTTTTTGTGTCTGGAATTACCACCCCCACC
Organism: Nipponia nippon; assembly: GCF_047370975.1. Lineage (NCBI taxonomy): Eukaryota > Metazoa > Chordata > Aves > Pelecaniformes > Threskiornithidae > Nipponia > Nipponia nippon. Next base: position 140,379 of record NW_028262347.1, read on the forward strand.
CCCACTCACAAATTATTAAGAAAAACCCAACAAACAAAACAAAACCCCAAAAAAACCCAACCCAAAACAAAACAACCTGTTACCTAGTTCACTTGTCTCTTTGCCTCTTCACTCTTCTGTAGAGGCTAGATATAGTGTAAACTTAGGTGATGCCAGCATGCAGCAAATGCAGGAGGTTTTGCATGTGCAGAGCTATTGGGGATGTCTGAGTGCAATGCATAGGCTAACACTCTTCTTTTTTTATTTGTTTTTGTCTTTCTCACCTTGGAAACTAGAGAAGCTTCAGTCCCATATATTGTTTCTCCACTTACCTACTGACTTTACATGCAAGTTGTTATGCTGATGGTGACAAGTGTACCTTTTATCACTAGGTGTGTCAGGAGAACTGGTGAATTCTGCAGTGCAAAAGCCTTTTGATGACACCTTGGTGCACCCTGAGGTACAAATTTAGTCCAGAACTTTTTTCCCTCTCAGTATTGTATGCATCTGTGGATATGAAAGCTTTAATTTAGTCTAAAAGCCCCAAAGAGTTGTTTTTTTAACATCCTGTAACTTAAAGTGGTTGTTGCAACACTGCAACAGGCTTTAAAAGATAGCTCTCCTTTAATGGTTCCCTGTAAATTGTTTCTGCCCTCCAAACTGATGAACAGACAGCCTTTACAACACAAGATGGTGACTTATTGGTGGGCTGCTGATCCATGATTTCTGGGAAGTATTTGTGACTGCTTTTCTTTTGTCATCTGTTTTTGGGGGTGGGAGGAAACCTTAAGATAGTTATTTGGAAAAAGCCAAGCACTTTGGTCCAGATGCTTTGTCTAGTGCTTTCACTTTGGAGATGGACAAACTGGAATATGGGCTTCTGCCCTGTTTCTTTGCCATGTTAAATGGACAGAGAGAATAGGGGACAAAATCTCCTCATTAAGAGACTATGGATAGGATGTCAGGAAAATGTGTCTGGATGAGTACACTGGAGGGCTTGTGAGAATCATAGGAGAAATGAAACACTTCATAATCATACTATCTTGTAATCAAGAGAGAATGGGAAATAAGAGAATGGGAAGTTACATTTATGGCCTAATCCTAAAGCCAGAATCTTTCATGGTGCAACTTCAGAAACTGAAATGAACAAAAATGACCTGAGGGGTCCTCCTGTTATTAGTGAGGCTACTGCAATAAATAGCAGCCTCACTAATAACAGGAGGACCCCTCAGGTCATTTTGTTGGAGCCAGCTCAAGAAAGGATATCCTTGAACTACAAAATGTGGAAAGCAGATACTTCCAAAAGTGACCCTTTCACAGGATTCAAAGGAAAATTTATACCTATTATTTTCTTTTAGGCAAGAACAGGTGGCTGTCCCAATGGAAGCGAGCAGTTTACTGAGGAAAATTGTCCACCTGGAATTCTAGAATATCTTGCTGCAGAGAAACAGAAAGAGCTGTCAGTTTTGCTGCTGGAACTGAGAGAAGCCCAAGAAGAAATAACTTTTCTGAAAAGGCAGCTCAAGGGCCCAAACGGCCAAACTTCTACAGGTAACCAAACAGGAGAAGCAGCTAACCAGCTGGAAGATAATTCCCAGATATGGTTTATTGAGAGGGAAGAGCAAAAGGCTTCAGATACACAAAATGAGTTGGGCAGTAGCTCGTTGCGGAGAGAAACAGAAATGCGGCAAATTGGTGTGCTTCAGGAAAACAGGATCAGTCTTCAAGAAGTGCCCCAGGGGAGCACTGTCCCCTGCAGAGGGGAGATGGAGGCAATGCAAGAAGTCTCTACAGCAGATCCAGAGCCTGGCACCTCTCAATCTCAAGAACTGATAAAGTTACAAAACCAAATTACAGAACTGCAAATAATTCTGCAGAAATCAGAAGAATCCTATAAGAAAGATCTAGGAGAAAAAGGTGCAGAAATAAATAGGCTTAACCAGTTGGCTGAGGAATACAGAAAAAAACTTGAGGATTCTGACAGTGCATTTTGTGTTTTGACTGAAGAACGAGATCAGCTCCTGTATCAGATGAAGCAACTTGAGGAAAATCTAGCTCTTTCAGAAAAGCAGAGACTGTCAGACAGTCAAAGCAGTCTTCTGAGAGAACAAATCCAGAGCCTTAAAAATGAATTCAAATCCAAGGAGATAAAAATTGAAGCTTTGCAAAAAGACTTGGATGAAGCGCAACTTCAGCTTTCTGACCAGGACATGCAACTAAAAGATCTGAGAAGCCAGATCGAGAAGAAGGAATGTGAAATACTTGATCTAGAACAACTTTTGAGGAAGAATACAGCTGAGATAGAAGAGCTTTCCCAAAACTTAGCCTCAAAGGGACGTGAAGCAGCAAGCTTAGAACAGCTTGTTGCTGAACACACCAAGTCTATAGAGAGCCTGCAACAAACCTTGCTGGAAAAAGACCAACAGATGACAGAGATCAGTGTCAGCATGTCTGAGAAAATGGTCCTGCTGAATGAAGAGAAATTTTCTCTAGGAAATGAGCTGAAGAGTCTTAAAGAGCAAACAAGTCTATTATTAAAAGCTCAGGAAGAAAAAGACCAAAACATAGAAGGAAAAGATGCATATCTGAATTGTGGGGCGTATGAGCAGCAGTATGAGACAGAGGCAGCATGTAAAGAAAGCGAGATATTAGTAAATAAATTTGAACTTCTGAAAAAAGAAAATGAGCAAGTAAAGCGGAAGCTGCAAGCAGCACTTGTTAACAGGAGGGAGCTTCTGAAGAAGGTTAGCAAATTGGAGAATGAATTAGTGCAACTGAGGAGAGAACAGGAATCAGGAACCTCAGTGGCTCAAGAAGCTGAAGGGGAAGAAAACATGACAAGCGTGATAAGCAGAGAAGTGAATCTTGAAAGCCAGGCCAGTGAGGAGTATCTAATGCAACTGCTTTCTGAAAAGGAATCTGAGTTGCAGAGCATCCGGAAGGACCTGCTGGATAAAGAAACTACTGAAGCACAATTGCAGGCAGTGATTGAGGAAATGAGGCAAAGCTTGCAAGGTAAGACAAACATTGTTTCAATTAAAGATGAAATCATGGAGGGTCAGACAATTGCTGACGAAGTAACGGAAACCAATAAAAGCCCAAAAGATTATGAAGAAAATGAAAAAAATAGTTCAGCAGCTACAAACCTTGAAGAAAACCAAAAGTCTGCTCTGAAAGAGAGGATTACAACTCTTGAACAAGAAAAAGAACAACTTCAAAAAAAACTTCAGGAAGCCCTGGTATCTCGCAAAGACACTATAAAAAAGGCTCAAGAAAAAGACAGGCATCACAGAGAACAGCTGAAACAGCAGAAAGATGACTACAGCATCCTACAAGAACAATTTGATAAGCAAAGCAAAGAGAAGGAGAGCATCCAAGCTCAGCTCAGACAACTCCAAGAACAGAAAGGATCAACAGAGAGTGTTGTTGGGAATCAAGGTGGGTTGGATTCTTCATGCATGGAAGCAGAAAATACAACAAATAACAAGCTTGTACAAGTTGCAGATGTTTCTGGGGAAGAGTTTAAGAAAAAACTTGAAAAATTGCAGATGGAGAAAGAGGAATTGGAATATAACATTAGCCATATGGAAAGTGAACTTGCTTGCAAATCAGAATTAGCCTTTCGTTTGCAAGAGCACATAGCACAGTTGTTTCTGGAGATAGAAAGGCTGAAGAGAACCTCTGACCAAGCTGAAGCGAAGGCAGCAAGTCTTCAGGCAGAATTGGAGGAGAGTCGAGCAAAAATTTGTAGAGAGGGCAGTCTGGAAGACCTGAAAACACTTATGCACCAGAAGGATGAAGAAATGGAATTTCTTAACTTGCAGTTAAGGGAGAAAAGTGAAGCTCTCAATAATGTGCAGGCACAGTTGACAGAAAAAGAGGATTCAGTCAAGAGACTGTGTAGTCAGTTGGAAACTCAAGCTCAGGTACATGAGGAACAAAGCAAGCGACTGCAAAGAGAGTTGCTTGAAATTCAGGAGAAGCAAGATGACGGTGCAGAAGCAGCTAAACAGAAGAATCAAATGCAGAGAAAGTTGCAAGCTGCACTTATCTCTAGAAAAGAGGCACTAAAGGAGAGCAAATCTCTAAAAGAGGAGCTGGCTAATGCTAAAACTACTATTGAAAATCTTTCTGTAAAGTTGACGAATATGGAAAGCCAAATATGTGGCCATGTTAAAGAAACAGATACTTTAAGAGAAAAGTTAGTGGGCCTCACTGAAGAGCGAGAAAAACTTATTGCAGAAGTTGATAAAGTACTTGCAGAAAATCAGAATCTTGATGGATGCTGTAAAAACCTGACATTTACTCTAGATAGAGTTGTTCTAGAGAAGGAGAAGCTGGAGAAGGAGATGGAATCCTTGAAATGCTTTCAAGCCGCTGAGAGTTCCGAGTGGCAGGAAAAATACCGGGAGCTTCAGAAAGAATATGAAACTCTCCTGCAGTCATATGAGAATGTGAGTAATGAGGCTGAGCGGATTCAGCGTGTTTTGGAAACTGTTAGGCAGGAAAAGCAGGAAATTTTCATTAAGCTGAAAAGTGTTGAAGCAAAAAAGGAGGAAACAGATAAGCAGCTACAGGAAGCTGGACAGGAAATTGATGGAATGAAGGAGAAAATGAGGAAATTTGCAAAATCAAAGCAACAAAAGATCCTGGAACTAGAGGAGGAGAACGAGAAGCTTAGAGCAGAGATGCGTTTTACAGATGGAGAGCTACACAGGACTAGAAATGTCTTTACAAATAGTAGCCTGAAAGAAGATCTGGAGAGCCCTAGGAGGGATTACCAGTCTCTTTCTACTCAGCTTGAGACAGTAATGGCTGAAAAGGAGTCTCTTACTCAAGAGATCACAGACTTAAAGTGTCATTTGCAGTTAACAGAATCTAAGCTGAAGGAAAGCAGAGAACTGGTAGACAAGTATGTTGCTCAGAAGACAACAGGGGAAGAAACAGATCAGGCAGTTGCCACACCACCACCAATGGAGAGGACTGAAAATCAGGTGGACATAAGTTATAGACCAAAGTCTCCTGCTGCAGAGCTGGAACAAAAAGCATTTGAAGGTAGTAGTCCTTGTGAAGATCTTGGTACCTACATACAGCAGATAGCTGAGCTCACAGAGCGAATCACAGAACTAGAAGAAAATAGGAGGGCTTCAGAACAACAGCTGGGTGACATCCGCATGTGTGTTGAGACTTTAGCAGGTGAGAAACGGGCTTTAGAGACCCAAATGGAAGAGAAAGTCCATGAATTGAATGCTCTTCAGGACACAGTAGCAAAGATGGAACAAACGGTCCAAAAAACCAAAGACGATCTCATCAGGATGACAGAACTGAAGGACACACTAGAGGCTGAGAAGGATGATTTGGAAGAAAGGCTCATGAATCAGCTGGCAGAACTTAATGGGAGTATTGGAAACTACCAGCAAGATGCAACAGACTTCCAAATCAAAAATGAGCAACTGAAACATGAGCTTCAGAGTTTGCAGAGAATGATGCATGAACTGGAGGAGGAGAAATGTCAGATGGCAAAGGAGAAAAGTAAAGCAAGTTCAGAAAAGCAAAAGGAATTTGTAGAAAAGCTAAAATGCAGTTGGAGGGGAGACAGCAGCACACATGTAAAGGAGCTTCAGGAACTGCTGAAACAGAAACAGCAGGAGATTAAGCAGCTGCAGAAGGACTGTATTAAAAGCCAGGAAAAGAACAGTAGTTTAGAAAGAACTGTTAAAGCTCTGGAATTTCTGCAGAGTGAGTCACAGAAAGAGGTAGAAGCAGCCAAAGAGACTTTAGCTAAAGCGGTTGAAGACACCAAGAAAGCCCAAGCAGAGCTTGCTCTCTGCAGAGTAGTATTGGATGACACCCAGAGTGAGGCAGCAAGGGTTCTAGCAGAGAGTGTCAAAGTGAAAGAAGAGTTGCAGGCAAACAAAGAGAATATTAAAATTCAAATGAAGAAGAAAGATGAGGACTTTGAGAGAAGACTGGAACAGGAGAAAGACAAGCACTCAAAGGAAATTAAAAAAATGGAAGAAAAGCTGGCAACATTGCAGAGGGAGAAAGACTGTATGGAAACAACTGTTAGTGATCTTCAAGACTCCTTGAAGACAAAGGATCAAGAAGCCAAGCAATTGGAAGGCAACCTAAACAAAACACTAGCCCAGCTTGCAGCCTTCACCAGGAGCATGTCTTCCCTTCAGGATGACAGGGATAGAGTGATAGATGAATCAAAAACATGGGAGAAGAAATTCACTGAATCTATTCAAAAGAAGGAGGAAGAAATACGTTCAAAAGAGGAAACTTGTGTTGTGCTAAAGGACCAGATGAAGCAGATGACCATACATGTGGAAGAACTTCAGGCTCATATATCCAGGTAAAGAAGGGGATAATGACTCAGCTGGTATTCTTTTATTTCCTTTTGGCAAAGCAGCAGCCAGAGGTGAGGTAGGATTCCCCTTTCCTTTTGCAGTATACCAGAAAGAAAGGATTTTGAGTATGTAAATATGCTAAGTGTGACATGTGATTGGCAAAACTAATGAATGCCTAAGATGGAGAGCAGAATTAGTTTTCCTAATAAAGCCATAAATATAAGGCTCATCTCCTGGATCACTTATGTTTGGATAGAAAAGAGGTTTGTAGTTAAGTTGCAGGGAGTTACTATGTATTTGTTGTATGCGCAAGGATGCAGGGAGGTTAACACTAAAATATTTCTTCTTCTCATCATTAGGGTGCTCATGTTAAATCTGTTCTCTGTGAGAAGCAGTAGCCATCTGAGTACTATCTAGAGTCCTTATTAATCTGAAATTTGAAATAGGTTATTGTGCATAGAGTTGTTGCATTCAGAGATTAAACTTGGCAGGTCAAGAGAGCATTGGGTTACATCATTCCGGTTTAATCCCAAAATAGATTTTGAGGGAAAGATGGAGCTGTGGAAACATACCAAAATGTACATCTGGGAATTTCCAAAATTCAAAACGAAACTGTTCTTACATGAGTAAAATTGTTCTATAAAGTTTGTGATCAAAATGCTATATCTTTGCATGCTGCAACATGAAATGAACATCAAGCATATGAGAACAGTGATTTCTTTTTTTTTTTTTTTTTTCTACAATGGATGAGTGAAAGAAGTATTTTTAATGAAAAGGAGCTGATAACGTTCAATGTTTAACCTCCTGCATTTTTTCAATATTGACATAAAGATTTATCTCACTGGACAACTTTTAAAAAATATTCCCTCAGCACCACTCCCTTCGGACAGTAGTGCAGTCAGAACTTTAAAAGATGCTTTGAATTTTAAACTGAGGGAAAATTAATCATCTGGATATTTCCAGCTTGCTTTCTTAAAGTAAAGCTAATTTCGTGGCTCTTCTAAATTAGTAGAATCAACGAAAACTGTTGCTGTGGTTTTGGATACTGAGATACTTCATTGATTTGTGACTGACTTTCTCTTCTTTATTTTCAGGCTGGAACGCAACAAGAAAGACTGGGAGTCTGAATCCAGGAAGGAGATCCAGCATCATCAAAAGACATGTGAAATGTTGCAGGAGGAAAAAAAGGAGCTTTTGACTCAGCTTGAAGGGTCTCAGAAACTGTACAGCAAGTCTCAGAATGAACAGCAGAAACTGGAATCAGAAATCAGCAGCCTGAGAGGCCAGCTTGCTGACTTACAGAATTCCTTTACCAAATGTGAATTGGTCAGAGAAGAGCTGGGGAGTATGGTCAAGCAACAAGAGACCACTATCCAGAATTTTAAATTCAGCTGTGAACAGCTTGAGGCTGATTTGCAAGCTTCCAAGGACCTAACAAATAAGCTGCATGAAGAAACTAGTGCCAAGGATCAAAAGATCATTAGTTTGCTGTCTGCCAAGGAAGAAGCAGTTGTGGCTGCTCTATCTGAATTACAGCAGCAACATTCTGAAGAGATGAAAGAGTTGGAGCATAGGCTAAGTAAGGAGGAAGAAGATAAAAAAGCCTTGGAAAATGAAAAGAACAAATTTCTTGACAGACTTGATCATCTCACTGAAAAGATGAAAATAAGCAGAGAAGAAAGTAAGCAGCAGAAGGCACAACTGGACTCCTTCACCAAGTCCATGTCATCTTTGCAAGATGACAGAGACCGCATATTGAGAGACTACAAGCAACTTGAGGAACGTCATCTTGTTATAATCTTGGAAAAAGACCAGCTAATTCAAGAGGCTGCTGCTGAAAACAATAAGCTCAAGGAAGAAATCAGAAGTTTTCATAGCCGGATGGATGACCTCAACTCTGAGAATGCCAAGCTGAGTGCACAGTTGGTGCGGTATAGAGAAGACCTGAACCAAGTGATTTCAATAAAGGACTCCCAACAGAAACAACTGCTCAAAACACAGCTTCAGCGGATCCAAACTCTGGAAAAAGAGAAGGCAATCATAGAAACACAGCTGAAAGAGTCTGAGCATACTCAGGATGATCTCAGGAAGTGCATGGAAGCCTTGAAAGATGATAAAGTCAGTATGTCTCAAGAGATTGAAACCCTTACGTCCTCTCTGTCTCAGGTGCAGAGTGAGATGACAGCATTACGTGAAGGGGGTCCTATCATGGAGTGTCAAGCACAATTGAAGGTCCGAGAGGAAGAGGCACGAGAACTGAGTCATAAGCTTTCCCTCTCGCAGCAAAGGATAACAGAACTTGAGGGGGAACTAGTATGTGTTCAAAGGGATGCAGCCAAGAGAGTGGGAGAGGCTGAGGACAGGCTTTGGAAGGAATTGAAGCACCTACATCATGATGCAGGGATAATGAGGAATGAAACAGAAACAGCAGAAGAGAGAGTAGCAGAGCTGGCACGGGACTTGATGGAAATGGAACAGAAATTTCTTGCAGTCACAGATGAAAACAAAGATCTCAGAGCTCAAATTCAGTCTTTTGGGAAGTCCATGAGCTCTCTTCAGGATAGCCGGGACCAGGCCAATGAAGAGCTTCATGTTTTGAAACAGAAACACTCTGCAGACTTAGAGGAACAAAAGACTCTAGTGCAGAATCTTCAGAAACAGATAGTTCAGCTACAAGAGGAGCAACGTTCCACTGCCAGGGACCGAGATACAGTGAGGTCTGAGCTGACAGAACTGCAGAAAGCCACTGATGAAAGAGGTCTCTTGGCCCAGATTGAGAAACTTAATCAGAAGCTCAGAGCCAAAGACGATGAGCTTCTCCATTTGTCTTCGGAACTGGAAGGCGCTTCCAACCAAGTCAAATCTTTCTCCAAGGCTATGGCAAGCCTGCAGAATGAGCGAGACCGCCTGCTGAATGAATTGGGCAAAACACATAAGATTGAAGAAGTGAAGCAACAAGCAGAAGGGAGCACTTCCACCAGTCCTTCAGAAGTGCAGAGCCTTAAGAAGGCACTGTCCTCCTTGCAGAATGACAGAGACAGAGTAGTAAGTCCTTGTTCTCTCTTCCTGCTCTTACTTAAAGCCCCATAGGAGATTTGGATCTTGAGATCTTAAAATTCAGCACACGTGTCTGGTATTTGCAATGTGAAAAACAGATCATTGTCTTCACAGAATCACAGAATTGTTTGAGGTTGGAAGGGACTTCTGGAGATCTTCTAGTCCAATGCCCCTGCTCAAACAAGATCAGCTGGAATAGGTTGTCCAGGACGGTGTCCAGTCAGATTTTGAATATCTCCATTGGTGGATATTCCACAACTTCTTTGGGCAACCTGTTTTTTTAATGTATCTGGAAATGGTTTCCAGGATTAGTTGCTCCATCACCTTCCCAGGGATGGAGATGAGGCTGACCAGGCTGCAGTTCCCCAGTCCCTCCTTCTTGCCCTTCTTGTAGGTAGGGATGGCATTTGCTTTCTTCCAGTCTTCAGGAACCTCTCCCAGTCACCATGACCTTTCAAAGGTAATTGAGTTGCCTCCCAATGACCTCGGCACTTGTGGGCACATTCCAGCAGATCCCATGGATTTAGTATGTGCCATCTATGTTATCTTCTCTGACATATGAAAGGTGTGATTTCATTGTTAACTTTGCAGGGTGGTTTCTCTTCTTAGCTTGATTCAAAATATGGAATCATAGAAATAAGATATGGGTTCCCTGTTAACCTGCTTAGTCCACGTCCATGGAAGCTCATGCATTTGATCTGTCTTGGCTTTCTAGAAGAGAGTAGAGCACAGACTTGGGTCTGTTTCTCCTCTTGGCAGCTGATTGTCAAGACACAGGTACAAGGCATTGCAGCATCATTTTGACATCCTTGCTTGCATACTTAATGTGTCTGTGTTTGTACAGTCTCTGGCACAATGCGGCTCAGCAAGTTTCAGAGTTCTAGTTGCTGGTCAGATAACAGACTTCTACAATCATTTTCCTCCGTCACTTAGTCTGTCTTAGTTTTTTCTTCCGTTTATCACAAAGTCTGTTGTGAATTCTGTCTTAAACACATCTTCCTTCTTGTCCATTTTATATCTCAGTTATTTGTAGACTTATGTCTCCTTTACTGCTGTTTTGTTGAACTTGCCTATCTGTGTAACGTGAACTTGCATATCTGCTAATACTAAGATAGAGCCCCAGTAGAGGGATCTCCTGACTCATTAAGTACTTACCTGTCTCCAGAGTCAGTCACCTCTTCTTGTCTTTGAAAACTGATTGCAGTGATGGATGTGTAATGACACCTTATTTCTAATTCCAGTCTGAGTAGACTGTCAAAAGGATTTTAGTTCCTCAGTTCGCTGGTTTACAGTAAATACCAACTTCAGGAGTTATTCTTAACCAGCTCCTTCTGTCTCACTTTGTCTTCCTCTGAATAAGGGAATTAATATCGTAGTCCAGGGTCTTTTTGTTAGTGTGTCAGATCTTCATGGAAGGTTTCAAAATTCACTACTCTCATTAACAATAGAATTCTCTGAGGGTTTTTTTTTCTGAGCAGTTGTTAGTAGACTGTTGTAATCACTGATTCCATTTCTAGTTTCTCTGTCATCTGAATGTGACTTTTTTCCTCCAGATGCCACAGTGAGAAATGCTCTTAACCACTTATAAGTAAGTAATAAACCTAGCTGCTTGCTTGGTTGTCACGCACTCTGATATTTCCCTTTAATTAAAGGTAAGAGAGCTGAAGAATCTGCAGCAGCAATACATACTGGTTGGGGTAGAATCAGCTGAAAATTCTCGCTTAAAAGCACAACTGCAGGAATATCAGCAAGACGCAGATAAACAGCACCATCTCCAAGAACAGCTGAAGCAAGAAAGTATTTTCTACCAGCAGGAGCTCCAGCAGCTTAGGTGAGCATTGTCTGTCTTCTCACTGTCTCAGAGATGCAAATGTGCCGTTTCTTTCATTCAAAGAGCAATTGTAGGCAGAAGGCAAAGAAAGCATTGAAAACCTCAGCCTTACCTGTGTGAGCTGTCACTAAATCACTTTGCCTGGTTCAGGAGTGGGCGGTTCAGGAGTGGGCACGTTTCCCTTGTTCAGCTTTTGCCTCAGACTTAGAGTGAAGGATAACAGCCCAACATGTTGGAAGGAAATGCCTGTGTGAAATAGATCAGTGACCTTGTAACTTTTATTTCCTTCATCCAGTGGTGGCCAATATCATCTGTTTGAGAGGAAACTTAGGCTGTTTCTTGTATTGGAGCTTATGTATATAGTGTCGTGGTTTAACCCCAGCCGGCAACTAAGCCCCACGCAGCTGCTCACTCCCTCCTCCCTGGTGGGATGGGGGAGAGAATTGGAAGAGTAAAAGTGAGAAAACTCGTAGGTTGAGATAAAGACAGTTTAATAGGTAAAGGAAAAGTCGTGTGCACAGGCAAAGCAAGGAATTAATTCACTACTTCCCATGGGCAGGCAGGTGTTCAGCCATCTCCAGGAAAGCAGGGCTCCATCACGCGTACAAGTTACTTGGGAAGATGAACGCCATCACTCCGAACGTCCCCCCCTTCCTTCCTTCTTCCCCCAGCTTATATACTGAGCATGGTGTCATACGGTATGGAATAGCCCTGGGGCCGGTGTGGGCCGGCTGTCCTGGCTGTGCCCCCTCCCAGCTCCTTGTGCACCGGGCAGAGCACAGGAAGCTGAAAAGTCCTTGAGTAGTGTAAACTCTACTCGGCAAGAACCAAAACATCAGTGTGTTATCAACATTATTGTCATCCTAAATCCAAAACACAGCACTCTACCAGCTACTAAGAAGAAAATTAACTCCATCCCAGCTGAAACCAGGACATACAGTTACAGAACTCTCCATTCCAAGCTGATGATGAACACCCTTTTTATCCCACTGATATAATTGTTTAGAAAATACTCATTTTGTATGACTGTCTAATCCTTTGTTTTACTTGCTTTATGTCTTCTATTTTTAAAAAAGTCTGTAATTCAAGTCTCTAGTAAATTGTCATCTCCAACTAGACTAAAACTAGTCAGACAAATATGCTTCATTCTAAAAATGGGGAAAAAAATCCTTTCAGGTACCTCAGAGATCCGTCTAAGAATGACTGAACCTCAAGTGAAAGGGATGGTTTGTTTTTTTTTTGTGGAAAGATGTATGGCTTATTTTTGTCCAAAGCGATATAAAAACTTGTAGTGCTCCTTCCCCCTTCCCCTGCCCCCAGTCGGACCCTCAAACTAACACTTTGGATCTCGTAAAGTTTGAAGCAGCTTACAAATTTTATTTCTCTCCTGATAAAAGAAAAGGAGACTTATTTCCTGTCTAGCTTCTACGATGTAAATGAAGCTAGGGCCTTAAGTTTGCATGTTGGGATCAATGCTATGGTTCTGGTGCATATTTGAGGCCGTGATAATGTTATGGTGACAAGTGGCGTTGTCAATGACTTGCTTGACAAAACTCTCTGTGCAGCAAGATCAAAACAATATCCAGGAATACCAAAGTGTGAGCATTGAACAATCTGCAGTGTTGAGCCAAATACAGAATACTTCCTTAGACCTGCTTTTAAGGTTCATGTACTTAAATGGGTTGTTTTGGTTTGGTTTAGTTATAAAACTTCTTTTCTGGCATGGGGTAATGATAGGAAATAGAATCATCCTCGGCTCATTCTGAGCTGGATACCTGGATATCATAAGTGATACTGGTAACTTCCTGGTAATTTCCTTTGTGTTGTACTGGGCAGACAAGAGAAAACTACCTGGGAAAAGCAGAACAGCAGCATAAAGGAGCAGTACCTGATGGTCATAGCAGAAAAAGACAAGCAACTGAGCCATTTACAAAGGATCGTGCAAGAAATGAGACTGCCCCTCAGCAAGTCTCAAATTGTAGAGGAGCAGTACCAAATGAAGGTGGGTAGAAATACACAGATTCTTTATTGCATGGAAATGTGAGGCTTGCAATTCAGCCAAAATAGCACGTGTTGCTTGTATTCAGCTTGTACAGACTGCAGTATTGGATTTTGTTGTGTGGCCTCCAAGGACTATACCAACAATGCAACTCAGATCATTGAAAACCTTTAGAAAACTCTGGCATACCCTTATGTGCTCTTCCCTGAGTTCATGGTTCCTAATGTTTCAAGAAAGAGAGTAAAAGAGACAGGGCTTCCTAGGCACCTTAGGTCCTCCTAAGCAGTATGGAACTTCTCGGGTCTTTCTTTCTGGCTATTTTAGAATTGCCTCTTGCACTGTATTTGAATCTAAGATCTTCTGGTTTAGTTCTCCTTTTAATGTCACATTCTAATTTTTAAGTTTCCTATTGAATTTTTATTGCTGTTTTTACCATGACAGGGATCTACAATCCTGACTTAAGCCCAGAGAGGCTGAGGATTGAACGTTGCACTTTCTGACTTCTTTCCCCTGTATCAGAGTCCTAAAAGTGGAGTGGAATATTTTGAGTATTTTGCTTGGTCTAAAGAAGGATGCTTGCCTGCTGCCTGTACAATACCATTACATTATGAGCAAGGAAAGAACTCTGCTGTCCACATCTATAATGTTCCAGTGAGAAGCTTTTATGTCAGTGGAGGAAGGAGGAAATCTCCCGTTATCCCTCTGACACACACATGCATATATGCAAAGAAAAAGCTAGAACAATGTACATGTGATGCTTTCCAGGAGAATGCTTCAGTGCTAACCTTTTAGTGTACATTGAATGAGAGCAGTGTGGACGTTGCTTTGGGTTTTTGTTTTTCTTGTTCTCGTTCATATGCTATTTTTTCCTTCCTGTGTTGCAGACAGCTTTAAGACAACTTTTGAGAAGGACCCATTGTATGTGCAAGTTCAGTGATCTTTCCTAACTGTTTGGATTTTCAGATGGCTTTTAGGATATTTCTGTTTATTCCCCATTTGCTGTTTTGCTTAAGCAGATCAAGTTCTAGGCCTAGGAATAATGTTGGGCTTTGACCTTGGAATACTAAACAGAGACAACTAATAGGAGAGTGCGTTGTCATGCGTGCAGTATATTTTTCATTGTTCTTTCCCTTGCAGATTTCTTCAGAGGTTCTGAGAGGGGACTTTTCAAGCCTAGAAACAGAGACAAAACATCTCCAGGCCCAGCTAAGTGACAGCCTGAAAGAACTACACCAAAAAGAGCTCAGAATTCAGCAGTTAAACAGCAAGGTACCGATTACATCTTATACTTGCTTGCAGACTCTAGGATGAGGAATGTGGGGAAGAGGGTAGGCTTGAATAGGGCTCAGGGAGCAGGAATGAATCTTTCTGTTCTTGCGGGTATTTAGTGAAGTAACACAAAATCAGAAATAGAAGAGACTTGTGGAGATGATCTAGTACATCCTTCTGCTGCTCAAAGCAGTACTGTCACCAACATTAGATCAGGTCAGCCATGACTTCGCCTAGCTGAGTGGTGAAAAGAATAGAGATTCCAGAACCTCTCTGGGCCTTTGCGCAGTGCTGCTCTGCTCTACACTTTTAATGCAAATGTTTTTATTAATGTCTAGTCTGACAGTTTGTGGCTATGGCCCCTTATTATATTTTCTGCCACTATCAAAAAGAGTTTGGCTCTGTCTACTTTATGACTCCCTTTAATTTAATTGTAAGCTATTGTAAAATGACCCTTTAGCCCCCTCTTTAGCAGGCTAAAGCAGCCCAGCTCTCACAGGCATCATGTGCTCCAATCCCTTGACGATCTCGGCAGCCTTTTCCTGGACTCCTTCCCATTTCTCTATCCATTTTAGAATCATTCACGTTGGAAAAGACATTTAAGACTGCCAAGTCCAACCGTTAACCTAACACTGCCAAGTCTACCACTAAGCCATGTTCCTAAGTGCCACGACTACACATCTTTTAAATACCTCCAGGGATGGTGACTTAACCACTTACCTGGGCAGCCTGTTCCAATACTTGTCAGCCCTTTCAGTGAAGAAATTTTTTGTAATATCATAAATCATAGAATGGTTTGGGTTGGAAGGGACCTTAAAGATCATCTAGTTCCAAACCCCCTGCCATGGGCAGAGACACCTTTCACTAGACAGAAACTAGATATCAAATCTAAATCTCCCCTGGTGCAACTTGAGGCCATTTCACTCATCCTATTGCTTGTGACTTTGGAGAAGAGACCAACACCACCTCGCTGCCACCTCCTTTCAGGTAGTTGTAGAGAGCGAAAAGGTCTCCCCTCAGCCTCCTCTTCTTCAGACTAAACAACCCCAGCTCCCTCAGCCACTCCTCACCAGACTTGTGCTCCAGACCCTTCACCAGCCTCGTTGCCCTTCTTTGGACACGCTCCAGAACCTCAATGTCCTTCTGGTAGTGAGGGGCCCAAAACTGAACACAGTATTTGAGGTGTGGCCTCACCAGTGCTGAGTACAGGGGGATGACTGCTTCCCTAGTTCTGCTGGCCACACTGTTTCTGATACAAGCCAGGGTGCTATTGGCCTTCTTGGCTGCCTGGGCACACTGCCGGCTCATATTCAGCCAGCCAACACCCTCAGGTCCTTTTCCGCTGGGCAGCTCTCCAGCCACTCTTCCCCAAGCCTGGAGCACTGCATGGGGTTGTCGTGACCGAAGTGCAGGACCCGGCACTGAGCCTTGTTGAACCTCATACAGTTGGCCTTGGCCCATCGAGCCAGCCTGTCCAGATCCCTCTGTAGAGCCTTTTTACCCTCCAGCAGACCAACACCCCCGCCAAACTTGGTGTCATCTGCAGACATCTGCAGACTTATTTGATCCCCTCGTCCAGATCATTGATAAAGATATTAGACAGAACTGGCCTCAGTACTGAGCCCTGGGGAACACCACTTGTGACTGACTGCCACTGGATTTAACTCCAGTCACCACAACTCTTTGGGCCCGGCCGCCCACCCAGTGAACAGTAGACCTGTCCAAGCCATGAGCAGCCAGTTTCTCTAGGAGAATGCTGTGGGGAATGGTGTCAAAGTCTTTACTGAAGTCTGGGTAGACAATATCTACAGCCTTTCCCTCATCCACTAAGTGGGTGTACCTTGTCATAGAAGGAGATCAGGTTTGTCAAGCAGGACCTGCCTTTCATAAACCCATGCTGACTGGGCCCGATCACCTGCTTGTCCTGTACATGTCGTGTGATGGCACTCAAGATGATCTGCTCCATAACCTTCCCCGGCACCGAGGTCAGGCTGACAGGCCTGTAGTTCCCCGGATCCTCCTTCTGGCCCTTCTTGTAGATGGGCATTGCATTTGCTAACCTCCAGTCAACTGGGACCTCCTCAGCTGAAAATGAGTGATGTAAAACCAGTCCCAGTATTCCAGGTATAGTCTTATTAGTACCAAGCAGACCAGGTAATAATTTCCCTCAGTCTGCTGGCCTTGCTTCTGCTAAGGTAGCCCAGTAGACAGTTTGCCTTGCTCACAATGAGGATGTCCTCTTGGCTTCTATTCAGCTGGGCAGCTGCTGTAACTCCCTGGTCCTTTACAGCAGAGCTGTTGCCTCTGCAGTCTCTTTTCATCCTATGCTGATGCGTGGGTTTTGCCTCAGGTGCAGAAGTTTACACTTCTTATTGAACCTGAGATTTCTGTTGACCCAATCCTCAAGTTTCTCAAGGTCCCTCCAGATTGAAGTTTTGGTCTTTGTCATGTCGGCCACTCCCCAAAATTCAATATTGGCTGCAAAATTGCTTATGCTATACTCTATGTCATAACTTATGTTGCTGTCCATGTTGAGCAATGTACAGCCCAGGTAGGCCCCAGGAGTATTCTGCTCATTGCTGGCTGTCAAGCCATTGATCATTGCCTTTGAGTCCAGTGGTCCAGCTAATTTTTGACTATGTAGCAGTTCCTTTGTCTTGTTCATAGCTCCTTAGTTTCCAAATGTGAATACTGTGGGTGATGATGTTAAAAGCTCTGTGTACTGAAGCTGGCTGGGACGGAGTTAATTTTCTTCATAGCAGCCTCTAGGGTGCTGTGTTACAGATCTGTGACTAAAGCAGTGTTGGTAACACACCAATGTATTAGCTATTGCTGAACAGCGCTTGCACAGCATTAAGGCAGCCTCTGTTTCTCACTCTGCTCTCCCTGCAGTGAGTAGGCTGGGGGTGGGCAAGAGCTTGGGAGAGGTCACAACTGGGACAGCTGACCTGAACAGACCAGAGGGATATGCCAGGCCATATATAGACCACATTCACGAGGATCAGTGACAGTAGTGTCTGAATCAGCAACTTTTCTGCCGCTGAATTTTAGTGCCCTTTCTCTAAAGTGACTAGGAGGAGGGAAGAGGACAGAGGAAGAGAGGGAGAGGGGAGGAAAGAAAGAGAAGGGGAGAGGGGAGAGAGAGGACAGATTGGGGGGGGACAATGGGGGAAGGGGCAGAGGGGGGGAGAGAGGAAGACCAGACAAAGGGACCAGAGAGTGATATTATGTGAAGAAAGTTGTTTCCAGGTTCTATTTCTATTGTTGGGAGTTCTTTCTAGCCTCCTGCTTTCTAGACTCCTGAAGGAAGTCCCTCCTTTGGAAGGCATGCTTGTGATCGTCAGCGCTGCCCGCGATCTTAAAAGTTTCAGTATTTCAGTGCAGAATCACAAGCAGTCCAGTTCCCACATTGAAATGGAAGACTCAGAATTTAGCAATCTTCGGAAAGAGAGTTGCATTCAAGGAGAAAGCAAGAATATAAAATAATTATTTATTGATGATATTTCTGAAAGGTTTAGGTCAATCTCAGCACTTCAGAAATCTTGTTTTGGAAGTGTGTTATTCTGTACATCATGCTGATGTTTTGGGACTCCTATTCTGGAAACCTTAGCCACAAGCTACTGTTGGAGATTATCACTGGTCTTTGGACCTTAGTAATGTGTGGTGTGGCAGTTCCCATGTTCTCAATAGAATTCTTACCCTCAGTTACACAGGGAACAATTTTGCTTTCACAAAAATACGAGTTTTTTACTTAGCAGTTGTGTTCTTTTCTCAGCTGTCTCAGGTCTTTGAGGAGAAAAATGCCCTCTCCCTCCAGCTGCGCGGTAGCAGTCGGAACATCTGTGAGAGCCATCAGCACTACAATGAGGTTCTGAACCGCTGCTTGGTGCTTGAGAGGCAGCTCCAGGAGCTGCAGTCTGCAGACAAGGGCATGGTAAGCGTGGTGGTCTTGGTGTAAGGGAGGAAGAAGCTTATTGGAGATGGCTCCAGTAACTGCAGCGTTGTAGCTACTTTCTGTCCTCTTCATTCAGTGCTATCTGCTGTACATTAATGCTTTCTTTCAGGAGTTGTTTGCAACGGATGCTGCTCCAGGAGCACCCCAAGAAAAGAATGAGCCTCAGAGAGGCAGTTACACACCAGAACTGCAGGAGTTACAGCTGAGGTAAAGAAAGCCTGAGAAAACAGGTGTGGGGATGTTAGTCCCGATGGAGGTATTTGGGCTAGTGATGAGCCTATTTCTGTTACTCTCTGTCAGAGTGTTGGAAAAATGCAGTTCCAGACTAGGACCTTGTGGAAGGGAAGAACTGTTATATGCTCTTGACAGCTGTCGTTAGTTATCTCTTGGGATAGAACTTCAAAAAATGAAGAGTCAACATGCAGCAGCAATTCCAGTTGACCATCACCAGCCAAACTAGCATCTTTGATTTGATGGGCTGGGTCCTCAGTAACCACTTAAGTATATCAGTGGTCCTGGTCTCAAGGCTGTTAGCCTGAGACTGTCTGGAATTGAGGCTTAGCACATGATTCCTTGTAACCTTCTGAATTAAGATCTAGCACATGATTCCTCATACCCTTTCAAAATAATTTTCAGAAGGTGGGGCTATGGACAACAGAGCCAAGGAACTCCTTTCTGATGTGATGCAGTATAGTCCATGAATTAGCCCCTTCTTGGCATATGCTTGGTTATTTTCTGACAGGTTGTCCGAAACAGAACATTTACATAGCAGCACAAAGCAGGATCTGAGGTATTTAGAGGAGCAGCTGGAGGAAGAACGGGACCGTCGTCTTGCTGTAGAGGAGGCGCTCTCTGCAGCACAGGATCAGATCAGGAGGTGAGGGAGCTTGAGCAAACAGGCAGTATCACCATAAAAGTATGGTGATCCTAGCTCCGTGTTCATCTGCACTTCATTACGTCCTTCTGTCAAATGTCACTGGGGGCATAGAAATGACTATACCATGTCTATCACAGAATCACAGAATGGTTGAGGTTGGAAGGGACCTCTGGAGGTCATCTGGTCCAATGCCCCTGTTCAAGCAGGGCTACCTAGAGCCAGTTGCCCAGGACCATGTCCAGATGGCTTTTGAATATCTCCAAGGACGAAGACTTCACAACATCCCTGGGCAACCTGTGCCAGTGCTCAGTCACCCTTACAGTACAAAAGTGTTTCCTGATGTTCAGGCTATCCTTCAATTGTAGACAAAGATAGAATAAGACAATTGAGTAGACATTAAGACAAATTCTGACTAGAAATGAGACGCCAGCTTTCTCAATGAGTTAAATTAACTACTGGAAAATATAATTTGGAGACTGGGAATTGGGTGAAGGCAGAAGAGGAGTTTTCATACTTCCAGGAGATTTGTCTCCTCAGTAAGCACCTGTCTGTCATGGGCAAAGCAGTCTTGACTTGAAGAATGTCACTCAATTTTAATGTACTGGCAATTAACATAATACCCAAATTAAGTAAAAGTTTGAGAAACAATTAAACACTTAAGGAAAACACTTCCCCTCACCTTTCCCAGGCTCAACTTTAGTCTAAACACCTTTCCTCCCCCCTTCCTAGTATCCAGTCCCATTGTTTGCACCACACATTACACTCAGTCCCTTTGGTGAGGCAAAGGGCAGCATAGGAGGCTGGGGTCAGCATGTAGTGATTTCTCTCTGCTGCTCCTTGTTTCTTACTCATTTCATCCTTCCCCTAGCAGCTACCACCCTTTGTTTAATATGTTTGAGCAGAGGCACCGTATGCTCTTCTGGTTGTAGTTTTGGCACACAGTGAGGCATCATCCATTGCCAAGCCAGCTGGAACCAGCTGTAGCTGGTACAGGCCACTTCATGGCCTCCTGCCACACGCATTAGAAATGCGTGTTTCTCCTCATTGACTATAAAAGTGGGTTTTATCGTGTAACTTGATTGTAGGCACTTGTGCTATGCATCTCCTTGTAGCTAAAATAAACCTTGCTATTGGAGTCTTTTACATGAAAACAATGGTTTTGTTCTGACACACATGCTGATTCAGCCAAAAAATAATGGTCTGTATGGAAGAATACTGGATGAAGTTCCCTGGTAATTGCTACACAAGTCAGACAACTGTAGCCCCTTCTAGCATTAAAGTCTACGAAAGGCTCTTACAACTGATTTCTCTTCACTCACTAATGCTAGCCTGAAGATTTGACAGTGCTGCTTCTGCATTTCATTCTTTAATAGTATCTTATCAATCTTGAATATCTGTCACTAGAAAATAGCAAGAACCAGCACTACTGGGACTAGAGCTGGCTTCCAAAATAATTTCATAGAATTTAAAATCTACAGTTAAATCATCTGCCCTGGCTTCTTTCAAGTCACACACTATGAAAGCCCCCATGTCGAACACAGAGACCTCAGTTAAGTTAGAGTTTGAAATTCCTGAAAAACAAAAGGAAAAAACCAGCACCAAAAAAAATCATGAGTTTTGAAGTGATGGGCTATAAATTAGGTAAGAAAGGACTCCACTGCTAGCAGCTGAATTGTCCCCTCTACTGGAGAGGAATGGTAATCTGCACATCATGCAGTACGGCAGTTTTACTTTTCTCTCTGACTATGGCTATGACTGGGTACAGGAAGTGGCTGGCACTGAGCAAGTACAACTCATACAGAGGGCACAACATGCCTACTGTGTTACAGTTTCACCAGCCTCCCGGTGGAGGAAGGAGGACTACTGCTAGTCGGATCACCCAGTCCTGCTCTGCTTGAGCTCTGGAGGCACTACAGTTGTACAAATGAAACCAGCTCTTGTCAAGTGAGGCCATGGCTTGCTTGCAATGGTTGATTTACTTTTTGAAGAAATACCACCTTTCCTAAGCTTGTCTACAGTGTTGGTTTGAGGCATCATAAGGAGCTGAATTTAATTTCATGTTTTTTGTGGCAGGTTGCAGTCAAGTGAGTGGACGTCTTCCTTAAGTGCTAGCATTGATATGATTCCAAGTCATGAACACTCTTTGCTGATTGACTCCATGGATAATAATTTCAGCAAAGTAAGAATTTACATTCACAGCTGTCAATGATGTGAGCCCTGGCTGATGCAAGAAAATGTGAAATGAAAACTGCGAACCTATAGCAGTTTAATCCTTCTGAAGGCACATTTAAATCTGTTTGGGTTTGTGTAGGTTTCTGCTCTTGTCTTGCTCTGCCTTCCATGCCAAAAGCCACGTATTGTTTTGTTCGTGGCTCTGCTATAGTCTGCATAAGCAGACTAAATTTCAGAGGTCACTAAAATGTAGGCCAGCATTGTCTGTGCCTAAAATGTAGTCCCAGGTTCCTTGTGGAATATTCAAGGCCTCAGTGGTGAGCAAATAGGCAAAGTCTGTGCAAACAATATGCAATCTCATGCATAAGAAGTATACGTGTTACTGGCCCTAGCAGCTGCAATGCCTGAAGAGTCTGCCCTTTCGTTTAGCAACCACCTCAGTTTTTCCTTACTCGTTGTCTTTTAAACCTGTGTCAGTCAGGCTGGGGGCCTAAGTGGAGAGCTGCTTTTTCACTGTACTGAATGACAGCCTGGCAGTCACCTGTCCTGTTTTGCTCAAGGATTAAGCCCTGATGAAGAGTTTCCCCTCTGGTTTCTTCAAGACATGGGGGTGGCGCTCTCAAGAGCGGCATCAGCAGAATTATAGCAGAAACCGTAACTGGATGCTACTCTGTGCTCACACTTGGGGTTTGTTACTAGAATAGACAGTTTCTTCTTTCTACTGGAACTTTGCCAGTAGATGTTACGTTGTCTGAGGACTCCTGTAAGAGCTCCTGTAGAGTAAGGTCACTCTACAGCAGCTTGTTCAACAGCTTCAGAAGTCCTTTCAGCTGCAAGGGTGAAAGAATGCAACAAATAAATAATAATTTTCTTCTTCTAGGCCAGAGAGTGAATCAGGATTCCTAGAAGCTTGAGGCTCTGGCAGAAAATGACCATTGATCCATTTGTTTATATTTCATTTGGAGGGGCTAAAAATTCGTGGGGACCAAATGTTAGAGGGAGATGTTCTGCATTCTGTTGCCCTTTCTCAAGCAGAATTGGAGAGAGCTGGTTCATGAGAAACATGCCCAGAGCAGGGGAAGGGGAATATTTCACTGAGGATTGGCTCTAGAGGTCGAATCTGACAGTGGAATGGGTTTGGGAAGGTTCATGCTCATTAGCTTAAACTTATCTTCATGGTCTGGAGAGCTCTGGGTGAAGGCAGTTGGGGACATATCCATTCCTGGTACTGACTGGTCTCTCTTTTACTCTTCCAGACTCGGAATATCCTTGGACTACGACGCCTGTTACGCTCTCTCTTCCATTCCCGGACCCACTTGCCTCTGCTAGTCGCCATGTATCTGCTTGCTCTCCATGTCCTGCTGTTCCTGTGCTTTACAGGCCACCTATGAACAGGAATAACAGCCTTTTATTGAGCCACAATCCTCTGTGTAGTCCCTGGGCCTGCATTCCCTATCGACAGGGTAGCACTTCACCCAGCTGCCGCCTTTTTCCAAATCAGCCCTTAAGGAGCAGCTGCACCTGGCAACTTGCACCTAGATTGCTTGCTGTCTAAGTATGCAGCAGCCAGTGCTGATGCTTGGGATCTGTTTCCAGGACATCTGCCATTCCTTCGGTGTTTTTAAATGAGTGGTACATTTTCTGAGCCAGGGTCCTCACACTAGAAGCTTCAAGGACAGCATCTGTTCCTGTACCTGGAGGTAGCACCACTCATTTTATATAGTATTGTGCTGTGGTAGGAATAAGAAAAATATTCTTGAGTTGCTGCAGTACTTCAACACTTCTAGGAACTGCAGGATCTTCCCCCTCTTAGACTGAATCAGTGAGTTGGTTTGGGGAAGCCTTGTAGCTAGATATAAGAAAGAGAAGCTTCTTCCCTTTCTTGCATCCCTTAGATTTGATCTGTGGCTCAGCGCTGTTTGAAATGCGTATCCTAAGGAAGTTGTGGACACTTTAAGGAACATGAGTTGAATTTCAAAATCACGTTTCCTGCTCAGTTGCATCTCCTGTTGAAGAAAGGCCAAAATTAGTATATCTGGACCTGCTGAGCATTCCATTTAAAAACAGTCATATGTCTGCCTTGACAAGCCTGTAAAATAATGTCAGTAATTTAGTTATTGAAAAGGAATAGGAAACAAGAAACTCTTTAGCTCTAAGTTAATAACCTTGCTGTTTATAGCATTTGTGCACCTTGCACGATGGAAGGTGCTTGCATACCTCTTGAAAGAAGAGCAGCCATGCTCTTGCATTCTCATCCACTGAACCATTGTCACAAGCTTAAACCTGTACAGGCTGTGTTGAAGGATTCCATAACGTGGTATGTGGGCCCAAATCAAAGGCAGAAGCTCCAAAAATAAACTGTCCCCCCTACGCTGAGGAAGGGACTAGTGTTCTGAAACCTTCTGGCATCTCTGCTTTAGGAAAAGCCTGTTGTAGAAAGCTAGTGCTGGTCATTGGACTTGTTTGAATCTAAAGCAGACTGATGCAGATGGACTTGATCTTATAGGATATATGGAAAGCTGTGTTTTCTAAAGTACCCCTGAATATGTCCTGGAGTTGAAACTGCCTTCTTCCAAAGGGAGAATGCTGAATGCAAAGAAGATAGTTCCAGTCGAGTTCCCTGTCAGAGACCAAGTGGTCGTTCTGTTCAGAGTACTTGCCAGAAGGATTGTATCGGCCTCTTGCTAGAGTATAACAGTCACATTTTTCCCATGGGAAAGAGGTAGTTCTTTTGATATTGCTGGTAAACTAAGATTCTCTAGCCAGTGAACAAAGCCTGTTTGAGGATGTATTGGTTTCATCATGGTAGCTAAAATAATTGGATCTCTGGCGGGTCCGGAACATTGGCACTATCTATCCATTTGTGCACTACCCTTGATTATCTGCGTGGACTTCCTCAACTAGATAAAATTCAGTGACCAAATACTTTGCCTATAGCTTCCTGGGGCATGTGCTCCTGTATATATAATAAAGATTATTTTTCAGATGGAATTTTTGTAATGTTGTCATGTAAATGTCAGAGGTCTCTTGACGGTATAGTGCTGCTGTAGCATACCTTTTCCAGGACCACCATGGGACCGTAGGTAACTTTTGTGTACGCTTTCTTGTACGTTGATTGCGGAAGCTCTGTTTGTTCCTATCATTTGAATGCCTAGGGAGATGACCTTTTTCCCCAGTCTTGCTTCTCTCAGCCTTTTTCAGCTTTTGCTGTGATGACAAAAGAAGGAAATAGCACTTTCATAGTGAAAGCAATTCCAGTAAAACAAGATCTGCTTGGGTTTACTTTTCTTTGCATTTAGGCACCTTTGACTGAACATTGCACCCTGTTGGAATTGTGCGACCCCAGGAAAGACACAGGAGTTAGCAACAGCAAGCTGGAAGCATGCTGCTAACTTAGATGGGGCTAGTTAAAACGTAACGTCCTCTTCCAACTTTCTGTAGTCAAAGAAAGGTACCTTTGTTCATATTCACCACTGCAATCCACTACCACCATTAGAACAAAAGCTAGTAACGGGGTGTTGTAAGACCATAGACAATGTTTCCACTCTATTTAATAGGAGGAAGAATTACAAGCAAAGTACATTTCCTTAAAGCCCATGATGCAAGTTTTTCTGAACTGAAATAAGCTTCTGCTGGTTCAGAGACATTTAAATATTTTATACCTTCAGATGGAACAGTTACATCTTAGATTAAATATATAAATAAATAAAATAAAACCTCAGAAGGAACTCCTGATCCAATAGTGTGATCAAACAGCTTTGTGGCATGAAAGATGTGGCGTTTTAGCTGATGTTTCCCGTTTCAGACATTTCAACTTTCTGTTTTTTCTCTGTTTGATGGACTTGTCCTGCTTATTTTTTTTGATCTATCTGCAATAGAGTCTGAGAAGGAGATCAACCAACGGAGCTGTGCTCTGCCATCTCTGGTACACATAAGCCAGTTCAGCATGGCCACTACTGAGGCAGGTCCAGGATCTGTGATTGTGCCAGGAGGAAGGCAGTGTTACAAGGGATAGGGAGGAGTGGAAGCCGGTTACTGCGTGGACCTGTAAGAAGAACCCCTCCTTACCCTTTCAGCTACCTTTACAGAATAGGTATAAGGCTCTGGGTATGGTAGGCAAAGTGCATGATGAGATAGAAGAGGAGGAACCTATGCGAGTACTCAGTGAGCCAACTAGGAAAGATGCCCTCCTAGACTTGTTTGTGAATAGAGAAGGGCTCATGGCTCATGTGATGGTAGATGGCTGTCTTGGCCACAGTGATCATGAAATGATTGAGTTTAAATTTTTTGGTGTAATGAGAAAAAAGGTCAGCAGAGTTGCTACCCTGGATTTCAAGACAGCAAACTTTAAGCTATTCGGGGAGCTACTTAGCAGTGTCCCCTGGGAATCTGCTTCTGAGGCCCTGGGAGTCAGCGAGTGCCGGTCAGTTTTTAAGAAGCACCTTTTAGAAGCACAGGAGCAGACAATGCCACTGTGTCGAAAGTCAAGGGAGTGGGGCAGAAGACCAGCTTGGCTGAACAGGGAACTCCTCATGGAGCTCAAGGGGAAAATGGAATTGTACAATCTCTGGAAGCAAGGTCAGGCTTTGCAGGAAGATTACAGAGCCGTGGTTCGCATACACAGGGAGAAGACATGAAAGGCCAAATCTCAAGAGTTGAAACTGGTCAGTGTTGTGTCAGACAACAAGGCTTTTTAAAGTATATTAATAGCAAGAAAACGTCTAAAGAAAACATTGAAGCAGTTCTTGTTGATGATGGTCACGTGACTAACAGGGATGAAGAAAGAGCTGAGGCGCTCAGTGCTTTTTTTGCCTCAGTCTTTAATAATATTCATAGACCTCGGGCTGCCCAGTCCCCTGAGTCAGAGGACCATGAGTGCGGGAAGTGCCTTTCCATTTGTGCACACTGAAATTGTAAGGGACCAGCCGTACCAGCTGAATGTTCACAAGTCCATGGGGCCTGATGGGATTCACCCCAGAGTACTGAAGGAGCTAGCGGATGTTATGGCAGGACCCCTCTTGATCATCTACCAAAGGTCTTGGGAGTCTGGGGAGGTCCCCTCCGACTGGAAGCTAGCCAACATTATTCCAATTTACAAGAAGGGCATGAGAGAGGACCCAGGAAACTACAGACCTGTTAGTCTAACCTCAGTTCCTGGAAAAATTATGGCAAAGATCATACTGGGTGCTACTGAAAGACATTTAAAGAACAATGCAATCATTAGGCACAGTCAATATGGGTTCACAAAAGGCAAGTCCTGTTTAACTAATTTGATATCCTTCTATGATAAAGTCACCCACCTAGTGGACCTAAGGAAGGCAGTGGATGTAGTTTTTCTCGATTTTAGTAAGGCTTTTGATACCGTCCCTCACAGCATCCTTCTGGACAAGTTGTCCAACTGTGACATGATCAGGTATGCAGTGTGTTGAGTGAAGAACCAGCTGAACGGCAGGGCTCAAAGGGTTGTAGTGAATGGGGCTGCACCTGGCTGACAACCAGTCATCAGTGGTGTTCCTTAGGGCTCAATCCTAGGGCCAGTTCTGTTCAATATTTTTATCAGTTATCTGGATGCAGGAGTTTGCTGGCGATAAAATAAAGTAGGAGGTGCTGTTGATTCTCTCGAGGGACAAGATGCCTTGCAGAGGGATCTAGACAGACCGGAGCATTCGGCAATCATCAAGGGCATGAAATTTCACAAGTCCAAATGCTGGATTCTGCATCTGGGACGGAGTAACGCTGGGCACAAGTATAAATTGGGAGAGGAGTGGCTGGGGAGCCGCCCTGCAGAAATGGATCTGGTCAGCAGCAGGGTCAATAGGAGCCAGCAGTGTGCCCTGGCAGCCCAGAGGGCAAACTGCATCCTGGGGGGCATCAAACAGCACAACCAGCCGGTCAAGAGAGGCGATTATCCCACTGTATTTAGCGTTGGTGCGGCCTCAGCTGGAATACTGTGTGCAGTTCTGAGCCCTACCATTTAAAAAGGATGCTGAGGTCCTTGAATGCATCCAGAGGAGGGCAACAAAGCTGGTGACAGGGCTGGAAGGCATGTCCTCTGAGGAGCGGCTGAGGATTTTTGTCTGGTTTGTCTAGTTTGGAGAGAAGGAGGCTGAGGAGCGACCTCATTGCTCTCTGCAGCTTCCTGAGGAGGGGATATGGAGAGGGAGGTGCGGATCTTCTCCCTGGGATCCAGGGTCAGGACTCCTGGGAATGGTTCAAAGCTGCATCAGGGGAGGTTCAGACTTGACAATAGGAAGCATTTCTTTACCAAGAGGGTGGTCACAGACTTGAAGAGGCTTCCTGGGGAGGTGGTCGATGCCCCAAGCCTGGCAGTGTTTAAGAGGGATTTGGACAATGCCCTTAATAACGTGCTCTAACTTTTGGCCAGCCCTGAAGTGGTCAGGCAGTTGGACTAGATGATCATTGTAGGTCCCTTCCAACTGAACTATGCCGGTCTGTTCTATTCTAAGCCCTGTATATCTTTCCATTTTGTCAAATAGAAATGACTAGTCTAGGAGCTTTTCTTGCTTTACTTCACTCCTTCAGAAAGGAAGTTATTTTGGTTTGAGATGTTTATCTAGTGTCAAACTAGTGTGATTTATGCTACTCATTCCAAAATTATGCACTTCCTACCAGTAAGCAAAGTACCAAAGAGCCTGATCTGTAAGTGCTTAGGATTCTGTAACTACATGCTTTCCATCTTCCTAGTTCAAGCTATTTTTTTTTTCTGGTCCTGGAAGAGCTTTCATGTATGTATGTATATATGTGTGCGTCTGTGTCTATGTGTGTTTATATATATTTTTAATTGTGCTGTAAAGTACTGAGTCAAATTTCGTAACAAGGTCTGTAAGCAGTAACTTGCTTTCTTTGGATCTCATTGTAATTGTCAGGCCCAGGGCCTTCAGCCTTTTAACTTCTTTGTACTTTTATGGCAGAATGATTTTTTGGAAGAGATGAAAATGGAGATCACAATCTGGTTTTGCACACTAAGAAAAGTAATTGTGCCCCATCAAGTGCTACTCATGGAGTCAGCAATTTGTATCCTGGGTATACACCTTGTCAGCATCGCAGAGCGCAGGCAGCGTGCAGGGAACCGCAGCGCACTAGGGCAGGTTTTGGTACTCGTGCCTTGAGCAGAGCTGGGGGCTGGGACGCAGGAAGTGAAGACAGCTGAAGTTAGAACAGGAACTCGGAGCACACAGCAGTCCAAAAGCTGTCGCTAGCAACAGGTGCCGGAGCAAAAAGCAGCAAGTTTGCCACCAGGAGCTGGTGAACCTTTTAAGGTAAGAAAGCTGAGTGGGTTTTGAGAGTGGAAAGTGAGAAACAACAACAAAAAATGTAGGGTTTTGGTGGGCAAAGAGAACTTCTTGACCCAGCATGTGTGAGCTGATAGTGCTCGGCATTTGCTTCTCAGTCTGTTCTTTGATCATCATTGTTGCTTTTGTGTTTGAGGCTCTGAAGAACCGCATTTCCGAATCAACCAGCATGACTGTGCTAAGTGTGGTAGCCCTGTATTTGTGCTGTAGTGGATGCTTTCAAGGGACAAGCTAATGGGACAAACTAAACGGTTGAGATGCTACTCTGGCTGATATTCCTCATTAATAGAGGGTGTCTGGAGCCTTGTGGTGTGATTACAGTCTGTGGCTTGTCAAGGTTCCCAAGATGCATGGTGGGTGGCTTTGGAGAATAGGTGGTCAAGAACCATTTACAGCAGGATTTAAACCCCTGAACCACCTGCATTTGAGCTAGCTGCTCAATCAGCTGCCCTGTCGAACGGCGCTGTGCTAGCTGGCTGTTGCTGCTGTTTTATCATTAACAAAAATGAGCCACAAACTTTAAAAATCTTTGGAGTGAGAGATGCTAATACATTAGGGAGGGGAAAAGGAAATGAAAGGTATTGTTAGATTGTGCTATGTCGTCCACATGAGCCTTCCTGCTTCCCCTGCTTCTATTTGCAATTAGCTATATTCAGTTTGTCATAAGATTACTGTCAGTGCACGCAAGCACAGCTGAGTAGTCACAGACCTGCTGTGTTCTGGAGTACGACAACTATTTGGCTTTTGTTTAACAAAAGAGACTCATCCCTGCTGCGCTCTTTTAGTTTCTGTTGTCTTTGCCCCCGGTCTTACAGTGCTGATTCTCTAGACAACCGGTAAGGGCAGCTTGAAACAACAGAACAGCGTGCGCCATACTGAACCGGACGGTTATTCACTGAACAGCTTTTTGTGTTGGACAATTCATTACTTGTTCAGCATAAACATTTTGCTTGCACAGAAAGCAACTGTCCTGGGCACTTGGGGCCGGTTTGTAAGCTACTGTATGGTTGTGGGATTGAGGGGTTAGTGCTGTTGAGAAGCATTTAATAAAAGCGTGCTGTTAAATGAGGATCCATCGCAAAGCAGTTCTCTTCCCTCCTGTTGGTTCGTTCACAGGCTTATGTGATGTTTGCGGTGATGCGAGACAGGGCTCGGCAGCCCAGTCTTTGCTGCACATTCTGTTCAGTCCTTCTCTGACCCAGTGAGAAGCTGCTTTGGGCAACAGTAAGAACAGTTTGGGGCTTCTCGACACCACGAGCAGTAATGGGTGGTGGGACGTGAGAACTCTGCTGAGAATGATTGCTCTGTTGTGTAGGGGCAGGCAACCCGTGTAATCTTCCTTCTGTCTCTCATTTTGTAGAAACTATGATGTTTGGGAGGGGCTTTTTCATCATCTTTTTTCACAGTCACCTTGAAAATGAAATGTAGGCGTTTTAGATTTCACATAACTTTTATTTAACTTCCTCTTCCTGGGCCTGTCACTTCCTCCAGTCCTCTTTGGACAGCCTGTACCAGCCGCACCACCGCAGCTTCAGCCTTTTCAGCCCTGCACACTTAATGATTTTAGCCCCGTTTCCTCTTTTTACCATATGACAGACATAAACACCACACAGCATACTGTACCAGCACTGTCAGACCAGCACACAGCTTTTCTCTGAACCTTCCCTAGCCCACTAGGCAATAACTAAAAAGTTAGAAAACAGACACGAGACTTCAGGGGTCCAGCCTCAGGTAAATGAGCATTGTATCATGGCGGCAGCGCACGCCACGGTCTCTGGTGGTGTGCCATGGCTGTGCTTCACAGAAGGGAGGTTAATGCAGGGAACAGCCCCCCACAGTACAGAAAATTAATGTTTGTTGGAAAAGCAGAATCTTGTAGTTGGATGCTAGCACTAATTTACATTAAAATAAGGTGTGCATTTTAACTGTAGAGTCAGTGTGCTTGAAGACTGTGGTTTACACTTAAAATCCCTGTGTGTTTTGCTGAAAGAGGAGCTGAGGCTCAAGGGTAGCTATTCTGGGGTGCCCTGTGCTGTATGAGGGACCGAGAGATCAGCAGGGCAGATGGCCTGCAAGGGTCCCTTCCAGCCCGAGTTACGCCATGACTGCTGTGGTCCGACGTGCCCGTGCCACGTGCTGGGCTCTGAGTGATGCTGTGTCCTCCTTGCGCAGATGTGGAAAGCAGTCGTGGGACATGACGTGTCAGTGAAGGTTGAGGCTCAGGGAGACGACTGGGACACTGACCCTGATTTCGTGGTGAGTGTCTGGTGTGGTAATCCGTAATATTGGTGATGGTGGTGGTGGTGTGAAGGGTTCACTGGCCCTAGGCATATGCTAGTCAACTGGGCCGGAGCACGGGGTGAGGCATGGCACGCAGCACCGCTGGCTGTGCTGGATCAGCCAAGTCCCACCAACCCCTCGCAGGTCCTGTCAGGTCATCTGTCTAAGCCATTTCTGACCCATATCTATGTTTAGTCTCCAGAACTTCCTCCATCAGTGTACCCTGCATCTGACTACAAGTAATACCACTTCAGGCGTATAGAATATCTAGTTTCTTTTAAACCTGCTCCCTGGTAACTTCACTGAGTCCTCCCCACAACTTATGTTGCAAGAAATAGCCAAGACACACATTTTCGCTTTCCCACACTGTGTGTAATTTTACAGGATTCCAGCATTGCCCTCAGTTGTCTTTTTTCCAGATGGAAGAATCCTACTCTCTTTACAGTCACCTTGTGCAGATGCAGCCCCATGCCTCTAAGGTCTTGCTTTCTATCTAGTCCAATTCTCTAGGCGAGATGGTGAGAGAATAGAAGGACTCAGCCTGTGGGAACCCCATGCAGTGTCATGATTTTCGTTTTCTATTTGATTCTCTCTTCGTTTCCTAGTAAATTACTCGCACTTTAGCTCTTTGGCCAATTCTGTATTTGCTGCTCTTCTACATAATTGCACATAATTCCATATTTTGTACTCCTTCCTGAATGGTAAATATTTTGGAAGCATCGTTGTGCAGATATAATTAGGATTTTTTTTTTTCCACATGCTTTACTTTTGTACTTATTAACACTAACCATCATTTACAATTTTATCACCCGCTAATTTGGCATCACAAGATTTTTCTGTACTGCTTTGTCTCCTGTATTTGGTTAACCTGAACAGTCCCTTTACTATCTCAAGACATTGACATCGCATTCTTCATACCCTTTTTCTAAACCTCTTAGGAGCACACAGTATAGCAGAAGTCCTGCTCCTCCTGGCACCAAGGAGTGCCAGCCATGCTTCACAGCCTCAGGTCTCTCTGAGCTCTGCTGAGTTTTTGGTTTCCTTTCCAGATAGTTTCTTGACGGACAGATTCTTCTGTTACACAAGAGTCCTATGTTTCTGAGGTTCAGTCTTGCCTAGTTATTTCCAGTAAGAAATTCTGGTTTGGCATAGAAAAGCAAGTCCCCACCCTCAAAGTTCCAAATTATTAATGTTTAAAAAAAAAATCTATGCCGTCAAGATTTTTTTTGTTTGTTTTTACTTGATTTCTTCTGTTTGTGGCAGCATTTAAAATAAGCCTGAACAGAATAAGACTTTGTATTATTTTTTTATTCCATTTCGTATATACATATTTTTAGCTTTACCTTGTATTAGGAACGAATTTATTGATGCTTCAATTTATCAAATACATGTTCAGACCTTCCAAAATGAAGACAAAACAAGTGCGGCCATAGCAAAGCTGAGGCAGAACAGCGGACCCCGAGTGAAACGCTCACTTAACTGCTCTTCGAATATTTTCCTAAAGAATTAATTTCCACAGCGTTTTCGTTGGCTCGCTTCTCCCGGAGGAGGAAGGACGGGGCTTCCCGCAGCCCCGCGCCCTGCCCGGCGCCCGGCCCTGCCGGACGCCAGCAGCGGGCGAGGATGGGGCGCCGGGACCCCCGGCCGCCCCCGCCGGGCCTTGCCCGCCGCCCCCCTCCCGTCCGCGCCCAGGAGCCGCCCTCGTCCCTTCGCCCGCCGCGGCCCGGCGGAGCTGCACCGAGCGCCGTCCTGCGGGAGGGCGGCGGGCGGCCCTCGGGGGGCCGGGGGACAGAGCCCCCTGCCTCCGGGCGGGCGGGCCCCGCCTGCCGCTGACGGCTGCGCTTGGCTCTGCAGAACGACATCTCCGAGAAGGAGCAGCGCTGGGGAGCCAAAACCGTCGAGGGCTCCGGACGCGCAGAGCACATCGAGTGAGTGCGGCCCGGCGGGGCGCAGGGGGCAGCGGGCGGGCGGCTGGGGAGCGGGGCCTGCGGCCGGGCCGTCGCGGCCGCCACGTCCCGTCCGGGAAGCGGCAGCGCCGGCCGAAACCAGCCAAATAAGGGCCTGTGCGCGGCGGGGCGCGGCCGGGGCGGAGCGGCCCGCGGCGCCGCGGGGGGCGAGAGGGGTTTCCCGGCGGGGCGGGCTGCCGGGCGGCTGCCGTCCCGCTGCCCCCCGCGGGCCCCTCTGCTCGGGCCGCTCCTCCGGCCCACGGGCTACCGCTCCGGCCCCAGAAGGCAGCGGGGGGGCCGGGGAGTGGAGACCTCACCCCGGGCGAGGAGCGCCTGGGGCTGCACTGCCGCCCGCCCGGGGCTGCAGCCTGCCCTCCTGGGCTCTGCCGGCTGCGTCCAGGCTCTTGGTTTGAGATGCTGGTGTTGCACCAGAGGCAAAACTCACAGGCTGCCTGTCGTGCAGCGAGGGGTTAACTTTCAAGTACTTCCAGACAGCGGCTGTCCCTGTGGCAAAGACCTCCTCCTGCTTCCCAGTCCAAAGCTTCCCTGGGACATCCCAGTACTGCCCTGCATAGCGTGGCTAGCGCAGCACGCAGAAAAAGGAAAGCGTGGGCTCCTGGTGAAGACGGGGTGCAGCCCTGCATGTGGGCTGCAGGGTGGGGGCTAGATGCACCGCTGAGCCTACTGCTCTGGGTCCTTTGCCAGCCCCCTGGGTAGCATCATCTCCTGCCACAGTGCAGCGGCTGCACGTGTGTGCCTACCACACAGAGGGGCCCGGCGTGGACACGTGGTGGCAGCTGGCAGTGGGTTTATGTCCTGCTCTGTGCTGGGCTCTGGCTGGTACAGTGGCACAGAGATACTGCATGGGTCTGCACAGTCCCACAGTGACTCACCCTGACTCTCTCTGTCTCATCAGCATCCATCAGCTGAGGAACAAGGTGTCCGAGGAACATGAGGTCATCAAGAAGAAGGAGCTCGAGACTGGCCCCAAGGCCTCCTATGGCTATGGGGGCAAATTTGGAACAGAGCGGGACCGAATGGATAAGGTAACAGTTGTGGAGGGCTTCCTTGGGCCCCAGTGGAAAAGTCTTTTTCTCATAAAGGAAAGAGCATCCCTGTCTTCTGGCCTGACCTTGAAGGGAGAGAATGGAGAGCTGGCATCGCTGCGCAGATTCAGACGTGTCTAGCTAGCCCTTAATCTGTCTCCAGTGTCTGTTTGAACCTATTTGTAGAATTTGTCTCTACAATTTCCTTGCAACACTCCCCTTAGCTGTGAAGAATGATTTTCTGTGGCTTGTTTCAGACCTGCTGCATAACAATTAAATTAGGTGCCTTCCTACCTGTGCTTGGAGAACTAATGAATAATAATTCTCTCCTCACATTCTCCATTACAGACCTCTGTCGTATCTTCCAAGGAGGAAGCCCTAGCTCATATTCTCTGTTCTCACATCAAATCTGTTTTGTTTTCTGATAATCATAACCACGCTTCTTCCTATACCTTTCAGCATTTAATGCTTCTTTTTTTTTTCAGATGTGAGATGATAGGATTGCAGTAGTATGCAATATTTAGGGTCACTGTGGGTGTGCATGATACCAGGATGGCAGGGTGAGAAACAGACATTTCCAGGAGGCCAAAATGGAGCAGCCATGCTCAGACCCTTCTGCCAGAGCAGAGTGAGGATGTTTTTGTTGAGCAGCTCCTCGACCTTCTTCTGGTCTTACCAGGATTTTGCAAGTGTTCAGCCTCTGGCTCTTCTCTTGCTGAGTGTGTGCAGTTCCTGGTCACACCACCTCCTGCGGGGAGCAGCAGAACCCTGGCCTGGCCTGTGGTAGGCGTAAAGGGTGATCCCAGCCAGCTCTGCTGACCCTTACTCTCAGACACAGAAAATAAGGAGCAGGTGCCAGCCATGCTGCCTGTGGGTTTTCAGTTGTGCATGCCTATCCACACTTTTCTCCTCAGTTTCCCCATGTGATTATCCACCACTCTACTTCACTGGCATTTGGGAGCAGTAGGTATTCAGCATCCCACAGTTTGCATGATGAGCTGGCAGTGGGGCCGGTTGTGTGGGATGGCTGCCCTTGAAGCTGCATCACAGGTCACAGAGCATAGCTGGTATTGGCAAAGGCTGTGCGGAAGGCATCGCCACCGCCAGCACGGTCGGTTTGGACCTGTCACCTCGTGGCTGCAAGCATCTTGGCAGCAGGGCAGAGCAACCGTGTGGTGCCTATGTCTGTCCACCCTGCCAGTCTGACCATGGGTGCTCATGTCATGCTGTCTCTCTTCCAGTGCGCAGTGGGCCACGAGTACATTGCTGATGTTGGGAAGCACTCCTCGCAGACGGACGCAGCCCAGGGCTTTGGGGGCAAGTATGGAGTCCAGCGGGACCGAGCTGACAAGGTGTGTTGGACAGGGCAGCTGAAATACGTACTTGCGGCCTGTGCTCAGTGCTGCCCCTAAAACACTATGCTACATTTAGGATTGTGGCTGCAGTTTTCAAAGTGCTGGTGGGTGCAGGTCTAGGCATGCCGTGCATCACAGTCTCCACTGAAGCACGCAGCTCATCTCCTCATCTCCAGGACAATGACTGATGACAAATTGCAGGGCCCTTGTGAAGAGTAACTCTCTGGTGTGCATTAACGTGCTTGCGCTGCCCTATCCAGGCAGCACTGTGTTTGTCTTGGGGGCTGTGGTGTTTTGCATCTCCGAACCACTAAGCTCTGCCATGCCCAGTGACTGGCCGTGGCAGGACTGGATGGGGACAGCAGGATGCCGTCCCTCCCGTGCACATCCTGGTGTCAGACGCTGCCCAGCTGCCGTGCCTGCTGACAGGGTGTGGGGTCAGGATTGTGACCCTCTTACCTGGAGTACATGGGCTCTTGTGAGGGCCCGTTCCGGGGCATGCTGCCACATGGACAGCAGGGACGGTGTGAGAGGCTGAGGAGGCCTGTACCAGCCGAGGAGTGGCCAGGTGCCTGCATGTTGCGGCACAAGATAGGGAGTCCCAGCCCGGCCCCTGGAGGAGGGAGGGTGAGACCCCGCTTGGCCCTCGGGATGACTGACATTCTTCCCCTTCTTGTTCCAGTCAGCACTGGGCTTTGAATACAAGGGTGAGGTGGAGAAACACTCGTCCCAGAAAGGCAAGTCCATGGGCACGTGTGGCCCCTTGACACTTTGCCCAGCTTCTCTTCTGCTCCCAGTATCCTGTGCTGTCTGCTGTGGCACAGGCTCCTTTGTTAGCCCCCTCCTGTCACTTGTTTCAGATTCCTGTTCCCAGTCAGGCACCCGTGCGGCCCCATTCCCTGCTGTCCTATCACCACCCTTCTGTTGTACATTCCGCTTGTCTCTATGTTTTGCTTTGACGGAATCCACGTCATGGCTGAGCAGAGAAGACCCCCCCCACACACACCCAATGGATAGCTGATGCTCCCTTTCTTCTAAAAGTCCTTCTGAGCAACTGCTCCAGAGGGAACCCAAGCACTGTAGGACATGAGAAGCGATTTCTGAAAAAGCGGCATATAAGAAAAGACACAACAATGGATATGGAAACAAAGGCCTATACAGCACCCAAACTTGTGCAGAATTCTGGAGATGAT
Source organism: Nipponia nippon (assembly GCF_047370975.1). Lineage (NCBI taxonomy): Eukaryota > Metazoa > Chordata > Aves > Pelecaniformes > Threskiornithidae > Nipponia > Nipponia nippon. The sequence continues at coordinate 177,004 of NW_028262347.1, forward strand.
TCAGTCAAACTTTGACATATACATACAAGCAGCTATATTCATTAAGAGCATTGCAAGAACTGAAACTAAAGATATTTTAAATACTCTGCAACCAAGAGAAGGTGAGAGGCAAGATCTGTTACTGTTTCAGATAAATGTGCGGAATACTGCATTACCAAGAAAAGAAGAACTGAATCATGTTCGTTGCAGAGGAAACTATAAAAGAAGGAAGATGTTCTGAGGCATTCTTGGTTGATCTTAAATCAATGAATCACATGCAGTTGTGCTACATTAACATATTCCTGTATAAGAGATTGTATACTAGATTGTAGACACAGAAATTCATCAGGCTGTGTAAAACCACAGAAATCGCTCAGGACAAAATGAAAATGTTAGAAATAGGGTAAGGTGTTTGGATTGTTTTTCATGAAAATGTGTCCACACTGGAAACTCCAGCATCAAGGTAATTGCTCTATTTGCTGAAAACAGCATCCTAAAAGGTCCATTTCATAATGGCCTAATGGGTGAATAATAGTTTATTTGAGATAAGTTTAAGAAATTTCTAGGACTTACAGATTCATCCTTAAGTGACTGAGCTTCTATGAAACAGAGAGCCATTCTTGAATACAAAATGTTTTCATGCATATTTCTCTAGATCACAGTCTTCATGGATTGATTGGGTTGAATTTGCTGGAGAAGCCCCAACTCATTCCTGTGAAATGCAGACCTGTAAGAACAGGGTCAGGGAACAACAAAATGTAACTGTGATTTAATCCTTCTGAAGGGTAGGATTTGGAAACAGCTGGCAGACCAGGTCTCTTGAAGGAAAGTGTCTATATACAGCCAGCAGCTAGGACAGAGGCTGACATTTCCTAGGACATCAGCCAATAATAACAAGGTAGTCCTTGGAGAATAACTGAACACAGCTGAAGTAGTTAATACATTACTAGTTTAGAAGATGGAAAAAGGGGAGGCAATAAGGAAGACGTGCTGTGCCTCTATCACATAACGGTCGAGTGTGCCAGAGACGGCTGGGGGAGAGCTGGAGCATGTCTCCAGAAATGTGGGTTTCAGCCTTTGCTGCAGCACCCAGAGTCAGTGGTTTCCTTGTAGAAGTTGAGATTCCATTGCAGCAAATGTAAGTCATACAACAAAAGGTTTCCATTTCTTCTGTACTTTCAAGGGCTCAATATACTTATTCAAAGACCTTTTCAGAGACTGGCAGGCCACAGGTTGAGATCCTTGCTCTGGAGATGTGTGAGTGGGTGGATGCCCAGGCTGCCAGTGCCCAAGTCTTGCCTTGGCTTTGTGTCCTTGAGTGGCTGAGCTCCTGCTGCCCACGGCCCTCAGGCTCTCTTGCTGCCATGACCCACGCTTGCCCTGTGTACCCATTCCCATGGGCCCTCGTCCTCAAGGGCCCTCATGGTGCTCCCTGCCATCCACTCTGTCCCCTCCAAACCCCTTACTTTTTTTCTGGTGTTTTCCATCATCCCTGCTGCTCTTCCTCCTCCCTGGTGCTCTTCCCCAGTGCTGCTCCCCATCTTTACCCCCTCCCCTCACCAGCGCCATGCTCAGGGCAGCGTTTCACTCCATGTACCACCTCAGATTACTCCAAGGGCTTTGGTGGCCGTTATGGTGTGGAGAGGGACAAGGTGGACAAAGCGGCAGTAGGATTTGACTACAAGAGCCAGGCAGAGAAGCACGACTCTCAGAAAGGTGAGCTGGGGGAGCCCAATGCAGCAGGCAGTGTCAGGATTGGAGCTTGGGACTATGCCCACTGGGGCTGTGGGGTACTGTGCTTGTTTTTTGCAACCTGCTGCATGAATGGTGGAGAAGCTACGGGGAGCTGTTGGGTGCCCACTACTTGCAGCAAGGGAATGGGGCAGGTGAGGAAAGCCATTGCATAGTGCATGACTGCTGGAAAAAGTTCAGGCTAAATAAAGAGGAGCAGCAGATTTCTATGGGCACAGGTATCTCCTGGGCAGTATGTCACCAAAGGAAGGGTGCAGGGGAAGCCCAGGCAGGTGCCAATAGCAGGTGACATGCCCCAGGGAGGAGGGAGGACTGTTGCTGCAGCCACCAGTGGGGAAATCTGGCCTTGCTCCATGTCTTTCTCTAAGTCCTGGGCAGGGAAAACTATTGCCCGTGTGACAACATCCTGAGCTCACAGTGCTGCCACGTTTCTCTTTCCCTCGTCTGTTCTCTTCCATGCCATGATGTGTATCCCTGCAACTGAAGACTATTCTGTGGGCTTTGGTGGGAAGTTCGGGGTCCAGAGGGATCGTCAGGACAAGAGTGCCCTTGGCTGGGACCATCAGGAGGAAGTGCAACCCCACGCCTCCCAAACAGGTAGGGCAGTGCTGCCAAAGGTGGCAGCACAATTTGGAGCACACACAGACCTAGAGCTAGTGGTTCATACTTGGCAGAGATCCAGCTGCTGAAAACTGAATGTGTACAGCATTTTGTGGCAGACTGTGAACTCTGCCAGCGTAGGTGCATGCTTGGATCAGTGGGGAATATTGAATACAAGTCCCTGAATTGGGCTTCCCAGATTATACTGCGCTTTCTCTGTGAGGTACATTCCTGATCATAAGCTCATTCAAAAGGTGAGCACACAGGAATGAGGCAAAGCAGGTTCCAGGAATGGCTTGACTACTGTATGTTTAACTTCGGTGAACAAGGCCACATTGCACTCAAATGGCATGACTGGCTTCTCCCCCCAGTGCCTTGGAAGCAGATTTGGCAGTGTACAGCACTGAACACCTGCGCACTTCGCTGAAAGGAGTGAACGATCAGTCTTAAAAGCTACTGTCCAGAGCATTTTATATGTATTATCTCTATAGTTCCATATGTGATAAGATGCAGACAAAGCTAACTCATTTCACTGGACACAGCATACTGAAGTTGGAGGTGCACACAGAATATAAACTATTATAAAATAGCCTCATTTTTTTCCATACAGACTACACCAAGGGGTTTGGAGGCCGTTATGGGGTCCAGAAGGACAGAGTAGATAAGGTAAGACTGCATGCTGCAGCCTGCAATTGCTTCCTGCTAATCACTGCTCTGCACTGCTGCAAGAGAAGAGACTTCCCAGATGGAGATGAGGTCCCACTGCTCAGTGCACAGCTATTGCAAGGGTGAGGGAACTGGCGCAGTGTAAATACCAGAGGGTGCAGAAGAAGAGTGCAGCCTGGGGAGACCATAATGCAAGGAAGAAAAAGGTTTTTTCCATTCTCAGCTGCTTTTGAATTGTTCCACTCTCGGACTGAACAGTCATACACCTGCTTTCTCTTGGGGCAGGATTTAATAGCAGAGCCAGTGAAGAGCTCTCTAAGGGCATCAGAGTATGCCCTTCTGGATATCTGGTACCATTTAAGATACTGGGAGTGTTCTGTCTGGCAGCTTGCCGTCACTCCTACAGGCCCCGTGCGTACCAGTACAGTCAGGATGAGCAGCCATAGCTCCTTGGAGATGAAATTCTGTAAGAATGCAGCCTTGTGAGAAGTCTGAGATGCCACAGGCTATTGCACCATGCAGGAACTGTCTCTTACACAGGAGAGGTGCTGGATCAGACTGAAGGCCCATCTGGTGTCATGTCCCCAGCACTGACTGGTAGGTGATGATCTCAGAGAGCAGTATGCATAAGAGTGGTTCTTGCCTTGGACTACCTCCAGCGAGAAGGTGGTATCGCTTGTGGCTGCCATTCCTCTAGCTGTTCTTACTCAAGGCATATGGTTTGTTAGCAGCTGTCGCACCCACACATAAACCAGGCTTCCCCAAAGCTGGCTTGAATCTTTGGTCCCTCCAGTAGCCAAGCTGCGGACCTCCTCGGTCTCTCCAGTATCTGACACAGAGCTATGGCCTCTCTAGTATCTGGCTCCTTATCTCCTTATCCTCTTACACTGCTCACCAGCTGGTATGGCTTTGTTTATGAGTGACTGGCCCCATATCACTCCCCCTTAACTACCGGTGAGATCTGGCCATTCCTCATGGTGCTGTTTGTAACTCATCAGCTTCTCTCTTACCTTCTGCAGGTTTTTCTGTCCTGTCCAGGAGTTTCTTATGGTCTGTTCAGTTAGCTAAATCTCAGGCCAGGGCCTAGTCATCTGCCTGCAAACCTTAACAAAACCCAGGAGGGATGGGATTGGCAGGGATCAACCTTGCACGAGAAGAGGTCATCCAGTTTGCTGGTTCAAGTTTTCTGTCTGGGCTGAAAGCAGGCTCATCTACAGTAAAAATGCAGACTGTCTCAGGCACTTGAATTAACACTGTGCTTTGGCAGGCTACCCTGCAAGCTTGTTCAGGAAAGGGAGTCTTGCCAGTGGATGATGATCTGCATGGATGGGGATAACCTAAAAAAATGACAATGCAGAAAAAAGCGTGCAAAATCAGATGAGCAGTTGTGCAGAAGTCAGGGCTGTAGGTCATTTGAGAAGCAGGATGCAGAAAGGGAATAAGCAGTTCTTGATCAGGTCAAAGTGGAACATGAATTTGTGCATTTTGAGAATATTGAAGCATAATCAAAGATGGTGAATATAAGTACCTAAGTTCTTCACTGGAGTAGTGCTGAATTCATTGCTCCAGAGCAGAGCATAATATACCACCAGGCAATCTTAACTCCCCTTTGATAAAGTTTTGAACACTAAGTGTAGGATTCAGCTCTTACACTGAGACTCCTAAATTTAAATGCTGTCATATAAACAACATGTCCAAGTCTCTGCTGTGGTCTGTGTAGACCCGGTTCTGAGCCTGCAGTGCCGTTTGCCTGCTCAGGTGTGTTTTCTTTAAGGAAAGCAGAGCTGCTCTCTGGGCTCCACTGACTGTAGTAGGAACTCGGCCACCCAGCCCATTGGTGACACCTGCAGGTAGAACCCTAAATGTAGCTGTATTAGTCTGAAAGCTGGATCCTACCTGCAGGTTCCTTTTTGTATGCAGTAGTTTTCTCATGAAAGCAGATAAACCCCCTCTATCGCACTTTCTTTTTGCTGCAAACACCCCATCGATGCTATTACCAGTTTAGCCATCTCTTCACACCTCATAAAGCCAGTGATATCTCAGATGTTCACATGCATTTTCACTTTAATGTTTTCCAGCCTATGCTACTGCATACACATATTGCAGGCAACGACCTGCTGAAGGGATGCACCTTTTTTCACGGTTAGGCAGCTGCAGCTGTGCATCCAATAGGGAAGTGCTTCCATGCCTCATACCACTGGGAGTGCAGGGGACGGATGCGTCGGGTCCCTGGACCTCAGGAAGTGGTAGACTGCCAGGCATCCACTCAGTTCTTTGGCATGTTACCAGTGAGCGCTTCTGCCTTGAACGCCCAGCCTTGCTGTCCATTGCAGCAGTCATCTTGCCACGGTGCAGCCTCCTCCACTTGGCTCCATGGAGCCTTTTCAGCCCTCAGAGCGCCGCCCCTCTAACAGGAGCAGCCCTTGCCTTTGGCTGGAGGGCAGCAGGCACTCCCACAGTGCAGGGAGGCATCAGGAGAGCAGGGCTGCAGCCCGCAGCCTTCACAGTGCTGTGGCAGTTGTACAGATGAGGACAGACACAGCTGGGAACAAAGCTTGCAGTCACCAGTAGCCAAACCCAGCAGGGGATCTCAGCACTGGCCTTGCCTAACAAGCTGGGCGCTTCATTCACTTCTCTTGCAGAGTGCTGCTGGCTTTAATGAGATGGCAGCTCCCACCTCCTCGTATGAGAAAACAACACCGCTGGAGGCAGGTGAGACAACTGGCTACCAGCTCTGGGCTTGGTGGGAAGCTGTGGGCCTCATGATCCCTCTGTGGCGGCACACTGGCAGGCATGTGCTGTGGTGGGATGTGGATTTAACCTGTGTTGAGGTGCAGGAGAAGGTGGCTGAACTGCAAGTTTCTCTGGGAGCGGCAGAGGTCTGGGTTTCTCCTGGATGCTTGGGATGGTGGAAGGGAGCCATTGGGCAGGCTTGATCAGCTGCCTTCTCCACAGGGGCTTCCAGTGGCACCAGCAGCCTGCGGTCACGATTTGAAAACATGGCTAAGTTAGCAGAGGAGGAGAGCAGAAGGCAGGCAGAGGAGGACCGGGTGAGGCGGCAGGCTCGGGAGTGCCAGGCAGCTCGGCGGAAGGTGAGCCGTGGCTATCTTGCCATATCCTCCAAGGCTTGCAAAGCAAACTTTTCCTCAGGGCCATGCAGCTCCATGTCCTTCTACCTGATCTCTTTACAGTAACTTCTTGCCTAAACTGCTTCCCTGCAACTGCCAGGGACTGCCATTGAACTTCACATCTGTCACTGGATTTTCCCTTTCGGCACACAGATCAGGACCTGCCTGCACCCAGCCATGACCCCCTGTGCTTTGGCCTAGGTTCCTTCTTGCCTCTAGTGCTTGGCAAACGCAGTGCAATCACACCTCCCCCGTATCGCCATCCCAGCAGTCTGCATTCAGGGTTTTCCAGACTGGAGATAGATTGCACCCAAACCCTCACGTTTGCAAGACCTCCTTCTACATTGTGCTGTTTCTGCCTTCAATGTGCAGATAAGGTTTCACCAATAAAGCACTCCCTGATACGTTTCCTCCTTGAGGCTGCTCTCTGCAGACTCCACAGCTGTTACAGGCCTGCTAGTGTCCAGTCCCTAGGGCAGGTTTGTGGGAGCTGGAACAGATTGCAGCTGGAGGAAAATTTTCTGAGTTGCTCTGTTGGGAATGGGAACGGTCATTGCTCTGGACCTCATTCAAAGGGACTGAGGGTGTCTAGTGACTTTTTCTCCAGCAGGAAATCCCACAGAGAGAGAAGGACCACACAGAGGCAGCCCCTGCCACCGTGCCAGCAAGGGTACCTCGGAGTGCTGACCGAGACAGGCCTGTGTCACAAGGAGAACAGGTGCCAGGGCGGGCTGGGGAGAGCCAGGAAGGGGAGCAGGCAGAGGGGATTGCACGTGAGAGGGGGCTGTGCTTTACGGGCAGCCCCGCAGGAAGAAGTGGGGTGCAGCCACAGCATGGGAGAGGCTTTGGAAGGAGTGAGGGGGGAAACGTTGGGATGGTGACGGGACATGTCTGCACAGCACCTTACACCATGAGACGGGCTCTTGGAGTGGGTCAGTGCAGTGGCAGTACAGTGAGCTGTAGCTAAATATGAGAGAGAGGTTCAAATACATGAGCCACGAAGGTCTTCACAGCAATCCCAGGTGCCAGTTCAGCACAGACCTAATGGCTGAGCTGTTTCCCTGTTGTGCAGACGATGGTGCTCCATTTGTGTCATGGTAGCACTAAAGGCACCTGCAGTGGAGCTGGCTCCTTTGTGTTGGGTGCTGTGCAGTCATGGGAGAGCTGCCTGCAGTGGATGCTTTGCAGGTGACTTTGAAGTCACTTTCTCACTTCATGGCAGGAAGCAAAAAGGGAGGATGAGGAAACACCACCCACTTTGCCACCAAGGCCAGCAGATCTGGGTGAAGAGCTGTGCAAGATCCCCAGCCAGGATCAGCCCATCTACAGTGAAAGTTTGGATACCGGTGGAGACTATGAGGAGCTGCCAGAGCCCTCTGACTACTGTGACAGTACCAGTGGAGGTGCTGACTATGAGGAGCTGCCAGCACCCTTGGAAAAGCTGGATGCTGTCTACGACCATGGAGGAGATGGAGGTGAGGACTATGAGGAGATCCTTCCTGAGGAGCCCAGCCAGAGCCAGCCCCACCTGGGTGAGTACTAATGGAAAAGCCCATGTCTTGGGGAGCTTGTGTCTGTCTGCTCACCTCCCTGGATGTATGGGGCAGACTCCAGAGGGAATTTGTATCCTGAAGTCTATTGTGGTCAGGATAGCAGCCCATGATGATGGAGACTTGGTCGTCTCTCACTCCCTTGCCCAGCTCCAAGGTGCGAGATCAGCTGCATGGGATGCTGGGCCAGGCAGCAAGTATCTCTGCTGGAGCAGGACTCAGGCAGGAGGACCAGAGGACTGCTGTGGGCTCTGAGGAAGCTGGACCTGGACTGATGGTTTTGGTGCACTGTTTCCTGGCAAGTGACTGCCAGTGCTGTACTGAGGCCTGAGGGTGCCCTCTTAATTCAGCCTGTTGCTCAAAGTTAAATCCAGTTGGTGGCCGGTCACAAGTGGTATTTCCGAGGGCTCAGTACTGGGGCCAACTCTGTTTAATATCTTTATCAATGATCTGGACGAGGAGATCAAACGCACCCTCAGAAAGTTTGCAGACAACACCAAGTTGGGCAGGAGTGTTGATCTGCTGGAGGGCAGGAAGGCCCTACAGAGGGATGTGGAGAGGCTGGATCGATGGGCCGAGGCCAACTGTATGAGGTTCAACAAGGCTCAGTGCCGGGTCCTGCACTGGGGTCACAACAACCCCAGGCACCGCTGCAGGCGTGGGGAGGAGCGGCTGGGAGCTGCCCAGCGGAAAAGGACCTGGGGGTGTTGGTCGACAGCCGCTGAACATGAGCCAGCAGTGTGCCCAGGTGGCCAAGAGGGCCAATGGCATCCTGGCCTGTATCAGGAATAGTGTGGCCAGCAGGAGCAGGGAGGTGATACTGCCCCTGTACTGGGCACTGGTGAGGCTGCACCTCGAGTACTGTGTTCAGTGTTGGGCCCCTCACTACCAGAAGGACATTGAGGTTCTGGAGCGTGTCCAAAGAAGGGCAACGAGGCTGGTGAAGGGTCTGGAGCACAAGTCTGGTGAGGGGCGGCTGGGGGAGCTGGGGTTGTTTAGTCTGGAGAAGAGGAGGCTAAGGGGAGACCTTATCGCTCTCTACAACTACCTAAAAGGAGGTGGTAGCGAGGTTGGTGTTGGTCTCTTCTCTGAAGTAACAAGCGATAGGACGAGAGGAAATAGCCTCAAGTTGCGCCAGGGGAGGTTTAGGTTGGATATTAAGAAAAAATTTCTTCACTGAAAGGGTTATCAAGGATTGGAACAGGCTGCCCAGGGAAGTGGTTGAGTCCCCATCTCTGGAAGTATTTAAAAGATGGGTAGATGTGGTGCTTAGGGACATTGGTTTAGTGGTGGACTTGGCAGTGCTGGGTTAACGGTTGGACTTGATGATCTTAAAGGTCTTTTTCAACCTAAATGATTCTATGACTCTATTCAAATGGCTGGAGCTCATGAGACCTGATCTGCTGGTTTCTCCTCTGTGTGAGGAGTGCAGAGTAGTCTTCCTCCAAGTATATAAGCAAACTGCATGGGCTGCTGTTGATGTTTCTGTCATAGCTTCACTGGTACTGGAGATGGTAAGTGGAGAGGCTGGAGTGATGTCCAGCCTTTTTCCTGGGAGAGGAACATGAAGCATCAGGACCCAGCCTCTCCTTGCAGAAGGGGAGGGAAGTCATACCTTGCTTTGAGCCATGGTACATGTCTCCCTGTTGATAGGGTTTGGATGTGGTTCACCCCAAGGCTGACAGCTGGGTGGAGGGTGGCACTGACCAGATCTATGTGGCTGCTTTCAACCTCTTTCTCATCTGCCCGTCCTGTCTTCTGCAGGGGAAACGGACAATGTTTATGAGGTGGAGAGCCCTGGGACCTGTGCAGTAGCTCTCTACGACTACCAAGGAGGTGGGTCTGCCATCCAGGCTGTGGGGAGAAGCACTGGGACCGGGGCAGGGTGGTGCGACAAGGGAGGTGGTGGCTTACACCATCAGCACGGGTGAAAAGATTTCAACTTGGTGGTTTAAATTTCTTCTTCTTGGAAAGCGGAGTGAGATCTGACTTGGGAACACAGAAGCTTCATCTTTCATCTGTGAAGCTTCATCTTTCTCTGCTTTATCTGTGTTGTTTGATGGGGTTGGATGAGGTGAACTCTCAGGGTTATCAGAATGCTTGTTCTGTATTCTGCTCCTGGGGGTGGGGTGGGAGGAGGGATGTAAATCCAGCTCTCTCTGGGGTTATCTTTGCATTGTGACTATCTTTTCTGAACAATTTTTGCAGATGGAGATGATGAGATTTCTTTTGATCCTGACGACACAATCACACACATTGAGATGGTAGATGAAGGCTGGTGGCGGGGGCAGTGCCGGGGCAAAGTAGGCCTCTTTCCAGCAAATTATGTGAAGCTTCTGCAGTGAAACCAGCATTGTCCAAGCTGATTCCTTCCAAACTTTGCCTCTCTCTGCTTCAGCCTTTTACATGTTATTAGCTTACCTTGGCTCAGCCTGGCGTGTCTACATGCAAGAAATACCAAGAAGCAAACTGGCAGCATCTGAGGGAAAGTTTTGGCCTGTGCCCAAGAGAACCTTGATTCCCATCCACTTCCAGATGGGAAAGGTGAGATGGTTTAAGAGCATGTAAGTTCGATACAAGATGTCTTTTCTCCCTAGGCTGTCCTACGTGTTAACCAGCAAGCTTGCAGGAGAAGTGTGTCCATTCCTGTTCCCAACAGGGCAATTCACAGAAAAGAAACACCTACTCTAATCCAGTCAAGGCAGAAGAGACATGAGCTATGGGACCTTTTTAAGTTGCTGTGGCCCTGGATCTCATCCTACCTAGGGGTCAAGGAAAAGAGTGCTGTGAAGGCCAAACTTGCCTTTGCTCCCAAGAAGGGTTTCCACTTGCAGGATGAACCATGTTTGCAGTACAGGGTAGAGAAACATTAACCTGGTCTATCTGGGCAGATTTCAGGGCTGGGGCCTAGGAACATTTGACCCTCACAGTGAACACTGCTGACTTTTCCTGCACACAGACACAAGCTTGGCTGCAGTGAGCTGTTCCATTAAACACGAGACATGTGTGTTGGCTCAATGAAAATGTAGGATGATCTTGCTAAGGTGGGAGATTACTCACTTGGTTTTCCTCTGTGTGCTAAGAACGGTGTTTGGAGACATGTCATTTCTGGGGTAAACCTTGAAAAAGGAAGTGTAAAAATTAGATTATTTTCTGAGAAAAATTATTCTGGAAAATCTGTCTTGGAGCAAGAGAAAAATACTAAAAGGCTTCACTTAAGGAAGCGTATGTTAATAACTGTCTTGGTCCTCATCCAGGCAGCCCATCAGAGGAATGTTCTGCTAGGGAAATCCTTTCAGTCTAGCAAATGAATCAGAATAAGTGCTGCTTGATACAGGTAGCAGAATATTTTAAGAGAGCTCCATTTTTCCTGTTAACTGCTCTGACAGTACAAATAAGCATACCCATGCAGGTGGGGTGGGAAGAGCAGTCCCACAGCTTGTCTCTAGCTTAAGAGCTCCACTGTGCTTTGCAGTCAGTGCTAAAGGTAGGTTCCCCTATCCAGTATTTGGCTCAGCCTGTTCTCTCTGCTGTTGGGTGGTTTGAGTCCCTGTGCTGAAGTCAGGCCTCCCCAGTGTGGCAGTAAAATAGTTAACCCCTCATAGGTCTTTGCAGGACTCACTAGTTAAGAAATATTTGCAGGTAATGGTCTCACCAGTTTAATTAACAAAGGAGTGAATTATTTGTTAAAGGGTGTGCTGGCTAGACCCTCCTTATCTAAAGAATGCTATTGTTATTTACAATATCCCTACTATCTGACACAGTTCGGTGAAGAATGAGTTGCATAATCTAAAGGTATATAAACTCTGTAACTGCCCCATTTGGGCAGAGGTCGTATCAGCAGTCTGTCTCTCTGCTGCGCTGTGCTCGCCCTCATAGCCGTAGTAATAAACTGCCTGATTAAAATTGCATCCCGGTTATTCTGTGACAGCACATGTGCCCTGTGTCTGTTGTAGGCTCGGTTCCTTGCACAGTGAAGAGGGTCCCCGAATGTAGCCCTCCTTCATCACAGATGTGGGGAAAAGGCTGAGCAGGTGGGAAGCAGGACAAGAGGAAATTTTTTATTTTTAATGTTTAAAGCAGGTTTCAGTAATAATCCAATGCAAATTGATGCTCTCCCTTGAACCAGTATATTCCAGGCTAGATGCTCAACGTGCCACTGTAGGAGTTGGTTGTTTTTCCTTTGTGGCAGGCAAGTACCATAACAATAGGAATAAGTCGGGGACACTGCTGAGTAGCAGAGCATGTGAGAAGCTGCAGGAGCACACCCAAGTGCCGTGCCAGCTGCCAACAGCAAGGGTGCAGAGGGTCCCTGCTCAGTGTTTGATACTGAGAAAAATCACAATCTGTGTCTGTCAATCATGGGAAAGACACGTTGTGATTCAGGTTAGAAATTGTCAATTTTAATGTAAATATTGTGGAGGTTTTTGGTTTGGGTTTTTGGTTGGTTGGTTTTGGATTTTTTTTTCTTTTTTTTTTTCTTCTGAAATACCTTTCCCAATATTTTTTCTTCATGCAGTTCACCCTTTATTTCCTGATGTTCCTTTCCGGGGGGCTCTCCAGAATGGGCCTCATTGTGGCAGACTCTCTTGACTGTCCTAGTGAGACTCTGAACTAGGGGTGTTCCAATAATTTTTTTACAAACAAGAAGGGTGTAGAGTAGAGCTGGCTGAGAGGCTTGCAACCTGTTTGGGTAGGAGCAACAGGCCATCCCAACACATGGGTTGCAGAAACATTTTTTTCCCTGAAGAATAAAATCAGTGTGTGTGGTGCACTAAGAACTGGCAAACTGCTCCCAACAAGCTGTGTGCCTCATAGGCCCAATTTTTGACTCTCCAGTAGGTTTCTTTGGGAACAGACTGGATTTTGCTGGGTATCTCTTGGTAACTGAGCTATGGATGAGCCATGTTTTGACCCCTTCCAGCCAACATGCCCCTCTATGACAGCTGCAGAAACATTGCTGTGGCTGCAGGCTTGCACCTGCATGTGCAGCCTGTGCCAGCTTCCCTCCCCACGCGGACCCTTGCACTGGTGGCTGGCTGCTCCTGGCTTCTGCCATGGCGTTGGACACCGCTGGCCCTCGTGGACTTGCCTGCAGATTTGGCCAGCAGTGGGATTGCCCCAGCACCCATGCAATCATTTGAGCTTGGACCCAGTTGCAGAGCCCCTGCAAGAAGAGGTTAAGCTGAGGCAGTGGCAGCTGAAAGAAGCTGGCTGCCCCACGTCACCAGCCAGCCCTCAGCCACTATTGTCCACCGCCACACCACTCACAACAACTGCATTTTTTTTTGTTATGTCTGTAAAGCAAAGCAAGCATTTCTGGTGAGGATTTAAGCAATGCCAGCTCACAGCTCGGTGCTGGTAACTTGCTGTTTGACCAAAGCACTGAGAATAACGGGTGGCTGTTTAAACTGCTGGCAGCTGTGGTAATGTACAAAATGCTACAGAGTTTTCATGGCAGCCTGGAGAAACCCAGCAGACATCAGACTCGGTGCCAAAGCATGTGTGGAAGGAGGATGGTGTGACAGCCCCTTTGCAGAGGCCAGATTTTGCAATCCAAGACACTGCCCCTTGTCCGGTGCAGGGCCTGGCACATCACCTTGGGCAGCCCCAAGGAAGACCTCATGGCCTTGCTCGGGCCAGCACGTGTCTGGTGCTGCAGGAAATTGCCTTTTACAGCATTCCCTGGCAGCAGCATAGCTGCAACAGGTCCTGTGCTGAGCTCAGCACGTGACACCTGCAGAATAAAGACATAATCCTGGAACTGTAGCCTTGTTCCCAACTTGATTTTGCCATTCTGCCATCAGTGATGTGCTGAGGGTCAGACAAGTGATGGCAGTGTTCCACAAGCAGCCACTACGTGGGCAGGGAGCCCTGAGCCCACTGCTGCGATCAAAGATTTGCCACAGACAGGCGATGCTGCACTGTGCCACACCAGCAATCTGTTGCAGCCCTGGCATTGCTCATGCATTGCTGCCTGGGGAGCCTGGCGTGCCCCATCCCCACACAGCCTTCCGCAGGGCCCCCCGCACCTCCTGGTTGCGGAGGCTGTAGATGAGGGGGTTCAGCATGGGGGTGATGATGCAGTACAGTGCGGAGACCAGTGTGTCAGCTGCCGGGGAGTAGCCGGAGCTGGGCCGGTTGTAGTTCAGGTTGGCCGTCACAAAGTACAGGGCGACGACAAGCAGGTGGGCAGAGCATGTGGAGAAGGCCTTGTGCCGGCCAGTGGCCACAGGTATCCTGAGGACAGTGGCCAGGATGCGGAGGTAGGAGACAATGACAAACAGGAAGGGGCTGAGGCCCACAAAGACACTGGCAGCGTGGAGTGCCACTTGGCTGGGGTGGGTGTTGCTGCATGCAGCCCTCAGCAGAGGAGGGACGTCACAGAAGATGTGCTGGAGCTGGGCAGCCCCGCAGAAGGAGAGCCTGGAGGCCAGGAGCGTGTGCACGGCCGAGTCCAGCATCCCCCAGAGCCAGCAGCTGGTGACTGCCGCCACACAGACACCCCGGCTCATGGCATGGGTGTAGCGCAGGGGATGGCATATGGCTGCATAACGGTCGTAGGCCATGACAGCCAGGAGCGCACACTCGGTCCCCGCGCACCCCATCAGGAAGAATATCTGTGCCAGGCACCCGTGGTAGGAGATGGTCGCTTGCGGGCGCAGGGCATTTGCCAGGATCTTGGGCACTGTCACTGATGAGTAGCAAATGTCCAAGCAGGAGAGGTGACTGAGGAAGAAGTACATGGGGCTGTGGAGATGGGGATCCAGGGACATGAGGGCAAGTATTGCAGAGTTGCCCAGCAGCGTGGCCAGGTAAATGGCCAGGAAAAGAACAAAGAGGAAGGGCTGGCTGTGAGAAAAGCCCAGGAGCGTGAACTCCGTCACATGAGTCTGATTCTCACCTGCCATGGGGCCAGCTGGGTTGGTCTGTGGGCAGAAACAAGCACGGTGAGAAGGAGGTGGTGATTGTGAGCCAGGGGACTGGAGCACAACCACCCATGAGGCAAGGGTTTCACTGGTAGGATGGCTTTGGTCTTATCTCCATAGTGGCTGAAAGCTTCCCATGTTGGCATTTCACGGATACTAGGATTTGAGAGTCCAGAGAGCTGCCGTTCAATGTTGGATACCTGACTGCAAGAGGCTCATACAGAGGAAACCAAGAACAGTGTGCATCTAGACTAACCCACACCTCCTGGGGTCTCCTGCCAGCCCAGTCTTGATGAGTATACCAAGCATGTCTCTCTTTTCCTCCTGGTTGCACTTACGGTGACTACATGCTTCCCTACCCCCTGGACACGGTCACATCATTCCTTAGATGCCACAGCCAGTAAGCTTGCTCTTCCCCAGCTGCTGGGTTGGGGATGTGGCATCACCCTGCGCCAGTTAAAAGATATTTTTTTTTCTTTATCCTGTCTCCTGCTCTGCCAGTTTTGGGGTGCTTTGCTCTGTGATAACCAGCACTTAAACAAACATGGGTTCCAACTGAGAGTGTCTCACCACACGGTGTTTGTCAAGCCACAGGCGAATTTAAGCCATCACGGATCTCCACTGGCCTGGGCCTCCTGACCTTTCCTCCATCATCCTATTTCAATTTTCACCTCAACACAAGGGTTTTGCTTACTGGCATGTGAAGCTACGATGACCATGTCCAGATGATGGACAAAGCATGGGGAAGCAGTTATTGCTAATAAACCTCTGCCAAGGGCTGTTGAAGGTGGTGCTTGTGGTCAGTGCTGCTGCTGCCCACCATGCAAGTGCCATGAAGCCCAGCAGACGTAGGCCAGGTGCTTTGGTATGCAAATGCAGCCTGGAGCAGCAGCCTCTGTGAGGCTACTGAAAAAAATGGGGCTGAGAGAGGTTAAAAACCACCTGCGGTCACCTTGTCTTGGGGTGCAGGTCTGTCCCAGCCAGCACTCGGCATGGGCACACACTGCACTCAGCCGGTCTGTAACCAGGGGCTACTCTTGGCTGGGTGAGGAAAAGGATCCAGAGAGGCTTAAGCTCACACATACGACGATAAGGGAGCTAACAGGGCTGGAAAGCACCAGGGCAGACTGTGGCTGCATGACAATACAGGGCACCTTGGAGAACCACAGGTGATCCTGGGGCTGTGCGTAAAATCCTGTTTTCCCTATGCAGCTTTTTCTTTGGCTCCATTCAATTGCCTCAGTAGATGTTAGCACTCTAAACTAGTCCTGAATCGGAGAGTAAGGTAACTGGGCAGTGTACTGGCCATCACTGAGCAAGTGTTTGCTAGGAGCTGTGGCGGGACCAGTGCTGGCTTCTGGGCAGGTTCTCACTGACAGCACTGGGATGCGTCAGGGGTGCGAGGGAGAATGGCACATCACTGAACTCAAGGATTTAGTTCCCTGCTATTCTGACTTTGAAATTGTATGCTTCCAAACAAGGCCTGCCTGCCTCAGCACAGGGCGGCTGTGAGCAGCTTTTCCTTACAGATAGCTCCGACAAACCTTCTGTGGTCAGGCTTCAACAGCGTTCCCAGACAATCTATCAGTTCATGTCATTCTCCATTTACTAAACATTAAAGTTGTCACCTGATGGCTATGTAAGGCCCCACTGCCATTATATAAGGCCAAAGTGAATATGACCCCCCCCAAAAAAAGGAAGAAAGCATTCCCACATTCCCTCCTTCCTCTTTATGGATGTGTTTTTAGCAACTGAGGTCAATTGTCATGTCCCTTTACGAGATTAAACAACACAGATACATTTCAGGTTGGTACCCTTGCTGTACACCCATTAATCTGTTTTTAATTTCTCTGTCCAAAGCATGTATCTACATTCAGTCATGCTTTTAAAAGGCTGAGCAATGGAGAATTCACTGCTTCTATTGGGAGTTTTTTTCTTATAGCTACTAATGGCAAGAAACTGTCAAAGCACTGTTAAAAATTGTGTGCTTTTTTTCCTGTTGGAATTGCTCAAATGTCAGCTCTGTCTCATTCATAATTTTCAAGTCTTTCTCTTCCAGATTAAGGAGCCCCTATTCTATTAGTATTTTCTTTTTGCTTCTACTTGCACGCTGTGATCAGTATCGGTGTTTGCTAAGTAGAAGAGCTAAGTTAAATTCTGACTGATTTCTCTTTTACTCTCCAGTTCTTCAACTTTTTTTTTTTTTTAATTTTAATATTGAGAGGAAAACTTTCAGTCAAATGACTAATTCTTTGCCTAGCATAATGACATTCAAACTTGTTACTCCGTCTTGGATGTGGGTGCTACAAGGCTGAGAAACCACTGCCTGGCCGAGCTCTCCAGCAGTCTCCCAGATCAACATATTCTTTAATAGTTTGTTGGTTTTTTTAATTAGTAATTTTTCATGCATCGGACAGGTACATAAGGACTGTATCACCTAATATTCTGGAAATCTCGGACCATTGCTCTTCCTCCAGCCAGCCCCCAGCCAAAGCCATGTGCGTTTTGATGCAAGAATAGCCCAGCTTGTTTGGCCCAGCATTGCAGCCAGCAGCAGGTGCCTGAGAGGGGTGAGAGCTGGGAGAGACCGCAGCAGCGTTCCCTAGGAATCGTCTCCTGTCTCCAGCTGTCCCTGTCTGCAACACTGCATAATGTGCACGTTGAGCTGTATAAATTCAAAATTATCTATGTGCGAACTTTCACAGCGCTAAGGCAAAGGCAGTTGGTGGTTTTGTTAGGGCACAAGTGCCTCCATGGTGTAGGTGTGAGAGGGGAAGGCTCTGTCCAGGACCTTGTTGGGCGCTTTTACTGCTGACCTGTTAGCCAGAGGCAGGAGTCTGCTGACAAGTTACGGTGAAGCCAGCACCAGTGAAGGTGGGGACCTGTCTGTTACGTAGGAGGAATAGGAGACCTCAGGAACCAGAGTGATAAAAATAAGAATAGATTTTATAATAGGAGGTTAGGCATGTAAGGGTTAGTCACCTGTTTATGCTCCAAACTGGGGCTCAACACTTGGAAATAAGAGCAGGTGAGCAAGAGGTGTGTGAGCCCATTGCATGCTGCCGATGAGCCCTTGGTTTGATGTAGGTACACAGCAGTGACATGCCAGTCATTGTATCTGCAGCAGCAGGGAATTGTTAGTTCCAGTGCAGGAGGGACAATGAGTTCTGGAGAGCTGCAGATGATGCTCTCCCCATGCTGATAAATTCAGGCTGGATTAGGCATGGAGATACAGGGCTACAGTACAGCTGTAGGAGTCATGCAGGGGAATGACCCCAATTTTTCACCATGGTCTGGAGCAATGTAGCAGTCAGTGGACACAGCCACATGACAAGAAATGCCAGATTTAAACCCATTGTCCTCAGACATCCTGTACACAATGAAATAGGTAGGAAAATCTCCCTTTCTCCCTTGGACTGCACAGGAATGAGACTTGAAGGAGTCTCCACCTTGCCTCAGCTCCTTTCCTCTCTCTCTCACTTGCACTGAAGGCGATTTTTCATGGTCACTAATGACTTACGAAGTATTTCCCAGTGCAGCTACACCTTTGCCCACTGCTGACCAGTCCAGAAAGGCTGGAGGGGGGGGCAGAGAGGGAGCACTGATGCCATTGGTGCTAGGGAGGGAGCTGGTTTCTGTCATTCCCCTGGGAGAAGGAAGGGACCCCTGACCGGTGCGATGATGATGCACTCAGTAGTCTGAGACCCAGCTCAGCTCTGGTGCAGCCTCTGAAGCAGGGTGCCTTATGTAGCCACTGTGCACGTCTGCATAGCTCCAGCATTTTGGGGTGCATTTATCACCCTTCCTCCTACAGGAGGCCAGATGTGCTCTGTGCCCACCCAGGGAAGCCAGCCTGAAAGAGGATGTGGCTTTCCTCGCCAAGCCACCACATCCCATTTGCAGCCAGGTGAGCAGACCAGATAGCCTGGAGCATATAGCCATGGGAGGTAAGGTCCTGAGCCCTGGGTACAGTCCAGTCCCAGTTTGAGGTGATAGCTGGACCGAGGAAGCTGGCAATAACACAGGATTAATTTCTCCTGGAAAGGACTGGATTGTTTTGTTTGAGGCACCAGCAGCAGCCACAGCCTGCTTGCGTGCCCAGACCACCCAGGAGCCCTGGGTGCCAGTACTGGGTTTGCCCACCAGGTAGTGTGCTGATAGAGACCCCTGAGAGGGTCCCACCATGAGCGAGGCACTGCCCCACCACGGGCAGTAGTCCTGCCCTCCCAGCCCTCCCTTACGTCCATGTCCAAGAGCAAACAGTGGATGGCATCCAGTGCTTGGTAAGACGGAAAAACTAGCAATGTCCCCAGGTGCTGCCCAGTTTGTCTTACCTGCATGAGGAAAAGCCTGTGTGTCCTCGAGGCCGTGTATCCTTGAGGTGTGTCCTCGAGGCTTGCGCGCGGCGGAGAGGCTTTTAACCCTGCAAGGGCCCTGGGGGAGACGCTTTCAGAGGTAGCTCTGGCTCAGTGGCAGGAGCAAGGAGCAGAGGAGCATTTCCCCCAATCAGCCTGCACAAGTGGGATCTGAGCCCACAGGACAAAGCCCTCCTGGCACAGGACCCACATTGCTCTCCTGTTCTGCTGCAGGCTGTGCCAAGTGCAGACTAGCCAGAGCTCTCTAGCCATGGTCTCCTGCTCCAGCCCTGTGGCAGCTCTTGGGGTGCCTGGGCTGCAGCACACCTGACCATGCCAGGCACCCTGGGCCATAGGAGGGTGGCTGTCTGGGGAGGCTGAGCGCTGCAATCCCTGTGCCCTAAGTCCTTGTTTATGACCCCATTTTATCTGTTGCAGGGCTATGAGGTGCCTACACTGGCCAATGCCAGCAGAGAGGCAGCAATGAGGAGGGCTGGCCATTGGCCACACTTGCAGCAACAAACCTGCGGGCAGCACAGCCATAAGGTGACTGCGTGGCATCTGCACCGCACCCGTGCTCCCACCATCTACAACAGCCATGCCCACCTGGCCCAGGCTGTGCAGGGCTCTCTGGAGTGAAGAGTGTGGTCCAGGGGACTAAGGAGAGAACATGGCCATGGTGGGACTGTGATTTGGCAGCACCTCTGATGGGACTTAGTTAAGGCACCAAGTAGGGTCCTGTGTGTTCTTGAAGAGCTAGGCAGCAGGATTACATGGACTTACACAGGGCGAATGCTGGCTGCTCTGAGCCTGGAGCCATTCCTGATAGAAACAGCAGGTTTAGCTGGAGTTCACCACGTAGTGCTATGGAAATGTAAAGCGGGAAACCCAGGAAATGTGAAGACTGCAACAGGGAGTGAACCTGGAGATCAAGACTGAGACATGATTGCTTCTGCAGCAGGAATACACCATTGCTTTATTTCAGTCTTTTTTCAACCTCTGTTTCCTGAGGATCAGGCAATAGGAGTTGATCCTATAATAAGCTCTGTGTTTGAAATTTCAAGAGTTGAGGAGCTGAGCAGTAACATCATTTGGAAAGTAGGGAAAGCATAGGCAACAACCCTACACGGGAAGGAATAGCGTGTGGAAATTCAGCACAGACACTATAGGGAACTACTAGTTCAACGAGGGGAAAATTTGTGTCAGAGAGGATGTCTGAGGTTGCAAAAGATGAATAGCAGTAATTATGAACCCTGTATGTCTAAGAGCATGTTTCAGGGAAGCTGGCCTGACAGGGTAGAAGGACCATGGTAACAGGACTTTGTGACACAGCCATTTGCTTTGAGTTTACAAAAGTACACCTTTCTCTTGTGGCAATGATGAACATTTCTTTGTTTCATACAGAAACTCAGTGGCATGGCATTCCAGTGTAACCTGGCTACTCTCCCAGGTTTTAGATGAAGGCACATGCTGACAGCACATGGAGAAACCCTCTCCCACACTGATATTTGAAATAGGGCTTTGCCGAGACCATCAACACTTGGCACAAATATTAAAATATACCAAAAATCTTGCCAGATGCCAGAAACCTGGTGTTCAGTTCTGGTAATCCATGTCCATTTTCTGTGGTAATGTCTTCAGGACAGCCTTTATGAGAAGAAATATCAATGTTTGAATCTCCTCTGGTCTACTGAGGCACATCAAATCTAGCCTTGGGGGTCCAGTGGGAAATCAAATCTCCATTAATTTGTGAAGTGTTAAGGGAGTTGTTTTTTAAACAAAATGCCTAAATTTGGGGGTGTAACCACAAGGATCGAGCCCAGCTCCTGTAAGTACTCAGCACTTCTGGAAATCAGACTGGGTGGAAATTAACTGGGTGCAGGGCCCTTACCTTCTCCAAGCATAAGTGTTGCACTTTCCAAAAACCAAGTGTACTGTGGTAAAACTGGGAAGATCTGCAAGTCATGTTTCCCTGCTTGTTTTGAGAGAGATGTTCTTCCAGCTCCAGGATTCTTTCTCAAGCAAAAACCACCATCGCTTGTATCACAGCTCGTTACCGCAATGCTGCCCGCTCACTGTTAATGGTCTCCACATGTGCACAAATGCTTCCTTTGGACACAGAGACAAGGAAAACAGTGCAATTCATGGTGTTCAGGCTGACAGGAATCTGCTTGCTGGATACAACCCCTACCCAAAGCACAGCCAGCTCCATGGTCAGACAAAGCTGCTCTGAGCTGGATCCAGTCAGGTCTGGAAAACCTCTAAGGCCAGAGGTCCCACAGTCTCTCTGAGACCGTATTCCACTACTTAATGATCCTCAGAGTGGCTGTTGTTCCTTACATCTAGGTGGAAGGAAACCTCTTGAATTGCCAGCTCTGAAACCTCTGGGGGTTTTGGTTGATGGTAAGCTCAATATGAGTCAACAATGTGTCCTAGTGGCGAAAAGGGCCAACCATATCCTGGGGTGCATTAGGCATAGTACAGCTAACTGGTTGAAAGAAGTGATTGTCCCACTGTAGTTAACTGTACCTCAAGTACTGTGTGCAGTTTTGGGCTCCACAATGTAAGAAGGGTACAGAAATATCAGAATGCGTCCAAAGGAATGCAACAAATATGGTGAAAGGACTAGATGGCATGACTTGTGAGGATACTAGGTTTGTTCAGCTTAGAGGAGACTGAGGTGACCTCATTGCTGTCTACAACTTCCTCATGAAGGGGAGTGGAGAGGGAGGTGCTCATTTATCTCTGGTGTCCGGTGATAAAACACAAGGGAATGGCTTAAAGCTGTGTCAGAGGAAGTTCAGACTGGATATTAGGGAAAAGTTCTTCACTGAGAGGGTGGTCAAGCACTTGAACAAGCTCCCCAGGGAAATGGTCATGGCTCCAAGCCTGTCAGTGTTCAAGAAGCATTTGGACAACACTTATATATATGATTTAACTTTTAGGTTGCTCTGTGCGGAATCAAGAGTTGGACTCAATGATCCTTGTGGGTCCCTTCCAAAGGAGAATATTCTGTGATTTTATGAACTTGAAACCTCCTGTCTGAATGTTGCCTGCTGCCTCTCATCCTCTGTCCATGCCCCATTGTGATGAGCCTGGCATTGTTTTTTTGATAACCTCCCCATAGGTACTGAAAGGCTGCTATTTGCCCCTCCCCCCCCCCCCCCCCCAGCTATTCCTTCTGTAGGCTGAACAAGCCCAGCTCCCTCAGCTCATAGTGCAAGTGCTCCAGCCCTGACCAACTTGGTGGGTCTCCACTGAATTCTTCTGAGTTTGTTGGTGTATTTCTTGTTTCGGGGAATCCAGCACTGGATGCACTACCTGGATACGATCCCAGAAGTACTCAGTAGAGGGCCATAACTACTTCCCTCATCCTGCTTTCTCTGGTTCTGTTCGCACAGCCCAGGACGCTGTTGGCCACCTTTGCTGCCAGGGCACATGGCTCAATCATGTCCGGCTTTCTGCCCACCAAGGGCCCCGAGGGCCTTTTCTGCAGAGCTGCTGCCCGGCCAGGCCTGCCCGGCCAGGCATCCCCAGACTGTCTTGTTGCCAGGGGCTCTTCCTTCCCAGGTGCAGGACTTGGCATTTGTCCTTGTTGAATTTCATGGGGTTCCTTCTGGCTCATTCTTCCAGTCTGTCCAGGTCCCTCTGGATGGCAGCCCTGCCCTTGAGCATATTGACAGGTCCCCTTGATTTGATGTCACCCGCAAATTTGACAAGAGTGCACTCTCTCATCCCTTTCGTATCACTAATGAAGATGTCAAACAGGACAGGTCCCAGGACAGATCCCTGTGATGCTTTACTTGTCACTGGCCTCCAGATACAGCATGACCTCTAACCTCTCTAAACCTGATGATCCAGACAGTTTTACACCACTGCTTTCACTCATGTTGCTCTTGCTTTGACATATGCAAGCTGAACGCACTTTTCTTCCTGCATTTTCTGCACAGGCTGTGCAACCTCATTTGCCCTGGCTTTCTGTGGCCATATCTGGCTCAGGAGCTTAGTAGTTTGTTAATGGCCATGTTTCTCCCTGCTGGCTGCAATGGGCTTGTGCTCTGTTTTTTCCCTCAGTGATTTTTGACTGTCACTGAGGCAGTTTTGATGGTACTAAAACCGTACTGTCCACTGCAGATGTAGTAGTTCAAACACTTTTAGTACAAACTGTAGCTTGGGCTTGTGTGGTCTCTTTTTCCTCTGAACATTCCTTTTTAAAAATCTCCATGGGCAATGTTCTGTACTTTTTTCTCATAAATACCACAGTTGTAACACTCAGACTTATTTAACAGCGATTATAGTAAAACACCCTGTTTTACTATGACATCAATACAGTCGAGTGTCCTGAGCTTCCAGCTCCCTCATGCCACCCAGACGTTGCCATACTGGAGTAGGTCCTGTGGAGGTTATAGAGGTGGCTGGGGTTGGAGCACAGGACATACAAGGAGAGGCTGAGGCTGCCTTGTTCAGTTCGGAGAGGAGAAGGCGAAAGAGAGACCTTACTGTGGTCTGCAGCTGCCTACTGGGAGTGGGAGAGATGATGGATACAGACTCTTCTCATAGTTGCATGGTGACGAGAAGAGGCAAGAGGCACAAGCTGTGACAGGAGACATCCTCACTGGATGTCAGGGAAAAATCCTTCAGGCACTGGATCAAAGTCCTGAGAGGCCATGGACTCTGTCTTTGGAGGTACTCAGCACTCACCTGGCCACAGCCCTGAGCAACCTGTGCTAAGGGGTCCTGCTCTGAGCGAGGCTTGAACCAGAGGCTCCTTTCCACCAGCACAAGTCTGATCTCTGGAATGAAATTCTCATCAGGTTTTGTAAGAAAATATTTCAGGGTTTTTTCCCCTTGATTTCCTCAAGGAAAGAGTTTCTTCTGGGAAATTTTTTTTTTTGCAGGTAAGTTGCTGGAGTTGCCTGTTATCTGGACCAGGCAAGACACAAGAATAAGCAAAATTTGGCATTGCCAGTTTGGCGTACCCAAGATAGGACAAAAGCCTCGCGCTGCATCTTGTGAGAGTGGTAATGGATTACTGCCTGACTTTTTTTTCCTAACAGCTGACAAGGAGATTTTTTTGGCTGAAGAAAATTGCATTGTCTCAAGATTTTATTCAGTTTAATTGACCGCTTGTGTTCATATTTTAGAAAAAAAGGCAATGAGGGTTGCACCTATATGATCCAACTATAAAACTGGCCAAAGCTGACCTGATTTACTTGTGTTTGTGATGGGCTAAGAGCATGCACAAACTCAAACACCATGATCACGCAATGTAAAGTGACTTGTTACCCTGTGGTACCATCCCTGCATTGTGGGGTATGGGGCAGGTCTAACACCTACACAGAGTCCTGGAAAATGGAAAGTGGTGTCCTGGCACCAGCCCCAGGGTCACTGTTTCTTCCTGGCCAAGGTGTATCCAGAAAGCGATAGGGAAAGTCTTTCCTGTCACCACTGAGCAGCACTTTTGCCTAATGATTGCTACCTGGTGCTTCCTGGGCAGCTATGGCACCTGCTGCCCCATCTCCGTTCCTCCCTCCTCCTGTGGCCAGCTCCATCCTCCTGCTGCACTGAGCCACCCCTCCAAGGCTTCTCACCCAGGCCTCGCCCAGGCTTGGGCACCAAGTCTGCCCCAGGGGCCAATTAGTGCACGTCAAACAAGATGCTTTAAATAGAAGGCTGAAGTTTGAGAGAGAAGTTTTCTTGTTTCCAGTTTGTCCGCTTGGTGCCCATTCCCCACAGGCTTCTCTCCACAGAGAAAATGCCACTAGGGTTTCAGTGCCAATTACTAAAAGCCTAGAGCACTTCACTTCCTTACATAGCATGTTTTTGTGAGACTTGTAAACAAGGCACAAAGTGGGCTATTAAAAGTTTGAGGCAGTCACTCATGCAATAACTGTGAAGCTGTTTACATCTGCCGTAATCAATTGCATCATAATGTAGAAGCAGCAGAATGAGACATGGAGAAAGAATGTCCTTGTCCTATATAGACTTCCCATCTTTGAAACGTTCACACTCTAGACAAAAACACAAAGTTGTTGGAGTATTAAAAGGAGAAAAAGGTAAATAATTTAACAGTGCTTTAGCACCTCAGGGGATCTACTGCTATTTAGTGTTTCCCTTTCTGCATTTGATCTATCCTTTTTTCAGCAGCTGGTGTCCAGCTCTTTCCAGGACTATGGAGAAGTAAAATGCCGATTACAATAAAGACAGGATTTGTCTCTTCAGATCTAACTGCATGAACCACTTGTGTTCCTTATAAAGATGCATCTTACTTTACAGTGCTAAATAGAAGGAAGTTATAAGATGCCAAAGAATTCATGGCTTTGGTCTTATACCAGGCCTGTTGTTTTCACATTGTAAAGACAAGGACCTAGTAAAGACAGAAGTACCTGAGAAAGAAGCCATAGAATAAAATCACAGGCAAAATAGAAGTAATACTGTTCAGGGAAGACTGTGTGCCAAAGAGATTCAATCCGTCTCAGTCCTGAAAGTACCAAGGTATGAACAAAGTGCAGTCTTAGATTGTGAGGGTAACAACCACGTCCTCAGTAAGCCTTTCTACAGTACCCGCCATCAGTTAGACTGCCAGAATTGCACCAAGTTGTGGACTGGACATATCCATGTGTCTTCTGTGAAGGAACAGGCATCTCACCAGTCCATACATTCTTCAAACCTGTCAGTAAAATAACAGAAAAATGATGAAATCCAGAGCAAATAGCTAAGAAACCAAGTTATTACATGCTGGAGTGAGATGACGCGAGGTATCAGAAGGCTGGGGTGACAACAGATGTCCAATTGCTGCCACAGTGAGGGAGTCAAGTGGCGCTGGGATACGTGCAAGTCTCTGCAGTGTGGTCTCAGTCCCTTACTTCATCATTCCTCATGTTCAGTTGCCTTTTGACCCCTCCTGACTGTTTTACTGAAGACACGTCAGGTAGTAGAAGTGAATCTTGTGGAGGGACAGGAACCCACAAGGGCATATGAAAACTGTCAAATAAACATGAAATAAAGTTGACAGGATTCAGTTCTCCTTCCGTATGTGGACCTACAAACATAATTCCTCTGATCAGAGATGAGAGAGGAATACAACAGCTCCATTAATTTTGAACAAAAGAAGTGGCAGAATAGGTTCATTCCCTTCTAACTGCAGAAAAGAAAAAGGGGTCCCTATGCCTAGGATAAAAATCCCAAGACATTGGGGATTTTTTTTCAAAGAAAAGGCGTCCTATAAGAAATAGAGACTAACCATGGTGCAAGGTGGCAACTACTAGGTATGTTTCCACACTGGATGCTTCATTTGTGTTCTGGCACATGCCTCTAGGAAAATAAATTCTTATTTATACACTTTTAACAGGTTCTGTTACAGAAACTCACCACTGGACCTGAGCCCCCCCTGCAACATTTCACATAAAGAGACGACAGACAGTTGGTGACACTGCGCTGTAATGTACATGGGTGGCACTCTGCCGTAACACAAGTTGTGACTGCAGGCCCAAAAAGACCTGGAAAACAGTCTGCAGAGAAAACAGATGGGAGGATGATCTGCAAGCAGTTCTGTGCTCACTGCACTTTTTCAGTCTCTGTCCTGGTGTACTCCTCTGTCAGTGGGGAGTCTGGGTCCTGTCAGCAGGTGAGAATCCCTGCAGCAACCATGCCTGCTGCAGTGTACTGGGATGCCGGGCTTTGAGCTAGCCCAGCTACCTCCGTGCTTAGTGCAGGATGAAAGTCAGAGTTGGAATGATTTTTTTATAGAATCACAGAATGGTTTGGGTTGGAAGGGACCTTTAAGGATCATTTAGTCCAATCACCCTGCCAAGCGCAGAGACACCTTTCACCAGCCCAGGTTGCTCAAAGCCCCATCCAACCTGGCCTTGAACACTGCCAGGGATGGGGCATCCCCAGCTTCTCCGGGCAGCCTGTGCCAGTGTCTTACCATCCTCAGCGTAAAACATTTCTTCCTTATGTCCAATCTAAACCTACCCTCTTTCAGTTTAAAACCGTTGCCCCTTCTCCTGTCACTACAGGCCCTGGTAAAAAGTCTTTCTCTGTCTTTCTTATAAGCCCCCTTTATATATTCTGGCTGATGTAGTTGCCAAGCCACTCTCCATGATATTTGAAAACTCATAGTAGTCAAGTGAAGTCCCCAGTGACCGGAAAAAAGGAAACATTGCACCCATTGTTAAAAAGAGTAGAAAGGAGGATCCTGGGAACTACCGACCTGTCAGACTCACCTCTGTGCCTGGGAAGATCATGGAACAGATCCTCCTAGAAGCTATGCTAAGGCACATGGAGGACAGGGAGGTGATTCGACACAGCCAGCATGGCTTCACCAAGGGTGAGTCTTGCCTGACCAACATAGTGGCCTTCTATGATGGAGTGACTACCCCAGTGGACAAGAGCTATGGATGTCATCTATCTGGACTTCTGTAAGGCCATTCACATGGTCCCCCCTTCGCTCTAGATTAGAGAGAGATGGATTTGATGGATGGACTGTTAGGTGGATAAGGAATTGGATGGATGGTCATATCCACAGAGTAGTGGTCAATGTCCAGATGGAGATCAGTGATGAGTCGTGTCCCTCAGGGGTCCATACTGGGACCAGTACTGTTTAATACCTTCATCAATGACATAGACAGTGGGATTGAGTGCACCCTCAGCAAGTTTGCAGATGACACCAAGCTGAGTGGCGCAGTTCACACCACACTGACGTCTGAGGGATGGGATGCCTGAACAAGCTGAAGAAGTGGGCCTACGTGAATCTCATGAGGTTCAACAAGGCCAAGTGCAGGGTCCTGCACCTGGGTCGGGGCAACCCCCAGTATCAATACAGGCTGGGGGATGAAGGGACTGAGAGCAGCTCTGCAGAGAAGGGTGTGGGGATATTGGGGGATGAAAAGCTGGACATGAGCCAGCAACGTGTACTTGCAGCCCAGAAAGCCAATTGATCCTGGCCTGCATAACAAGAAGCGTGACCAGCAGGTCAAGGGAGGGGATTCTGCCCCTCCACTCTGCTCTTGTGAGGCCCCACCTGGAGCACTGCATCCGGCTCTGGGGTCCTCAGGTCAGGAAAGACATGGACCTGTTGGAGAGGGTCCAGAGGAGGCCCACAAAAATGATCAGAAGGATGGAACACCTCTCCTATGAAGAAAGGCTGAGAGACTTGGGGTTGTTCAGCCTGGAGGAGCAGGCTCCAGGAAGACCCTTATTGCGGCCTTTCAATACTTAAAGGGGGCTTATAAGAAAGATGGAGAAAGACTTTTTTAGTAGAGCCTGTTGCGATAGGACAAGGGGGAATGGTTTTAAACTAAAAGAGGGGAGATTCAGACTAGATACAAGGAAGAAATGTTTTTACAATGAGGGTGGTGAAACACTGGAACAGGTTCCCCAGACAGGTTGTAGATGCCCCACCCCTTGAAACATTCAAGGCCAGGCTGGATGGGGCTCTGAGCAACCTGATCTAGTTGAAGATGTCCCTGCTCATTGCAGAGGGGTTGGACTAGATGACCTATGATTCTGCAATATATTCAAAGCCTGCAATAAGGCCTCCCCAGAACCTTCTCTTCTCCAGGCTGAACAACCCCAACTCTCTGTCTCTCTCCATAGCAGGGGCATTCCAGCCCTCTCGACCATTTTCATGGCCTCCTCTGACCCGCTCTAACAGGTCCTTGTCTTTCTTGTACTGGGGATCCCAGAGCTGGATGCAGCGCTTCAGGTGGGGTCTCACCAGAGCAGAGCAGAGGGGCAGAATTGCCTCCCTCAACCTGCTGGCCATGCTTCTTGTTACGCAGCCCAGGCTTTCTGGGCTGCAAGTACACATTGCTGGCTCACATCCAGCTTTTCATCCACCAGTGTCCCTAAGTCCTTCTACACAGGGCTGCTCTCAATCCCTTCATCCCCCATTCTGTATTGATACTGGGAATTGCCCCGACCCAGATGCCGGACCTTGCACTTGGCCTTGTTGAACCTCACGAGGTTCACATGGACCCACTTCTCAGGCCTGTCAAGGTCCCTCTGGATGGCATCCGATCCTCCCTCAAGCCTGGTGTCAGCTGGGTGTCCAGTGGACTCAGTTTGGTGTCATTATATTCACTGAGCATTATAAAGTTCTGGTGGGAACAGACTCACTATCTCCAAAGTGAAAGCTGCCACTACCATCATGTACCTGAGGAGTCGCCCAGTGATGTACCTGGTCTGCAATGGAAGAATCCTAGCAATTTATATTCCAGCGTTGCTTGTGAACATACAGGCAAAAAAGACTTCAGGGCCTGGAGACAACAAAGATTCCTACATCTATCTACCAGTTTTTCTCAACTCTCTACCATTTTCCTTACCTGGGAAGGAAAAAGGAGGCGGAGAAGCAGGGCTTGGGGAAGAGTTTGAGAATGGGACCTCGTGGAAGTTCGAATCACACAGTAAAAGGCAGTAACATCTTGTCTGAGTCTGAACTAAACTTGTATCACAGTGAGCCCATGTTCTTGGGGTATACGAACATCTGAATTAGTGCTTGAAGGCTAGAGGTGGAGTTTGACCAAAGTAAGTAAACCACAAAGGCAGTGGTTATGATGAACACAGAACTGCTGTTCCCCAAATCAGGAACGGGTTGCCCAGACAGGTGGCAGATGCCCCAGATTAAAACAGACAAAAATAAGCACTTTTTTTTTTAATGCTGCAGGCAATGGACTTTTGAAATTGGCTGCCACGGGAGGTTGCAGAGGTGGACAGTACCAGCAGATTCAAAACAATAGTAAATGAACCCTTAGACTGCATTGCTGGTCATGCTATTTCTTATATGAACCCTGTGACTATGGATGTATCTCCTGGAGAGAAATACGCCACTAAGAAGCTGCTGGTGCAAAGATTCTCCAGGGTCTGCTGTTGTATCTGAGACACCTCCAGCACACAACAGCTACATGAAACCTGAGGT
This sequence comes from Nipponia nippon, assembly GCF_047370975.1. Lineage (NCBI taxonomy): Eukaryota > Metazoa > Chordata > Aves > Pelecaniformes > Threskiornithidae > Nipponia > Nipponia nippon. The sequence continues at coordinate 206,884 of NW_028262347.1, forward strand.
GATTGCAGCAAACGGCAGCTGCCACGGCTGCCCTTCACCTGCTGTTTGTAAATGCCGCCCTCCACAAGGTGGTATACGTCTTCTGGCAGCAAAATCCTGAGACAGATGATTGCTGAGACATTTTTATCACCTGTGTCACAGGACTGGCTCTAAAGCAAGTCTCTTTTGCAGGAGGTCCAATTTGCCATCGAAAGTCATATCCAGCTCCATTCCTAGTAATGGAAAAGGATAATGCCAGGAGACACTGCCATACTTCACCGTCTGTCTGTACTTGCATCACAGCCCATTAATATCTCGTCTTACTATGAACTGAGCCCAAAGCTTTCCATTAGCTCCAAGCCCTGGTAGGTTCCAGGCAGAAACAGTTTCTGTCTGTCTTCATCAGATCCTGATCCCAATCACTAACATGCCCAGGACATGAACTACCCTTTCATTCAAACACCTTCACATTAGGTTCCCCGCTGACTATCTAGTACTTTTATTAGCCAGATTTCCTCTTTATTTGGTCCCCTTCCTTCCAAAATATTCCAGATAAACAAAACCTGGCTTCTGTATTTTCATACAAAGGGGGGGGGGGGGGGGGAGAAAAAGTAGTCAGTTATGCAAGCTACTGTTGAAGCTGAGTACTTAAATTTAAAATGTTTATCTTTTCCAGAGAAATTCTTCAAAAATCTGTCCCATCTCCTGAGCGCAAGGAGAGGTCTGGTAGCTAAGCAGCTGGTGGGATAAATTATGTTAACAAGACTGTAGTGCTTCTGTGAAATACTGGAGCACTTCCTCTAGAAAGCAGAAACTGTATGGTTCATCGTCCTTCAGTCTAATATTCAGGTACCATGCTTCTGTGTGAATAGACAACAAGCAGAAGGCATTTAAGCATTAGTAAGAAGAGGAAACAACCAAAATACAAATGTCTACTGTGCATGAGATTGTTGCAGCATCAGACATTACAAACTTAAGCTAAACCAGCAGTTTGATAACTTGCCTTTATTATTTTACAACATAATGCTTCGAGCTCAAATAAAGGAACTGAAAATCTTTATGAAAGAGAAGAAATAGCATATGCTAGGCATGACCAAGATTTCTTAAGAATGGTTTGACTCAGGTGTAAAAAAAAAAAAAAAAAAAAAAAAAAGCAAAAGCATACAAGGAATTGTTTTAAATTAAAGCCATTGGAAATGACAAAATCAAAGGTGATTCACCACAGGACTGAGAGGCACCAGGAGGTGTACAAAACAGATGCTAAGTGTCACCAGAGAAGTTAAACATTTCTTGAGCACTTACAAGGATGGGGAAAAAAAGAAAAAAAAAAAAAAAAGACTTTCATAAGAGTCCTCAAAACAAAGAGCATCTGCTGTCATCTCATAAATCCAGAGGCTTCCTTTGATAATAAAAATAATTTTTGACAATATCTCCTGCATCTAACATCAAATATTTCAATATTAGATCTCCTGATAAAGTTCGCAGAACATCTTTAGATTTGCAAAATAAACACTCTGTCTAAGGAAATGGGACTGCACAGTTTTGACAACCTCTACTCAGGTACAATCTTGGTGGACCAAATAAATGTTCATATGGACATAACAACTGACAGCTATCTAAGTAATGGTGATTGCGATCTGCTAATTATTCTGTGAAAACACTATGCCACTAAGCCAGCGTTATTTGTACCTGAAATTTTAAAAGGGTCAGTTTCCCCAAAGGTAATAATTGCAAGTGACTAGAAAAAAATAAACATTTAAAATGAGAAGAGTAAGCTAGGAATTATCATTTAATGACATCCTAAACATTAATCCAAAAAAGAAAGCACAATATAAAGAAGAACGGTGAAAAAAATAGTAAGGGTTACTAGTTACGAGAAAACGCACACATAACTTAAGAGAAACTCAGGGAATCAATAAAATATCAATTAACAGCAGCATAAAGGACAGTAAGATTTCAGACCTGTATAAATGCATACTCAATCGTGAGCAGATCCACCATTGGATACTGCTGGTGAAAAGAAAAGCAGCAATGCAAAAATGCAGAAATATTCCGCAGATCCTTTTGATCTGTACCTGGAACAAAATAATGACTGCATTTAATCTCATGTAACAGTAAGGAAGGAACAAAAATGTTGATGTATTTCATCAAGGAAGCTCTACAACAGCACTTCCTACAATTAAACATTTTTCAATCAAATGTCCAACGTTTCACATAGTTGTCTTAAACTAGTCAAAGAGTAACTTGCCTTGTTGACACAATAATGCACTAGTAAATTTGGGACTCAATCAACAGCTCAGTCAACAGCTTTAGTGACTAGTATCATCGATGCTGCTAGTCACGCGTAACTTCAGAAAAGGGAGAAACAATACAGCGCATTTGAAATTATCCAAAAGAAATTCACTCAGTACAACATGGCACCTTAATTAAAAAAAAAAAACCAAACAAACCAGCATTGTAAGAAGCTATTAGGGGGACAGTTTAAATGGATTAAAAACTCATACAGGAACAGATCTCAAAATGCATCAAAGAGGAAAACATAAATAAGCATGTCCGAACCCTGCATTGTACCTCAAAATCAAGTCCTCATGCACCACCCTATAATAATTTCATCGATTATCTGGATAATTAAATGACTTTGTCCATAACATTTACAAAGGATATGGAACTCAGTGCTTCAATGCCCAGTAACTCCATAGGCAATGAAGTCTTTGAGTTGCCACTAGGCATTTTGTTACAAGGCTTAATGTAAAGAGCTCTTGGCAGAAATTCTACAGCCTCTGTGTACCAGCATTCAAATTAACTTCTCTGGCCTTTTATTATGCATTCAAGAAATCCATAGCTCTAATAGCCACTACCAGGTTTCACCAGAACTACTGATCTCATGCCCCAGGCAACCTAAAAGCACAAAAGAGAAGATCCTTCACAGGCACTGGACTACTCCACACCCTTCTGCAACTTCCCCATGAACTTCGTGGCAGGCTTGTCAGCCCAGACCAAACTGAACCAATAGGATATGCTGCTTTCCTCTTGAGAATGGCTTCTAACTGCGTCCTCCACCAGATGCTTAAGATACTAATCATGATACGAAACTGAAGACAACCATGTTTCTCAGCTTGGATCCAGGAAAGCAAGAACAGAAGAGTTAATACTGCCCTGCTTACCACTGCATTTTTTCATATTCTTTTCCCCCTCTTTTCTCCTTAAGAAACTGTGGGAACAGAGCAAATATTAAGAATCTCAGGCCTACTATCAGCAAAACCAATCATATCCTAACTGGAACTAGCAACCCCCTTTCCACCTAGCCCTTTGATGAACTCACTGGTACTGCTCACATTCGAATAAACACGAGGGACCAGTGAACTGCATGGCTAGACCTCTATATCAAGTTGGAGTACTGCTACTTCAGAAGTTTTTCCTAGAACGCCCCAGCACCTGTATGCTGCATGAATAACATAATCCCAGGTAGCACAACATAATGTGCATTAGGTCCTTCCCTCCCCCACGCCCCATAAAAGATGCCATGGCTCTATGTCTTGCTATGGGGCTGACCCAAACCGTTTGCCTAGCAGCTACTTCCAGCTCAGCAAACCATACCCCCAGGTAACTCAGGTCAGCTCTGTTTCTTCATCCCTGAACACACAGTGGACACGCTCCTCTGCATTGTAATACACCTGCCCACAGCGCAGACGTGGCTCCTCCTGCTGGTACCAGAGCTGTTCATTGAACTCTGGGAAGAAAAAGGCAATTTCTCTGCTGGCTGATGCTGGCGAATCTGTTAGAAAACAGAGGAAAAGAAGATGAGAGATGCTAGTCTGGCACCGCAAATATGTGCTATGTTCTGAAAGGAAGGGCAGAAGCTGTAAAGAAAAGCACCAGGCTCAGTCGCACCAGGACAGGTGTGAGTGGAGTCTGCAGAAGTGAGCAAATCATTAACTTTGACTCCCAGAACGGAAAGCAAGCAAAGGCAGACAAAATACCGTCATTCACACCTCCCTGAGCTCCAGTCTTTGCCCAACACTCAGCCAAGAAGGACAGGTCTACCTGAGCCATGAGTGGTATTCCTGGTGTCAGTGAGGCCATAAGCTCCTCGGATGGAGTCTGGGACGCTGTTTCGGGCTCGGAATACTTTGGTGGGTCCCATCAGGGACCTCCAGAAGGAGACAGCGTTCTCATGGGCCAAGATATAAGCCCACATGGGGCCACTGAGAAAAGCACCAGGGAAGAGCAGAAAGTAGATAAGGTTACAAAAGGGCATAGCTCCTTCATTCTTATCAATACAGCAAGTGCAAAGGAGCAAAGAAGTGCAACTGCCATGCAGTGCTCTCTGGGAGGGGATACAGACCCACCGTGACGCAGAGCGCCTGCATGAGTGACCTCCTCCTAGGTGATGGTACCCACAAGCCCTGGGGATGCCACCCCACCAAGTACCGCTGTTGTCACAGCGGAGGTGGTTCCTGACATCCCTCCATCCCCGAGCCCAGAGCCTTCCCCCTCGGCACACCACAAGCACCAGCTCCTGAGGAGACGCATCCCGCGCCGAGGCGGACCCCTCCGGATGCAGAAGCACCGTTCAGGCAAGACAAGAGTCCACCTGCAAAGCCAAGCGACTCCCTCCCCGCGCCCCGCACGGCCCGGCGGCGGGCACGGCCCCTACCTGGCCATGAACTCCACCAGCCGCTGGTAGAAGAACCGCCCTGCGGGAGAAAGGCGGCCCGAGTCACACAGCCCCGCTCGGCCGGCCCCGGCCCCGGCCCCGGCCCCGTCCGGCGGCCCAGCCCGCCCGCCCGCAGCGCCCGCCCGCCCGCTCCTGGCGGCGGCGGCCTCGCCCGCCCGGAGCCGCGGCCCGCCTACCCGCGTGCTCCCGGTAGAAGCGGCGGCTCTCCTCCCGTCCGCAGCGCAGCTCCTTGGCGCGCACGATGAGGAACCGGTTGCTGAGGATGGTTTCGTGCACGGCCTGCGGGCAGAGGCACAGCGCTGGGCGGCCGCCGCGCACCGCCAGGACGCCCCGGGCCGGACCGACAGACCAGACCAGACCGGGCCGGGGCGGGGCGGCCCGGCCCGCCCACCCTCACCTCTAGCACCAGCGGGTGGGCCACGGCGTCCGGCTTCAGCAGCGCCAGCGTCAGCTGCAGCGGCCGCCCGCAGCGCCCCGCGGCCGCCATGGCGCCCGCCTCGCGCGGCGGCGCCGCGCTGCCGACGGCGACGGGGCGGGCGGTGGCGCGCGGGAGGCACCGCCGAGGCGGAGAAGGGCGGGGCCGGCAGGCGGGGGCGGGGCCGGCAGGCGGGGGCGGGGCCCGCCGTGTCGCGTAGCAGCGCGGACGCGGCGGCGGCGCCATGGCGGATGCGGCGGCGGCGGAGCAGGCCCGGGATGAGGCCGCGGCCGGCGCCGAGGAGACCGTGAAGATCATCTGCCTGGGCGACAGCGCCGTGGGCAAGTCCAAGTGCGTGGCCGCGCGGGCGCGCCGCTGCCCGGCCGGTTCCCCGCGGGGCGGGAAGGGGCGGCGCGGCCCCGCGGCCTCACGGCTGTGTGCTGCTCTTTCCGCAGGCTGCTGGAGAGGTTCCTGCTCGACGGCTTGTATCCTTGCGGGGCGCCGCCCGCGGCCCCTAGTTCCCCTCCGTATTCCCGGGCCTGCACCCCGAGCAGCCCCGCGCCGCCGCGTAGGTGGCGGCCCGGCCCGGCGGAGCGTGGCGGGGGCGAGCGGGCGGCCCGGCCCGGCCCGGCCCGGGGAGCTGCGGCGGGCCCGGCCGGGGGAGCGGGTGGCGGCCCGGCGCCGGCGGTCGCTGCGGATGGGGGGACGTGCTCCTCCGTCGGCTCCTTAACGCGGGCGCAGCCGCCCCCAGCAGCTCTCCACCTTCGCCCTGACGCTCCACAAGCACCGTGCTCGGGTGGACGGGCGGACGGTCCTCGTGGGTAAGTGGGGAGCGCCCTGCTACGTGTTCCGTGGGCCCCGGGGCGATTCTGGCTGTGTGCAGAGAGGGAAACAGCGGCGGTGCCGTTGGCATATGCAGCATATGGATGCAAAAACATGGCAGGGGAGTTCCTTGCGGTGGGCAAGGGGATGCCAAACAGCGGTTTGTCGGCAGGGAAATGGGGGAAGGAAGGGATCACAGAATCACAGAATGGTTGAAATTGGAAGGGACATCTGGAGGTCATCCTGTCCAACCATCTGTTCAGGCAGGCCAGGACAATGGATGGCTTTTGAATGTCTCCAAGGAGGGAGCCTCCACAACCTCTCTGGGCAGCCTGTGTCGGTGCTCAGTCACCCCCGCAGTGGAAAAAGTGTTTCCTGATGTTCAGAGGGAACCTCCTATGTTTCAGTTTGTGCCCGTTGCCTCTGGTCCTGTCACTGGGCACCACTGGAAAGGGCTTGGCTCCATCTCCTTTATGCTCTTCCTTCAGGTATTTATGCTCATGGATGAGATCGCTCCTGAGCCTTCTCTTCGCTAGGGTAAAGAGTCCCAGCCCTCTCAGCTTTTCCTCACAGGAGAGACACTCGTGTCCCTTAATCATTTCAGTGGCTCTTTGTTGGACTCTCTCCAGCATGTCCATGTCTCTCCTGTACTCAGGAGCCCAGAACTGGACACAGTACTCGAGGTGTGGCCTCACCAGCGCTGAGTAGAGGCAAATGAATACTTTGCCTAATGCAGCCCAGGACACCATGAGCCTTCTTTGTGGCAGGGGCACATTGCTGGCTCCCCGTCAGCTTGGTGTCAGCCAGGACCCGCAGGGCTTTTTCTGCAAAGCTGCTTTCCAGCTGGGTGGTCCCCAGCATAAACTGGTGCTATGGGGTTGTTCCTCGCCAGGTGGAGGACTTTGCACTTCTCCTTGCTGAACTTCATGAGGTTCCTGTCAGCCCATTGCTCCAGCCTGTCCAGGTCCCTCTGGATGGCAGCAGAACCCTCTGGTGTATCAGCAACTCTTCCCAGTTTTGTGTCATCTGCAAGCTTGCCGAGGGTGCGATGTGCCCCATCATCCAGATCATTAATGAAGGTGTTGAACAGGATCGCACCCGGTATTGACCCCTGGGGTACACTGCTAAGTTACTGGCCTCCAACTAGACTTCATGCTGCTGATCACCACCCTCTTGACTGGCCATTCAGCCAGTTTTCAATCCACCTCATTGTCTGTTCATCCAGCCCATACATCGACAGCTTCTCTATGAGGCTCTTATGGGAGAGAGTGCCAAAGCCTTACTGAAGTTTAGGTAGACAACAGCCACTACTTTCCCCTCATCTACCAGGCCAGATCGCTGTTCAGTTATTAGGTTCTTCAGCTATGCCAGTAATCCTTTACATTTGACTTCCAGGCAAGGGGATATCTAAGTCAAAGATTATCTTTGTTTTTTTCAAGGACCTGAATACCTGTCAAAGTAATTGCTGCAAGAATCCTGATTTAGCTGTGTTAGTCTCTGTTAGTCAAAGTGCTTGTTGCTCAGGATGCAGTGTCGCGATGGAACTAAGCTAACTAAGATTTAAATTTTGTCATGAAGCTAAGCTAGCTGCCTGTGAAAGTTACAGTCCCTTTCCCCTGTGTACCACCAGCGTTCACTTATAGGTCTAGTCCTGTCCATTGTCAAGCCAGCTCAGGAAGCTAACCATGCATATTAACCACTCACAAAATAAGTGAATGGGTTTCTACTCATTTGGCTTCCTAAAACATTTCACCGTGGAGGCTTATACACAGCAGTGCTGGGGAAAGGGGCAGTGGGAATGCACAGGCAAAGGAAGGAAGAGTAGACAGTGAGCTTGCTCTTTCTTGCGAGGTAGGTCTTATATCAGCTTAGCTGCAGTATGAAACTGTCTTCAGACTCCTTTACTCTGTTAATATAGTAAATAAATGAGAAGAAATATGCCATATGCTAATTACAAAATAGTCAACAGTGGGATTTAGCTGCCTATCAGCACCAATTCTAAAAATCCATGCCATAGATTACTTCAGTAGGTCTACTATTTTAGTTGCTGGATTTTTAATACATTGTAACACAATCTTCTATTATTGGTCATCCTTTTATCGGGTATTTTTGACTGGCTAATTACTTTGGGTGTATGTACCAATTGCTATATTTCAAGTTTATAGAATATTTAAATTCTTTCTCTGGATATGTCCAGCCTGTATGATCTTATCATAAAATACTACTTGTTTTATCTCAACCTTTGTTAGTTGTTTTGATAGACTACAGGTGTCCTAGCATTAGCAGTCATCTGTTTGTCAGTCAACTCTCAAATATCCCATAACTTCAGTTTTACCACAAGTGCTAACTTTCTCTTTTTTTATGCCAATGCAGCATTGCTTTAACCTATGTGAATTAGCCTCTGACAGCACAGTGTTGTTCATTGTGTGTTCTAGATGGCAGTTCAAGAAAAACATTATCTTATTCTGTGGCTTGAATTGATATTCTGTACTGCTGCCTGTATCGCTACAATTTCTGTGTTTTCAGTGTATTGCAGCTCTGGAAGGGACCGCGAGAGGATATCTTGCACATCTCTGCACAGGAGAAACTCTTTACTTCATGATACTTTTCACTGATAAATATATATATATATATGTTATGTACTTAAAGACTTCCAATGACAAAGACTGCTTAGGCCATCTATTCCAACATATCAGGGTTCTTACTGCTAGAAAGTCTTTCTTTCTTGATACTTAATGCAAATCTTCTTTATACAAGGTAAACCAGTTATTTCCTGTGTTTCCTGGACACTGAACAAGTTTTTTACCCTTCCTGTTTGCACCAGCTTTCTACATGGTTGAACACTGTACCTTTCCCCTGTATTGGTGAATGAAAAACTAGACATGAGCCGGCAATGTGTGCTTGTAGCCCAGAAAGCCAGCTGATCCTGGGCTGCGTATCAAGAAGCGTGGCCAGCAGGTCGAGGGAGGTGATTTTCCCCCTCTGCTCTGCTCAGGACCCCACCTGGAGCACTGCGTCCAGCTCTGGGATCCCCAGTACGAGAAAGACATGGACCTGTTGTAGCAGGTTCACAAAAATTATCAGAGGGCTGGAACACCTCTGCTATGGAGAGAGGCTGAGAGAGTTGGGTTTGTTCAGCCTGGAGCAGGAAAGGCTCTGGGAAGGCCTTATTGCGGCCTTTCAGTATATAAAGGGGGCTTATAAGAAAGATGGAGAAAGAGTTTTTACCAAGGCCTGTAGCAATAGGACAAGGGGCAATGGTTTTAAACTGAAAGAGGGTAGGTTTAGACTGGGCATAAGGAAGAAACGTTTTACACTGAGGGTGGTGACACTCGGGAACCACTGGAACAAGTTGCCCAAAGAAGTTGTGGATAACCCATCCCTGGAAGTGTTCAAGGTCAGGTTGGATGGGGCTTTGAGCAACCTGGTCTAGTGAAAGCTGTCGCTGCCCATGGCAGGGGGGATGGACTAGATGACCTTTAAAGGTCCCTTCCATCCCAAAGCATTCTGTGATTCTATGATAAAATAATTTAATTTATTGACAATTAATTGTAACAGAGTACAATAGTGAGAAGTAAAGCAAAACTAAAAACACCTTCCCTCCATCATCCATCCTTTATTCCCAGGCTCAACTTCACTCCTAAATCTTCTACCTCCTCCTCCCCACGAGCGGTGCAGGGGAATAGGGAATAGGGATTGCGCTCAGTTCATAAAACTTTGCCTCTGCTGCTCCTTCCTCCTCACACTCTTCCCCTGCTCCAGCCTGGGGTCCCCCCCATGGGATACAGTCCTTCACAAACTTCTCCAACTTGGGTCCTGCCCATGGGGTGCAGTTCTTCAAGAACTGCTGCAGCATGGGTCCTTCCCGTGGGGTACAGTCCTTCAGGAAGGGACTGCTCCAGCATGGGTCTCCCGTGGGCCACACACAGGTCCTGCCAGAAAACCTGCTCCTGCACGGGCTGCTCTCCACGGGCCACAGTTCTTGCCAGCAGCCTGCTCCAGTGTGGGCTCTCCGTGGGCTGCAGCTTCCTTCAGGGCACATCCAACTGCAGCGGTTTTTACACCTTCTTAAAGATGTTACCACCAACGTCGCTGACTGGGTGTGATTTGGCCAGAGGTGGGTCTCTCTTGGAGCTGACTGAAAGTGGCTCTGCCTGACACGGGGTCAGCTTCTTGTGTCTTCTCACAGACGCCACCCCTGCAGCCCCCTGCCCCTTGCAAAAACCTTGCCACTTACGCCCAGTACAAGGTTTCAGAGCAGAGCCATGAGAACAATTGAAATATGGTTAAAAGGGGCCTAATGATGAGAGACTCAGTCTGGTTAACTTCTCAGGGAGAAGGTAAAACATCAGAGAACGGGAACTTGGTACAAAAGGAGGCTTCAGCATAGCAAGAAATATTTAACAGACTTTAGCTGATGTTGGGTAAACTCAAATAAAAGATAAGGTGGTTTTGTTTTTTTTTTAACCAGTAAGTGAAATTACTATTAAGGCAACTTGCAAAAGTATGGATTCATATGTCAGGGACTTATTTTTAACATAGATTTATACTGTATTAAGTAACTTGCTCTAGTTTAAGTAATTCATCTGGCCTACGTTATACAGGAGGTCACAGTGTCTTCTGTCTTCACCTTTTACGAGCATAACGCTGATCATCCGAGCTACCTTGCAGAGAAGTCGGTCAGGAAGCGTGGTTTTGTAAAGGCAGGTAGTTTGATCTGAAGACTTTACATTGTGCAGAATTACCACTCCCCTTGCTAGTTTGATTTTTAGTCTGCTGAGCTGTTCTTGGTGGCCATCACCAAATTCCGTGTGGTAGAGTTAGGATTGCATTAAAATGTGGTGTATTTCTTTGCTCTGTGAATCTTATTTTTCCCAAGGATTTTAAGGTTGATAAATTCCTATGTTCTGGAGTATATCTGGAGACATGGGGTATGACAGGCAAGATCTGAAGGATATAGCGGTAAAAGCAGCAGTGTTTTTCAGTAAGCCATGGCAAGTTCTCTCACGACAGCTGCTGCATTGGCTGGGAAGTTAATTCAGGGCCATTCAGGAGGTGGTGGTCACCGGCACCTCTTTTTCTCTTGTAAGTGAGGATTCTGAAATGGCACATTAAAAGGATCAGGCAATTTTAGCAGCTCAGCGAAACTACCCAAAATGAATGCATATGTGGTGTGATGAGGACTTGTCTCTATTCTGGGCAGTTTAGGAAGCCACCATCCTGCAAGGCTGATACAGTATCCAGTCAGAAAGTAGTTTCAATGCAAAGTCAACACTAAGGAAAGTGGCTTATTTGCTTTAGGTGGGGTGGCACGCTTCAGTCTAGCTGACAGAAGTGTAACAACATCTGTTGGGTCTTAATTGAAGCTGTGTAAATTTATACAGCAAATAAGACACAAATATTAGCCTATAAATCCAGTCGGGGTGGAGTGGAGATCTCTACCTGAGATGCACAAACAGAAAAAGGCATTAAAATGTTGATGACTGTTCAGGTATGCTTCATCATACCTAGTCTACAAGGTCCTTAACGAATGGGGAGATGTCTGTCTCAGGCTCACTCACTTACCCTTCATCATTTTAGAACGTGCTCCCGGGAAGAGCAGAGTTAGACTGTCTGCGAAAGGGGATGGCACGTTTCCTATGGCAGGCACCTGGCTATTTACCACTGTGTCAGAAATCAAGCTGGTTTCAGATGTTTAGATTTTGTTTCGTGTTGTCATCTCTAGTGACGAAGTACCATACGCTGTTATCACTCTGCACTTTTGACTAGCTTTGTCTTATTGTCCTTTATAAGTCATGTCTACTGATGACTTCTCTTTTGCTAATATGTTTATAGCAATGTTCAGTGTCAGCACAGCTCACAGCTAAGCCTAGCTAAGAAAAGGGCCTAATTTTGCATAATCTCTTAGCCCTGGAGTGTTTCAGATTAGCGAGGTGAAACCTAACTTGTGACCCTGAGTAGATGGCCTGGGCTTTGTGCCCTGGATTTAAGTTGTGAGGAAAACAGAACTTGGAAAGCTGTGTCATTCTGAGCTTGGTTTTTGTGTCTTACAGACTTCTGGGACACGGCTGGACAGGAGAGGTTCCAGAGCATGCATGCATCCTATTACCATAAGGCTCACGCTTGTATCATGGTAAGGGCAGTGCCTCAGCTGTGATCTGATGGGATTTTGACTAATAACAGTCCCAGCTGACACTTAGCTTGTATGTTACTTTTTGTGATTATGCTGCCTTATATTTCTCGTCTCTTCCAGTGGTTTAAAAAACTTTCCTGTATTGTTCTTTCTTCTCTCAGCAGATAAAACCAGTGTAGTTGGGTATGTTTAGCTCTCTTCTGTCTTTCCTGATAGCACTCTTACTGTATTCCCTGGCTTTGCTGTCTTCTAAATTTCCTTCCTTTTGTCACTGTGTAAGGTGGTACATACAACTGAATGTACTTATTTAGAAGCAGTCCTGTCAGGTGATGCGAGGGGGCAGGCGTTCCTTTCTTGTTCTGTGATGTGACTATTGGATTACGTAGTACAAAACTGATCTGACGTGTTCGGCAGGGGTACTACATAAGACGTTCTTCTCTGGTCTTCTGCCCTTTCCATTTTCCTATACTTTGCGCTTCCCGTTTATTAGCTCAAATCACTCTTGTTTCCTGACTTCTTAGGTGTCTTGGTTTGTACTGTTGCTCTAACTCTCATCACTTGTGAGCATCTGTCAACTTCATTGATATTTTAATTGTTAAAACACAGAAGCCTCACATCTGACCCTCCTGAGCAGAACAGATCTTTCCCAGTGCTTGTTCACAGTCATGGGTGATAGAGTGCTTGTCATAGTACAAAATAAGAATGTAAAGGAAAATGAGGGACTGTTTCCTGTGTCATGCAAAGAAACGGGCTGGCTGCATGTTTCAAGGCGTGCTGGATAGTCTCCCTTTTCTCTTTCATCCTTTCTAACAAAGGCCAGTTTCCTTTGTTGATGTCCTCCTGGGAAAATTCTGGGTTCTGGACTTGGTTTTGGTGCAGTGGGTTGATCAGGAGCTGTCCTGCTGGTGGCCTCATGATAGCTGGTTCTTTTTCGGAAGGTGTTTGATGTGCAGCGGAAAGTCACCTACAAGAACTTAAACAGCTGGTACAAGGAGCTGAGAGAATTCCGCCCAGAGATTCCTTGCATTGTGGTGGCCAACAAAATTGATGGTGAGTATATCTTCTTCTTTCAACCTCTCAGGATTGGGATGTGATTCTCTTCTGACCTGGCTGAGAAAGAATGTCATTCCTCTGTTAGGTCCAGATGAGTTCTTGAGCGTAAGTCCCTCAGGGCTGTATTTTACCAAATGAATAGCTGTGTCCTCTACTGACCTTGCGTGCTGTCTTATAGGCTCTTGTCCTTGATTTTCTAGCAACTAAAAATACAAATCTGCTCCATTTGAAGTTTATTCAAGTGATGTCCTTCCAATTCTGTCCTTACCATGCTGCCCATTTCATCCAGCAAGAACCCAAAAGCTGATTGGAGCAGTACCTAGTCAAAAATTGCAGGATGTCTTGCTGGAAAAAGAGCATAACCTGTTATGTGGCTTCCCCTGATACAGTCAGTAACTGCCTTGGTCCTGCTAATTCAGCCTGCAGGTTTCTGTGGGACTCCTCTGTGCTAAGGTGTCTGAATATACCTGCTGGCACAAGTGCTCACCTTCCTCTGCAGGTGATTGGATGATGCCCTCCTCTTAGGAACGCCAGCTGGGCATTTGTTATTGCTGTCATTTGGGTTGTGATCTGTCTCCTGCGTCCTGTGAGAGCACGTAACGCATCAGCTTTCTGCTCAGCATCAACGAGAGAACAGATACCCTTAGGACCACAGTCTCCTGCTGTTCTCTGTCAAGTACAGTGTCAGGCATGGGCTTCCTTGCTGATGTTCGTGGGAGAAATCATCGCAGCTATGAGTAGGTGTCTGCACCTGAATAAGGTGTCTGGGCTCCCACTGTAGTCTACGGAAGTTCATTTGGTTCAGTGGTGTGGTTTAGGGCATGACTGATCTTACCTAATAAAAGCCTTTCTTGTGGGATGTGTCAAGCCAGCCTTGAACCCCCTGACTGCACGGACTGTACGGGAAGTCCGAGGCAAAGGGACTTGGTGTTCACAGCCGTATTGTAGACAGAACCTCTGTGCAGATGAATCCTGCTCTTAGTGTTCTGTGTGTGAGTGGACGCTGCTCCAAGAGCGTCCTCTGCCTTGCTTTCGTTTGCTGTATTCCACTTGGACTAGGAAATGATCGGCCCACAGCTGCAGGCCCAGTCTGCAGAACAGTTGATCCAGCTTCCTGCAGAGAGGTGGGGCGCGGCTGCCTGGGCCGTGCTCATGGGCAAGCATTTGGAGTCTGAACTACTTCAGCTGTTGCTTCTATGAGAAAAGGCGGATCATCTGGAGCCCTCCTCCTCCTGTGCTGGCATACAGGCTGTCTATCTATCAAAACTCTGAGCTGTTACTGCTGTGTCAGTACGTCCTGTAAATATGCAGTAGATTTGTTCCAAAACTGAAATAAAGCCTCTGGCCTACTGAGGTTGGAGTAGCTGGACTTAACTGCTTGTTAAGTAAAAATATATGAGTTGAGTCGTTTGACCACTGTGAGCGTGCCCTTGACTCACAGGAATATAGGTAACATGGCAGAAGGGCAGTGGGGAGTTCTGGTTAAAAAGGCCAAACTGGAGGAAGAGGCATGACGAGTACTGGCAATGGTGTCCAGGTCATGTGGACACACAGCAAAAACCACAGGGATGTGCCTGGAAAACATTCATAGTTGCTGCACAGCAAGTGAACTGGTATGTTCTAAGCTGCAAAGCATTATTTGTTTAGAGCACATCAGAATCCACCTATAATTTAGTCAAGCACCATGGATAAACCAACAAGAACTCTTTTCTTTTTGTCTTCTTGTCAATGGTTTGCTGATGCTATTGCTTTTAAAACCCTATGGCTTTTGGGGAGGACTCTCCTAGCCTTGTACTACAGTGAGGAGGCCTTGACAGCTAAATCGGGCTCTGGTCTCCATCTGTTCCACCACTCCTGCATATGTTGGCATTCTGCCTACAGTGATGTCTTACTGACCACTTCTCCCTTTTTTGCCCCCAGCGGATATGAAGGTGACCCAGAAAAGCTTCAACTTTGCCCGGAAGTTCAGTTTGCCCTTTTACTTTGTGTCTGCTGCAGATGGCACCAATGTAGTGAAGGTAAAACATAGCTATTTGGCTCAGCATCCATGAGACCCCTCTACCGTCCAAGGACATGGAGACTGCTGTAGGCACAGAGAGCAGAAAATGGGCTGGTACATCTCTTTGGCTACTTGTGAGGTCCTGGTAGCTATAGGTAGTTGCAGAGTTTGTTTTTTTTTCTTGGGGTATGGGAGCAGTTTCCATACGTTACAGAAATGCAGCGCCCGTTCCTCTGAGTGACAAGCATTCTCCTTCTCATCAGCTCTTCAATGATGCTATCAAACTGGCAGTTGCTTACAAACAGAATTCGGGAGATTTCATGGACGAGGTCATGCGAGAACTGGAGGTAAGAGAGGCTCTACTTACTGCATTCCTCCTCAGCGATTAGCAGCTCTGCTCTTTTTTCCCTCAGGGAAAGCAGAGCCTATGGCAAAGGTGAATGAAATTTGAAAGAACCGCAGCAGAGTGTAGCTGTTGCTTTCATGCTTCTCAGCAGTTCCTTGTCCTGCTCCTTTCCAGAGCTTTGACCTGCAGAAGAAGAGTGAGGATTTGTCGGATCAAGAGGAGAGCTGCCCTGAAGAGAAGCCCCCATCTGCCTGAGCCCCAGACCCTGAGTCTGTTTTTTCCCTTTGCTCTAGATTTCTGGGGCTGGTTAGAGCTGGCCTTCACAGAGGAAAGTGGTTTTTCTGATGCCCTGAGAGCTCTGTGACGGGCAGCTGGGCCTCTCCCCTTCTTGTGGGAGACTGTCTGGGCCTGACCTTCCTTGACTTGGGCCTAGCCACTGCACATGATGGTCAAGGAAAGGGCGAGAGTATCCACATGGTTGCTGGTTACTGCATGCAAGGCAAAGCTTGCCAGGAGAGCTAAGCCACTCTTGGACCCGCAGGGAAGGATCCTGCCCAGATGCTTTAATGGTACCTACTGGAGAAAACAAACACTAAAGAATTTTTTTTATAAAGCTTTGAGCATGCGTCCTTCCTGCACTTTTGTTATAAGGCAGTCCAGTTACTCTACAGTGCAAGTCCACCTGCCAGCCTTCCCCGTTGCTTTCACAGCTTAGCCCGTGCTGCCTCTCGGTCCACCCCTGTGGACACCCTCTGCTGCAGAGTTTCTTTGGGTTTCCTTCCCCATTCTGTTACAGAGCAGCCAGATCCAGTAGCCTTCTGAACATGGGATTTCTCCTCTCAGGTCCACTAGAGCTGAATCTGGTGGAGTCTCACAGCCAGGAGGCTTGTCCTATCCCAGCCTGACGGATGTGGCTGCCGCTGTTCCCATGTGTGTGTTCAAGAGACTTACGCTGCATTCCAAAGAGCCAGATAGACAAACACGCACACAGACTTACACAATTAATGTGAACGGCAAAACAGATTGACATAGACAGAGCAATGCCTTTACCAGCCCCCATGTAGACGTAACCACCACTTACAGAATCATGCACACAGCCCAGTCCTGTTCTGCCTTTCCAAATGATCAGGATTGGATGTTTACTGGTGAAGCAGAAACACACCTTCACTCCCTAGATTCATAAGCACAGCATGTTCATAGATTCCTCAAATAACAGTATGGAAATTAAGTCCATGTAATACCTGTGGCTGGGTGTCAAGCTCCTTACCCAGTCATTGGTGCAGACCTTGGGACTTTCTGGATCTGTGTCTCCTGGGTCATGAGAGAGTCCAGTTTCAAGTTCACTGGTGCATTGTACGCACACACAGGGATCCCACCAGTAGCCGGCCTAAGATACTTTGTGGTTCCAACTGCTGTCCCCAAGACCTCAAGCCCCCTGTGACCTGTGTTCCCTTCTTCCATGGCACCCTCACCCTCCTCTCTGAGCGGGCACGGTTTCAGCCCCGCTGAGTGACTCTTTCCCTTTGTGCCCTCCTGTCAGCCTGCAGCCTCATTTTGCAGGTGCCGGGCATGGAAGTCCTCGCCTTGCACAGGAGACTGAATTGGACTGAAGCACGGTTAGCTGTGAAAAACATCAACTTTATTTCAAGAACTAAGTCAGCTTCAGGACTTGTGTGCACTCGGAGGAGAGAGGGCAGGACAGAGCAGGCCTTTGGATCAGCAGGCGTTGCCGCAGAAGGAAGTGGTCGTGGTACTCTGCAGCCTGCACTGGATCCCGTTGATGCTGCTGCTCAAGCCTTTTTTCCCCTCAGGACCTGCAGGAGCTCCTGCAGCAGATTAAAGAATTCCACCAGCTTCTGGCGTGGAAATGGGCAGGGTGTAAAGCTGCCCGACTGCGTTGGTATTGGCGTTGGCCTCTGAACGGGGGTTGAGGTGAAGGCTGGCTGTGGCGCTGGAGTGGCCGTGACTGCTGGGCGCAGTCCCATCTGTACCAGGATCCAGTCGTAAAAGTGCTGAGTGGAGGTGTAGACCCCGGGCTGTTTTGCTCTCGCACAGCCTGTCCCCCAGCTGGTCACTCCAACAAGCCAGAAGTAGTCAGCGTTGTTATCTTTGCACACGAGAGGCCCACCGCTGTCGCCCTGCAGCGGGGAGAGAGCATTAAGGTGGCACTGGGGGGCCACTGTCGGCGCTCCGGCTGGCTCCTTCTCTCTCACAGCACCTGCCAGAGCTGTGTTCACTGCACAGAACGGCTCTGCTCAGCTGCTGCAGCCTCCAGAGCCTTTCCTAGGAAGGGGTCGTGGGCCTGTAAGGTAGAGCTCGCTCTCTCCTAGCCGCACAGTGGTCCTGGATGTGGGGAAGAGGGGTGTTGCAGGGCTGGGACCTGGTCGTATGGGCTGCCAAGAGCGCTGGATGGGCTTTCTGGGCAGAGTCTCCGGCCTCTGGGACAAGTGGGGCACAGGCAAGGACCTGCAGATGGGGGAGGTGAGCCCCAGCAGCAGTGGGGACCCAGGGGCGGGAGGGTGACTTGCCAGGCAAAGCCCGCGCCGGGGGTCTGCTGGGGCGGTTGTGACAGGGCTGTCTGTGGTGCTGGGAGCTGACTTGTAGCACGCCCCTACCTGGCAGGTGTCGATGCCACCCTGCGGATAGCCAGCACACAAGTTGTGGCTGTGGATGGCCCCTCTGTACCACCGGCTGCTGTTACAGAGGTTGACATCAATGAGGCGGACCTTGGCCTCCTGCAGGACATCCGTTGCTCCTCCAGCTGTGACACAGAAAGGAATTCAACACCCAGGAGCTCGTTGCCAGTTCTCCTCCCCAGCCCATCTCCCCAGCGTGCCAAGCTTGCACTCAGGACGCGAGCGCTTTTTGGGAACTCACATCTTGCGGTCGTGGAGCCCCAACCACTGACGTAGCAGGCTGTCAACTGTGACACTCTCAGCGAGGCGTCGGGCACACAGGCAAGCTGTACGTAGGGGCTGCACTGGGCAGGCTGGTCCAGTTCCAGCAAAGCAATGTCATTCCTCTGCGAGATATTACTGTAGTGTTCGTGAACCAGGAGCCGCTTAATATTGCGCACTTGGACCTCAGGGCCCAGCTGGGTCAGCTGGGTGGCCCCGATCACCACGCGCCACATGGCGATGCGCCTGGAAGGCAGATGGAGAGAGGGGTCAGGGGGAGCGGAGCCGTGTGCTGCAGCAGCCCAGCAGTTCCCTGCCTTCCGCCTCACAGGGGAGAGAGGGCAGCAGCGCTACGGAGGGTGCGACTGCCCTCGCGTGCCTTAGGCGCAAGGGATGTCGGGCTGGCAGCTGCTAGGAAGCAGTGGCACGAGCCCAGCCTTCTCCTGAGCAGTCTCTCAGCTGGGCTCGGGAGTGCCCAGGCACTGGGCGTGCTGCAGGGAAACGGGATGGGAGTAGCGCGTGGTGGCGCAGGCAGGGTACCTGCCGGTGTTGTGGGGATATCCCTGGTCCCCGGTCCTCCTTACCTGGCCTTGATGAAGCAGTGGGCTGCTGTGAGGACCCACTGCGGGCTGATGAGGGACCCGCCGCAGATATGGCCCGTGCCTGCTACCCAGGGATCCTGGATGCTGACGATCCAGGGCCAGGCCCCTGGCTGGGCATCTCTGCCCCCCACGACGCGCGACATGCCGTAGTGAGCAGCCATGGGCCGGAGCCCGCAGGTCCCTCTGCAACCAGAAACTCCTTACTGTCCTGCTCGACGGCTTGCTGCTGTTGAGGCTGAAGGTCAGCCGTCTTCCCTCCCCACAAGGCGCTGCATGGACAGCAGGGCCAGGGAACCCCATGGGGCGTGCGTCCGTCCGCCCCTGTTTCTGCTTGAGCCCCACAGACGAGTTGTGCCAGCAGCCTGGCTGCTGGCAGGGAACTGAGGCTCCCACACGGGGTTGGGGAAGCTGTGGCGTGGCCACGGAGGACAAGCGGGCACCCTCCAGTGAACCCCATAAGGGTTGCCCAAGCTCCCTCCCCGAGCCTCGGGCCACTTACCCACAGCTGTCCCATGTGGCGTGCACAGGCCAGCACATGGCCAGCAGGACGAGGAGGGGGAGCAAATTCATCGCTGCCAGCAGCACGTGGCAACTGCAAGAACCGGGGGCTCGTCACCACCAGTGCAGCGGCCGACGTAGTGCCCACGTATTCACGTTGCCCACGGTGCCCTTGGCCCCGGGCTGATGTCACAGAGCCGCTGGTTCCGGGTGCTGGCCACGGTGGCCTCTCGGGGTGGGGGGCAACGTGGGGGTTCCAAGCAGGAGGGGGGCAGAAGCTGGGATTGGACACCCCCGACGGACACCCCCGACGGACACCCGCCGAATGCTCTGCTTGCGGGATGAGGGCGTGCGGGTCCCGTGGCAGGCAGCAGCACCTGGCTCTGAGCACTGCCTGCTAACACTTAGCAGGGAAAAAATCAAGTGGGGCATCCCAGCCTCTCTGGGAAGTTCACTGCCACCCTGCTCTCTGCAGCTGTTTCCCAGCAGGTCCTTCCCAAAAAACATACACCAGAGAATGTAACTACTACAGGCAGTATGCACATGCTTGGGTGTTGAAGCGCCAGTCTGGTTACAGCCGCAGCACGCAAGCAGTGATGTGCGAGTGGGATGAGTCCAGCGTACCCATGTGTTGCACCCTCTAAGTATGTGCACGCCTGGGTGCACGCATGCTGGCATTGCACCGAAATCGGGAATAAACCTCTTAACACCAACGTAGCATTAAGAAGCAGGCATTCTCTTTATTACAGCACGGGATACACGGGGGATCGTTCCACCTAACGTGCATACCGTCATACAAAACTACAGCATATTTATCGGGTTACATGATCAGTATAAACCCGCCTAAATTTACACTTATCGGCTGGTGATTAACATTTCATACACTATTGGTTTGCTGTACTTAAATTAGCCTCGCTTGCTATGTAAATTAGCACGCGTGCCCCTTTCAGGTGGCGGGCAAGTCTTTTCGGTCCTGAGTTGAGTCGGCGGTCGCGATCTCCCCTCGCCACGTTTACCTTTCACCCACTTTCTGCAGTTTGATCAAACTTCACGCTTCTCTGGCCACCGTCCGGTCTTTGGTGCCGAGATGCTCCCTTTTATCGGTCTTTTATCTAGCCTTCTTCAAGGCTGGAGCCGTTAGTTTTCCACAGTTTGCTACTTATGCAAACGCTTTCATATCTTTTAACTGCCTCCCAAATTCCTTTCCCAAGGCACAAGGCGTTAGTAGTTTTGCTAATTGGAAAATGACTGTTTCTCCTTAGCTTTAGAAACTATTTACAATTATTTACTATTTCACTAGCCAACGGCACGCGCCCACAGCGCTCCCACCAGCAGCTGCCCCCAGACACTCGGTGTTTCCAGCTGCTGGGTCCCTATGGCCTGTGTTCCCTTCTGCCGTTGCTGGCAGCCAGGCCTCTGGAGCCACCTCCCCACCGGGCACAGAGGGGGCCACACAGAAGAGGACTTGGAATCGCTCTCAAAAGAAGGTAGGAAGGGCCGTGGTGATGAGGTGCAGGGCTCCGTCAAACAAGCAAACCACCCAGCAGTTTGCTTATGTGTGACTGGCTCCTTGATCCCCCCTTGTCTCCGTTTTCCATGCTTGTACATCCCCCTCCTCTTCCTTGACGCCTCCCTTTCTCTGCCCTTGTCTCCACCCAAACAAGGGACCTTCCCCGGGTTATTTGTTCCCCCTTGCTCCCAGGTTTGCCCCATCTGTGAACAGAGCTGGTGTTTCAGGTGCCGTTAGCTGGGTCATCTTGGCCTTCCGTGGCGTGACTGATGCGGTTTCCTGGGTACTGCTGTCCCTGCCAGATTCCTCTCCCGAAATGACCCCAACTCTTCCTTCAGTGATCTGTGAAGTGTGGCCACCTCTCACATCAGTCCCCTGTAACTACCCATGAACCTGTCTCTTCCTCATGGCACTCTAACTCCTGCCCGCTTCTCACTCTGTTTACTATCGACAGCAATTGCTCTTGTCATGCTCAGCAGTTTCCCACAGTCTGTTCAGTTAGCTAAGGCTTGCGCCAGGCCTTAATCATCAGCTTGCATGCCTTAATGCATACCCCCGAAGTTGTCTGCACATCACATAATTTTTTCCTATCGTCTTTCTAGGCTCAGTGTGCCAGTCTTCTCCATCCCACGCTCTGAGCACCCTCCTCTCTGAGCGGGCACGGTTTCAGCCCCGCTGAGTGACTCTTTCCCTTTGTGCCCTCCTGTCTGCCTGCAGCCTCATTTTGCAGGTGCCGGGCATGGAAGTCCTCGCCTTGCACAGGAGACTGAATTGGACTGAAGCACGGTTAGCTGTGAAAAACATCAACTTTATTTCAAGAACTAAGTCAGCTTCAGGACTTGTGTGCACTCGGAGGAGAGAGGGCAGGACAGAGCAGGCCTTTGGATCAGCAGGCGTTGCCGCAGAAGGAAGTGGTCGTGGTACTCTGCAGCCTGCACTGGATCCCGTTGATGCTGCTGCTCAAGCCTTTTTTCCCCTCAGGACCTGCAGGAGCTCCTGCAGCAGATTAAAGAATTCCACCAGCTTCTGGCGTGGAAATGGGCAGGGTGTAAAGCTGCCCGACTGCGTTGGTATTGGCGTTGGCCTCTGAACGGGGGTTGAGGTGAAGGCTGGCTGTGGCGCTGGAGTGGCCGTGACTGCTGGGCGCAGTCCCATCTGTACCAGGATCCAGTCGTAAAAGTGCTGAGTGGAGGTGTAGACCCCGGGCTGTTTTGCTCTCGCACAGCCTGTCCCCCAGCTGGTCACTCCAACAAGCCAGAAGTAGTCAGCGTTGTTATCTTTGCACACGAGAGGCCCACCGCTGTCGCCCTGCAGCGGGGAGAGAGCATTAAGGTGGCACTGGGGGGCCACTGTCGGCGCTCCGGCTGGCTCCTTCTCTCTCACAGCACCTGCCAGAGCTGTGTTCACTGCACAGAACGGCTCTGCTCAGCTGCTGCAGCCTCCAGAGCCTTTCCTAGGAAGGGGTCGTGGGCCTGTAAGGTAGAGCTCGCTCTCTCCTAGCCGCACAGTGGTCCTGGATGTGGGGAAGAGGGGTGTTGCAGGGCTGGGACCTGGTCGTATGGGCTGCCAAGAGCGCTGGATGGGCTTTCTGGGCAGAGTCTCCGGCCTCTGGGACAAGTGGGGCACAGGCAAGGACCTGCAGATGGGGGAGGTGAGCCCCAGCAGCAGTGGGGACCCAGGGGCGGGAGGGTGACTTGCCAGGCAAAGCCCGCGCCGGGGGTCTGCTGGGGCGGTTGTGACAGGGCTGTCTGTGGTGCTGGGAGCTGACTTGTAGCACGCCCCTACCTGGCAGGTGTCGATGCCACCCTGCGGATAGCCAGCACACAAGTTGTGGCTGTGGATGGCCCCTCTGTACCACCGGCTGCTGTTACAGAGGTTGACATCAATGAGGCGGACCTTGGCCTCCTGCAGGACATCCGTTGCTCCTCCAGCTGTGACACAGAAAGGAATTCAACACCCAGGAGCTCGTTGCCAGTTCTCCTCCCCAGCCCATCTCCCCAGCGTGCCAAGCTTGCACTCAGGACGCGAGCGCTTTTTGGGAACTCACATCTTGCGGTCGTGGAGCCCCAACCACTGACGTAGCAGGCTGTCAACTGTGACACTCTCAGCGAGGCGTCGGGCACACAGGCAAGCTGTACGTAGGGGCTGCACTGGGCAGGCTGGTCCAGTTCCAGCAAAGCAATGTCATTCCTCTGCGAGATATTACTGTAGTGTTCGTGAACCAGGAGCCGCTTAATATTGCGCACTTGGACCTCAGGGCCCAGCTGGGTCAGCTGGGTGGCCCCGATCACCACGCGCCACATGGCGATGCGCCTGGAAGGCAGATGGAGAGAGGGGTCAGGGGGAGCGGAGCCGTGTGCTGCAGCAGCCCAGCAGTTCCCTGCCTTCCGCCTCACAGGGGAGAGAGGGCAGCAGCGCTACGGAGGGTGCGACTGCCCTCGCGTGCCTTAGGCGCAAGGGATGTCGGGCTGGCAGCTGCTAGGAAGCAGTGGCACGAGCCCAGCCTTCTCCTGAGCAGTCTCTCAGCTGGGCTCGGGAGTGCCCAGGCACTGGGCGTGCTGCAGGGAAACGGGATGGGAGTAGCGCGTGGTGGCGCAGGCAGGGTACCTGCCGGTGTTGTGGGGATATCCCTGGTCCCCGGTCCTCCTTACCTGGCCTTGATGAAGCAGTGGGCTGCTGTGAGGACCCACTGCGGGCTGATGAGGGACCCGCCGCAGATATGGCCCGTGCCTGCTACCCAGGGATCCTGGATGCTGACGATCCAGGGCCAGGCCCCTGGCTGGGCATCTCTGCCCCCCACGACGCGCGACATGCCGTAGTGAGCAGCCATGGGCCGGAGCCCGCAGGTCCCTCTGCAACCAGAAACTCCTTACTGTCCTGCTCGACGGCTTGCTGCTGTTGAGGCTGAAGGTCAGCCGTCTTCCCTCCCCACAAGGCGCTGCATGGACAGCAGGGCCAGGGAACCCCATGGGGCGTGCGTCCGTCCGCCCCTGTTTCTGCTTGAGCCCCACAGACGAGTTGTGCCAGCAGCCTGGCTGCTGGCAGGGAACTGAGGCTCCCACACGGGGTTGGGGAAGCTGTGGCGTGGCCACGGAGGACAAGCGGGCACCCTCCAGTGAACCCCATAAGGGTTGCCCAAGCTCCCTCCCCGAGCCTCGGGCCACTTACCCACAGCTGTCCCATGTGGCGTGCACAGGCCAGCACATGGCCAGCAGGACGAGGAGGGGGAGCAAATTCATCGCTGCCAGCAGCACGTGGCAACTGCAAGAACCGGGGGCTCGTCACCACCAGTGCAGCGGCCGACGTAGTGCCCACGTATTCACGTTGCCCACGGTGCCCTTGGCCCCGGGCTGATGTCACAGAGCCGCTGGTTCCGGGTGCTGGCCACGGTGGCCTCTCGGGGTGGGGGGGCAACGTGGGGGGTTCCAAGCAGGAGGGGGGGCAGAAGCTGGGATTGGACACCCCCGACGGACACCCCCGACGGACACCCGCCGAATGCTCTGCTTGCGGGATGAGGGCGTGCGGGTCCCGTGGCAGGCAGCAGCACCTGGCTCTGAGCACTGCCTGCTAACACTTAGCAGGGAAAAAATCAAGTGGGGCATCCCAGCCTCTCTGGGAAGTTCACTGCCACCCTGCTCTCTGCAGCTGTTTCCCAGCAGGTCCTTCCCAAAAAACATACACCAGAGAATGTAACTACTACAGGCAGTATGCACATGCTTGGGTGTTGAAGCGCCAGTCTGGTTACAGCCGCAGCACGCAAGCAGTGATGTGCGAGTGGGATGAGTCCAGCGTACCCATGTGTTGCACCCTCTAAGTATGTGCACGCCTGGGTGCACGCATGCTGGCATTGCACCGAAATCGGGAATAAACCTCTTAACACCAACGTAGCATTAAGAAGCAGGCATTCTCTTTATTACAGCACGGGATACACGGGGGATCGTTCCACCTAACGTGCATACCGTCATACAAAACTACAGCATATTTATCGGGTTACATGATCAGTATAAACCCGCCTAAATTTACACTTATCGGCTGGTGATTAACATTTCATACACTATTGGTTTGCTGTACTTAAATTAGCCTCGCTTGCTATGTAAATTAGCACGCGTGCCCCTTTCAGGTGGGGGGCAAGTCTTTTCGGTCCTGAGTTGAGTCGGCGGTCGCGATCTCCCCTCGCCACGTTTACCTTTCACCCACTTTCTGCAGTTTGATCAAACTTCACGCTTCTCTGGCCACCGTCCAGTCTTTGGTGCCGAGATGCTCCCTTTTATCGGTCTTTTATCTAGCCTTCTTCAAGGCTGGAGCCGTTAGTTTTCCACAGTTTGCTACTTATGCAAACGCTTTCATATCTTTTAACTGCCTCCCAAATTCCTTTCCCAAGGCACAAGGCGTTAGTAGTTTTGCTAATTGGAAAATGACTGTTTCTCCTTAGCTTTAGAAACTATTTACAATTATTTACTATTTCACTAGCCAACGGCACGCGCCCACAGCGCTCCCACCAGCAGCTGCCCCCAGACACTCGGTGTTTCCAGCTGCTGGGTCCCTATGGCCTGTGTTCCCTTCTGCCGTTGCTGGCAGCCAGGCCTCTGGAGCCACCTCCCCACCGGGCACAGAGGGGGCCACACAGAAGAGGACTTGGAATCGCTCTCAAAAAGAAGGTAGGAAGGGCCGTGGTGATGAGGTGCAGGGCTCCGTCAAACAAGCAAACCACCCAGCAGTTTGCTTATGTGTGACTGGCTCCTTGATCCCCCCTTGTCTCCGTTTTCCATGCTTGTACATCCCCCTCCTCTTCCTTGACGCCTCCCTTTCTCTGCCCTTGTCTCCACCCAAACAAGGGACCTTCCCCGGGTTATTTGTTCCCCCTTGCTCCCAGGTTTGCCCCATCTGTGAACAGAGCTGGTGTTTCAGGTGCCGTTAGCTGGGTCATCTTGGCCTTCCGTGGCGTGACTGATGCGGTTTCCTGGGTACTGCTGTCCCTGCCAGATTCCTCTCCCGAAATGACCCCAACTCTTTCTTCAGTGATCTGTGAAGTGTGGCCACCTCTCACATCAGTCCCCTGTAACTACCCATGAACCTGTCTCTTCCTCATGGCACTCTAACTCCTGCCCGCTTCTCACTCTGTTTACTATCGACAGCAATTGCTCTTGTCATGCTCAGCAGTTTCCCACAGTCTGTTCAGTTAGCTAAGGCTTGCGCCAGGCCTTAATCATCAGCTTGCATGCCTTAATGCATACCCCCGAAGTTGTCTGCACATCACATAATTTTTTCCTATCGTCTTTCTAGGCTCAGTGTGCCAGTCTTCTCCATCCCACGCTCTGAGCACCCTCCTCTCTGAGCGGGCACGGTTTCAGCCCCGCTGAGTGACTCTTTCCCTTTGTGCCCTCCTGTCTGCCTGCAGCCTCATTTTGCAGGTGCCGGGCATGGAAGTCCTCGCCTTGCACAGGAGACTGAATTGGACTGAAGCACGGTTAGCTGTGAAAAACATCAACTTTATTTCAAGAACTAAGTCAGCTTCAGGACTTGTGTGCACTCGGAGGAGAGAGGGCAGGACAGAGCAGGCCTTTGGATCAGCAGGCGTTGCCGCAGAAGGAAGTGGTCGTGGTACTCTGCAGCCTGCACTGGATCCCGTTGATGCTGCTGCTCAAGCCTTTTTTCCCCTCAGGACCTGCAGGAGCTCCTGCAGCAGATTAAAGAATTCCACCAGCTTCTGGCGTGGAAATGGGCAGGGTGTAAAGCTGCCCGACTGCGTTGGTATTGGCGTTGGCCTCTGAACGGGGGTTGAGGTGAAGGCTGGCTGTGGCGCTGGAGTGGCCGTGACTGCTGGGCGCAGTCCCATCTGTACCAGGATCCAGTCGTAAAAGTGCTGAGTGGAGGTGTAGACCCCGGGCTGTTTTGCTCTCGCACAGCCTGTCCCCCAGCTGGTCACTCCAACAAGCCAGAAGTAGTCAGCGTTGTTATCTTTGCACACGAGAGGCCCACCGCTGTCGCCCTGCAGCGGGGAGAGAGCATTAAGGTGGCACTGGGGGGCCACTGTCGGCGCTCCGGCTGGCTCCTTCTCTCTCACAGCACCTGCCAGAGCTGTGTTCACTGCACAGAACGGCTCTGCTCAGCTGCTGCAGCCTCCAGAGCCTTTCCTAGGAAGGGGTCGTGGGCCTGTAAGGTAGAGCTCGCTCTCTCCTAGCCGCACAGTGGTCCTGGATGTGGGGAAGAGGGGTGTTGCAGGGCTGGGACCTGGTCGTATGGGCTGCCAAGAGCGCTGGATGGGCTTTCTGGGCAGAGTCTCCGGCCTCTGGGACAAGTGGGGCACAGGCAAGGACCTGCAGATGGGGGAGGTGAGCCCCAGCAGCAGTGGGGACCCAGGGGCGGGAGGGTGACTTGCCAGGCAAAGCCCGCGCCGGGGGTCTGCTGGGGCGGTTGTGACAGGGCTGTCTGTGGTGCTGGGAGCTGACTTGTAGCACGCCCCTACCTGGCAGGTGTCGATGCCACCCTGCGGATAGCCAGCACACAAGTTGTGGCTGTGGATGGCCCCTCTGTACCACCGGCTGCTGTTACAGAGGTTGACATCAATGAGGCGGACCTTGGCCTCCTGCAGGACATCCGTTGCTCCTCCAGCTGTGACACAGAAAGGAATTCAACACCCAGGAGCTCGTTGCCAGTTCTCCTCCCCAGCCCATCTCCCCAGCGTGCCAAGCTTGCACTCAGGACGCGAGCGCTTTTTGGGAACTCACATCTTGCGGTCGTGGAGCCCCAACCACTGACGTAGCAGGCTGTCAACTGTGACACTCTCAGCGAGGCGTCGGGCACACAGGCAAGCTGTACGTAGGGGCTGCACTGGGCAGGCTGGTCCAGTTCCAGCAAAGCAATGTCATTCCTCTGCGAGATATTACTGTAGTGTTCGTGAACCAGGAGCCGCTTAATATTGCGCACTTGGACCTCAGGGCCCAGCTGGGTCAGCTGGGTGGCCCCGATCACCACGCGCCACATGGCGATGCGCCTGGAAGGCAGATGGAGAGAGGGGTCAGGGGGAGCGGAGCCGTGTGCTGCAGCAGCCCAGCAGTTCCCTGCCTTCCGCCTCACAGGGGAGAGAGGGCAGCAGCGCTACGGAGGGTGCGACTGCCCTCGCGTGCCTTAGGCGCAAGGGATGTCGGGCTGGCAGCTGCTAGGAAGCAGTGGCACGAGCCCAGCCTTCTCCTGAGCAGTCTCTCAGCTGGGCTCGGGAGTGCCCAGGCACTGGGCGTGCTGCAGGGAAACGGGATGGGAGTAGCGCGTGGTGGCGCAGGCAGGGTACCTGCCGGTGTTGTGGGGATATCCCTGGTCCCCGGTCCTCCTTACCTGGCCTTGATGAAGCAGTGGGCTGCTGTGAGGACCCACTGCGGGCTGATGAGGGACCCGCCGCAGATATGGCCCGTGCCTGCTACCCAGGGATCCTGGATGCTGACGATCCAGGGCCAGGCCCCTGGCTGGGCATCTCTGCCCCCCACGACGCGCGACATGCCGTAGTGAGCAGCCATGGGCCGGAGCCCGCAGGTCCCTCTGCAACCAGAAACTCCTTACTGTCCTGCTCGACGGCTTGCTGCTGTTGAGGCTGAAGGTCAGCCGTCTTCCCTCCCCACAAGGCGCTGCATGGACAGCAGGGCCAGGGAACCCCATGGGGCGTGCGTCCGTCCGCCCCTGTTTCTGCTTGAGCCCCACAGACGAGTTGTGCCAGCAGCCTGGCTGCTGGCAGGGAACTGAGGCTCCCACACGGGGTTGGGGAAGCTGTGGCGTGGCCACGGAGGACAAGCGGGCACCCTCCAGTGAACCCCATAAGGGTTGCCCAAGCTCCCTCCCCGAGCCTCGGGCCACTTACCCACAGCTGTCCCATGTGGCGTGCACAGGCCAGCACATGGCCAGCAGGACGAGGAGGGGGAGCAAATTCATCGCTGCCAGCAGCACGTGGCAACTGCAAGAACCGGGGGCTCGTCACCACCAGTGCAGCGGCCGACGTAGTGCCCACGTATTCACGTTGCCCACGGTGCCCTTGGCCCCGGGCTGATGTCACAGAGCCGCTGGTTCCGGGTGCTGGCCACGGTGGCCTCTCGGGGTGGGGGGGCAACGTGGGGGTTCCAAGCAGGAGGGGGGCAGAAGCTGGGATTGGACACCCCCGACGGACACCCCCGACGGACACCCGCCGAATGCTCTGCTTGCGGGATGAGGGCGTGCGGGTCCCGTGGCAGGCAGCAGCACCTGGCTCTGAGCACTGCCTGCTAACACTTAGCAGGGAAAAAATCAAGTGGGGCATCCCAGCCTCTCTGGGAAGTTCACTGCCACCCTGCTCTCTGCAGCTGTTTCCCAGCAGGTCCTTCCCAAAAAACATACACCAGAGAATGTAACTACTACAGGCAGTATGCACATGCTTGGGTGTTGAAGCGCCAGTCTGGTTACAGCCGCAGCACGCAAGCAGTGATGTGCGAGTGGGATGAGTCCAGCGTACCCATGTGTTGCACCCTCTAAGTATGTGCACGCCTGGGTGCACGCATGCTGGCATTGCACCGAAATCGGGAATAAACCTCTTAACACCAACGTAGCATTAAGAAGCAGGCATTCTCTTTATTACAGCACGGGATACACGGGGGATCGTTCCACCTAACGTGCATACCGTCATACAAAACTACAGCATATTTATCGGGTTACATGATCAGTATAAACCCGCCTAAATTTACACTTATCGGCTGGTGATTAACATTTCATACACTATTGGTTTGCTGTACTTAAATTAGCCTCGCTTGCTATGTAAATTAGCACGCGTGCCCCTTTCAGGTGGGGGGGCAAGTCTTTTCGGTCCTGAGTTGAGTCGGCGGTCGCGATCTCCCCTCGCCACGTTTACCTTTCACCCACTTTCTGCAGTTTGATCAAACTTCACGCTTCTCTGGCCACCGTCCGGTCTTTGGTGCCGAGATGCTCCCTTTTATCGGTCTTTTATCTAGCCTTCTTCAAGGCTGGAGCCGTTAGTTTTCCACAGTTTGCTACTTATGCAAACGCTTTCATATCTTTTAACTGCCTCCCAAATTCCTTTCCCAAGGCACAAGGCGTTAGTAGTTTTGCTAATTGGAAAATGACTGTTTCTCCTTAGCTTTAGAAACTATTTACAATTATTTACTATTTCACTAGCCAACGGCACGCGCCCACAGCGCTCCCACCAGCAGCTGCCCCCAGACACTCGGTGTTTCCAGCTGCTGGGTCCCTATGGCCTGTGTTCCCTTCTGCCGTTGCTGGCAGCCAGGCCTCTGGAGCCACCTCCCCACCGGGCACAGAGGGGGCCACACAGAAGAGGACTTGGAATCGCTCTCAAAAAGAAGGTAGGAAGGGCCGTGGTGATGAGGTGCAGGGCTCCGTCAAACAAGCAAACCACCCAGCAGTTTGCTTATGTGTGACTGGCTCCTTGATCCCCCCTTGTCTCCGTTTTCCATGCTTGTACATCCCCCTCCTCTTCCTTGACGCCTCCCTTTCTCTGCCCTTGTCTCCACCCAAACAAGGGACCTTCCCCGGGTTATTTGTTCCCCCTTGCTCCCAGGTTTGCCCCATCTGTGAACAGAGCTGGTGTTTCAGGTGCCGTTAGCTGGGTCATCTTGGCCTTCCGTGGCGTGACTGATGCGGTTTCCTGGGTACTGCTGTCCCTGCCAGATTCCTCTCCCGAAATGACCCCAACTCTTCCTTCAGTGATCTGTGAAGTGTGGCCACCTCTCACATCAATCCCCCTTAACCACCTGCAAAATCTGGTGTGGGAATAGCAGGGTATCCACAGAAGACAAGTTGTCTTCTCTAAAGCCTTCTCCTGTCTGCTCTAAGCAGATACGGGGCACCACCTTCAGGTCCATTTTCAAAAAAACAAAGCAGCCTTGAGTCCAGTTTGTTTGGGGCCCCGTTCTGGTGCCTGTGAAACCATGCGACGCCTCAAGGGCCTTGAGAGCAGCTGTTCCACTTTCAGACAGAGCTGCCCTGTCATCCTAGGGACGAGGTTGCGCACTCAGCTGTGTGCCTTAGGTCTAGCCCCACGAGCAGGGACAGGAGCTGGACTCGATAATCCTTGTGGGTCCCTTTGAACTCAGGACGTTCTGTGATTCTAAGCCAGGATGGCAGCAGGAAGCTCCCGCACCTTTCACAAGCTTTGAGGCTGCCATCCTTCAAGCCACTGCTCTCCACCCTCCCGGGACCTAGCCCTGCTCAGCAAATGCAACGCACATGGCTGGCTCCTGCGTTTCTCCTGTGACTGCCCTGCACTCCAGCATGTGAGCAAGGCTCCACCGCACCCCTGTGGAAGGCAGACTGATACGAGGAGGCTGACACAGGATTTACCAAAGCCATAGGGAATGGTACGTGGGGCTGAGAGCAGGAGCATCCTTCTCTGTCTGGAGCTTAAAATGGCATGTCCACAGCCATGCATGCCAGGTGCCACAACTGCCCTTGTCAGTGTTGTCCCAGAACAGCACTGTAACTCACAGAAAGCAAGGACACGAAGCCTGCCAGGGGGTGTTGCTGTGCCTGACAGAGCCAGCGTGGACTGTCCTGCACCTGCCTTTCACTGTGCTTTGGGCAGGACGGTTGACACTGCTTGGGTATGCCTGGCTTCTTTGGCTTGCACATCACTGCTTGCGTGCTGCGGCTGTAACCAGACTGGCGCTTCAACACCCAAGCATGTGCATACTGCCTGTAGTAGTTACATTCTCTGGTGTATGTTTTTTGGGAAGGACCTGCTGGGAAACAGCTGCAGAGAGCAGGGTGGCAGTGAACTTCCCAGAGAGGCTGGGATGCCCCACTTGATTTTTTCCCTGCTAAGTGTTAGCAGGCAGTGCTCAGAGCCAGGTGCTGCTGCCTGCCACGGGACCCGCACGCCCTCATCCCGCAAGCAGAGCATTCGGCGGGTGTCCGTCGGGGGTGTCCGTCGGGGGTGTCCAATCCCAGCTTCTGCCCCCCCTCCTGCTTGGAACCCCCCACGTTGCCCCCCCACCCCGAGAGGCCACCGTGGCCAGCACCCGGAACCAGCGGCTCTGTGACATCAGCCCGGGGCCAAGGGCACCGTGGGCAACGTGAATACGTGGGCACTACGTCGGCCGCTGCACTGGTGGTGACGAGCCCCCGGTTCTTGCAGTTGCCACGTGCTGCTGGCAGCGATGAATTTGCTCCCCCTCCTCGTCCTGCTGGCCATGTGCTGGCCTGTGCACGCCACATGGGACAGCTGTGGGTAAGTGGCCCGAGGCTCGGGGAGGGAGCTTGGGCAACCCTTATGGGGTTCACTGGAGGGTGCCCGCTTGTCCTCCGTGGCCACGCCACAGCTTCCCCAACCCCGTGTGGGAGCCTCAGTTCCCTGCCAGCAGCCAGGCTGCTGGCACAACTCGTCTGTGGGGCTCAAGCAGAAACAGGGGCGGACGGACGCACGCCCCATGGGGTTCCCTGGCCCTGCTGTCCATGCAGCGCCTTGTGGGGAGGGAAGACGGCTGACCTTCAGCCTCAACAGCAGCAAGCCGTCGAGCAGGACAGTAAGGAGTTTCTGGTTGCAGAGGGACCTGCGGGCTCCGGCCCATGGCTGCTCACTACGGCATGTCGCGCGTCGTGGGGGGCAGAGATGCCCAGCCAGGGGCCTGGCCCTGGATCGTCAGCATCCAGGATCCCTGGGTAGCAGGCACGGGCCACATCTGCGGCGGGTCCCTCATCAGCCCGCAGTGGGTCCTCACAGCAGCCCACTGCTTCATCAAGGCCAGGTAAGGAGGACCGGGGACCAGGGATATCCCCACAACACCGGCAGGTACCCTGCCTGCGCCACCACGCGCTACTCCCATCCCGTTTCCCTGCAGCACGCCCAGTGCCTGGGCACTCCCGAGCCCAGCTGAGAGACTGCTCAGGAGAAGGCTGGGCTCGTGCCACTGCTTCCTAGCAGCTGCCAGCCCGACATCCCTTGCGCCTAAGGCACGCGAGGGCAGTCGCACCCTCCGTAGCGCTGCTGCCCTCTCTCCCCTGTGAGGCGGAAGGCAGGGAACTGCTGGGCTGCTGCAGCACACGGCTCCGCTCCCCCTGACCCCTCTCTCCATCTGCCTTCCAGGCGCATCGCCATGTGGCGCGTGGTGATCGGGGCCACCCAGCTGACCCAGCTGGGCCCTGAGGTCCAAGTGCGCAATATTAAGCGGCTCCTGGTTCACGAACACTACAGTAATATCTCGCAGAGGAATGACATTGCTTTGCTGGAACTGGACCAGCCTGCCCAGTGCAGCCCCTACGTACAGCTTGCCTGTGTGCCCGACGCCTCGCTGAGAGTGTCACAGTTGACAGCCTGCTACGTCAGTGGTTGGGGCTCCACGACCGCAAGATGTGAGTTCCCAAAAAGCGCTCGCGTCCTGAGTGCAAGCTTGGCACGCTGGGGAGATGGGCTGGGGAGGAGAACTGGCAACGAGCTCCTGGGTGTTGAATTCCTTTCTGTGTCACAGCTGGAGGAGCAACGGATGTCCTGCAGGAGGCCAAGGTCCGCCTCATTGATGTCAACCTCTGTAACAGCAGCCGGTGGTACAGAGGGGCCATCCACAGCCACAACTTGTGTGCTGGCTATCCGCAGGGTGGCATCGACACCTGCCAGGTAGGGGCGTGCTACAAGTCAGCTCCCAGCACCACAGACAGCCCTGTCACAACCGCCCCAGCAGACCCCCGGCGCGGGCTTTGCCTGGCAAGTCACCCTCCCGCCCCTGGGTCCCCACTGCTGCTGGGGCTCACCTCCCCCATCTGCAGGTCCTTGCCTGTGCCCCACTTGTCCCAGAGGCCGGAGACTCTGCCCAGAAAGCCCATCCAGCGCTCTTGGCAGCCCATACGACCAGGTCCCAGCCCTGCAACACCCCTCTTCCCCACATCCAGGACCACTGTGCGGCTAGGAGAGAGCGAGCTCTACCTTACAGGCCCACGACCCCTTCCTAGGAAAGGCTCTGGAGGCTGCAGCAGCTGAGCAGAGCCGTTCTGTGCAGTGAACACAGCTCTGGCAGGTGCTGTGAGAGAGAAGGAGCCAGCCGGAGCGCCGACAGTGGCCCCCCAGTGCCACCTTAATGCTCTCTCCCCGCTGCAGGGCGACAGCGGTGGGCCTCTCGTGTGCAAAGATAACAACGCTGACTACTTCTGGCTTGTTGGAGTGACCAGCTGGGGGACAGGCTGTGCGAGAGCAAAACAGCCCGGGGTCTACACCTCCACTCAGCACTTTTACGACTGGATCCTGGTACAGATGGGACTGCGCCCAGCAGTCACGGCCACTCCAGCGCCACAGCCAGCCTTCACCTCAACCCCCGTTCAGAGGCCAACGCCAATACCAACGCAGTCGGGCAGCTTTACACCCTGCCCATTTCCACGCCAGAAGCTGGTGGAATTCTTTAATCTGCTGCAGGAGCTCCTGCAGGTCCTGAGGGGAAAAAAGGCTTGAGCAGCAGCATCAACGGGATCCAGTGCAGGCTGCAGAGTACCACGACCACTTCCTTCTGCGGCAACGCCTGCTGATCCAAAGGCCTGCTCTGTCCTGCCCTCTCTCCTCCGAGTGCACACAAGTCCTGAAGCTGACTTAGTTCTTGAAATAAAGTTGATGTTTTTCACAGCTAACCGTGCTTCAGTCCAATTCAGTCTCCTGTGCAAGGCGAGGACTTCCATGCCCGGCACCTGCAAAATGAGGCTGCAGGCAGACAGGAGGGCACAAAGGGAAAGAGTCACTCAGCGGGGCTGAAACCGTGCCCGCTCAGAGAGGAGGGTGCTCAGAGCGTGGGATGGAGAAGACTGGCACACTGAGCCTAGAAAGACGATAGGAAAAAATTATGTGATGTGCAGACAACTTCGGGGGTATGCATTAAGGCATGCAAGCTGATGATTAAGGCCTGGCGCAAGCCTTAGCTAACTGAACAGACTGTGGGAAACTGCTGAGCATGACAAGAGCAATTGCTGTCGATAGTAAACAGAGTGAGAAGCGGGCAGGAGTTAGAGTGCCATGAGGAAGAGACAGGTTCATGGGTAGTTACAGGGGACTGATGTGAGAGGTGGCCACACTTCACAGATCACTGAAGGAAGAGTTGGGGTCATTTCGGGAGAGGAATCTGGCAGGGACAGCAGTACCCAGGAAACCGCATCAGTCACGCCACGGAAGGCCAAGATGACCCAGCTAACGGCACCTGAAACACCAGCTCTGTTCACAGATGGGGCAAACCTGGGAGCAAGGGGGAACAAATAACCCGGGGAAGGTCCCTTGTTTGGGTGGAGACAAGGGCAGAGAAAGGGAGGCGTCAAGGAAGAGGAGGGGGATGTACAAGCATGGAAAACGGAGACAAGGGGGGATCAAGGAGCCAGTCACACATAAGCAAACTGCTGGGTGGTTTGCTTGTTTGACGGAGCCCTGCACCTCATCACCACGGCCCTTCCTACCTTCTTTTTGAGAGCGATTCCAAGTCCTCTTCTGTGTGGCCCCCTCTGTGCCCGGTGGGGAGGTGGCTCCAGAGGCCTGGCTGCCAGCAACGGCAGAAGGGAACACAGGCCATAGGGACCCAGCAGCTGGAAACACCGAGTGTCTGGGGGCAGCTGCTGGTGGGAGCGCTGTGGGCGCGTGCCCTTGGCTAGTGAAATAGTAAATAATTGTAAATAGTTTCTAAAGCTAAGGAGAAACAGTCATTTTCCAATTAGCAAAACTACTAACGCCTTGTGCCTTGGGAAAGGAATTTGGGAGGCAGTTAAAAGATATGAAAGCGTTTGCATAAGTAGCAAACTGTGGAAAACTAACGGCTCCAGCCTTGAAGAAGGCTAGATAAAAGACCGATAAAAGGGAGCATCTCGGCACCAAAGACCGGACGGTGGCCAGAGAAGCGTGAAGTTTGATCAAACTGCAGAAAGTGGGTGAAAGGTAAACGTGGCGAGGGGAGATCGCGACCGCCGACTCAACTCAGGACCGAAAAGACTTGCCCCCCACCTGAAAGGGGCACGCGTGCTAATTTACATAGCAAGCGAGGCTAATTTAAGTACAGCAAACCAATAGTGTATGAAATGTTAATCACCAGCCGATAAGTGTAAATTTAGGCGGGTTTATACTGATCATGTAACCCGATAAATATGCTGTAGTTTTGTATGACGGTATGCACGTTAGGTGGAACGATCCCCCGTGTATCCCGTGCTGTAATAAAGAGAATGCCTGCTTCTTAATGCTACGTTGGTGTTAAGAGGTTTATTCCCGATTTCGGTGCAATGCCAGCATGCGTGCACCCAGGCGTGCACATACTTAGAGGGTGCAACACATGGGTACGCTGGACTCATCCCACTCGCACATCACTGCTTGCGTGCTGCGGCTGTAACCAGACTGGCGCTTCAACACCCAAGCATGTGCATACTGCCTGTAGTAGTTACATTCTCTGGTGTATGTTTTTTGGGAAGGACCTGCTGGGAAACAGCTGCAGAGAGCAGGGTGGCAGTGAACTTCCCAGAGAGGCTGGGATGCCCCACTTGATTTTTTCCCTGCTAAGTGTTAGCAGGCAGTGCTCAGAGCCAGGTGCTGCTGCCTGCCACGGGACCCGCACGCCCTCATCCCGCAAGCAGAGCATTCGGCGGGTGTCCGTCGGGGGTGTCCGTCGGGGGTGTCCAATCCCAGCTTCTGCCCCCCCTCCTGCTTGGAACCCCCCACGTTGCCCCCCACCCCGAGAGGCCACCGTGGCCAGCACCCGGAACCAGCGGCTCTGTGACATCAGCCCGGGGCCAAGGGCACCGTGGGCAACGTGAATACGTGGGCACTACGTCGGCCGCTGCACTGGTGGTGACGAGCCCCCGGTTCTTGCAGTTGCCACGTGCTGCTGGCAGCGATGAATTTGCTCCCCCTCCTCGTCCTGCTGGCCATGTGCTGGCCTGTGCACGCCACATGGGACAGCTGTGGGTAAGTGGCCCGAGGCTCGGGGAGGGAGCTTGGGCAACCCTTATGGGGTTCACTGGAGGGTGCCCGCTTGTCCTCCGTGGCCACGCCACAGCTTCCCCAACCCCGTGTGGGAGCCTCAGTTCCCTGCCAGCAGCCAGGCTGCTGGCACAACTCGTCTGTGGGGCTCAAGCAGAAACAGGGGCGGACGGACGCACGCCCCATGGGGTTCCCTGGCCCTGCTGTCCATGCAGCGCCTTGTGGGGAGGGAAGACGGCTGACCTTCAGCCTCAACAGCAGCAAGCCGTCGAGCAGGACAGTAAGGAGTTTCTGGTTGCAGAGGGACCTGCGGGCTCCGGCCCATGGCTGCTCACTACGGCATGTCGCGCGTCGTGGGGGGCAGAGATGCCCAGCCAGGGGCCTGGCCCTGGATCGTCAGCATCCAGGATCCCTGGGTAGCAGGCACGGGCCATATCTGCGGCGGGTCCCTCATCAGCCCGCAGTGGGTCCTCACAGCAGCCCACTGCTTCATCAAGGCCAGGTAAGGAGGACCGGGGACCAGGGATATCCCCACAACACCGGCAGGTACCCTGCCTGCGCCACCACGCGCTACTCCCATCCCGTTTCCCTGCAGCACGCCCAGTGCCTGGGCACTCCCGAGCCCAGCTGAGAGACTGCTCAGGAGAAGGCTGGGCTCGTGCCACTGCTTCCTAGCAGCTGCCAGCCCGACATCCCTTGCGCCTAAGGCACGCGAGGGCAGTCGCACCCTCCGTAGCGCTGCTGCCCTCTCTCCCCTGTGAGGCGGAAGGCAGGGAACTGCTGGGCTGCTGCAGCACACGGCTCCGCTCCCCCTGACCCCTCTCTCCATCTGCCTTCCAGGCGCATCGCCATGTGGCGCGTGGTGATCGGGGCCACCCAGCTGACCCAGCTGGGCCCTGAGGTCCAAGTGCGCAATATTAAGCGGCTCCTGGTTCACGAACACTACAGTAATATCTCGCAGAGGAATGACATTGCTTTGCTGGAACTGGACCAGCCTGCCCAGTGCAGCCCCTACGTACAGCTTGCCTGTGTGCCCGACGCCTCGCTGAGAGTGTCACAGTTGACAGCCTGCTACGTCAGTGGTTGGGGCTCCACGACCGCAAGATGTGAGTTCCCAAAAAGCGCTCGCGTCCTGAGTGCAAGCTTGGCACGCTGGGGAGATGGGCTGGGGAGGAGAACTGGCAACGAGCTCCTGGGTGTTGAATTCCTTTCTGTGTCACAGCTGGAGGAGCAACGGATGTCCTGCAGGAGGCCAAGGTCCGCCTCATTGATGTCAACCTCTGTAACAGCAGCCGGTGGTACAGAGGGGCCATCCACAGCCACAACTTGTGTGCTGGCTATCCGCAGGGTGGCATCGACACCTGCCAGGTAGGGGCGTGCTACAAGTCAGCTCCCAGCACCACAGACAGCCCTGTCACAACCGCCCCAGCAGACCCCCGGCGCGGGCTTTGCCTGGCAAGTCACCCTCCCGCCCCTGGGTCCCCACTGCTGCTGGGGCTCACCTCCCCCATCTGCAGGTCCTTGCCTGTGCCCCACTTGTCCCAGAGGCCGGAGACTCTGCCCAGAAAGCCCATCCAGCGCTCTTGGCAGCCCATACGACCAGGTCCCAGCCCTGCAACACCCCTCTTCCCCACATCCAGGACCACTGTGCGGCTAGGAGAGAGCGAGCTCTACCTTACAGGCCCACGACCCCTTCCTAGGAAAGGCTCTGGAGGCTGCAGCAGCTGAGCAGAGCCGTTCTGTGCAGTGAACACAGCTCTGGCAGGTGCTGTGAGAGAGAAGGAGCCAGCCGGAGCGCCGACAGTGGCCCCCCAGTGCCACCTTAATGCTCTCTCCCCGCTGCAGGGCGACAGCGGTGGGCCTCTCGTGTGCAAAGATAACAACGCTGACTACTTCTGGCTTGTTGGAGTGACCAGCTGGGGGACAGGCTGTGCGAGAGCAAAACAGCCCGGGGTCTACACCTCCACTCAGCACTTTTACGACTGGATCCTGGTACAGATGGGACTGCGCCCAGCAGTCACGGCCACTCCAGCGCCACAGCCAGCCTTCACCTCAACCCCCGTTCAGAGGCCAACGCCAATACCAACGCAGTCGGGCAGCTTTACACCCTGCCCATTTCCACGCCAGAAGCTGGTGGAATTCTTTAATCTGCTGCAGGAGCTCCTGCAGGTCCTGAGGGGAAAAAAGGCTTGAGCAGCAGCATCAACGGGATCCAGTGCAGGCTGCAGAGTACCACGACCACTTCCTTCTGCGGCAACGCCTGCTGATCCAAAGGCCTGCTCTGTCCTGCCCTCTCTCCTCCGAGTGCACACAAGTCCTGAAGCTGACTTAGTTCTTGAAATAAAGTTGATGTTTTTCACAGCTAACCGTGCTTCAGTCCAATTCAGTCTCCTGTGCAAGGCGAGGACTTCCATGCCCGGCACCTGCAAAATGAGGCTGCAGGCAGACAGGAGGGCACAAAGGGAAAGAGTCACTCAGCGGGGCTGAAACCGTGCCCGCTCAGAGAGGAGGGTGCTCAGAGCGTGGGATGGAGAAGACTGGCACACTGAGCCTAGAAAGACGATAGGAAAAAATTATGTGATGTGCAGACAACTTCGGGGGTATGCATTAAGGCATGCAAGCTGATGATTAAGGCCTGGCGCAAGCCTTAGCTAACTGAACAGACTGTGGGAAACTGCTGAGCATGACAAGAGCAATTGCTGTCGATAGTAAACAGAGTGAGAAGCGGGCAGGAGTTAGAGTGCCATGAGGAAGAGACAGGTTCATGGGTAGTTACAGGGGACTGATGTGAGAGGTGGCCACACTTCACAGATCACTGAAGGAAGAGTTGGGGTCATTTCGGGAGAGGAATCTGGCAGGGACAGCAGTACCCAGGAAACCGCATCAGTCACGCCACGGAAGGCCAAGATGACCCAGCTAACGGCACCTGAAACACCAGCTCTGTTCACAGATGGGGCAAACCTGGGAGCAAGGGGGAACAAATAACCCGGGGAAGGTCCCTTGTTTGGGTGGAGACAAGGGCAGAGAAAGGGAGGCGTCAAGGAAGAGGAGGGGGATGTACAAGCATGGAAAACGGAGACAAGGGGGGATCAAGGAGCCAGTCACACATAAGCAAACTGCTGGGTGGTTTGCTTGTTTGACGGAGCCCTGCACCTCATCACCACGGCCCTTCCTACCTTCTTTTTGAGAGCGATTCCAAGTCCTCTTCTGTGTGGCCCCCTCTGTGCCCGGTGGGGAGGTGGCTCCAGAGGCCTGGCTGCCAGCAACGGCAGAAGGGAACACAGGCCATAGGGACCCAGCAGCTGGAAACACCGAGTGTCTGGGGGCAGCTGCTGGTGGGAGCGCTGTGGGCGCGTGCCGTTGGCTAGTGAAATAGTAAATAATTGTAAATAGTTTCTAAAGCTAAGGAGAAACAGTCATTTTCCAATTAGCAAAACTACTAACGCCTTGTGCCTTGGGAAAGGAATTTGGGAGGCAGTTAAAAGATATGAAAGCGTTTGCATAAGTAGCAAACTGTGGAAAACTAACGGCTCCAGCCTTGAAGAAGGCTAGATAAAAGACCGATAAAAGGGAGCATCTCGGCACCAAAGACCGGACGGTGGCCAGAGAAGCGTGAAGTTTGATCAAACTGCAGAAAGTGGGTGAAAGGTAAACGTGGCGAGGGGAGATCGCGACCGCCGACTCAACTCAGGACCGAAAAGACTTGCCCCCCACCTGAAAGGGGCACGCGTGCTAATTTACATAGCAAGCGAGGCTAATTTAAGTACAGCAAACCAATAGTGTATGAAATGTTAATCACCAGCCGATAAGTGTAAATTTAGGCGGGTTTATACTGATCATGTAACCCGATAAATATGCTGTAGTTTTGTATGACGGTATGCACGTTAGGTGGAACGATCCCCCGTGTATCCCGTGCTGTAATAAAGAGAATGCCTGCTTCTTAATGCTACGTTGGTGTTAAGAGGTTTATTCCCGATTTCGGTGCAATGCCAGCATGCGTGCACCCAGGCGTGCACATACTTAGAGGGTGCAACACATGGGTACGCTGGACTCATCCCACTCGCACATCACTGCTTGCGTGCTGCGGCTGTAACCAGACTGGCGCTTCAACACCCAAGCATGTGCATACTGCCTGTAGTAGTTACATTCTCTGGTGTATGTTTTTTGGGAAGGACCTGCTGGGAAACAGCTGCAGAGAGCAGGGTGGCAGTGAACTTCCCAGAGAGGCTGGGATGCCCCACTTGATTTTTTCCCTGCTAAGTGTTAGCAGGCAGTGCTCAGAGCCAGGTGCTGCTGCCTGCCACGGGACCCGCACGCCCTCATCCCGCAAGCAGAGCATTCGGCGGGTGTCCGTCGGGGGTGTCCGTCGGGGGTGTCCAATCCCAGCTTCTGCCCCCCCTCCTGCTTGGAACCCCCCACGTTGCCCCCCCACCCCGAGAGGCCACCGTGGCCAGCACCCGGAACCAGCGGCTCTGTGACATCAGCCCGGGGCCAAGGGCACCGTGGGCAACGTGAATACGTGGGCACTACGTCGGCCGCTGCACTGGTGGTGACGAGCCCCCGGTTCTTGCAGTTGCCACGTGCTGCTGGCAGCGATGAATTTGCTCCCCCTCCTCGTCCTGCTGGCCATGTGCTGGCCTGTGCACGCCACATGGGACAGCTGTGGGTAAGTGGCCCGAGGCTCGGGGAGGGAGCTTGGGCAACCCTTATGGGGTTCACTGGAGGGTGCCCGCTTGTCCTCCGTGGCCACGCCACAGCTTCCCCAACCCCGTGTGGGAGCCTCAGTTCCCTGCCAGCAGCCAGGCTGCTGGCACAACTCGTCTGTGGGGCTCAAGCAGAAACAGGGGCGGACGGACGCACGCCCCATGGGGTTCCCTGGCCCTGCTGTCCATGCAGCGCCTTGTGGGGAGGGAAGACGGCTGACCTTCAGCCTCAACAGCAGCAAGCCGTCGAGCAGGACAGTAAGGAGTTTCTGGTTGCAGAGGGACCTGCGGGCTCCGGCCCATGGCTGCTCACTACGGCATGTCGCGCGTCGTGGGGGGCAGAGATGCCCAGCCAGGGGCCTGGCCCTGGATCGTCAGCATCCAGGATCCCTGGGTAGCAGGCACGGGCCATATCTGCGGCGGGTCCCTCATCAGCCCGCAGTGGGTCCTCACAGCAGCCCACTGCTTCATCAAGGCCAGGTAAGGAGGACCGGGGACCAGGGATATCCCCACAACACCGGCAGGTACCCTGCCTGCGCCACCACGCGCTACTCCCATCCCGTTTCCCTGCAGCACGCCCAGTGCCTGGGCACTCCCGAGCCCAGCTGAGAGACTGCTCAGGAGAAGGCTGGGCTCGTGCCACTGCTTCCTAGCAGCTGCCAGCCCGACATCCCTTGCGCCTAAGGCACGCGAGGGCAGTCGCACCCTCCGTAGCGCTGCTGCCCTCTCTCCCCTGTGAGGCGGAAGGCAGGGAACTGCTGGGCTGCTGCAGCACACGGCTCCGCTCCCCCTGACCCCTCTCTCCATCTGCCTTCCAGGCGCATCGCCATGTGGCGCGTGGTGATCGGGGCCACCCAGCTGACCCAGCTGGGCCCTGAGGTCCAAGTGCGCAATATTAAGCGGCTCCTGGTTCACGAACACTACAGTAATATCTCGCAGAGGAATGACATTGCTTTGCTGGAACTGGACCAGCCTGCCCAGTGCAGCCCCTACGTACAGCTTGCCTGTGTGCCCGACGCCTCGCTGAGAGTGTCACAGTTGACAGCCTGCTACGTCAGTGGTTGGGGCTCCACGACCGCAAGATGTGAGTTCCCAAAAAGCGCTCGCGTCCTGAGTGCAAGCTTGGCACGCTGGGGAGATGGGCTGGGGAGGAGAACTGGCAACGAGCTCCTGGGTGTTGAATTCCTTTCTGTGTCACAGCTGGAGGAGCAACGGATGTCCTGCAGGAGGCCAAGGTCCGCCTCATTGATGTCAACCTCTGTAACAGCAGCCGGTGGTACAGAGGGGCCATCCACAGCCACAACTTGTGTGCTGGCTATCCGCAGGGTGGCATCGACACCTGCCAGGTAGGGGCGTGCTACAAGTCAGCTCCCAGCACCACAGACAGCCCTGTCACAACCGCCCCAGCAGACCCCCGGCGCGGGCTTTGCCTGGCAAGTCACCCTCCCGCCCCTGGGTCCCCACTGCTGCTGGGGCTCACCTCCCCCATCTGCAGGTCCTTGCCTGTGCCCCACTTGTCCCAGAGGCCGGAGACTCTGCCCAGAAAGCCCATCCAGCGCTCTTGGCAGCCCATACGACCAGGTCCCAGCCCTGCAACACCCCTCTTCCCCACATCCAGGACCACTGTGCGGCTAGGAGAGAGCGAGCTCTACCTTACAGGCCCACGACCCCTTCCTAGGAAAGGCTCTGGAGGCTGCAGCAGCTGAGCAGAGCCGTTCTGTGCAGTGAACACAGCTCTGGCAGGTGCTGTGAGAGAGAAGGAGCCAGCCGGAGCGCCGACAGTGGCCCCCCAGTGCCAC
Source organism: Nipponia nippon (assembly GCF_047370975.1). Taxonomy (NCBI): domain Eukaryota; kingdom Metazoa; phylum Chordata; class Aves; order Pelecaniformes; family Threskiornithidae; genus Nipponia; species Nipponia nippon. Next base: position 250,234 of record NW_028262347.1, read on the forward strand.
CTTAATGCTCTCTCCCCGCTGCAGGGCGACAGCGGTGGGCCTCTCGTGTGCAAAGATAACAACGCTGACTACTTCTGGCTTGTTGGAGTGACCAGCTGGGGGACAGGCTGTGCGAGAGCAAAACAGCCCGGGGTCTACACCTCCACTCAGCACTTTTACGACTGGATCCTGGTACAGATGGGACTGCGCCCAGCAGTCACGGCCACTCCAGCGCCACAGCCAGCCTTCACCTCAACCCCCGTTCAGAGGCCAACGCCAATACCAACGCAGTCGGGCAGCTTTACACCCTGCCCATTTCCACGCCAGAAGCTGGTGGAATTCTTTAATCTGCTGCAGGAGCTCCTGCAGGTCCTGAGGGGAAAAAGGCTTGAGCAGCAGCATCAACGGGATCCAGTGCAGGCTGCAGAGTACCACGACCACTTCCTTCTGCGGCAACGCCTGCTGATCCAAAGGCCTGCTCTGTCCTGCCCTCTCTCCTCCGAGTGCACACAAGTCCTGAAGCTGACTTAGTTCTTGAAATAAAGTTGATGTTTTTCACAGCTAACCGTGCTTCAGTCCAATTCAGTCTCCTGTGCAAGGCGAGGACTTCCATGCCCGGCACCTGCAAAATGAGGCTGCAGGCAGACAGGAGGGCACAAAGGGAAAGAGTCACTCAGCGGGGCTGAAACCGTGCCCGCTCAGAGAGGAGGGTGCTCAGAGCGTGGGATGGAGAAGACTGGCACACTGAGCCTAGAAAGACGATAGGAAAAAATTATGTGATGTGCAGACAACTTCGGGGGTATGCATTAAGGCATGCAAGCTGATGATTAAGGCCTGGCGCAAGCCTTAGCTAACTGAACAGACTGTGGGAAACTGCTGAGCATGACAAGAGCAATTGCTGTCGATAGTAAACAGAGTGAGAAGCGGGCAGGAGTTAGAGTGCCATGAGGAAGAGACAGGTTCATGGGTAGTTACAGGGGACTGATGTGAGAGGTGGCCACACTTCACAGATCACTGAAGGAAGAGTTGGGGTCATTTCGGGAGAGGAATCTGGCAGGGACAGCAGTACCCAGGAAACCGCATCAGTCACGCCACGGAAGGCCAAGATGACCCAGCTAACGGCACCTGAAACACCAGCTCTGTTCACAGATGGGGCAAACCTGGGAGCAAGGGGGAACAAATAACCCGGGGAAGGTCCCTTGTTTGGGTGGAGACAAGGGCAGAGAAAGGGAGGCGTCAAGGAAGAGGAGGGGGATGTACAAGCATGGAAAACGGAGACAAGGGGGGATCAAGGAGCCAGTCACACATAAGCAAACTGCTGGGTGGTTTGCTTGTTTGACGGAGCCCTGCACCTCATCACCACGGCCCTTCCTACCTTCTTTTTGAGAGCGATTCCAAGTCCTCTTCTGTGTGGCCCCCTCTGTGCCCGGTGGGGAGGTGGCTCCAGAGGCCTGGCTGCCAGCAACGGCAGAAGGGAACACAGGCCATAGGGACCCAGCAGCTGGAAACACCGAGTGTCTGGGGGCAGCTGCTGGTGGGAGCGCTGTGGGCGCGTGCCGTTGGCTAGTGAACTTGAAGCTGGACTAGCTCACGAGCAAAAGGAGATACCGAGCTGGAAAGACCCCAGGTCTGTGCCAGTTACTGGGTAAGTAGCTTGACGGCCAGCCACGGATTTTAACTGAACTTAATTCCCACGCTAATGTTTAAGGGCCCCGTGAGCATGCTGTGCTTGCGGATCTCGGAGCGATGGGTGTGTACCTTTCACTGCTGAACATCCGTACCGATCAGCTGGAGAGGCAGACAAGGACTGGGTTGTGCTGTTTGTGTTAAGCGGGTGCTGGTAAAGGGACTGCTCTATCCGTGTTAATCTGTTTTGCCATTCATGCCAGTGAGGTGTGTGCGCGTGGTCTTGAATGGGATCTGGCTCTTTGGAAGACAAAGTCTCTGGTACCTGTGCATGGGAACAGCAGTCGCATCCATTGGGCTGAGATGGGAGAAACCTCCTGGGAGCGAGAGTCCTCCCGATTCAGCTCCAGCTCTTCTGCGAGAAGATGTTCTCTGGGAGGAACATGGGCTGGATATGGCGTGCGCAGAACGTGCACGCACACACGCGCACGCACGCACAGACGCACAGCACGCACAGAGCGCACGCACAAAAATGCTGTGTGCACACATACACTGCATTCACGCGCAGGGTGCATGTGCACACACACGCACACGCACACACACAGTGGAGACACATGGGGTACAAACAGAAGGTGCAATGCACACCCACAGTGTGTGCACACCCGTACACACGTCTTGAACACAGAGCGCAATGCACAGTGTTCACATACACAGAGTGCATGCATAGGCATACCTGGCTGGCGTGCACGCAGCCAGCTGCTGGTGGGACCGCTGTGTGCGTGTTCAGTGTGCTAGTGAACTTGAAGCTGGACTAGCTCCCGAGCAAAAGGAGGGACCCTTTCAGTCATGGGGCTGGCATGTGGTTGCAGTCCACCTGGCTGATCAGCCCCAGCACCCACAGACCTCACAAGAGGACCAGGCCTGCCAACCACCAGCCACATCTCCACCTCCTGGAGTCGTGAAGGACTTGGAGGTGCTTGGGCTGTGTATCGGGTCTGACTGGGATGGAGTTAATTTTCCCCACAGCAGCCCTCATAGTGCTGTGCTTTGTATTGGTAACTAGAAAGGTGGTGATAACACACCAGTGTTTTGGCTACTGCTGAGCAATGCTGCTGTCTCTCCAACATTCCCCCTCCCCAGCAGGGCGGGGGTAGGCAAAATCTTGGGAGGGGACATAGCCAGGCCAGCTGACCCAAACTGAGCAAAGGGATATTCCATACCATGACATCTGCTCAGCAGCGAAAGCTAAGAGAAAGGAGGAGGAAGTGGGGGCATTCGTTATTTATGACGCTTCCCTTCTGGAGCAACTGCTACACATACTGAAGCCCTGCTTCCCGGAAAGTGGCTGGACATCACCTGACGATGGGAAAGAGTATAAAATCTTTGTTTTCCTTTTGCTTCTGTGCATGGCCTTTGCCTTTGATTTTATTAAACTGCCTTTATCTTGACCCATGAGGGTTTTTTCCATCTCATTTCCTCCCCTCCCTGTCCTGCTGAGGAGGGGAGTGATAGAGCAGCTTGGTGGCACCCGGCATCCAGCCAAGGCCAACCCATCACAAGCTGCTTCCCACCTAGGCACGTCCCCTCTGCACTAGCTGCACAAGGTCCTGCCTCTGCAGCTGCCAGGACCATCCATCCCATCCTCTTCTTGCTGTGCTCTTGGCCCCTAGGAAGTGATGGTGCTGCAGCTCCCAGCTCAGTTTCCGCCCAGGGGTGCACAGCGTGCCTCCAGCTGCGCTGGGATCTCTGGAGACTGGGGCATGCCCTTTGCTTCACCTTGATCATGGTTTGAAAGGAGCTGTTCTGGCTCTGGAGACGATGCTGTATCATGGTCCCTCCCTGAACAAGTCAAGGGTTTCTTTCAAGAGGCCTCATCTTGAACGTCCAACACAGAGCACAGGGTGCACTGACCCGCACTCCTAGCAGGGTTAGTAATCTCCCCAACCCCCAGTTTGCTACCCCAGCACGCCATCAGTCAGGTGTCACTGAGCCAAACCCACAGGGTAGCTCTAAGGCTGAGCTTGGGTAGTTGGGGGCGAGGGGGCTGGTGGGTTTGGGATAGGGTTCCAGAGTGGAGCAGCTGAAGGGGATGGAGCAGCAAGAGGCTAGGAGCAGCGGCAGCAGGAGGGCTTAGGAGTGCAGTTTGGTACGCAGCAGGGCTGCAGCGTGGGATCCCTGCCCTTCCTGATCTGGCTTTCCCCAAATTCCATGCGCTGTTCAAAAAGGACTTTCTGCAGTTCGATCTCCTTCAGGACTTGCAGAAGCTCCGGCCCTGCACCGCTCTGCAGCAGATCATAGTTCTCGGCTGGGTCTGACTCCAGGTCAAAGAGCAGCGGGGGCAAGTGAGGGGTCAGCGGGGTCAGCCCATGGCAGGCCTGGTCTGGGGTCGTATCACTGTGAAAGGAACCTGCAAAAGAAACCCCCAGGTGTAGCTCAGTTTCTTCTCTTTGAGCTTTGGACAGCAAAGCCACGCAGGACTCCACAAAGCTGCCCACTGTGGTGGTATGCTCCCCCTGTACCCTCCTGCCCTCCCCCCCTACACTTGACCTTTTCCCATAACCCTGCTCAAGCGATAATCACCAGAGGCAGTTGTGATGGATGCATCCAGCTCAAAGTGGATTTGGGGGAGACAGATAACAACACAACAGCCAAGGGCTAATTTACGGCAACGTGTCCGCCTAACCACAGTGCTGGTCAATGTCCGGCTCAAGGCAAAGTTGGAAGAAACTAACACAGGGAGTTGGTATGTAAGTATGACTTTGAGTTAATCATCTAACCCACATAAATAGTGAGCAGCCCAAGAGCCCTGTGAGCTCTCCTGCACAGCAGTGGGCTGCACACCAGGATCTCCCCTTGAGTAGGGATGCCTCTCAAGGTTACTCCTCAAGGTTGAGAGATTCCTTGCCGCAACAGATCCTCGATAAGTGACTAATAGCATGCTAAACTTTGAAATTTTAGCTAAGTGATATAAAGGATTGATTGTGCATATATAATCCTTTAGACATAAGCCATTGACCAAGTCTGGGACTAGGATTGGATCCAGCTGCACCCAGACTCCTCTTTGAGAAGGAGTTTAGAAAGCAAGGGGGTCCTCTCTGAACCTCATGACTCAACGGGAGGGTCTCCCTGACAGTCCTGTCTGACCCTGTCCCCTATGCAGTAAATAATCAAGTGTACCATGCCATCGAATCTCGTTAAACCACTGTTCTGTTTACTATCAAACCCTGTCATCAATAAACATGTTGCTCCTACAAGTGCACTCTCACTCCATCTACGACACCCACGCAGAGAAGAGGCAGCACTAACCTTTTGTGAAGTAATGGGCCTTGTACTTCCCAAGCCTGACAGCGAAGGGGCCATGCAGCGGATCGGGAGACGGCGGGTAGAAGAACATTGTCTGACGGGGACTCTGTGGGAAGCAGCAGAGCTAAGCTCACCTGTGCAGCCACAAGGCTGAAGAAGAGCCTGGAACGGACCAGGCAGAGACCCCAGGAAGTCACACAGGAGCCCCAATACTACAGCCAGAACATGGCCGGAGAGGGGAGAAGCTGATGAGCAGCGGCATCCTGTTTGCTTCCTACTCAAAGCTACTGGGGCTCTGTCCACCCACTGCAGCCACGGGGGTTTGGTTTGGCAACATGCTGCAGGTGTTAGAGCTCAGCAGCCTGAGGAAGCCCAGGAACTCCACGGCATGACCCAGGCCAGACAAAAGGTCCTAGCTCATGGATCTCCTGACCGCCAGCTGGTTCTACTCATCAGGCACCCAGCTCCAGGCACACAGCTCCAGCCCCACACCCAGCCTTCCTGCACAACGCCAGCCAAACCAGCCCACAGGACTCACCTTCCCTGACCCAAACAGCACCGGACTCAGGTCATAGCCATCCAGGGCAACTTTAGGAAGAGCTGCTCCAGCCAGGGTAGCCAGGGTTGGCAGGATGTCCAGGGTGCTTGCCAGCTCATGCGTCACTCCTGTCACCCACCACATCAAGGCATAAGGAAAGGTTCAAGCACCTGATCCCACTCCCATCCCTGCCATCCTCACTTCTCTCCCACCCTCTGCGTGTCCCAGGGCAGCCGAGCTGCCATGACACCCCTGCCTTGGCTGACATCAGCACGCAAAAGGCACAAGCAGTGCCAAGTCTCACCTGGAGTGATACGGCCTGGCCAATAAGCCACTGCTGGTTCCCGCATACCACCTTCGTACGTCGTGCCCTTCCCACACTTCAGAAGGCCAGAGCTGCCTCCACGTGCCATTCTCATGGTGGAAGGGCTGTAAGAGAGAACTACCTACCATCAGTTTCACATGTTCATGCTACCCCTTCCCTGATGCTGCCAACAGGGCCATGACAAGAGAGACATGGTACCAGCAAGTGACACTGCCATCCTTCTCAGCCTTGTGAGGCAGGAGGCATGGGGCAGGTGAAGAAGCCAAGGTGGGCAACATGCCTAAGCAGGGCACCAGAGACCAGTGCCACTCACACGTGAAGGGAACCGGGGTACATTTGGGCTGCTGCACGCTCCTGGCCTGAACCCTGTGAGGTTTCTGCCCACAAGAAGAGGCACAGCTGAGTCACAGGAACAAGGAGCAGATCATGCACTGGCTCGTCTCCAGAGCAGCGCCCACCTCTTGCCTCACTTCAGGTCACCTGGCAATGCCACATCACATCCCTTTTGCCCCAGCCAACCAATGCCTCATTCCAGTTCCCCCATACCATGGCAGAAGAACCTTACCAGTGATGAAGTCCCCGCTACTGAGCCCACTCACCCATTGTCAGAGGTGAAAAACATCAAGGTTGTGTTTGCAAGACCATTTTCCTGCAGTGCCTGCAGCAGCTGTCCCACCGAGCCATCAAACTCCAAGAGTGCATCACCAAACGGCCCACGCCGCGACTGCCCTGCATACTCCTGGCTTGCAAATTGGGGGTAGTGTGTATGCTGGAGAAAGGGCAGAGAAGACTGCTACACAAACTCCCAGAGCCGCATCTGGTTCCCAGTTCACCCGGGGACAGTGAGCACCCCAGCTAGGACATGGAGATACACCATGAGATGAGAAGAGGCTTGTCCCCAAGCTTCAGAAACATCTCTCAGAAATGGCATAAAGGAGCTGAGCCCCAGGACAGGATGTGGAGCCCCCGAGTGGGAAATTTTCCCAGGTGGACTCCTGGCCCGGAGAAGTGGGCAAAGCTCCAGAAAGAAGCAGCCCAAGAATATTATCAGAACAGTGCTGCCACAAGACCTGGGTGTGGGAACAGCAACCCCAAGTCGTCCAGGGATATTGACTGCTCAGCACAGTCCTAGGGCTGCAGGAGCTGAGACGCTTCCCTGCTCTCCCCACAGGACAAAGGCTCCCTTCCCCACCCTTGGGCCCAGAGCAGCCCTCCCCCTCTCCTACGTGGGAGGCATAGTAGAGCAGGAAGGGGAGGCCTCGTCACGCACAGTCAGCGATGAAGTCCCGGGAGAATTTGTTGTAGAGTGGCACCAGATCAGGGAAAGAGACCGGCTGCTGCACGATGCTCTGGTTCCAGAGCAGCGGGACTGGCACTAAGCCTTGGTCACAAGTCCCAAAACACTTGATGTCGGGTGGGAAGCAGGTGAGATTCTGGCAGGGGCCCTGGAGAGAACAAATAACACTTTGTCTTTTACATGTATTGCAGGACAGTAAGGGGAGAGGAGCAAAGAGTGTCACAGTGGCCCATCACCAGGGCCTACAGGCACCCTTTGGGCAGCCACTCCCAGAAGCCCAGGGGTCTGTGCCCACCCTAGAACTGTCCACGGATCATGCTGCCCCAACATCATTTTCTCCTGGCAGCAATTCAGATGTTTCTTTATAGTCCAGAAGCTGACCCTCCCTCCCTTGACAAAGGGCAAATGTCCCCATGCACAACTGCCACCCACGTTCTGCAAAACTGCCCTATCATATGAGCACCTGAGAGGTGGGCTTTCCCCACCAGCATCCATCTCCCTGGCCTGCAGCCACCCACACCCAGGCAAGCACTAACCCAGCCTATGTGCTCTCAAGCAAGCTTCATCTCTCAGGCCCTCTCCCCAGCCAGCCCCAGGACACCCTTCAGGGCCTGACAGGCCTCTCACCTGGTCATGGGAGTAGGGCACCCCCAAGAAGTGGTCAAAGCCCTGGTGGATGGGCAGGAAGGAGCCATTAATCCCCAGGCCAAGATGCCACTTGCCAACCATGGCTGTGGCATAGCCCTCAGCCTTCAGCACCTCTGCAATGGTGACCTCAGACAGCGGCAGGCCTCCCCGCGAGTCTGGGTCAAACACACCGGGGTAAACCCCAGAGCGCATCTGGAAACGGCCGGTCAGCAGGGCTGCCCTACAGGCGAGGGTTCAAAGAGAGAGAGAGGAGACAAGCGTCACACCGGACACAGCACAGGCTGCGGTGCTCAACCTCCACAGAGGGTGACCCATTCCTCGGGACCTGCCGCCTCCCCTGTCTGCTGGGACACGCGATCGGTCCCCTCATAGAGCAGCCAGACCTGTGGGCCTCCTGGGGCACGGCAGGCTTATCAACCACCCGCTCCTCCCAGCACTGCAACTCCCTAGCTGGGTGCCAAGCCCTGTCTCGACGCTTCCTCCATCCCCGCCCCGGGGCCCTGCAGCAGTCGCCAGCCAGCGGGGCGGGAGCAGCGGGGACGTACCGGGACGGGCTGCACACCGGGGAGCTGCTGTAGAAGCTGGTGAACCGCAGCCCTCGGGAAGCCATCCGGTCCAGGTGGGGCGTGCCAGAAGACGGGTGCCCGTAGCTCCCCAGGTCCCCGAAGCCCAGGTCGTCCGCCAGCAACAGGACGAAGCTGGGGCGGGCGCCGGCCGCTCCGCGCAAGGCCAGCAGCACCAGGGCCCAGGGCAGGCCCCGGCTCCGCGGCCCCATGGCGCCGCCGCCCGGGGAGGCCCGCCGACACTGGCGCTCGGCACGGGGTACAGCGCTGCCCTCCCACGCTCCGCTCCGCTCCGAGCCCCCCGTGGCGGCGCCCGCCGGGCCGGGCCGGGCCGGGCCGGGCCGGGCAGCGCAGGCACCTCCACAACCGGCGGAGCCGAACGGCGCCGCGCCGCCGCCGCCGCCGCCGCCCGCCTGACGCGCGCGGGCAGCCGCGTGACCCGGCCCCGCGGCGGGGCATGCCGGGAACTGTAGTCCGTCGCGGGGCAGCGCTTGGAAGGGGCCGCGCAGGCTCCGCGGCGGCGTTGGTCCCTCGCAGCCGCCTCCCGGAGCGCCGCGCCCGGTGCAGGCGGCCTCCTGCGGCCCGGGCCTGCCCCGGCTGCTGCTGCCGGGGGTGGTTTGTTAACAACAGGGGCTTCCGACAGAGTCGCCCTCAGCGTCGCCCAGGTTTGGAGGCTGCGGACGCAGCCCGTGTGTCCAGCGCCTGCTCCCAGCCGCGCCGGGGCTGAGGCCGGGGAGCCATCAGGCTGTCCTGGGAGACGACGGGCGCCTCGGCGTGCGGCGGCGAGCTGGGCGGCCCGGGTGGACGTCCCCTGCCCCGCTCCTGTGGCGGGCGCCAGCCGCTGGCCCGGCTCTTGGCTTCCCGCCTTCTGGAAGAGCAAACAAAGCTGCTTTTCTCCAGATGCGCGCAGGGACAGGCAGGGAGCGGGGCATTGTTCGGGGCAGGCTGGGTCCCATGGGAGCCTGCGCACTTGTCAAACAAAGTATGTTTTCATACAGTAGTGACAGGCTTTCACACTCAGGCTCAAGGACTGCTGCTTGTGCCTGAACATAGGAGCCCATATCCTGCAGACCGAGGACTTGTAATCAGAGCGAGGAAGGGACAGTGCCAAGAGCAACAGCAATTCTCTGGTGGAAGGGAGTGATAAGGAGAATGAGGAGGAAAAGGGGAGGTTCTGCACCCCAGGAAGGCTGTACCCTGTTGCTATTGTACCTGTCTGCTTTTGAAAACCAGAGAAAGCTCGGCAGACAGGCACAGAAAGGAATTGAAGTCTAATGTCCTGAAGACCTCCATTTGTTCAGTTTATCCAAAATAAGAGTAAGGCAAGACCAGAGGTGGTGTACAAGCACAGGCACAGTCAGGCACAGTGGCACTGGTCTGGGATTAACCACGCAGCAGGCAGAGGTGAGGAGTTTCAGCCCAAAGACAAAGCAGGGGTAAGGCTGGCTAATGTCCTAGCCTGGATGTTCTCATGGAGATGTGCCCGTGGTTTGCATCCAGCCTGTGTGATCAGTTTGTTCTGGATTTTCCTGTTATTACTAGTCAGCATTTCTTAAGAGGCATCCCACTTTTACAACCACTGTCCAATGTGCCAGGGAACTCTGCTTTCCATTGCTCCCTGTCTTCCATAGTTCAGACCGTCCCCATAGCCCCTGGCCTTCCTGCATGCCTAGCCCCATGCCTCCTAACGGCCTGGCCCCTGGCACAAGAAGGACGCTGGGGCTGCTGCTGCTGCTGCTGTGCTCACTGATATCAATTATTCAGGGCCAAGAGGCAGAGTGAGGAGGCTGGTGCTGCAGCAGGAAACTGCTGCATAATTCACGGAGCCCACTTTGCTCATAGAGCATGGCAGTGCTTGCCGTGCAGCGCCTGGCCACAGCGATCAGGGTGCTGGGGGCTGGCAGCCTGGACACTGAGAGGCGAACAGCTGAGGCTCTGAGCTCTGGGGAGGGGCACGGCGTAGGGACAGAGTTTCAGAGACCAGACAAGGGACAGGGCAGGAGGTGTGGGACCATGTGCGCTGCGTGCAGGTAACTCGGCTGCAGGAAACTGAGCAAGGCATGGCGTCACTGCCTCAACCTGCACAGGCCCCAGTGGGCACAGGTAGGACACACGGATGAACAGCGTCCACGTGGCTGCGTGGAAGGAGAGGCACAAGTGACTGCTGCAGTGCTGTGGGAGCACACGCTGAAAGACATGTGCAGGCCAGGCAGGGGTGGGTGTGACAAGCTGTGGCCATGTGAGCGGCTCATGAGCATGTAAGTTCATTCACCTTCAGTCAGTTTGCAGGTGACACCAAGTTGGGTGGAAGTGTCGATCTGCTGGAGGGCAGAAGGCCCTGCAGAGGGCCCTGGCCAGGCTGGGTCGATGGGCCCAGGCACTGGGTGAGGGTCAGCAAGGCTCAGGGCCGGGTCCTGCACTGGGGGCACAACAACCCCAGGCACCGCTGCAGGCGTGGGGAGGAGCGGCTGGGAGCTGCCCGGCGGGAAAGGGCCTGGGGGTGGTGGTCGACAGCCGCTGAACATGAGCCAGCAGTGTGCCCAGGTGGCCAAGAGGGCCAATGGCATCCTGGCCTGTATCAGGAACAGTGTGGCCAGCAGGAGCAGGGAGGTGATGGTGCCCCTGTGCTGGGCACTGGTGAGGCCGCCCCTCGAATGCTGTGCTCAGCGCTGGGCCCCTCACCCCAAGGCGGCCATGGAGGGGCTGGAGCGTGGCCAGAGCAGGGCAGCGAGGCTGGGGCAGGGGCTGGAGCCCAAGGCTGGGGAGGAGCGGCTGGGGGAGCTGGGGGGGCTCAGCCTGGAGAAGAGGAGGCTGAGGGGAGCCCTCATCGCTCTCTGCAACTGCCTGAAAGGAGGCTGGAGCTGGGGGGTCGGTCTCTTCTCCGCAGTAAACAAGTGATAGGAGGAGAGGGAACGGCCTCAAGCTGCGCCAGGGCAGGGTTAGGTTGGGTATTAGGAAAAATTCCTTCACGGAAAGGGCTGTCAGGCCCTGGCCCAGGCTGCCCAGGGCAGGGGCTGAGTCTCCATCCCTGGAGGGATTTAAAAGAAGGGCAGACGTGGTGCTCGAAGACATGGTTTAGTGGTGGACTTGGATAGGTTAACGGTTGGACTCGATGATCTTAAGGGTCTTTTCCAATCTTTATGATTCTATGTGGGGTGTTACCGGGCTATACTTGTGTGGGCGCAATACGTTTGTCTCTGTGTGTGCGAGCACACACGTGTGTGCACATGTGTATGCCTGCACATGTGTATGTGTATGTCGACATGCATGTGTGCATGCATGGATGGACAAGTGAGTTTGCATGTGCACCCGTGGGAGGTGCATTCTACATGTGCGTGCATCATGGGTGTATGCAGTGAGCATGCATGTGGGCAGATGGGTGGATGCACACTGTGTGCATGCATGCGGTGTGTGTGGGGGGGTGCATTCCACATGCATGCATACTGTAGGGTGTGCATGCACTGCCTGTGTGTGTAAACTGTGTGTGTGCATGCACACACTGTCTGTGTGCACACGCCAGCCAGGTATGCCTATGCATGCACCCTGTGTATGTGAACACTGTGCATTGCGCTCTGTGTTCAAGACGTGTGGTTTGGAGTACGGGTGTGCACACACTGTGGGTGTGCATTGCACCTTCTGTTTGTACCCCATGTGTCTCCACTGTGTGTGTGCGTGTGCGTGTGTGTGCACATGCACCCTGCGCGTGAATGCAGTGTATGTGTGCACACAGCATTTTTGTGCATGCGCTCTGTGCGTGCTGTGCGTCTGTGCGTGCGTGCGCGTGTGTGCGTGCACGTTCTGCGCACGCCATATCCAGCCCATGTTCCTCCCAGAGAACATCTTCTCGCAGAAGAGCTGGAGCTGAATCGGGAGGACTCTCGCTCCCAGGAGGTTTCTCCCATCTCAGCCCAATGGATGCGACTGCTGTTCCCATGCACAGGTACCAGAGACTTTGTCTTCCAAAGAGCCAGATCCCATTCAAGACCACGCGCACACACCTCACTGGCATGAATGGCAAAACAGATTAACACGGATAGAGCAGTCCCTTTACCAGCACCCGCTTAACACAAACAGCACAACCCAGTCCTTGTCTGCCTCTCCAGCTGATCGGTACGGATGTTCAGCAGTGAAAGGTACACACCCATCGCTCCGAGATCCGCAAGCACAGCATGCTCACGGGGCCCTTAAACATTAGCGTGGGAATTAAGTTCAGTTAAAATCCGTGGCTGGCCGTCAAGCTACTTACCCAGTAACTGGCACAGACCTGGGGTCTTTCCAGCTCGGTATCTCCTTTTGCTCGTGAGCTAGTCCAGCTTCAAGTTCACTAGCCAACGGCACGCGCCCACAGCGCTCCCACCAGCAGCTGCCCCCAGACACTCGGTGTTTCCAGCTGCTGGGTCCCTATGGCCTGTGTTCCCTTCTGCCGTTGCTGGCAGCCAGGCCTCTGGAGCCACCTCCCCACCGGGCACAGAGGGGGCCACACAGAAGAGGACTTGGAATCGCTCTCAAAAAGAAGGTAGGAAGGGCCGTGGTGATGAGGTGCAGGGCTCCGTCAAACAAGCAAACCACCCAGCAGTTTGCTTATGTGTGACTGGCTCCTTGATCCCCCCTTGTCTCCGTTTTCCATGCTTGTACATCCCCCTCCTCTTCCTTGACGCCTCCCTTTCTCTGCCCTTGTCTCCACCCAAACAAGGGACCTTCCCCGGGTTATTTGTTCCCCCTTGCTCCCAGGTTTGCCCCATCTGTGAACAGAGCTGGTGTTTCAGGTGCCGTTAGCTGGGTCATCTTGGCCTTCCGTGGCGTGACTGATGCGGTTTCCTGGGTACTGCTGTCCCTGCCAGATTCCTCTCCCGAAATGACCCCAACTCTTCCTTCAGTGATCTGTGAAGTGTGGCCACCTCTCACATCAATCCCCCTTAACCACCTGCAAAATCTGGTGTGGGAATAGCAGGGTATCCACAGAAGACAAGTTGTCTTCTCTAAAGCCTTCTCCTGTCTGCTCTAAGCAGATACGGGGCACCACCTTCAGGTCCATTTTCAAAAAACAAAGCAGCCTTGAGTCCAGTTTGTTTGGGGCCCCGTTCTGGTGCCTGTGAAACCATGCGACGCCTCAAGGGCCTTGAGAGCAGCTGTTCCACTTTCAGACAGAGCTGCCCTGTCATCCTAGGGACGAGGTTGCGCACTCAGCTGTGTGCCTTAGGTCTAGCCCCACGAGCAGGGACAGGAGCTGGACTCGATAATCCTTGTGGGTCCCTTTGAACTCAGGACGTTCTGTGATTCTAAGCCAGGATGGCAGCAGGAAGCTCCCGCACCTTTCACAAGCTTTGAGGCTGCCATCCTTCAAGCCACTGCTCTCCACCCTCCCGGGACCTAGCCCTGCTCAGCAAATGCAACGCACATGGCTGGCTCCTGCGTTTCTCCTGTGACTGCCCTGCACTCCAGCATGTGAGCAAGGCTCCACCGCACCCCTGTGGAAGGCAGACTGATACGAGGAGGCTGACACAGGATTTACCAAAGCCATAGGGAATGGTACGTGGGGCTGAGAGCAGGAGCATCCTTCTCTGTCTGGAGCTTAAAATGGCATGTCCACAGCCATGCATGCCAGGTGCCACAACTGCCCTTGTCAGTGTTGTCCCAGAACAGCACTGTAACTCACAGACAGCAAGGACACGAAGCCTGCCAGGGGGTGTTGCTGTGCCTGACAGAGCCAGCGTGGACTGTCCTGCACCTGCCTTTCACTGTGCTTTGGGCAGGACGGTTGACACTGCTTGGGTATGCCTGGCTTCTTTGGCTTGCACATCACTGCTTGCGTGCTGCGGCTGTAACCAGACTGGCGCTTCAACACCCAAGCATGTGCATACTGCCTGTAGTAGTTACATTCTCTGGTGTATGTTTTTTGGGAAGGACCTGCTGGGAAACAGCTGCAGAGAGCAGGGTGGCAGTGAACTTCCCAGAGAGGCTGGGATGCCCCACTTGATTTTTTCCCTGCTAAGTGTTAGCAGGCAGTGCTCAGAGCCAGGTGCTGCTGCCTGCCACGGGACCCGCACGCCCTCATCCCGCAAGCAGAGCATTCGGCGGGTGTCCGTCGGGGGTGTCCGTCGGGGGTGTCCAATCCCAGCTTCTGCCCCCCCTCCTGCTTGGAACCCCCACGTTGCCCCCCCACCCCGAGAGGCCACCGTGGCCAGCACCCGGAACCAGCGGCTCTGTGACATCAGCCCGGGGCCAAGGGCACCGTGGGCAACGTGAATACGTGGGCACTACGTCGGCCGCTGCACTGGTGGTGACGAGCCCCCGGTTCTTGCAGTTGCCACGTGCTGCTGGCAGCGATGAATTTGCTCCCCCTCCTCGTCCTGCTGGCCATGTGCTGGCCTGTGCACGCCACATGGGACAGCTGTGGGTAAGTGGCCCGAGGCTCGGGGAGGGAGCTTGGGCAACCCTTATGGGGTTCACTGGAGGGTGCCCGCTTGTCCTCCGTGGCCACGCCACAGCTTCCCCAACCCCGTGTGGGAGCCTCAGTTCCCTGCCAGCAGCCAGGCTGCTGGCACAACTCGTCTGTGGGGCTCAAGCAGAAACAGGGGCGGACGGACGCACGCCCCATGGGGTTCCCTGGCCCTGCTGTCCATGCAGCGCCTTGTGGGGAGGGAAGACGGCTGACCTTCAGCCTCAACAGCAGCAAGCCGTCGAGCAGGACAGTAAGGAGTTTCTGGTTGCAGAGGGACCTGCGGGCTCCGGCCCATGGCTGCTCACTACGGCATGTCGCGCGTCGTGGGGGGCAGAGATGCCCAGCCAGGGGCCTGGCCCTGGATCGTCAGCATCCAGGATCCCTGGGTAGCAGGCACGGGCCATATCTGCGGCGGGTCCCTCATCAGCCCGCAGTGGGTCCTCACAGCAGCCCACTGCTTCATCAAGGCCAGGTAAGGAGGACCGGGGACCAGGGATATCCCCACAACACCGGCAGGTACCCTGCCTGCGCCACCACGCGCTACTCCCATCCCGTTTCCCTGCAGCACGCCCAGTGCCTGGGCACTCCCGAGCCCAGCTGAGAGACTGCTCAGGAGAAGGCTGGGCTCGTGCCACTGCTTCCTAGCAGCTGCCAGCCCGACATCCCTTGCGCCTAAGGCACGCGAGGGCAGTCGCACCCTCCGTAGCGCTGCTGCCCTCTCTCCCCTGTGAGGCGGAAGGCAGGGAACTGCTGGGCTGCTGCAGCACACGGCTCCGCTCCCCCTGACCCCTCTCTCCATCTGCCTTCCAGGCGCATCGCCATGTGGCGCGTGGTGATCGGGGCCACCCAGCTGACCCAGCTGGGCCCTGAGGTCCAAGTGCGCAATATTAAGCGGCTCCTGGTTCACGAACACTACAGTAATATCTCGCAGAGGAATGACATTGCTTTGCTGGAACTGGACCAGCCTGCCCAGTGCAGCCCCTACGTACAGCTTGCCTGTGTGCCCGATGCCTCGCTGAGAGTGTCACAGTTGACAGCCTGCTACGTCAGTGGTTGGGGCTCCACGACCGCAAGATGTGAGTTCCCAAAAAGCGCTCGCGTCCTGAGTGCAAGCTTGGCACGCTGGGGAGATGGGCTGGGGAGGAGAACTGGCAACGAGCTCCTGGGTGTTGAATTCCTTTCTGTGTCACAGCTGGAGGAGCAACGGATGTCCTGCAGGAGGCCAAGGTCCGCCTCATTGATGTCAACCTCTGTAACAGCAGCCGGTGGTACAGAGGGGCCATCCACAGCCACAACTTGTGTGCTGGCTATCCGCAGGGTGGCATCGACACCTGCCAGGTAGGGGCGTGCTACAAGTCAGCTCCCAGCACCACAGACAGCCCTGTCACAACCGCCCCAGCAGACCCCCGGCGCGGGCTTTGCCTGGCAAGTCACCCTCCCGCCCCTGGGTCCCCACTGCTGCTGGGGCTCACCTCCCCCATCTGCAGGTCCTTGCCTGTGCCCCACTTGTCCCAGAGGCCGGAGACTCTGCCCAGAAAGCCCATCCAGCGCTCTTGGCAGCCCATACGACCAGGTCCCAGCCCTGCAACACCCCTCTTCCCCACATCCAGGACCACTGTGCGGCTAGGAGAGAGCGAGCTCTACCTTACAGGCCCACGACCCCTTCCTAGGAAAGGCTCTGGAGGCTGCAGCAGCTGAGCAGAGCCGTTCTGTGCAGTGAACACAGCTCTGGCAGGTGCTGTGAGAGAGAAGGAGCCAGCCGGAGCGCCGACAGTGGCCCCCCAGTGCCACCTTAATGCTCTCTCCCCGCTGCAGGGCGACAGCGGTGGGCCTCTCGTGTGCAAAGATAACAACGCTGACTACTTCTGGCTTGTTGGAGTGACCAGCTGGGGGACAGGCTGTGCGAGAGCAAAACAGCCCGGGGTCTACACCTCCACTCAGCACTTTTACGACTGGATCCTGGTACAGATGGGACTGCGCCCAGCAGTCACGGCCACTCCAGCGCCACAGCCAGCCTTCACCTCAACCCCCGTTCAGAGGCCAACGCCAATACCAACGCAGTCGGGCAGCTTTACACCCTGCCCATTTCCACGCCAGAAGCTGGTGGAATTCTTTAATCTGCTGCAGGAGCTCCTGCAGGTCCTGAGGGGAAGAAAGGCTTGAGCAGCAGCATCAACGGGATCCAGTGCAGGCTGCAGAGTACCACGACCACTTCCTTCTGCGGCAACGCCTGCTGATCCAAAGGCCTGCTCTGTCCTGCCCTCTCTCCTCCGAGTGCACACAAGTCCTGAAGCTGACTTAGTTCTTGAAATAAAGTTGATGTTTTTCACAGCTAACCGTGCTTCAGTCCAATTCAGTCTCCTGTGCAAGGCGAGGACTTCCATGCCCGGCACCTGCAAAATGAGGCTGCAGGCAGACAGGAGGGCACAAAGGGAAAGAGTCACTCAGCAGGGCTGAAACCGTGCCCGCTCAGAGAGGAGGGTGCTCAGAGCGTGGGATGGAGAAGACTGGCACACTGAGCCTAGAAAGACGATAGGAAAAAATTATGTGATGTGCAGACAACTTCGGGGGTATGCATTAAGGCATGCAAGCTGATGATTAAGGCCTGGCGCAAGCCTTAGCTAACTGAACAGACTGTGGGAAACTGCTGAGCATGACAAGAGCAATTGCTGTCGATAGTAAACAGAGTGAGAAGCGGGCAGGAGTTAGAGTGCCATGAGGAAGAGACAGGTTCATGGGTAGTTACAGGGGACTGATGTGAGAGGTGGCCACACTTCACAGATCACTGAAGGAAGAGTTGGGGTCATTTCGGGAGAGGAATCTGGCAGGGACAGCAGTACCCAGGAAACCGCATCAGTCACGCCACGGAAGGCCAAGATGACCCAGCTAACGGCACCTGAAACACCAGCTCTGTTCACAGATGGGGCAAACCTGGGAGCAAGGGGGAACAAATAACCCGGGGAAGGTCCCTTGTTTGGGTGGAGACAAGGGCAGAGAAAGGGAGGCGTCAAGGAAGAGGAGGGGGATGTACAAGCATGGAAAACGGAGACAAGGGGGGATCAAGGAGCCAGTCACACATAAGCAAACTGCTGGGTGGTTTGCTTGTTTGACGGAGCCCTGCACCTCATCACCACGGCCCTTCCTACCTTCTTTTTGAGAGCGATTCCAAGTCCTCTTCTGTGTGGCCCCCTCTGTGCCCGGTGGGGAGGTGGCTCCAGAGGCCTGGCTGCCAGCAACGGCAGAAGGGAACACAGGCCATAGGGACCCAGCAGCTGGAAACACCGAGTGTCTGGGGGCAGCTGCTGGTGGGAGCGCTGTGGGCGCGTGCCGTTGGCTAGTGAAATAGTAAATAATTGTAAATAGTTTCTAAAGCTAAGGAGAAACAGTCATTTTCCAATTAGCAAAACTACTAACGCCTTGTGCCTTGGGAAAGGAATTTGGGAGGCAGTTAAAAGATATGAAAGCGTTTGCATAAGTAGCAAACTGTGGAAAACTAACGGCTCCAGCCTTGAAGAAGGCTAGATAAAAGACCGATAAAAGGGAGCATCTCGGCACCAAAGACCGGACGGTGGCCAGAGAAGCGTGAAGTTTGATCAAACTGCAGAAAGTGGGTGAAAGGTAAACGTGGCGAGGGGAGATCGCGACCGCCGACTCAACTCAGGACCGAAAAGACTTGCCCCCCCACCTGAAAGGGGCACGCGTGCTAATTTACATAGCAAGCGAGGCTAATTTAAGTACAGCAAACCAATAGTGTATGAAATGTTAATCACCAGCCGATAAGTGTAAATTTAGGCGGGTTTATACTGATCATGTAACCCGATAAATATGCTGTAGTTTTGTATGACGGTATGCACGTTAGGTGGAACGATCCCCCGTGTATCCCGTGCTGTAATAAAGAGAATGCCTGCTTCTTAATGCTACGTTGGTGTTAAGAGGTTTATTCCCGATTTCGGTGCAATGCCAGCATGCGTGCACCCAGGCGTGCACATACTTAGAGGGTGCAACACATGGGTACGCTGGACTCATCCCACTCGCACATCACTGCTTGCGTGCTGCGGCTGTAACCAGACTGGCGCTTCAACACCCAAGCATGTGCATACTGCCTGTAGTAGTTACATTCTCTGGTGTATGTTTTTTGGGAAGGACCTGCTGGGAAACAGCTGCAGAGAGCAGGGTGGCAGTGAACTTCCCAGAGAGGCTGGGATGCCCCACTTGATTTTTTCCCTGCTAAGTGTTAGCAGGCAGTGCTCAGAGCCAGGTGCTGCTGCCTGCCACGGGACCCGCACGCCCTCATCCCGCAAGCAGAGCATTCGGCGGGTGTCCGTCGGGGGTGTCCGTCGGGGGTGTCCAATCCCAGCTTCTGCCCCCCCTCCTGCTTGGAACCCCCCACGTTGCCCCCCCACCCCGAGAGGCCACCGTGGCCAGCACCCGGAACCAGCGGCTCTGTGACATCAGCCCGGGGCCAAGGGCACCGTGGGCAACGTGAATACGTGGGCACTACGTCGGCCGCTGCACTGGTGGTGACGAGCCCCCGGTTCTTGCAGTTGCCACGTGCTGCTGGCAGCGATGAATTTGCTCCCCCTCCTCGTCCTGCTGGCCATGTGCTGGCCTGTGCACGCCACATGGGACAGCTGTGGGTAAGTGGCCCGAGGCTCGGGGAGGGAGCTTGGGCAACCCTTATGGGGTTCACTGGAGGGTGCCCGCTTGTCCTCCGTGGCCACGCCACAGCTTCCCCAACCCCGTGTGGGAGCCTCAGTTCCCTGCCAGCAGCCAGGCTGCTGGCACAACTCGTCTGTGGGGCTCAAGCAGAAACAGGGGCGGACGGACGCACGCCCCATGGGGTTCCCTGGCCCTGCTGTCCATGCAGCGCCTTGTGGGGAGGGAAGACGGCTGACCTTCAGCCTCAACAGCAGCAAGCCGTCGAGCAGGACAGTAAGGAGTTTCTGGTTGCAGAGGGACCTGCGGGCTCCGGCCCATGGCTGCTCACTACGGCATGTCGCGCGTCGTGGGGGGCAGAGATGCCCAGCCAGGGGCCTGGCCCTGGATCGTCAGCATCCAGGATCCCTGGGTAGCAGGCACGGGCCATATCTGCGGCGGGTCCCTCATCAGCCCGCAGTGGGTCCTCACAGCAGCCCACTGCTTCATCAAGGCCAGGTAAGGAGGACCGGGGACCAGGGATATCCCCACAACACCGGCAGGTACCCTGCCTGCGCCACCACGCGCTACTCCCATCCCGTTTCCCTGCAGCACGCCCAGTGCCTGGGCACTCCCGAGCCCAGCTGAGAGACTGCTCAGGAGAAGGCTGGGCTCGTGCCACTGCTTCCTAGCAGCTGCCAGCCCGACATCCCTTGCGCCTAAGGCACGCGAGGGCAGTCGCACCCTCCGTAGCGCTGCTGCCCTCTCTCCCCTGTGAGGCGGAAGGCAGGGAACTGCTGGGCTGCTGCAGCACACGGCTCCGCTCCCCCTGACCCCTCTCTCCATCTGCCTTCCAGGCGCATCGCCATGTGGCGCGTGGTGATCGGGGCCACCCAGCTGACCCAGCTGGGCCCTGAGGTCCAAGTGCGCAATATTAAGCGGCTCCTGGTTCACGAACACTACAGTAATATCTCGCAGAGGAATGACATTGCTTTGCTGGAACTGGACCAGCCTGCCCAGTGCAGCCCCTACGTACAGCTTGCCTGTGTGCCCGACGCCTCGCTGAGAGTGTCACAGTTGACAGCCTGCTACGTCAGTGGTTGGGGCTCCACGACCGCAAGATGTGAGTTCCCAAAAAGCGCTCGCGTCCTGAGTGCAAGCTTGGCACGCTGGGGAGATGGGCTGGGGAGGAGAACTGGCAACGAGCTCCTGGGTGTTGAATTCCTTTCTGTGTCACAGCTGGAGGAGCAACGGATGTCCTGCAGGAGGCCAAGGTCCGCCTCATTGATGTCAACCTCTGTAACAGCAGCCGGTGGTACAGAGGGGCCATCCACAGCCACAACTTGTGTGCTGGCTATCCGCAGGGTGGCATCGACACCTGCCAGGTAGGGGCGTGCTACAAGTCAGCTCCCAGCACCACAGACAGCCCTGTCACAACCGCCCCAGCAGACCCCCGGCGCGGGCTTTGCCTGGCAAGTCACCCTCCCGCCCCTGGGTCCCCACTGCTGCTGGGGCTCACCTCCCCCATCTGCAGGTCCTTGCCTGTGCCCCACTTGTCCCAGAGGCCGGAGACTCTGCCCAGAAAGCCCATCCAGCGCTCTTGGCAGCCCATACGACCAGGTCCCAGCCCTGCAACACCCCTCTTCCCCACATCCAGGACCACTGTGCGGCTAGGAGAGAGCGAGCTCTACCTTACAGGCCCACGACCCCTTCCTAGGAAAGGCTCTGGAGGCTGCAGCAGCTGAGCAGAGCCGTTCTGTGCAGTGAACACAGCTCTGGCAGGTGCTGTGAGAGAGAAGGAGCCAGCCGGAGCGCCGACAGTGGCCCCCCAGTGCCACCTTAATGCTCTCTCCCCGCTGCAGGGCGACAGCGGTGGGCCTCTCGTGTGCAAAGATAACAACGCTGACTACTTCTGGCTTGTTGGAGTGACCAGCTGGGGGACAGGCTGTGCGAGAGCAAAACAGCCCGGGGTCTACACCTCCACTCAGCACTTTTACGACTGGATCCTGGTACAGATGGGACTGCGCCCAGCAGTCACGGCCACTCCAGCGCCACAGCCAGCCTTCACCTCAACCCCCGTTCAGAGGCCAACGCCAATACCAACGCAGTCGGGCAGCTTTACACCCTGCCCATTTCCACGCCAGAAGCTGGTGGAATTCTTTAATCTGCTGCAGGAGCTCCTGCAGGTCCTGAGGGGAAAAAAGGCTTGAGCAGCAGCATCAACGGGATCCAGTGCAGGCTGCAGAGTACCACGACCACTTCCTTCTGCGGCAACGCCTGCTGATCCAAAGGCCTGCTCTGTCCTGCCCTCTCTCCTCCGAGTGCACACAAGTCCTGAAGCTGACTTAGTTCTTGAAATAAAGTTGATGTTTTTCACAGCTAACCGTGCTTCAGTCCAATTCAGTCTCCTGTGCAAGGCGAGGACTTCCATGCCCGGCACCTGCAAAATGAGGCTGCAGGCAGACAGGAGGGCACAAAGGGAAAGAGTCACTCAGCGGGGCTGAAACCGTGCCCGCTCAGAGAGGAGGGTGCTCAGAGCGTGGGATGGAGAAGACTGGCACACTGAGCCTAGAAAGACGATAGGAAAAAATTATGTGATGTGCAGACAACTTCGGGGGTATGCATTAAGGCATGCAAGCTGATGATTAAGGCCTGGCGCAAGCCTTAGCTAACTGAACAGACTGTGGGAAACTGCTGAGCATGACAAGAGCAATTGCTGTCGATAGTAAACAGAGTGAGAAGCGGGCAGGAGTTAGAGTGCCATGAGGAAGAGACAGGTTCATGGGTAGTTACAGGGGACTGATGTGAGAGGTGGCCACACTTCACAGATCACTGAAGGAAGAGTTGGGGTCATTTCGGGAGAGGAATCTGGCAGGGACAGCAGTACCCAGGAAACCGCATCAGTCACGCCACGGAAGGCCAAGATGACCCAGCTAACGGCACCTGAAACACCAGCTCTGTTCACAGATGGGGCAAACCTGGGAGCAAGGGGGAACAAATAACCCGGGGAAGGTCCCTTGTTTGGGTGGAGACAAGGGCAGAGAAAGGGAGGCGTCAAGGAAGAGGAGGGGGATGTACAAGCATGGAAAACGGAGACAAGGGGGGATCAAGGAGCCAGTCACACATAAGCAAACTGCTGGGTGGTTTGCTTGTTTGACGGAGCCCTGCACCTCATCACCACGGCCCTTCCTACCTTCTTTTTGAGAGCGATTCCAAGTCCTCTTCTGTGTGGCCCCCTCTGTGCCCGGTGGGGAGGTGGCTCCAGAGGCCTGGCTGCCAGCAACGGCAGAAGGGAACACAGGCCATAGGGACCCAGCAGCTGGAAACACCGAGTGTCTGGGGGCAGCTGCTGGTGGGAGCGCTGTGGGCGCGTGCCGTTGGCTAGTGAAATAGTAAATAATTGTAAATAGTTTCTAAAGCTAAGGAGAAACAGTCATTTTCCAATTAGCAAAACTACTAACGCCTTGTGCCTTGGGAAAGGAATTTGGGAGGCAGTTAAAAGATATGAAAGCGTTTGCATAAGTAGCAAACTGTGGAAAACTAACGGCTCCAGCCTTGAAGAAGGCTAGATAAAAGACCGATAAAAGGGAGCATCTCGGCACCAAAGACCGGACGGTGGCCAGAGAAGCGTGAAGTTTGATCAAACTGCAGAAAGTGGGTGAAAGGTAAACGTGGCGAGGGGAGATCGCGACCACCGACTCAACTCAGGACCGAAAAGACTTGCCCCCCCACCTGAAAGGGGCACGCGTGCTAATTTACATAGCAAGCGAGGCTAATTTAAGTACAGCAAACCAATAGTGTATGAAATGTTAATCACCAGCCGATAAGTGTAAATTTAGGCGGGTTTATACTGATCATGTAACCCGATAAATATGCTGTAGTTTTGTATGACGGTATGCACGTTAGGTGGAACGATCCCCCGTGTATCCCGTGCTGTAATAAAGAGAATGCCTGCTTCTTAATGCTACGTTGGTGTTAAGAGGTTTATTCCCGATTTCGGTGCAATGCCAGCATGCGTGCACCCAGGCGTGCACATACTTAGAGGGTGCAACACATGGGTACGCTGGACTCATCCCACTCGCACATCACTGCTTGCGTGCTGCGGCTGTAACCAGACTGGCGCTTCAACACCCAAGCATGTGCATACTGCCTGTAGTAGTTACATTCTCTGGTGTATGTTTTTTGGGAAGGACCTGCTGGGAAACAGCTGCAGAGAGCAGGGTGGCAGTGAACTTCCCAGAGAGGCTGGGATGCCCCACTTGATTTTTTCCCTGCTAAGTGTTAGCAGGCAGTGCTCAGAGCCAGGTGCTGCTGCCTGCCACGGGACCCGCACGCCCTCATCCCGCAAGCAGAGCATTCGGCGGGTGTCCGTCGGGGGTGTCCGTCGGGGGTGTTCAATCCCAGCTTCTGCCCCCCCTCCTGCTTGGAACCCCCCACGTTGCCCCCCCACCCCGAGAGGCCACCGTGGCCAGCACCCGGAACCAGCGGCTCTGTGACATCAGCCCGGGGCCAAGGGCACCGTGGGCAACGTGAATACGTGGGCACTACGTCGGCCGCTGCACTGGTGGTGACGAGCCCCCGGTTCTTGCAGTTGCCACGTGCTGCTGGCAGCGATGAATTTGCTCCCCCTCCTCGTCCTGCTGGCCATGTGCTGGCCTGTGCACGCCACATGGGACAGCTGTGGGTAAGTGGCCCGAGGCTCGGGGAGGGAGCTTGGGCAACCCTTATGGGGTTCACTGGAGGGTGCCCGCTTGTCCTCCGTGGCCACGCCACAGCTTCCCCAACCCCGTGTGGGAGCCTCAGTTCCCTGCCAGCAGCCTGGCTGGGCATCCCCACAACTCGTCTGTGGGGCTCAAGCAGAAACAGGGGCGGACGGACGCACGCCCCATGGGGTTCCCTGGCCCTGCTGTCCATGCAGCGCCTTGTGGGGAGGGAAGACGGCTGACCTTCAGCCTCAACAGCAGCAAGCCGTCGAGCAGGACAGTAAGGAGTTTCTGGTTGCAGAGGGACCTGCGGGCTCCGGCCCATGGCTGCTCACTACGGCATGTCGCGCGTCGTGGGGGGCAGAGATGCCCAGCCAGGGGCCTGGCCCTGGATCGTCAGCATCCAGGATCCCTGGGTAGCAGGCACGGGCCATATCTGCGGCGGGTCCCTCATCAGCCCGCAGTGGGTCCTCACAGCAGCCCACTGCTTCATCAAGGCCAGGTAAGGAGGACCGGGGACCAGGGATATCCCCACAACACCGGCAGGTACCCTGCCTGCGCCACCACGCGCTACTCCCATCCCGTTTCCCTGCAGCACGCCCAGTGCCTGGGCACTCCCGAGCCCAGCTGAGAGACTGCTCAGGAGAAGGCTGGGCTCGTGCCACTGCTTCCTAGCAGCTGCCAGCCCGACATCCCTTGCGCCTAAGGCACGCGAGGGCAGTCGCACCCTCCGTAGCGCTGCTGCCCTCTCTCCCCTGTGAGGCGGAAGGCAGGGAACTGCTGGGCTGCTGCAGCACACGGCTCCGCTCCCCCTGACCCCTCTCTCCATCTGCCTTCCAGGCGCATCGCCATGTGGCGCGTGGTGATCGGGGCCACCCAGCTGACCCAGCTGGGCCCTGAGGTCCAAGTGCGCAATATTAAGCGGCTCCTGGTTCACGAACACTACAGTAATATCTCGCAGAGGAATGACATTGCTTTGCTGGAACTGGACCAGCCTGCCCAGTGCAGCCCCTACGTACAGCTTGCCTGTGTGCCCGACGCCTCGCTGAGAGTGTCACAGTTGACAGCCTGCTACGTCAGTGGTTGGGGCTCCACGACCGCAAGATGTGAGTTCCCAAAAAGCGCTCGCGTCCTGAGTGCAAGCTTGGCACGCTGGGGAGATGGGCTGGGGAGGAGAACTGGCAACGAGCTCCTGGGTGTTGAATTCCTTTCTGTGTCACAGCTGGAGGAGCAACGGATGTCCTGCAGGAGGCCAAGGTCCGCCTCATTGATGTCAACCTCTGTAACAGCAGCCGGTGGTACAGAGGGGCCATCCACAGCCACAACTTGTGTGCTGGCTATCCGCAGGGTGGCATCGACACCTGCCAGGTAGGGGCGTGCTACAAGTCAGCTCCCAGCACCACAGACAGCCCTGTCACAACCGCCCCAGCAGACCCCCGGCGCGGGCTTTGCCTGGCAAGTCACCCTCCCGCCCCTGGGTCCCCACTGCTGCTGGGGCTCACCTCCCCCATCTGCAGGTCCTTGCCTGTGCCCCACTTGTCCCAGAGGCCGGAGACTCTGCCCAGAAAGCCCATCCAGCGCTCTTGGCAGCCCATACGACCAGGTCCCAGCCCTGCAACACCCCTCTTCCCCACATCCAGGACCACTGTGCGGCTAGGAGAGAGCGAGCTCTACCTTACAGGCCCACGACCCCTTCCTAGGAAAGGCTCTGGAGGCTGCAGCAGCTGAGCAGAGCCGTTCTGTGCAGTGAACACAGCTCTGGCAGGTGCTGTGAGAGAGAAGGAGCCAGCCGGAGCGCCGACAGTGGCCCCCCAGTGCCACCTTAATGCTCTCTCCCCGCTGCAGGGCGACAGCGGTGGGCCTCTCGTGTGCAAAGATAACAACGCTGACTACTTCTGGCTTGTTGGAGTGACCAGCTGGGGGACAGGCTGTGCGAGAGCAAAACAGCCCGGGGTCTACACCTCCACTCAGCACTTTTACGACTGGATCCTGGTACAGATGGGACTGCGCCCAGCAGTCACGGCCACTCCAGCGCCACAGCCAGCCTTCACCTCAACCCCCGTTCAGAGGCCAACGCCAATACCAACGCAGTCGGGCAGCTTTACACCCTGCCCATTTCCACGCCAGAAGCTGGTGGAATTCTTTAATCTGCTGCAGGAGCTCCTGCAGGTCCTGAGGGGAAAAAAGGCTTGAGCAGCAGCATCAACGGGATCCAGTGCAGGCTGCAGAGTACCACGACCACTTCCTTCTGCGGCAACGCCTGCTGATCCAAAGGCCTGCTCTGTCCTGCCCTCTCTCCTCCGAGTGCACACAAGTCCTGAAGCTGACTTAGTTCTTGAAATAAAGTTGATGTTTTTCACAGCTAACCGTGCTTCAGTCCAATTCAGTCTCCTGTGCAAGGCGAGGACTTCCATGCCCGGCACCTGCAAAATGAGGCTGCAGGCAGACAGGAGGGCACAAAGGGAAAGAGTCACTCAGCGGGGCTGAAACCGTGCCCGCTCAGAGAGGAGGGTGCTCAGAGCGTGGGATGGAGAAGACTGGCACACTGAGCCTAGAAAGACGATAGGAAAAAATTATGTGATGTGCAGACAACTTCGGGGGTATGCATTAAGGCATGCAAGCTGATGATTAAGGCCTGGCGCAAGCCTTAGCTAACTGAACAGACTGTGGGAAACTGCTGAGCATGACAAGAGCAATTGCTGTCGATAGTAAACAGAGTGAGAAGCGGGCAGGAGTTAGAGTGCCATGAGGAAGAGACAGGTTCATGGGTAGTTACAGGGGACTGATGTGAGAGGTGGCCACACTTCACAGATCACTGAAGGAAGAGTTGGGGTCATTTCGGGAGAGGAATCTGGCAGGGACAGCAGTACCCAGGAAACCGCATCAGTCACGCCACGGAAGGCCAAGATGACCCAGCTAACGGCACCTGAAACACCAGCTCTGTTCACAGATGGGGCAAACCTGGGAGCAAGGGGGAACAAATAACCCGGGGAAGGTCCCTTGTTTGGGTGGAGACAAGGGCAGAGAAAGGGAGGCGTCAAGGAAGAGGAGGGGGATGTACAAGCATGGAAAACGGAGACAAGGGGGGATCAAGGAGCCAGTCACACATAAGCAAACTGCTGGGTGGTTTGCTTGTTTGACGGAGCCCTGCACCTCATCACCACGGCCCTTCCTACCTTCTTTTTGAGAGCGATTCCAAGTCCTCTTCTGTGTGGCCCCCTCTGTGCCCGGTGGGGAGGTGGCTCCAGAGGCCTGGCTGCCAGCAACGGCAGAAGGGAACACAGGCCATAGGGACCCAGCAGCTGGAAACACCGAGTGTCTGGGGGCAGCTGCTGGTGGGAGCGCTGTGGGCGCGTGCCGTTGGCTAGTGAACTTGAAGCTGGACTAGCTCACGAGCAAAAGGAGATACCGAGCTGGAAAGACCCCAGGTCTGTGCCAGTTACTGGGTAAGTAGCTTGACGGCCAGCCACGGATTTTAACTGAACTTAATTCCCACGCTAATGTTTAAGGGCCCCGTGAGCATGCTGTGCTTGCGGATCTCGGAGCGATGGGTGTGTACCTTTCACTGCTGAACATCCGTACCGATCAGCTGGAGAGGCAGACAAGGACTGGGTTGTGCTGTTTGTGTTAAGCGGGTGCTGGTAAAGGGACTGCTCTATCCGTGTTAATCTGTTTTGCCATTCATGCCAGTGAGGTGTGTGCGCGTGGTCTTGAATGGGATCTGGCTCTTTGGAAGACAAAGTCTCTGGTACCTGTGCATGGGAACAGCAGTCGCATCCATTGGGCTGAGATGGGAGAAACCTCCTGGGAGCGAGAGTCCTCCCGATTCAGCTCCAGCTCTTCTGCGAGAAGATGTTCTCTGGGAGGAACATGGGCTGGATATGGCGTGCGCAGAACGTGCACGCACACACGCGCACGCACGCACAGACGCACAGCACGCACAGAGCGCATGCACAAAAATGCTGTGTGCACACATACACTGCATTCACGCGCAGGGTGCATGTGCACACACACGCACACGCACACACACAGTGGAGACACATGGGGTACAAACAGAAGGTGCAATGCACACCCACAGTGTGTGCACACCCGTACTCCAAACCACACGTCTTGAACACAGAGCGCAATGCACAGTGTTCACATACACAGAGTGCATGCATAGGCATACCTGGCTGGCGTGTGCACACAGACAGTGTGTGCATGCACACACACAGTTTACACACACAGGCAGTGCATGCACACCCTACAGTATGCATGCATGTGGAATGCACCCCCACACACACCGCATGCATGCACACAGTGTGCATCCACCCATCTGCCCACATGCATGCTCACTGCATACACCCATGATGCACGCACATGTAGAATGCACCTCCCACGGGTGCACATGCAAACTCACTTGTCCATCCATGCATGCACACATGCATGTCGACATACACATACACATGTGCAGGCATACACATGTGCACACACGTGTGTGCTCGCACACACAGAGACAAACGTATTGCGCCCACACAAGTATAGCCCGGTAACACCCCACATAGAATCATAAAGATTGGAAAAGACCCTTAAGATCATCGAGTCCAACCGTTAACCTATCCAAGTCCACCACTAAACCATGTCTTCGAGCACCACGTCTGCCCTTCTTTTAAATCCCTCCAGGGATGGAGACTCAGCCCCTGCCCTGGGCAGCCTGGGCCAGGGCCTGACAGCCCTTTCCGTGAAGGAATTTTTCCTAATACCCAACCTAACCCTGCCCTGGCGCAGCTTGAGGCCGTTCCCTCTCCTCCTATCACTTGTTTACTGCGGAGAAGAGACCGACCCCCCAGCTCCAGCCTCCTTTCAGGCAGTTGCAGAGAGCGATGAGGGCTCCCCTCAGCCTCCTCTTCTCCAGGCTGAGCCCCCCCAGCTCCCCCAGCCGCTCCTCCCCAGCCTTGGGCTCCAGCCCCTGCCCCAGCCTCGCTGCCCTGCTCTGGCCACGCTCCAGCCCCTCCATGGCCGCCTTGGGGTGAGGGGCCCAGCGCTGAGCACAGCATTCGAGGGGCGGCCTCACCAGTGCCCAGCACAGGGGCACCATCACCTCCCTGCTCCTGCTGGCCACACTGTTCCTGATACAGGCCAGAATGCCATTGGCCCTCTTGGCCACCTGGGCACACTGCTGGCTCATGTTCAGCGGCTGTCGACCACCACCCCCAGGCCCTTTCCCGCCGGGCAGCTCCCAGCCGCTCCTCCCCACGCCTGCAGCGGTGCCTGGGGTTGTTGTGCCCCCAGTGCAGGACCCGGCCCTGAGCCTTGCTGACCCTCACCCAGTGCCTGGGCCCATCGACCCAGCCTGGCCAGGGCCCTCTGCAGGGCCTTCTGCCCTCCAGCAGATCGACACTTCCACCCAACTTGGTGTCACCTGCAAACTGACTGAAGGTGAATGAACTTACATGCTCATGAGCCGCTCACATGGCCACAGCTTGTCACACCCACCCCTGCCTGGCCTGCACATGTCTTTCAGCGTGTGCTCCCACAGCACTGCAGCAGTCACTTGTGCCTCTCCTTCCACGCAGCCACGTGGACGCTGTTCATCCGTGTGTCCTACCTGTGCCCACTGGGGCCTGTGCAGGTTGAGGCAGTGACGCCATGCCTTGCTCAGTTTCCTGCAGCCGAGTTACCTGCACGCAGCGCACATGGTCCCACACCTCCTGCCCTGTCCCTTGTCTGGTCTCTGAAACTCTGTCCCTACGCCGTGCCCCTCCCCAGAGCTCAGAGCCTCAGCTGTTCGCCTCTCAGTGTCCAGGCTGCCAGCCCCCAGCACCCTGATCGCTGTGGCCAGGCGCTGCACGGCAAGCACTGCCATGCTCTATGAGCAAAGTGGGCTCCGTGAATTATGCAGCAGTTTCCTGCTGCAGCACCAGCCTCCTCACTCTGCCTCTTGGCCCTGAATAATTGATATCAGTGAGCACAGCAGCAGCAGCAGCAGCCCCAGCGTCCTTCTTGTGCCAGGGGCCAGGCCGTTAGGAGGCATGGGGCTAGGCATGCAGGAAGGCCAGGGGCTATGGGGACGGTCTGAACTATGGAAGACAGGGAGCAATGGAAAGCAGAGTTCCCTGGCACATTGGACAGTGGTTGTAAAAGTGGGATGCCTCTTAAGAAATGCTGACTAGTAATAACAGGAAAATCCAGAACAAACTGATCACACAGGCTGGATGCAAACCACGGGCACATCTCCATGAGAACATCCAGGCTAGGACATTAGCCAGCCTTACCCCTGCTTTGTCTTTGGGCTGAAACTCCTCACCTCTGCCTGCTGCGTGGTTAATCCCAGACCAGTGCCACTGTGCCTGACTGTGCCTGTGCTTGTACACCACCTCTGGTCTTGCCTTACTCTTATTTTGGATAAACTGAACAAATGGAGGTCTTCAGGACATTAGACTTCAATTCCTTTCTGTGCCTGTCTGCCGAGCTTTCTCTGGTTTTCAAAAGCAGACAGGTACAATAGCAACAGGGTACAGCCTTCCTGGGGTGCAGAACCTCCCCTTTTCCTCCTCATTCTCCTTATCACTCCCTTCCACCAGAGAATTGCTGTTGCTCTTGGCACTGTCCCTTCCTCGCTCTGATTACAAGTCCTCGGTCTGCAGGATATGGGCTCCTATGTTCAGGCACAAGCAGCAGTCCTTGAGCCTGAGTGTGAAAGCCTGTCACTACTGTATGAAAACATACTTTGTTTGACAAGTGCGCAGGCTCCCATGGGACCCAGCCTGCCCCGAACAATGCCCCGCTCCCTGCCTGTCCCTGCGCGCATCTGGAGAAAAGCAGCTTTGTTTGCTCTTCCAGAAGGCGGGAAGCCAAGAGCCGGGCCAGCGGCTGGCGCCCGCCACAGGAGCGGGGCAGGGGACGTCCACCCGGGCCGCCCAGCTCGCCGCCGCACGCCGAGGCGCCCGTCGTCTCCCAGGACAGCCTGATGGCTCCCCGGCCTCAGCCCCGGCGCGGCTGGGAGCAGGCGCTGGACACACGGGCTGCGTCCGCAGCCTCCAAACCTGGGCGACGCTGAGGGCGACTCTGTCGGAAGCCCCTGTTGTTAACAAACCACCCCCGGCAGCAGCAGCCGGGGCAGGCCCGGGCCGCAGGAGGCCGCCTGCACCGGGCGCGGCGCTCCGGGAGGCGGCTGCGAGGGACCAACGCCGCCGCGGAGCCTGCGCGGCCCCTTCCAAGCGCTGCCCCGCGACGGACTACAGTTCCCGGCATGCCCCGCCGCGGGGCCGGGTCACGCGGCTGCCCGCGCGCGTCAGGCGGGCGGCGGCGGCGGCGGCGGCGCGGCGCCGTTCGGCTCCGCCGGTTGTGGAGGTGCCTGCGCTGCCCGGCCCGGCCCGGCCCGGCCCGGCCCGGCCCGGCGGGCGCCGCCACGGGGGGCTCGGAGCGGAGCGGAGCGTGGGAGGGCAGCGCTGTACCCCGTGCCGAGCGCCAGTGTCGGCGGGCCTCCCCGGGCGGCGGCGCCATGGGGCCGCGGAGCCGGGGCCTGCCCTGGGCCCTGGTGCTGCTGGCCTTGCGCGGAGCGGCCGGCGCCCGCCCCAGCTTCGTCCTGTTGCTGGCGGACGACCTGGGCTTCGGGGACCTGGGGAGCTACGGGCACCCGTCTTCTGGCACGCCCCACCTGGACCGGATGGCTTCCCGAGGGCTGCGGTTCACCAGCTTCTACAGCAGCTCCCCGGTGTGCAGCCCGTCCCGGTACGTCCCCGCTGCTCCCGCCCCGCTGGCTGGCGACTGCTGCAGGGCCCCGGGGCGGGGATGGAGGAAGCGTCGAGACAGGGCTTGGCACCCAGCTAGGGAGTTGCAGTGCTGGGAGGAGCGGGTGGTTGATAAGCCTGCCGTGCCCCAGGAGGCCCACAGGTCTGGCTGCTCTATGAGGGGACCGATCGCGTGTCCCAGCAGACAGGGGAGGCGGCAGGTCCCGAGGAATGGGTCACCCTCTGTGGAGGTTGAGCACCGCAGCCTGTGCTGTGTCCGGTGTGACGCTTGTCTCCTCTCTCTCTCTTTGAACCCTCGCCTGTAGGGCAGCCCTGCTGACCGGCCGTTTCCAGATGCGCTCTGGGGTTTACCCCGGTGTGTTTGACCCAGACTCGCGGGGAGGCCTGCCGCTGTCTGAGGTCACCATTGCAGAGGTGCTGAAGGCTGAGGGCTATGCCACAGCCATGGTTGGCAAGTGGCATCTTGGCCTGGGGATTAATGGCTCCTTCCTGCCCATCCACCAGGGCTTTGACCACTTCTTGGGGGTGCCCTACTCCCATGACCAGGTGAGAGGCCTGTCAGGCCCTGAAGGGTGTCCTGGGGCTGGCTGGGGAGAGGGCCTGAGAGATGAAGCTTGCTTGAGAGCACATAGGCTGGGTTAGTGCTTGCCTGGGTGTGGGTGGCTGCAGGCCAGGGAGATGGATGCTGGTGGGGAAAGCCCACCTCTCAGGTGCTCATATGATAGGGCAGTTTTGCAGAACGTGGGTGGCAGTTGTGCATGGGGACATTTGCCCTTTGTCAAGGGAGGGAGGGTCAGCTTCTGGACTATAAAGAAACATCTGAATTGCTGCCAGGAGAAAATGATGTTGGGGCAGCATGATCCGTGGACAGTTCTAGGGTGGGCACAGACCCCTGGGCTTCTGGGAGTGGCTGCCCAAAGGGTGCCTGTAGGCCCTGGTGATGGGCCACTGTGACACTCTTTGCTCCTCTCCCCTTACTGTCCTGCAATACATGTAAAAGACAAAGTGTTATTTGTTCTCTCCAGGGCCCCTGCCAGAATCTCACCTGCTTCCCACCCGACATCAAGTGTTTTGGGACTTGTGACCAAGGCTTAGTGCCAGTCCCGCTGCTCTGGAACCAGAGCATCGTGCAGCAGCCGGTCTCTTTCCCTGATCTGGTGCCACTCTACAACAAATTCTCCCGGGACTTCATCGCTGACTGTGCGCGACGAGGCCTCCCCTTCCTGCTCTACTATGCCTCCCACGTAGGAGAGGGGGAGGGCTGCTCTGGGCCCAAGGGTGGGGAAGGGAGCCTTTGTCCTGTGGGGAGAGCAGGGAAGCGTCTCAGCTCCTGCAGCCCTAGGACTGTGCTGAGCAGTCAATATCCCTGGACGACTTGGGGTTGCTGTTCCCACACCCAGGTCTTGTGGCAGCACTGTTCTGATAATATTCTTGGGCTGCTTCTTTCTGGAGCTTTGCCCACTTCTCCGGGCCAGGAGTCCACCTGGGAAAATTTCCCACTCGGGGGCTCCACATCCTGTCCTGGGGCTCAGCTCCTTTATGCCATTTCTGAGAGATGTTTCTGAAGCTTGGGGACAAGCCTCTTCTCATCTCATGGTGTATCTCCATGTCCTAGCTGGGGTGCTCACTGTCCCCGGGTGAACTGGGAACCAGATGCGGCTCTGGGAGTTTGTGTAGCAGTCTTCTCTGCCCTTTCTCCAGCATACACACTACCCCCAATTTGCAAGCCAGGAGTATGCAGGGCAGTCGCGGCGTGGGCCGTTTGGTGATGCACTCTTGGAGTTTGATGGCTCGGTGGGACAGCTGCTGCAGGCACTGCAGGAAAATGGTCTTGCAAACACAACCTTGATGTTTTTCACCTCTGACAATGGGTGAGTGGGCTCAGTAGCGGGGACTTCATCACTGGTAAGGTTCTTCTGCCATGGTATGGGGGAACTGGAATGAGGCATTGGTTGGCTGGGGCAAAAGGGATGTGATGTGGCATTGCCAGGTGACCTGAAGTGAGGCAAGAGGTGGGCGCTGCTCTGGAGACGAGCCAGTGCATGATCTGCTCCTTGTTCCTGTGACTCAGCTGTGCCTCTTCTTGTGGGCAGAAACCTCACAGGGTTCAGGCCAGGAGCGTGCAGCAGCCCAAATGTACCCCGGTTCCCTTCACGTGTGAGTGGCACTGGTCTCTGGTGCCCTGCTTAGGCATGTTGCCCACCTTGGCTTCTTCACCTGCCCCATGCCTCCTGCCTCACAAGGCTGAGAAGGATGGCAGTGTCACTTGCTGGTACCATGTCTCTCTTGTCATGGCCCTGTTGGCAGCATCAGGGAAGGGGTAGCATGAACATGTGAAACTGATGGTAGGTAGTTCTCTCTTACAGCCCTTCCACCATGAGAATGGCACGTGGAGGCAGCTCTGGCCTTCTGAAGTGTGGGAAGGGCACGACGTACGAAGGTGGTATGCGGGAACCAGCAGTGGCTTATTGGCCAGGCCGTATCACTCCAGGTGAGACTTGGCACTGCTTGTGCCTTTTGCGTGCTGATGTCAGCCAAGGCAGGGGTGTCATGGCAGCTCGGCTGCCCTGGGACACGCAGAGGGTGGGAGAGAAGTGAGGATGGCAGGGATGGGAGTGGGATCAGGTGCTTGAACCTTTCCTTATGCCTTGATGTGGTGGGTGACAGGAGTGACGCATGAGCTGGCAAGCACCCTGGACATCCTGCCAACCCTGGCTACCCTGGCTGGAGCAGCTCTTCCTAAAGTTGCCCTGGATGGCTATGACCTGAGTCCGGTGCTGTTTGGGTCAGGGAAGGTGAGTCCTGTGGGCTGGTTTGGCTGGCGTTGTGCAGGAAGGCTGGGTGTGGGGCTGGAGCTGTGTGCCTGGAGCTGGGTGCCTGATGAGTAGAACCAGCTGGCGGTCAGGAGATCCATGAGCTAGGACCTTTTGTCTGGCCTGGGTCATGCCGTGGAGTTCCTGGGCTTCCTCAGGCTGCTGAGCTCTAACACCTGCAGCATGTTGCCAAACCAAACCCCCGTGGCTGCAGTGGGTGGACAGAGCCCCAGTAGCTTTGAGTAGGAAGCAAACAGGATGCCGCTGCTCATCAGCTTCTCCCCTCTCCGGCCATGTTCTGGCTGTAGTATTGGGGCTCCTGTGTGACTTCCTGGGGTCTCTGCCTGGTCCGTTCCAGGCTCTTCTTCAGCCTTGTGGCTGCACAGGTGAGCTTAGCTCTGCTGCTTCCCACAGAGTCCCCGTCAGACAATGTTCTTCTACCCGCCGTCTCCCGATCCGCTGCATGGCCCCTTCGCTGTCAGGCTTGGGAAGTACAAGGCCCATTACTTCACAAAAGGTTAGTGCTGCCTCTTCTCTGCGTGGGTGTCGTAGATGGAGTGAGAGTGCACTTGTAGGAGCAACATGTTTATTGATGACAGGGTTTGATAGTAAACAGAACAGTGGTTTAACGAGATTCGATGGCATGGTACACTTGATTATTTACTGCATAGGGGACAGGGTCAGACAGGACTGTCAGGGAGACCCTCCCGTTGAGTCATGAGGTTCAGAGAGGACCCCCTTGCTTTCTAAACTCCTTCTCAAAGAGGAGTCTGGGTGCAGCTGGATCCAATCCTAGTCCCAGACTTGGTCAATGGCTTATGTCTAAAGGATTATATATGCACAATCAATCCTTTATATCACTTAGCTAAAATTTCAAAGTTTAGCATGCTATTAGTCACTTATCGAGGATCTGTTGCGGCAAGGAATCTCTCAACCTTGAGGAGTAACCTTGAGAGGCATCCCTACTCAAGGGGAGATCCTGGTGTGCAGCCCACTGCTGTGCAGGAGAGCTCACAGGGCTCTTGGGCTGCTCACTATTTATGTGGGTTAGATGATTAACTCAAAGTCATACTTACATACCAACTCCCTGTGTTAGTTTCTTCCAACTTTGCCTTGAGCCGGACATTGACCAGCACTGTGGTTAGGCGGACACGTTGCCGTAAATTAGCCCTTGGCTGTTGTGTTGTTATCTGTCTCCCCCAAATCCACTTTGAGCTGGATGCATCCATCACAACTGCCTCTGGTGATTATCGCTTGAGCAGGGTTATGGGAAAAGGTCAAGTGTAGGGGGGGAGGGCAGGAGGGTACAGGGGGAGCATACCACCACAGTGGGCAGCTTTGTGGAGTCCTGCGTGGCTTTGCTGTCCAAAGCTCAAAGAGAAGAAACTGAGCTACACCTGGGGGTTTCTTTTGCAGGTTCCTTTCACAGTGATACGACCCCAGACCAGGCCTGCCATGGGCTGACCCCGCTGACCCCTCACTTGCCCCCGCTGCTCTTTGACCTGGAGTCAGACCCAGCCGAGAACTATGATCTGCTGCAGAGCGGTGCAGGGCCGGAGCTTCTGCAAGTCCTGAAGGAGATCGAACTGCAGAAAGTCCTTTTTGAACAGCGCATGGAATTTGGGGAAAGCCAGATCAGGAAGGGCAGGGATCCCACGCTGCAGCCCTGCTGCGTACCAAACTGCACTCCTAAGCCCTCCTGCTGCCGCTGCTCCTAGCCTCTTGCTGCTCCATCCCCTTCAGCTGCTCCACTCTGGAACCCTATCCCAAACCCACCAGCCCCCTCGCCCCCAACTACCCAAGCTCAGCCTTAGAGCTACCCTGTGGGTTTGGCTCAGTGACACCTGACTGATGGCGTGCTGGGGTAGCAAACTGGGGGTTGGGGAGATTACTAACCCTGCTAGGAGTGCGGGTCAGTGCACCCTGTGCTCTGTGTTGGACGTTCAAGATGAGGCCTCTTGAAAGAAACCCTTGACTTGTTCAGGGAGGGACCATGATACAGCATCGTCTCCAGAGCCAGAACAGCTCCTTTCAAACCATGATCAAGGTGAAGCAAAGGGCATGCCCCAGTCTCCAGAGATCCCAGCGCAGCTGGAGGCACGCTGTGCACCCCTGGGCGGAAACTGAGCTGGGAGCTGCAGCACCATCACTTCCTAGGGGCCAAGAGCACAGCAAGAAGAGGATGGGATGGATGGTCCTGGCAGCTGCAGAGGCAGGACCTTGTGCAGCTAGTGCAGAGGGGACGTGCCTAGGTGGGAAGCAGCTTGTGATGGGTTGGCCTTGGCTGGATGCCGGGTGCCACCAAGCTGCTCTATCACTCCCCTCCTCAGCAGGACAGGGAGGGGAGGAAATGAGATGGAAAAAACCCTCATGGGTCAAGATAAAGGCAGTTTAATAAAATCAAAGGCAAAGGCCATGCACAGAAGCAAAAGGAAAACAAAGATTTTATACTCTTTCCCATCGTCAGGTGATGTCCAGCCACTTTCCGGGAAGCAGGGCTTCAGTATGTGTAGCAGTTGCTCCAGAAGGGAAGCGTCATAAATAACGAATGCCCCCACTTCCTCCTCCTTTCTCTTAGCTTTCGCTGCTGAGCAGATGTCATGGTATGGAATATCCCTTTGCTCAGTTTGGGTCAGCTGGCCTGGCTATGTCCCCTCCCAAGATTTTGCCTACCCCCGCCCTGCTGGGGAGGGGGAATGTTGGAGAGACAGCAGCATTGCTCAGCAGTAGCCAAAACACTGGTGTGTTATCACCACCTTTCTAGTTACCAATACAAAGCACAGCACTATGAGGGCTGCTGTGGGGAAAATTAACTCCATCCCAGTCAGACCCGATACACAGCCCAAGCACCTCCAAGTCCTTCACGACTCCAGGAGGTGGAGATGTGGCTGGTGGTTGGCAGGCCTGGTCCTCTTGTGAGGTCTGTGGGTGCTGGGGCTGATCAGCCAGGTGGACTGCAACCACATGCCAGCCCCATGACTGAAAGGGTCCCTCCTTTTGCTCGGGAGCTAGTCCAGCTTCAAGTTCACTAGCACACTGAACACGCACACAGCGGTCCCACCAGCAGCTGGCTGCGTGCACGCCAGCCAGGTATGCCTATGCATGCACTCTGTGTATGTGAACACTGTGCATTGCGCTCTGTGTTCAAGACGTGTGTACGGGTGTGCACACACTGTGGGTGTGCATTGCACCTTCTGTTTGTACCCCATGTGTCTCCACTGTG
Source organism: Nipponia nippon (assembly GCF_047370975.1). NCBI lineage: Eukaryota > Metazoa > Chordata > Aves > Pelecaniformes > Threskiornithidae > Nipponia > Nipponia nippon. The sequence goes on from NW_028262347.1 coordinate 288,062, forward strand.
TGTGTGCGTGTGCGTGTGTGTGCACATGCACCCTGCGCGTGAATGCAGTGTATGTGTGCACACAGCATTTTTGTGCGTGCGCTCTGTGCGTGCTGTGCGTCTGTGTGTGCGTGCGCGTGTGTGCGTGCACGTTCTGCGCACGCCATATCCAGCCCATGTTCCTCCCAGAGAACATCTTCTCGCAGAAGAGCTGGAGCTGAATCGGGAGGACTCTCGCTCCCAGGAGGTTTCTCCCATCTCAGCCCAATGGATGCGACTGCTGTTCCCATGCACAGGTACCAGAGACTTTGTCTTCCAAAGAGCCAGATCCCATTCAAGACCACGCGCACACACCTCACTGGCATGAATGGCAAAACAGATTAACACGGATAGAGCAGTCCCTTTACCAGCACCCGCTTAACACAAACAGCACAACCCAGTCCTTGTCTGCCTCTCCAGCTGATCGGTACGGATGTTCAGCAGTGAAAGGTACACACCCATCGCTCCGAGATCCGCAAGCACAGCATGCTCACGGGGCCCTTAAACATTAGCGTGGGAATTAAGTTCAGTTAAAATCCGTGGCTGGCCGTCAAGCTACTTACCCAGTAACTGGCACAGACCTGGGGTCTTTCCAGCTCGGTATCTCCTTTTGCTCGTGAGCTAGTCCAGCTTCAAGTTCACTAGCCAACGGCACGCGCCCACAGCGCTCCCACCAGCAGCTGCCCCCAGACACTCGGTGTTTCCAGCTGCTGGGTCCCTATGGCCTGTGTTCCCTTCTGCCGTTGCTGGCAGCCAGGCCTCTGGAGCCACCTCCCCACCGGGCACAGAGGGGGCCACACAGAAGAGGACTTGGAATCGCTCTGAAAAGAGAGGTAGGAAGGGCCGTGGTGATGAGGTGCAGGGCTCCGTCAAACAAGCAAACCACCCAGCAGTTTGCTTATGTGTGACTGGCTCCTTGATCCCCCCTTGTCTCCGTTTTCCATGCTTGTACATCCCCCTCCTCTTCCTTGACGCCTCCCTTTCTCTGCCCTTGTCTCCACCCAAACAAGGGACCTTCCCCGGGTTATTTGTTCCCCCTTGCTCCCAGGTTTGCCCCATCTGTGAACAGAGCTGGTGTTTCAGGTGCCGTTAGCTGGGTCATCTTGGCCTTCCGTGGCGTGACTGATGCGGTTTCCTGGGTACTGCTGTCCCTGCCAGATTCCTCTCCCGAAATGACCCCAACTCTTCCTTCAGTGATCTGTGAAGTGTGGCCACCTCTCACATCAGTCCCCTGTAACTACCCATGAACCTGTCTCTTCCTCATGGCACTCTAACTCCTGCCCGCTTCTCACTCTGTTTACTATCGACAGCAATTGCTCTTGTCATGCTCAGCAGTTTCCCACAGTCTGTTCAGTTAGCTAAGGCTTGCGCCAGGCCTTAATCATCAGCTTGCATGCCTTAATGCATACCCCCGAAGTTGTCTGCACATCACATAATTTTTTCCTATCGTCTTTCTAGGCTCAGTGTGCCAGTCTTCTCCATCCCACGCTCTGAGCACCCTCCTCTCTGAGCGGGCACGGTTTCAGCCCCGCTGAGTGACTCTTTCCCTTTGTGCCCTCCTGTCTGCCTGCAGCCTCATTTTGCAGGTGCCGGGCATGGAAGTCCTCGCCTTGCACAGGAGACTGAATTGGACTGAAGCACGGTTAGCTGTGAAAAACATCAACTTTATTTCAAGAACTAAGTCAGCTTCAGGACTTGTGTGCACTCGGAGGAGAGAGGGCAGGACAGAGCAGGCCTTTGGATCAGCAGGCGTTGCCGCAGAAGGAAGTGGTCGTGGTACTCTGCAGCCTGCACTGGATCCCGTTGATGCTGCTGCTCAAGCCTTTTTTCCCCTCAGGACCTGCAGGAGCTCCTGCAGCAGATTAAAGAATTCCACCAGCTTCTGGCGTGGAAATGGGCAGGGTGTAAAGCTGCCCGACTGCGTTGGTATTGGCGTTGGCCTCTGAACGGGGGTTGAGGTGAAGGCTGGCTGTGGCGCTGGAGTGGCCGTGACTGCTGGGCGCAGTCCCATCTGTACCAGGATCCAGTCGTAAAAGTGCTGAGTGGAGGTGTAGACCCCGGGCTGTTTTGCTCTCGCACAGCCTGTCCCCCAGCTGGTCACTCCAACAAGCCAGAAGTAGTCAGCGTTGTTATCTTTGCACACGAGAGGCCCACCGCTGTCGCCCTGCAGCGGGGAGAGAGCATTAAGGTGGCACTGGGGGGCCACTGTCGGCGCTCCGGCTGGCTCCTTCTCTCTCACAGCACCTGCCAGAGCTGTGTTCACTGCACAGAACGGCTCTGCTCAGCTGCTGCAGCCTCCAGAGCCTTTCCTAGGAAGGGGTCGTGGGCCTGTAAGGTAGAGCTCGCTCTCTCCTAGCCGCACAGTGGTCCTGGATGTGGGGAAGAGGGGTGTTGCAGGGCTGGGACCTGGTCGTATGGGCTGCCAAGAGCGCTGGATGGGCTTTCTGGGCAGAGTCTCCGGCCTCTGGGACAAGTGGGGCACAGGCAAGGACCTGCAGATGGGGGAGGTGAGCCCCAGCAGCAGTGGGGACCCAGGGGCGGGAGGGTGACTTGCCAGGCAAAGCCCGCGCCGGGGGTCTGCTGGGGCGGTTGTGACAGGGCTGTCTGTGGTGCTGGGAGCTGACTTGTAGCACGCCCCTACCTGGCAGGTGTCGATGCCACCCTGCGGATAGCCAGCACACAAGTTGTGGCTGTGGATGGCCCCTCTGTACCACCGGCTGCTGTTACAGAGGTTGACATCAATGAGGCGGACCTTGGCCTCCTGCAGGACATCCGTTGCTCCTCCAGCTGTGACACAGAAAGGAATTCAACACCCAGGAGCTCGTTGCCAGTTCTCCTCCCCAGCCCATCTCCCCAGCGTGCCAAGCTTGCACTCAGGACGCGAGCGCTTTTTGGGAACTCACATCTTGCGGTCGTGGAGCCCCAACCACTGACGTAGCAGGCTGTCAACTGTGACACTCTCAGCGAGGCGTCGGGCACACAGGCAAGCTGTACGTAGGGGCTGCACTGGGCAGGCTGGTCCAGTTCCAGCAAAGCAATGTCATTCCTCTGCGAGATATTACTGTAGTGTTCGTGAACCAGGAGCCGCTTAATATTGCGCACTTGGACCTCAGGGCCCACCTGGGTCAGCTGGGTGGCCCCGATCACCACGCGCCACATGGCGATGCGCCTGGAAGGCAGATGGAGAGAGGGGTCAGGGGGAGCGGAGCCGTGTGCTGCAGCAGCCCAGCAGTTCCCTGCCTTCCGCCTCACAGGGGAGAGAGGGCAGCAGCGCTACGGAGGGTGCGACTGCCCTCGCGTGCCTTAGGCGCAAGGGATGTCGGGCTGGCAGCTGCTAGGAAGCAGTGGCACGAGCCCAGCCTTCTCCTGAGCAGTCTCTCAGCTGGGCTCGGGAGTGCCCAGGCACTGGGCGTGCTGCAGGGAAACGGGATGGGAGTAGCGCGTGGTGGCGCAGGCAGGGTACCTGCCGGTGTTGTGGGGATATCCCTGGTCCCCGGTCCTCCTTACCTGGCCTTGATGAAGCAGTGGGCTGCTGTGAGGACCCACTGCGGGCTGATGAGGGACCCGCCGCAGATATGGCCCGTGCCTGCTACCCAGGGATCCTGGATGCTGACGATCCAGGGCCAGGCCCCTGGCTGGGCATCTCTGCCCCCCACGACGCGCGACATGCCGTAGTGAGCAGCCATGGGCCGGAGCCCGCAGGTCCCTCTGCAACCAGAAACTCCTTACTGTCCTGCTCGACGGCTTGCTGCTGTTGAGGCTGAAGGTCAGCCGTCTTCCCTCCCCACAAGGCGCTGCATGGACAGCAGGGCCAGGGAACCCCATGGGGCGTGCGTCCGTCCGCCCCTGTTTCTGCTTGAGCCCCACAGACGAGTTGTGCCAGCAGCCTGGCTGCTGGCAGGGAACTGAGGCTCCCACACGGGGTTGGGGAAGCTGTGGCGTGGCCACGGAGGACAAGCGGGCACCCTCCAGTGAACCCCATAAGGGTTGCCCAAGCTCCCTCCCCGAGCCTCGGGCCACTTACCCACAGCTGTCCCATGTGGCGTGCACAGGCCAGCACATGGCCAGCAGGACGAGGAGGGGGAGCAAATTCATCGCTGCCAGCAGCACGTGGCAACTGCAAGAACCGGGGGCTCGTCACCACCAGTGCAGCGGCCGACGTAGTGCCCACGTATTCACGTTGCCCACGGTGCCCTTGGCCCCGGGCTGATGTCACAGAGCCGCTGGTTCCGGGTGCTGGCCACGGTGGCCTCTCGGGGTGGGGGGCAACGTGGGGGTTCCAAGCAGGAGGGGGGCAGAAGCTGGGATTGGACACCCCCGACGGACACCCCCGACGGACACCCGCCGAATGCTCTGCTTGCGGGATGAGGGCGTGCGGGTCCCGTGGCAGGCAGCAGCACCTGGCTCTGAGCACTGCCTGCTAACACTTAGCAGGGAAAAAATCAAGTGGGGCATCCCAGCCTCTCTGGGAAGTTCACTGCCACCCTGCTCTCTGCAGCTGTTTCCCAGCAGGTCCTTCCCAAAAAACATACACCAGAGAATGTAACTACTACAGGCAGTATGCACATGCTTGGGTGTTGAAGCGCCAGTCTGGTTACAGCCGCAGCACGCAAGCAGTGATGTGCGAGTGGGATGAGTCCAGCGTACCCATGTGTTGCACCCTCTAAGTATGTGCACGCCTGGGTGCACGCATGCTGGCATTGCACCGAAATCGGGAATAAACCTCTTAACACCAACGTAGCATTAAGAAGCAGGCATTCTCTTTATTACAGCACGGGATACACGGGGGATCGTTCCACCTAACGTGCATACCGTCATACAAAACTACAGCATATTTATCGGGTTACATGATCAGTATAAACCCGCCTAAATTTACACTTATCGGCTGGTGATTAACATTTCATACACTATTGGTTTGCTGTACTTAAATTAGCCTCGCTTGCTATGTAAATTAGCACGCGTGCCCCTTTCAGGTGGTGGGGCAAGTCTTTTCGGTCCTGAGTTGAGTCGGCGGTCGCGATCTCCCCTCGCCACGTTTACCTTTCACCCACTTTCTGCAGTTTGATCAAACTTCACGCTTCTCTGGCCACCGTCCGGTCTTTGGTGCCGAGATGCTCCCTTTTATCGGTCTTTTATCTAGCCTTCTTCAAGGCTGGAGCCGTTAGTTTTCCACAGTTTGCTACTTATGCAAACGCTTTCATATCTTTTAACTGCCTCCCAAATTCCTTTCCCAAGGCACAAGGCGTTAGTAGTTTTGCTAATTGGAAAATGACTGTTTCTCCTTAGCTTTAGAAACTATTTACAATTATTTACTATTTCACTAGCCAACGGCACGCGCCCACAGCGCTCCCACCAGCAGCTGCCCCCAGACACTCGGTGTTTCCAGCTGCTGGGTCCCTATGGCCTGTGTTCCCTTCTGCCGTTGCTGGCAGCCAGGCCTCTGGAGCCACCTCCCCACCGGGCACAGAGGGGGCCACACAGAAGAGGACTTGGAATCGCTCTCAAAAAGAAGGTAGGAAGGGCCGTGGTGATGAGGTGCAGGGCTCCGTCAAACAAGCAAACCACCCAGCAGTTTGCTTATGTGTGACTGGCTCCTTGATCCCCCCTTGTCTCCGTTTTCCATGCTTGTACATCCCCCTCCTCTTCCTTGACGCCTCCCTTTCTCTGCCCTTGTCTCCACCCAAACAAGGGACCTTCCCCGGGTTATTTGTTCCCCCTTGCTCCCAGGTTTGCCCCATCTGTGAACAGAGCTGGTGTTTCAGGTGCCGTTAGCTGGGTCATCTTGGCCTTCCGTGGCGTGACTGATGCGGTTTCCTGGGTACTGCTGTCCCTGCCAGATTCCTCTCCCGAAATGACCCCAACTCTTCCTTCAGTGATCTGTGAAGTGTGGCCACCTCTCACATCAGTCCCCTGTAACTACCCATGAACCTGTCTCTTCCTCATGGCACTCTAACTCCTGCCCGCTTCTCACTCTGTTTACTATCGACAGCAATTGCTCTTGTCATGCTCAGCAGTTTCCCACAGTCTGTTCAGTTAGCTAAGGCTTGCGCCAGGCCTTAATCATCAGCTTGCATGCCTTAATGCATACCCCCGAAGTTGTCTGCACATCACATAATTTTTTCCTATCGTCTTTCTAGGCTCAGTGTGCCAGTCTTCTCCATCCCACGCTCTGAGCACCCTCCTCTCTGAGCGGGCACGGTTTCAGCCCCGCTGAGTGACTCTTTCCCTTTGTGCCCTCCTGTCTGCCTGCAGCCTCATTTTGCAGGTGCCGGGCATGGAAGTCCTCGCCTTGCACAGGAGACTGAATTGGACTGAAGCACGGTTAGCTGTGAAAAACATCAACTTTATTTCAAGAACTAAGTCAGCTTCAGGACTTGTGTGCACTCGGAGGAGAGAGGGCAGGACAGAGCAGGCCTTTGGATCAGCAGGCGTTGCCGCAGAAGGAAGTGGTCGTGGTACTCTGCAGCCTGCACTGGATCCCGTTGATGCTGCTGCTCAAGCCTTTTTTCCCCTCAGGACCTGCAGGAGCTCCTGCAGCAGATTAAAGAATTCCACCAGCTTCTGGCGTGGAAATGGGCAGGGTGTAAAGCTGCCCGACTGCGTTGGTATTGGCGTTGGCCTCTGAACGGGGGTTGAGGTGAAGGCTGGCTGTGGCGCTGGAGTGGCCGTGACTGCTGGGCGCAGTCCCATCTGTACCAGGATCCAGTCGTAAAAGTGCTGAGTGGAGGTGTAGACCCCGGGCTGTTTTGCTCTCGCACAGCCTGTCCCCCAGCTGGTCACTCCAACAAGCCAGAAGTAGTCAGCGTTGTTATCTTTGCACACGAGAGGCCCACCGCTGTCGCCCTGCAGCGGGGAGAGAGCATTAAGGTGGCACTGGGGGGCCACTGTCGGCGCTCCGGCTGGCTCCTTCTCTCTCACAGCACCTGCCAGAGCTGTGTTCACTGCACAGAACGGCTCTGCTCAGCTGCTGCAGCCTCCAGAGCCTTTCCTAGGAAGGGGTCGTGGGCCTGTAAGGTAGAGCTCGCTCTCTCCTAGCCGCACAGTGGTCCTGGATGTGGGGAAGAGGGGTGTTGCAGGGCTGGGACCTGGTCGTATGGGCTGCCAAGAGCGCTGGATGGGCTTTCTGGGCAGAGTCTCCGGCCTCTGGGACAAGTGGGGCACAGGCAAGGACCTGCAGATGGGGGAGGTGAGCCCCAGCAGCAGTGGGGACCCAGGGGCGGGAGGGTGACTTGCCAGGCAAAGCCCGCGCCGGGGGTCTGCTGGGGCGGTTGTGACAGGGCTGTCTGTGGTGCTGGGAGCTGACTTGTAGCACGCCCCTACCTGGCAGGTGTCGATGCCACCCTGCGGATAGCCAGCACACAAGTTGTGGCTGTGGATGGCCCCTCTGTACCACCGGCTGCTGTTACAGAGGTTGACATCAATGAGGCGGACCTTGGCCTCCTGCAGGACATCCGTTGCTCCTCCAGCTGTGACACAGAAAGGAATTCAACACCCAGGAGCTCGTTGCCAGTTCTCCTCCCCAGCCCATCTCCCCAGCGTGCCAAGCTTGCACTCAGGACGCGAGCGCTTTTTGGGAACTCACATCTTGCGGTCGTGGAGCCCCAACCACTGACGTAGCAGGCTGTCAACTGTGACACTCTCAGCGAGGCGTCGGGCACACAGGCAAGCTGTACGTAGGGGCTGCACTGGGCAGGCTGGTCCAGTTCCAGCAAAGCAATGTCATTCCTCTGCGAGATATTACTGTAGTGTTCGTGAACCAGGAGCCGCTTAATATTGCGCACTTGGACCTCAGGGCCCAGCTGGGTCAGCTGGGTGGCCCCGATCACCACGCGCCACATGGCGATGCGCCTGGAAGGCAGATGGAGAGAGGGGTCAGGGGGAGCGGAGCCGTGTGCTGCAGCAGCCCAGCAGTTCCCTGCCTTCCGCCTCACAGGGGAGAGAGGGCAGCAGCGCTACGGAGGGTGCGACTGCCCTCGCGTGCCTTAGGCGCAAGGGATGTCGGGCTGGCAGCTGCTAGGAAGCAGTGGCACGAGCCCAGCCTTCTCCTGAGCAGTCTCTCAGCTGGGCTCGGGAGTGCCCAGGCACTGGGCGTGCTGCAGGGAAACGGGATGGGAGTAGCGCGTGGTGGCGCAGGCAGGGTACCTGCCGGTGTTGTGGGGATATCCCTGGTCCCCGGTCCTCCTTACCTGGCCTTGATGAAGCAGTGGGCTGCTGTGAGGACCCACTGCGGGCTGATGAGGGACCCGCCGCAGATATGGCCCGTGCCTGCTACCCAGGGATCCTGGATGCTGACGATCCAGGGCCAGGCCCCTGGCTGGGCATCTCTGCCCCCCACGACGCGCGACATGCCGTAGTGAGCAGCCATGGGCCGGAGCCCGCAGGTCCCTCTGCAACCAGAAACTCCTTACTGTCCTGCTCGACGGCTTGCTGCTGTTGAGGCTGAAGGTCAGCCGTCTTCCCTCCCCACAAGGCGCTGCATGGACAGCAGGGCCAGGGAACCCCATGGGGCGTGCGTCCGTCCGCCCCTGTTTCTGCTTGAGCCCCACAGACGAGTTGTGCCAGCAGCCTGGCTGCTGGCAGGGAACTGAGGCTCCCACACGGGGTTGGGGAAGCTGTGGCGTGGCCACGGAGGACAAGCGGGCACCCTCCAGTGAACCCCATAAGGGTTGCCCAAGCTCCCTCCCCGAGCCTCGGGCCACTTACCCACAGCTGTCCCATGTGGCGTGCACAGGCCAGCACATGGCCAGCAGGACGAGGAGGGGGAGCAAATTCATCGCTGCCAGCAGCACGTGGCAACTGCAAGAACCGGGGGCTCGTCACCACCAGTGCAGCGGCCGACGTAGTGCCCACGTATTCACGTTGCCCACGGTGCCCTTGGCCCCGGGCTGATGTCACAGAGCCGCTGGTTCCGGGTGCTGGCCACGGTGGCCTCTCGGGGTGGGGGGCAACGTGGGGGTTCCAAGCAGGAGGGGGGCAGAAGCTGGGATTGGACACCCCCGACGGACACCCCCGACGGACACCCGCCGAATGCTCTGCTTGCGGGATGAGGGCGTGCGGGTCCCGTGGCAGGCAGCAGCACCTGGCTCTGAGCACTGCCTGCTAACACTTAGCAGGGAAAAAATCAAGTGGGGCATCCCAGCCTCTCTGGGAAGTTCACTGCCACCCTGCTCTCTGCAGCTGTTTCCCAGCAGGTCCTTCCCAAAAAACATACACCAGAGAATGTAACTACTACAGGCAGTATGCACATGCTTGGGTGTTGAAGCGCCAGTCTGGTTACAGCCGCAGCACGCAAGCAGTGATGTGCGAGTGGGATGAGTCCAGCGTACCCATGTGTTGCACCCTCTAAGTATGTGCACGCCTGGGTGCACGCATGCTGGCATTGCACCGAAATCGGGAATAAACCTCTTAACACCAACGTAGCATTAAGAAGCAGGCATTCTCTTTATTACAGCACGGGATACACGGGGGATCGTTCCACCTAACGTGCATACCGTCATACAAAACTACAGCATATTTATCGGGTTACATGATCAGTATAAACCCGCCTAAATTTACACTTATCGGCTGGTGATTAACATTTCATACACTATTGGTTTGCTGTACTTAAATTAGCCTCGCTTGCTATGTAAATTAGCACGCGTGCCCCTTTCAGGTGGGGGGGCAAGTCTTTTCGGTCCTGAGTTGAGTCGGCGGTCGCGATCTCCCCTCGCCACGTTTACCTTTCACCCACTTTCTGCAGTTTGATCAAACTTCACGCTTCTCTGGCCACCGTCCGGTCTTTGGTGCCGAGATGCTCCCTTTTATCGGTCTTTTATCTAGCCTTCTTCAAGGCTGGAGCCGTTAGTTTTCCACAGTTTGCTACTTATGCAAACGCTTTCATATCTTTTAACTGCCTCCCAAATTCCTTTCCCAAGGCACAAGGCGTTAGTAGTTTTGCTAATTGGAAAATGACTGTTTCTCCTTAGCTTTAGAAACTATTTACAATTATTTACTATTTCACTAGCCAACGGCACGCGCCCACAGCGCTCCCACCAGCAGCTGCCCCCAGACACTCGGTGTTTCCAGCTGCTGGGTCCCTATGGCCTGTGTTCCCTTCTGCCGTTGCTGGCAGCCAGGCCTCTGGAGCCACCTCCCCACCGGGCACAGAGGGGGCCACACAGAAGAGGACTTGGAATCGCTCTCAAAAAGAAGGTAGGAAGGGCCGTGGTGATGAGGTGCAGGGCTCCGTCAAACAAGCAAACCACCCAGCAGTTTGCTTATGTGTGACTGGCTCCTTGATCCCCCCTTGTCTCCGTTTTCCATGCTTGTACATCCCCCTCCTCTTCCTTGACGCCTCCCTTTCTCTGCCCTTGTCTCCACCCAAACAAGGGACCTTCCCCGGGTTATTTGTTCCCCCTTGCTCCCAGGTTTGCCCCATCTGTGAACAGAGCTGGTGTTTCAGGTGCCGTTAGCTGGGTCATCTTGGCCTTCCGTGGCGTGACTGATGCGGTTTCCTGGGTACTGCTGTCCCTGCCAGATTCCTCTCCCGAAATGACCCCAACTCTTCCTTCAGTGATCTGTGAAGTGTGGCCACCTCTCACATCAATCCCCCTTAACCACCTGCAAAATCTGGTGTGGGAATAGCAGGGTATCCACAGAAGACAAGTTGTCTTCTCTAAAGCCTTCTCCTGTCTGCTCTAAGCAGATACGGGGCACCACCTTCAGGTCCATTTTCAAAAAACAAAGCAGCCTTGAGTCCAGTTTGTTTGGGGCCCCGTTCTGGTGCCTGTGAAACCATGCGACGCCTCAAGGGCCTTGAGAGCAGCTGTTCCACTTTCAGACAGAGCTGCCCTGTCATCCTAGGGACGAGGTTGCGCACTCAGCTGTGTGCCTTAGGTCTAGCCCCACGAGCAGGGACAGGAGCTGGACTCGATAATCCTTGTGGGTCCCTTTGAACTCAGGACGTTCTGTGATTCTAAGCCAGGATGGCAGCAGGAAGCTCCCGCACCTTTCACAAGCTTTGAGGCTGCCATCCTTCAAGCCACTGCTCTCCACCCTCCCGGGACCTAGCCCTGCTCAGCAAATGCAACGCACATGGCTGGCTCCTGCGTTTCTCCTGTGACTGCCCTGCACTCCAGCATGTGAGCAAGGCTCCACCGCACCCCTGTGGAAGGCAGACTGATACGAGGAGGCTGATACAGGATTTACCAAAGCCATAGGGAATGGTACGTGGGGCTGAGAGCAGGAGCATCCTTCTCTGTCTGGAGCTTAAAATGGCATGTCCACAGCCATGCATGCCAGGTGCCACAACTGCCCTTGTCAGTGTTGTCCCAGAACAGCACTGTAACTCACAGACAGCAAGGACACGAAGCCTGCCAGGGGGTGTTGCTGTGCCTGACAGAGCCAGCGTGGACTGTCCTGCACCTGCCTTTCACTGTGCTTTGGGCAGGACGGTTGACACTGCTTGGGTATGCCTGGCTTCTTTGGCTTGCACATCACTGCTTGCGTGCTGCGGCTGTAACCAGACTGGCGCTTCAACACCCAAGCATGTGCATACTGCCTGTAGTAGTTACATTCTCTGGTGTATGTTTTTTGGGAAGGACCTGCTGGGAAACAGCTGCAGAGAGCAGGGTGGCAGTGAACTTCCCAGAGAGGCTGGGATGCCCCACTTGATTTTTTCCCTGCTAAGTGTTAGCAGGCAGTGCTCAGAGCCAGGTGCTGCTGCCTGCCACGGGACCTGCACGCCCTCATCCCGCAAGCAGAGCATTCGGCGGGTGTCCGTCGGGGGTGTCCGTCGGGGGTGTCCAATCCCAGCTTCTGCCCCCCCTCCTGCTTGGAACCCCCCACGTTGCCCCCCCACCCCGAGAGGCCACCGTGGCCAGCACCCGGAACCAGCGGCTCTGTGACATCAGCCCGGGGCCAAGGGCACCGTGGGCAACGTGAATACGTGGGCACTACGTCGGCCGCTGCACTGGTGGTGACGAGCCCCCGGTTCTTGCAGTTGCCACGTGCTGCTGGCAGCGATGAATTTGCTCCCCCTCCTCGTCCTGCTGGCCATGTGCTGGCCTGTGCACGCCACATGGGACAGCTGTGGGTAAGTGGCCTGAGGCTCGGGGAGGGAGCTTGGGCAACCCTTATGGGGTTCACTGGAGGGTGCCCGCTTGTCCTCCGTGGCCACGCCACAGCTTCCCCAACCCCGTGTGGGAGCCTCAGTTCCCTGCCAGCAGCCAGGCTGCTGGCACAACTCGTCTGTGGGGCTCAAGCAGAAACAGGGGCGGACGGACGCACGCCCCATGGGGTTCCCTGGCCCTGCTGTCCATGCAGCGCCTTGTGGGGAGGGAAGACGGCTGACCTTCAGCCTCAACAGCAGCAAGCCGTCGAGCAGGACAGTAAGGAGTTTCTGGTTGCAGAGGGACCTGCGGGCTCCGGCCCATGGCTGCTCACTACGGCATGTCGCGCGTCGTGGGGGGCAGAGATGCCCAGCCAGGGGCCTGGCCCTGGATCGTCAGCATCCAGGATCCCTGGGTAGCAGGCACGGGCCATATCTGCGGCGGGTCCCTCATCAGCCCGCAGTGGGTCCTCACAGCAGCCCACTGCTTCATCAAGGCCAGGTAAGGAGGACCGGGGACCAGGGATATCCCCACAACACCGGCAGGTACCCTGCCTGCGCCACCACGCGCTACTCCCATCCCGTTTCCCTGCAGCACGCCCAGTGCCTGGGCACTCCCGAGCCCAGCTGAGAGACTGCTCAGGAGAAGGCTGGGCTCGTGCCACTGCTTCCTAGCAGCTGCCAGCCCGACATCCCTTGCGCCTAAGGCACGCGAGGGCAGTCGCACCCTCCGTAGCGCTGCTGCCCTCTCTCCCCTGTGAGGCGGAAGGCAGGGAACTGCTGGGCTGCTGCAGCACACGGCTCCGCTCCCCCTGACCCCTCTCTCCATCTGCCTTCCAGGCGCATCGCCATGTGGCGCGTGGTGATCGGGGCCACCCAGCTGACCCAGCTGGGCCCTGAGGTCCAAGTGCGCAATATTAAGCGGCTCCTGGTTCACGAACACTACAGTAATATCTCGCAGAGGAATGACATTGCTTTGCTGGAACTGGACCAGCCTGCCCAGTGCAGCCCCTACGTACAGCTTGCCTGTGTGCCCGACGCCTCGCTGAGAGTGTCACAGTTGACAGCCTGCTACGTCAGTGGTTGGGGCTCCACGACCGCAAGATGTGAGTTTCCAAAAAGCGCTCGCGTCCTGAGTGCAAGCTTGGCACGCTGGGGAGATGGGCTGGGGAGGAGAACTGGCAACGAGCTCCTGGGTGTTGAATTCCTTTCTGTGTCACAGCTGGAGGAGCAACGGATGTCCTGCAGGAGGCCAAGGTCCGCCTCATTGATGTCAACCTCTGTAACAGCAGCCGGTGGTACAGAGGGGCCATCCACAGCCACAACTTGTGTGCTGGCTATCCGCAGGGTGGCATCGACACCTGCCAGGTAGGGGCGTGCTACAAGTCAGCTCCCAGCACCACAGACAGCCCTGTCACAACCGCCCCAGCAGACCCCCGGCGCGGGCTTTGCCTGGCAAGTCACCCTCCCGCCCCTGGGTCCCCACTGCTGCTGGGGCTCACCTCCCCCATCTGCAGGTCCTTGCCTGTGCCCCACTTGTCCCAGAGGCCGGAGACTCTGCCCAGAAAGCCCATCCAGCGCTCTTGGCAGCCCATACGACCAGGTCCCAGCCCTGCAACACCCCTCTTCCCCACATCCAGGACCACTGTGCGGCTAGGAGAGAGCGAGCTCTACCTTACAGGCCCACGACCCCTTCCTAGGAAAGGCTCTGGAGGCTGCAGCAGCTGAGCAGAGCCGTTCTGTGCAGTGAACACAGCTCTGGCAGGTGCTGTGAGAGAGAAGGAGCCAGCCGGAGCGCCGACAGTGGCCCCCCAGTGCCACCTTAATGCTCTCTCCCCGCTGCAGGGCGACAGCGGTGGGCCTCTCGTGTGCAAAGATAACAACGCTGACTACTTCTGGCTTGTTGGAGTGACCAGCTGGGGGACAGGCTGTGCGAGAGCAAAACAGCCCGGGGTCTACACCTCCACTCAGCACTTTTACGACTGGATCCTGGTACAGATGGGACTGCGCCCAGCAGTCACGGCCACTCCAGCGCCACAGCCAGCCTTCACCTCAACCCCCGTTCAGAGGCCAACGCCAATACCAACGCAGTCGGGCAGCTTTACACCCTGCCCATTTCCACGCCAGAAGCTGGTGGAATTCTTTAATCTGCTGCAGGAGCTCCTGCAGGTCCTGAGGGGAAAAAAGGCTTGAGCAGCAGCATCAACGGGATCCAGTGCAGGCTGCAGAGTACCACGACCACTTCCTTCTGCGGCAACGCCTGCTGATCCAAAGGCCTGCTCTGTCCTGCCCTCTCTCCTCCGAGTGCACACAAGTCCTGAAGCTGACTTAGTTCTTGAAATAAAGTTGATGTTTTTCACAGCTAACCGTGCTTCAGTCCAATTCAGTCTCCTGTGCAAGGCGAGGACTTCCATGCCCGGCACCTGCAAAATGAGGCTGCAGGCAGACAGGAGGGCACAAAGGGAAAGAGTCACTCAGCGGGGCTGAAACCGTGCCCGCTCAGAGAGGAGGGTGCTCAGAGCGTGGGATGGAGAAGACTGGCACACTGAGCCTAGAAAGACGATAGGAAAAAATTATGTGATGTGCAGACAACTTCGGGGGTATGCATTAAGGCATGCAAGCTGATGATTAAGGCCTGGCGCAAGCCTTAGCTAACTGAACAGACTGTGGGAAACTGCTGAGCATGACAAGAGCAATTGCTGTCGATAGTAAACAGAGTGAGAAGCGGGCAGGAGTTAGAGTGCCATGAGGAAGAGACAGGTTCATGGGTAGTTACAGGGGACTGATGTGAGAGGTGGCCACACTTCACAGATCACTGAAGGAAGAGTTGGGGTCATTTCGGGAGAGGAATCTGGCAGGGACAGCAGTACCCAGGAAACCGCATCAGTCACGCCACGGAAGGCCAAGATGACCCAGCTAACGGCACCTGAAACACCAGCTCTGTTCACAGATGGGGCAAACCTGGGAGCAAGGGGGAACAAATAACCCGGGGAAGGTCCCTTGTTTGGGTGGAGACAAGGGCAGAGAAAGGGAGGCGTCAAGGAAGAGGAGGGGGATGTACAAGCATGGAAAACGGAGACAAGGGGGGATCAAGGAGCCAGTCACACATAAGCAAACTGCTGGGTGGTTTGCTTGTTTGACGGAGCCCTGCACCTCATCACCACGGCCCTTCCTACCTTCTTTTTGAGAGCGATTCCAAGTCCTCTTCTGTGTGGCCCCCTCTGTGCCCGGTGGGGAGGTGGCTCCAGAGGCCTGGCTGCCAGCAACGGCAGAAGGGAACACAGGCCATAGGGACCCAGCAGCTGGAAACACCGAGTGTCTGGGGGCAGCTGCTGGTGGGAGCGCTGTGGGCGCGTGCCGTTGGCTAGTGAAATAGTAAATAATTGTAAATAGTTTCTAAAGCTAAGGAGAAACAGTCATTTTCCAATTAGCAAAACTACTAACGCCTTGTGCCTTGGGAAAGGAATTTGGGAGGCAGTTAAAAGATATGAAAGCGTTTGCATAAGTAGCAAACTGTGGAAAACTAACGGCTCCAGCCTTGAAGAAGGCTAGATAAAAGACCGATAAAAGGGAGCATCTCGGCACCAAAGACTGGACGGTGGCCAGAGAAGCGTGAAGTTTGATCAAACTGCAGAAAGTGGGTGAAAGGTAAACGTGGCGAGGGGAGATCGCGACCGCCGACTCAACTGAGGACCGAAAAGACTTGCCCCCCCACCTGAAAGGGGCACGCGTGCTAATTTACATAGCAAGCGAGGCTAATTTAAGTACAGCAAACCAATAGTGTATGAAATGTTAATCACCAGCCGATAAGTGTAAATTTAGGCGGGTTTATACTGATCATGTAACCCGATAAATATGCTGTAGTTTTGTATGACGGTATGCACGTTAGGTGGAACGATCCCCCGTGTATCCCGTGCTGTAATAAAGAGAATGCCTGCTTCTTAATGCTACGTTGGTGTTAAGAGGTTTATTCCCGATTTCGGTGCAATGCCAGCATGCGTGCACCCAGGCGTGCACATACTTAGAGGGTGCAACACATGGGTACGCTGGACTCATCCCACTCGCACATCACTGCTTGCGTGCTGCGGCTGTAACCAGACTGGCGCTTCAACACCCAAGCATGTGCATACTGCCTGTAGTAGTTACATTCTCTGGTGTATGTTTTTTGGGAAGGACCTGCTGGGAAACAGCTGCAGAGAGCAGGGTGGCAGTGAACTTCCCAGAGAGGCTGGGATGCCCCACTTGATTTTTTCCCTGCTAAGTGTTAGCAGGCAGTGCTCAGAGCCAGGTGCTGCTGCCTGCCACGGGACCCGCACGCCCTCATCCCGCAAGCAGAGCATTCGGCGGGTGTCCGTCGGGGGTGTCCGTCGGGGGTGTCCAATCCCAGCTTCTGCCCCCCCTCCTGCTTGGAACCCCCCACGTTGCCCCCCCACCCCGAGAGGCCACCGTGGCCAGCACCCGGAACCAGCGGCTCTGTGACATCAGCCCGGGGCCAAGGGCACCGTGGGCAACGTGAATACGTGGGCACTACGTCGGCCGCTGCACTGGTGGTGACGAGCCCCCGGTTCTTGCAGTTGCCACGTGCTGCTGGCAGCGATGAATTTGCTCCCCCTCCTCGTCCTGCTGGCCATGTGCTGGCCTGTGCACGCCACATGGGACAGCTGTGGGTAAGTGGCCCGAGGCTCGGGGAGGGAGCTTGGGCAACCCTTATGGGGTTCACTGGAGGGTGCCCGCTTGTCCTCCGTGGCCACGCCACAGCTTCCCCAACCCCGTGTGGGAGCCTCAGTTCCCTGCCAGCAGCCAGGCTGCTGGCACAACTCGTCTGTGGGGCTCAAGCAGAAACAGGGGCGGACGGACGCACGCCCCATGGGGTTCCCTGGCCCTGCTGTCCATGCAGCGCCTTGTGGGGAGGGAAGACGGCTGACCTTCAGCCTCAACAGCAGCAAGCCGTCGAGCAGGACAGTAAGGAGTTTCTGGTTGCAGAGGGACCTGCGGGCTCCGGCCCATGGCTGCTCACTACGGCATGTCGCGCGTCGTGGGGGGCAGAGATGCCCAGCCAGGGGCCTGGCCCTGGATCGTCAGCATCCAGGATCCCTGGGTAGCAGGCACGGGCCATATCTGCGGCGGGTCCCTCATCAGCCCGCAGTGGGTCCTCACAGCAGCCCACTGCTTCATCAAGGCCAGGTAAGGAGGACCGGGGACCAGGGATATCCCCACAACACCGGCAGGTACCCTGCCTGCGCCACCACGCGCTACTCCCATCCCGTTTCCCTGCAGCACGCCCAGTGCCTGGGCACTCCCGAGCCCAGCTGAGAGACTGCTCAGGAGAAGGCTGGGCTCGTGCCACTGCTTCCTAGCAGCTGCCAGCCCGACATCCCTTGCGCCTAAGGCACGCGAGGGCAGTCGCACCCTCCGTAGCGCTGCTGCCCTCTCTCCCCTGTGAGGCGGAAGGCAGGGAACTGCTGGGCTGCTGCAGCACACGGCTCCGCTCCCCCTGACCCCTCTCTCCATCTGCCTTCCAGGCGCATCGCCATGTGGCGCGTGGTGATCGGGGCCACCCAGCTGACCCAGCTGGGCCCTGAGGTCCAAGTGCGCAATATTAAGCGGCTCCTGGTTCACGAACACTACAGTAATATCTCGCAGAGGAATGACATTGCTTTGCTGGAACTGGACCAGCCTGCCCAGTGCAGCCCCTACGTACAGCTTGCCTGTGTGCCCGACGCCTCGCTGAGAGTGTCACAGTTGACAGCCTGCTACGTCAGTGGTTGGGGCTCCACGACCGCAAGATGTGAGTTCCCAAAAAGCGCTCGCGTCCTGAGTGCAAGCTTGGCACGCTGGGGAGATGGGCTGGGGAGGAGAACTGGCAACGAGCTCCTGGGTGTTGAATTCCTTTCTGTGTCACAGCTGGAGGAGCAACGGATGTCCTGCAGGAGGCCAAGGTCCGCCTCATTGATGTCAACCTCTGTAACAGCAGCCGGTGGTACAGAGGGGCCATCCACAGCCACAACTTGTGTGCTGGCTATCCGCAGGGTGGCATCGACACCTGCCAGGTAGGGGCGTGCTACAAGTCAGCTCCCAGCACCACAGACAGCCCTGTCACAACCGCCCCAGCAGACCCCCGGCGCGGGCTTTGCCTGGCAAGTCACCCTCCCGCCCCTGGGTCCCCACTGCTGCTGGGGCTCACCTCCCCCATCTGCAGGTCCTTGCCTGTGCCCCACTTGTCCCAGAGGCCGGAGACTCTGCCCAGAAAGCCCATCCAGCGCTCTTGGCAGCCCATACGACCAGGTCCCAGCCCTGCAACACCCCTCTTCCCCACATCCAGGACCACTGTGCGGCTAGGAGAGAGCGAGCTCTACCTTACAGGCCCACGACCCCTTCCTAGGAAAGGCTCTGGAGGCTGCAGCAGCTGAGCAGAGCCGTTCTGTGCAGTGAACACAGCTCTGGCAGGTGCTGTGAGAGAGAAGGAGCCAGCCGGAGCGCCGACAGTGGCCCCCCAGTGCCACCTTAATGCTCTCTCCCCGCTGCAGGGCGACAGCGGTGGGCCTCTCGTGTGCAAAGATAACAACGCTGACTACTTCTGGCTTGTTGGAGTGACCAGCTGGGGGACAGGCTGTGCGAGAGCAAAACAGCCCGGGGTCTACACCTCCACTCAGCACTTTTACGACTGGATCCTGGTACAGATGGGACTGCGCCCAGCAGTCACGGCCACTCCAGCGCCACAGCCAGCCTTCACCTCAACCCCCGTTCAGAGGCCAACGCCAATACCAACGCAGTCGGGCAGCTTTACACCCTGCCCATTTCCACGCCAGAAGCTGGTGGAATTCTTTAATCTGCTGCAGGAGCTCCTGCAGGTCCTGAGGGGAAAAAGGCTTGAGCAGCAGCATCAACGGGATCCAGTGCAGGCTGCAGAGTACCACGACCACTTCCTTCTGCGGCAACGCCTGCTGATCCAAAGGCCTGCTCTGTCCTGCCCTCTCTCCTCCGAGTGCACACAAGTCCTGAAGCTGACTTAGTTCTTGAAATAAAGTTGATGTTTTTCACAGCTAACCGTGCTTCAGTCCAATTCAGTCTCCTGTGCAAGGCGAGGACTTCCATGCCCGGCACCTGCAAAATGAGGCTGCAGGCAGACAGGAGGGCACAAAGGGAAAGAGTCACTCAGCGGGGCTGAAACCGTGCCCGCTCAGAGAGGAGGGTGCTCAGAGCGTGGGATGGAGAAGACTGGCACACTGAGCCTAGAAAGACGATAGGAAAAAATTATGTGATGTGCAGACAACTTCGGGGGTATGCATTAAGGCATGCAAGCTGATGATTAAGGCCTGGCGCAAGCCTTAGCTAACTGAACAGACTGTGGGAAACTGCTGAGCATGACAAGAGCAATTGCTGTCGATAGTAAACAGAGTGAGAAGCGGGCAGGAGTTAGAGTGCCATGAGGAAGAGACAGGTTCATGGGTAGTTACAGGGGACTGATGTGAGAGGTGGCCACACTTCACAGATCACTGAAGGAAGAGTTGGGGTCATTTCGGGAGAGGAATCTGGCAGGGACAGCAGTACCCAGGAAACCGCATCAGTCACGCCACGGAAGGCCAAGATGACCCAGCTAACGGCACCTGAAACACCAGCTCTGTTCACAGATGGGGCAAACCTGGGAGCAAGGGGGAACAAATAACCCGGGGAAGGTCCCTTGTTTGGGTGGAGACAAGGGCAGAGAAAGGGAGGCGTCAAGGAAGAGGAGGGGGATGTACAAGCATGGAAAACGGAGACAAGGGGGGATCAAGGAGCCAGTCACACATAAGCAAACTGCTGGGTGGTTTGCTTGTTTGACGGAGCCCTGCACCTCATCACCACGGCCCTTCCTACCTTCTTTTTGAGAGCGATTCCAAGTCCTCTTCTGTGTGGCCCCCTCTGTGCCCGGTGGGGAGGTGGCTCCAGAGGCCTGGCTGCCAGCAACGGCAGAAGGGAACACAGGCCATAGGGACCCAGCAGCTGGAAACACCGAGTGTCTGGGGGCAGCTGCTGGTGGGAGCGCTGTGGGCGCGTGCCGTTGGCTAGTGAAATAGTAAATAATTGTAAATAGTTTCTAAAGCTAAGGAGAAACAGTCATTTTCCAATTAGCAAAACTACTAACGCCTTGTGCCTTGGGAAAGGAATTTGGGAGGCAGTTAAAAGATATGAAAGCGTTTGCATAAGTAGCAAACTGTGGAAAACTAACGGCTCCAGCCTTGAAGAAGGCTAGATAAAAGACCGATAAAAGGGAGCATCTCGGCACCAAAGACTGGACGGTGGCCAGAGAAGCGTGAAGTTTGATCAAACTGCAGAAAGTGGGTGAAAGGTAAACGTGGCGAGGGGAGATCGCGACCGCCGACTCAACTCAGGACCGAAAAGACTTGCCCCCCCACCTGAAAGGGGCACGCGTGCTAATTTACATAGCAAGCGAGGCTAATTTAAGTACAGCAAACCAATAGTGTATGAAATGTTAATCACCAGCCGATAAGTGTAAATTTAGGCGGGTTTATACTGATCATGTAACCCGATAAATATGCTGTAGTTTTGTATGACGGTATGCACGTTAGGTGGAACGATCCCCCGTGTATCCCGTGCTGTAATAAAGAGAATGCCTGCTTCTTAATGCTACGTTGGTGTTAAGAGGTTTATTCCCGATTTCGGTGCAATGCCAGCATGCGTGCACCCAGGCGTGCACATACTTAGAGGGTGCAACACATGGGTACGCTGGACTCATCCCACTCGCACATCACTGCTTGCGTGCTGCGGCTGTAACCAGACTGGCGCTTCAACACCCAAGCATGTGCATACTGCCTGTAGTAGTTACATTCTCTGGTGTATGTTTTTTGGGAAGGACCTGCTGGGAAACAGCTGCAGAGAGCAGGGTGGCAGTGAACTTCCCAGAGAGGCTGGGATGCCCCACTTGATTTTTTCCCTGCTAAGTGTTAGCAGGCAGTGCTCAGAGCCAGGTGCTGCTGCCTGCCACGGGACCCGCACGCCCTCATCCCGCAAGCAGAGCATTCGGCGGGTGTCCGTCGGGGGTGTCCGTCGGGGGTGTCCAATCCCAGCTTCTGCCCCCCCTCCTGCTTGGAACCCCCCACGTTGCCCCCCCACCCCGAGAGGCCACCGTGGCCAGCACCCGGAACCAGCGGCTCTGTGACATCAGCCCGGGGCCAAGGGCACCGTGGGCAACGTGAATACGTGGGCACTACGTCGGCCGCTGCACTGGTGGTGACGAGCCCCCGGTTCTTGCAGTTGCCACGTGCTGCTGGCAGCGATGAATTTGCTCCCCCTCCTCGTCCTGCTGGCCATGTGCTGGCCTGTGCACGCCACATGGGACAGCTGTGGGTAAGTGGCCCGAGGCTCGGGGAGGGAGCTTGGGCAACCCTTATGGGGTTCACTGGAGGGTGCCCGCTTGTCCTCCGTGGCCACGCCACAGCTTCCCCAACCCCGTGTGGGAGCCTCAGTTCCCTGCCAGCAGCCAGGCTGCTGGCACAACTCGTCTGTGGGGCTCAAGCAGAAACAGGGGCGGACGGACGCACGCCCCATGGGGTTCCCTGGCCCTGCTGTCCATGCAGCGCCTTGTGGGGAGGGAAGACGGCTGACCTTCAGCCTCAACAGCAGCAAGCCGTCGAGCAGGACAGTAAGGAGTTTCTGGTTGCAGAGGGACCTGCGGGCTCCGGCCCATGGCTGCTCACTACGGCATGTCGCGCGTCGTGGGGGGCAGAGATGCCCAGCCAGGGGCCTGGCCCTGGATCGTCAGCATCCAGGATCCCTGGGTAGCAGGCACGGGCCATATCTGCGGCGGGTCCCTCATCAGCCCGCAGTGGGTCCTCACAGCAGCCCACTGCTTCATCAAGGCCAGGTAAGGAGGACCGGGGACCAGGGATATCCCCACAACACCGGCAGGTACCCTGCCTGCGCCACCACGCGCTACTCCCATCCCGTTTCCCTGCAGCACGCCCAGTGCCTGGGCACTCCCGAGCCCAGCTGAGAGACTGCTCAGGAGAAGGCTGGGCTCGTGCCACTGCTTCCTAGCAGCTGCCAGCCCGACATCCCTTGCGCCTAAGGCACGCGAGGGCAGTCGCACCCTCCGTAGCGCTGCTGCCCTCTCTCCCCTGTGAGGCGGAAGGCAGGGAACTGCTGGGCTGCTGCAGCACACGGCTCCGCTCCCCCTGACCCCTCTCTCCATCTGCCTTCCAGGCGCATCGCCATGTGGCGCGTGGTGATCGGGGCCACCCAGCTGACCCAGCTGGGCCCTGAGGTCCAAGTGCGCAATATTAAGCGGCTCCTGGTTCACGAACACTACAGTAATATCTCGCAGAGGAATGACATTGCTTTGCTGGAACTGGACCAGCCTGCCCAGTGCAGCCCCTACGTACAGCTTGCCTGTGTGCCCGACGCCTCGCTGAGAGTGTCACAGTTGACAGCCTGCTACGTCAGTGGTTGGGGCTCCACGACCGCAAGATGTGAGTTCCCAAAAAGCGCTCGCGTCCTGAGTGCAAGCTTGGCACGCTGGGGAGATGGGCTGGGGAGGAGAACTGGCAACGAGCTCCTGGGTGTTGAATTCCTTTCTGTGTCACAGCTGGAGGAGCAACGGATGTCCTGCAGGAGGCCAAGGTCCGCCTCATTGATGTCAACCTCTGTAACAGCAGCCGGTGGTACAGAGGGGCCATCCACAGCCACAACTTGTGTGCTGGCTATCCACAGGGTGGCATCGACACCTGCCAGGTAGGGGCGTGCTACAAGTCAGCTCCCAGCACCACAGACAGCCCTGTCACAACCGCCCCAGCAGACCCCCGGCGCGGGCTTTGCCTGGCAAGTCACCCTCCCGCCCCTGGGTCCCCACTGCTGCTGGGGCTCACCTCCCCCATCTGCAGGTCCTTGCCTGTGCCCCACTTGTCCCAGAGGCCGGAGACTCTGCCCAGAAAGCCCATCCAGCGCTCTTGGCAGCCCATACGACCAGGTCCCAGCCCTGCAACACCCCTCTTCCCCACATCCAGGACCACTGTGCGGCTAGGAGAGAGCGAGCTCTACCTTACAGGCCCACGACCCCTTCCTAGGAAAGGCTCTGGAGGCTGCAGCAGCTGAGCAGAGCCGTTCTGTGCAGTGAACACAGCTCTGGCAGGTGCTGTGAGAGAGAAGGAGCCAGCCGGAGCGCCGACAGTGGCCCCCCAGTGCCACCTTAATGCTCTCTCCCCGCTGCAGGGCGACAGCGGTGGGCCTCTCGTGTGCAAAGATAACAACGCTGACTACTTCTGGCTTGTTGGAGTGACCAGCTGGGGGACAGGCTGTGCGAGAGCAAAACAGCCCGGGGTCTACACCTCCACTCAGCACTTTTACGACTGGATCCTGGTACAGATGGGACTGCGCCCAGCAGTCACGGCCACTCCAGCGCCACAGCCAGCCTTCACCTCAACCCCCGTTCAGAGGCCAACGCCAATACCAACGCAGTCGGGCAGCTTTACACCCTGCCCATTTCCACGCCAGAAGCTGGTGGAATTCTTTAATCTGCTGCAGGAGCTCCTGCAGGTCCTGAGGGGAAAAAAGGCTTGAGCAGCAGCATCAACGGGATCCAGTGCAGGCTGCAGAGTACCACGACCACTTCCTTCTGCGGCAACGCCTGCTGATCCAAAGGCCTGCTCTGTCCTGCCCTCTCTCCTCCGAGTGCACACAAGTCCTGAAGCTGACTTAGTTCTTGAAATAAAGTTGATGTTTTTCACAGCTAACCGTGCTTCAGTCCAATTCAGTCTCCTGTGCAAGGCGAGGACTTCCATGCCCGGCACCTGCAAAATGAGGCTGCAGGCAGACAGGAGGGCACAAAGGGAAAGAGTCACTCAGCGGGGCTGAAACCGTGCCCGCTCAGAGAGGAGGGTGCTCAGAGCGTGGGATGGAGAAGACTGGCACACTGAGCCTAGAAAGACGATAGGAAAAAATTATGTGATGTGCAGACAACTTCGGGGGTATGCATTAAGGCATGCAAGCTGATGATTAAGGCCTGGCGCAAGCCTTAGCTAACTGAACAGACTGTGGGAAACTGCTGAGCATGACAAGAGCAATTGCTGTCGATAGTAAACAGAGTGAGAAGCGGGCAGGAGTTAGAGTGCCATGAGGAAGAGACAGGTTCATGGGTAGTTACAGGGGACTGATGTGAGAGGTGGCCACACTTCACAGATCACTGAAGGAAGAGTTGGGGTCATTTCGGGAGAGGAATCTGGCAGGGACAGCAGTACCCAGGAAACCGCATCAGTCACGCCACGGAAGGCCAAGATGACCCAGCTAACGGCACCTGAAACACCAGCTCTGTTCACAGATGGGGCAAACCTGGGAGCAAGGGGGAACAAATAACCCGGGGAAGGTCCCTTGTTTGGGTGGAGACAAGGGCAGAGAAAGGGAGGCGTCAAGGAAGAGGAGGGGGATGTACAAGCATGGAAAACGGAGACAAGGGGGGATCAAGGAGCCAGTCACACATAAGCAAACTGCTGGGTGGTTTGCTTGTTTGACGGAGCCCTGCACCTCATCACCACGGCCCTTCCTACCTTCTTTTTGAGAGCGATTCCAAGTCCTCTTCTGTGTGGCCCCCTCTGTGCCTGGTGGGGAGGTGGCTCCAGAGGCCTGGCTGCCAGCAACGGCAGAAGGGAACACAGGCCATAGGGACCCAGCAGCTGGAAACACCGAGTGTCTGGGGGCAGCTGCTGGTGGGAGCGCTGTGGGCGCGTGCCGTTGGCTAGTGAACTTGAAGCTGGACTAGCTCACGAGCAAAAGGAGATACCGAGCTGGAAAGACCCCAGGTCTGTGCCAGTTACTGGGTAAGTAGCTTGACGGCCAGCCACGGATTTTAACTGAACTTAATTCCCACGCTAATGTTTAAGGGCCCCGTGAGCATGCTGTGCTTGCGGATCTCGGAGCGATGGGTGTGTACCTTTCACTGCTGAACATCCGTACCGATCAGCTGGAGAGGCAGACAAGGACTGGGTTGTGCTGTTTGTGTTAAGCGGGTGCTGGTAAAGGGACTGCTCTATCCGTGTTAATCTGTTTTGCCATTCATGCCAGTGAGGTGTGTGCGCGTGGTCTTGAATGGGATCTGGCTCTTTGGAAGACAAAGTCTCTGGTACCTGTGCATGGGAACAGCAGTCGCATCCATTGGGCTGAGATGGGAGAAACCTCCTGGGAGCGAGAGTCCTCCCGATTCAGCTCCAGCTCTTCTGCGAGAAGATGTTCTCTGGGAGGAACATGGGCTGGATATGGCGTGCGCAGAACGTGCACGCACACACGCGCACGCACGCACAGACGCACAGCACGCACAGAGCGCATGCACAAAAATGCTGTGTGCACACATACACTGCATTCACGCGCAGGGTGCATGTGCACACACACGCACACGCACACACACAGTGGAGACACATGGGGTACAAACAGAAGGTGCAATGCACACCCACAGTGTGTGCACACCCGTACTCCAAACCACACGTCTTGAACACAGAGCGCAATGCACAGTGTTCACATACACAGAGTGCATGCATAGGCATACCTGGCTGGCGTGTGCACACAGACAGTGTGTGCATGCACACACACAGTTTACACACACAGGCAGTGCATGCACACCCTACAGTATGCATGCATGTGGAATGCACCCCCCCACACACACCGCATGCATGCACACAGTGTGCATCCACCCATCTGCCCACATGCATGCTCACTGCATACACCCATGATGCACGCACATGTAGAATGCACCTCCCACGGGTGCACATGCAAACTCACTTGTCCATCCATGCATGCACACATGCATGTCGACATACACATACACATGTGCAGGCATACACATGTGCACACACGTGTGTGCTCGCACACACAGAGACAAACGTATTGCGCCCACACAAGTATAGCCCGGTAACACCCCACATAGAATCATAAAGATTGGAAATAGACCCTTAAGATCATCGAGTCCAACCGTTAACCTATCCAAGTCCACCACTAAACCATGTCTTCGAGCACCACGTCTGCCCTTCTTTTAAATCCCTCCAGGGATGGAGACTCAGCCCCTGCCCTGGGCAGCCTGGGCCAGGGCCTGACAGCCCTTTCCGTGAAGGAATTTTTCCTAATACCCAACCTAACCCTGCCCTGGCGCAGCTTGAGGCCGTTCCCTCTCCTCCTATCACTTGTTTACTGCGGAGAAGAGACCGACCCCCCAGCTCCAGCCTCCTTTCAGGCAGTTGCAGAGAGCGATGAGGGCTCCCCTCAGCCTCCTCTTCTCCAGGCTGGGCCCCCCAGCTCCCCCAGCCGCTCCTCCCCAGCCTTGGGCTCCAGCCCCTGCCCCAGCCTCGCTGCCCTGCTCTGGCCACGCTCCAGCCCCTCCATGGCCGCCTTGGGGTGAGGGGCCCAGCGCTGAGCACAGCATTCGAGGGGCGGCCTCACCAGTGCCCAGCACAGGGGCACCATCACCTCCCTGCTCCTGCTGGCCACACTGTTCCTGATACAGGCCAGGATGCCATTGGCCCTCTTGGCCACCTGGGCACACTGCTGGCTCATGTTCAGCGGCTGTCGACCACCACCCCCAGGCCCTTTCCCGCCGGGCAGCTCCCAGCCGCTCCTCCCCACGCCTGCAGCGGTGCCTGGGGTTGTTGTGCCCCCAGTGCAGGACCCGGCCCTGAGCCTTGCTGACCCTCACCCAGTGCCTGGGCCCATCGACCCAGCCTGGCCAGGGCCCTCTGCAGGGCCTTCTGCCCTCCAGCAGATCGACACTTCCACCCAACTTGGTGTCACCTGCAAACTGACTGAAGGTGAATGAACTTACATGCTCATGAGCCGCTCACATGGCCACAGCTTGTCACACCCACCCCTGCCTGGCCTGCACATGTCTTTCAGCGTGTGCTCCCACAGCACTGCAGCAGTCACTTGTGCCTCTCCTTCCACGCAACCACGTGGACGCTGTTCATCCGTGTGTCCTACCTGTGCCCACTGGGGCCTGTGCAGGTTGAGGCAGTGACGCCATGCCTTGCTCAGTTTCCTGCAGCCGAGTTACCTGCACGCAGCGCACATGGTCCCACACCTCCTGCCCTGTCCCTTGTCTGGTCTCTGAAACTCTGTCCCTACGCCGTGCCCCTCCCCAGAGCTCAGAGCCTCAGCTGTTCGCCTCTCAGTGTCCAGGCTGCCAGCCCCCAGCACCCTGATCGCTGTGGCCAGGCGCTGCACGGCAAGCACTGCCATGCTCTATGAGCAAAGTGGGCTCCGTGAATTATGCAGCAGTTTCCTGCTGCAGCACCAGCCTCCTCACTCTGCCTCTTGGCCCTGAATAATTGATATCAGTGAGCACAGCAGCAGCAGCAGCAGCCCCAGCGTCCTTCTTGTGCCAGGGGCCAGGCCGTTAGGAGGCATGGGGCTAGGCATGCAGGAAGGCCAGGGGCTATGGGGACGGTCTGAACTATGGAAGACAGGGAGCAATGGAAAGCAGAGTTCCCTGGCACATTGGACAGTGGTTGTAAAAGTGGGATGCCTCTTAAGAAATGCTGACTAGTAATAACAGGAAAATCCAGAACAAACTGATCACACAGGCTGGATGCAAACCACGGGCACATCTCCATGAGAACATCCAGGCTAGGACATTAGCCAGCCTTACCCCTGCTTTGTCTTTGGGCTGAAACTCCTCACCTCTGCCTGCTGCGTGGTTAATCCCAGACCAGTGCCACTGTGCCTGACTGTGCCTGTGCTTGTACACCACCTCTGGTCTTGCCTTACTCTTATTTTGGATAAACTGAACAAATGGAGGTCTTCAGGACATTAGACTTCAATTCCTTTCTGTGCCTGTCTGCCGAGCTTTCTCTGGTTTTCAAAAGCAGACAGGTACAATAGCAACAGGGTACAGCCTTCCTGGGGTGCAGAACCTCCCCTTTTCCTCCTCATTCTCCTTATCACTCCCTTCCACCAGAGAATTGCTGTTGCTCTTGGCACTGTCCCTTCCTCGCTCTGATTACAAGTCCTCGGTCTGCAGGATATGGGCTCCTATGTTCAGGCACAAGCAGCAGTCCTTGAGCCTGAGTGTGAAAGCCTGTCACTACTGTATGAAAACATACTTTGTTTGACAAGTGCGCAGGCTCCCATGGGACCCAGCCTGCCCCGAACAATGCCCCGCTCCCTGCCTGTCCCTGCGCGCATCTGGAGAAAAGCAGCTTTGTTTGCTCTTCCAGAAGGCGGGAAGCCAAGAGCCGGGCCAGCGGCTGGCGCCCGCCACAGGAGCGGGGCAGGGGACGTCCACCCGGGCCGCCCAGCTCGCCGCCGCACGCCGAGGCGCCCGTCGTCTCCCAGGACAGCCTGATGGCTCCCCGGCCTCAGCCCCGGCGCGGCTGGGAGCAGGCGCTGGACACACGGGCTGCGTCCGCAGCCTCCAAACCTGGGCGACGCTGAGGGCGACTCTGTCGGAAGCCCCTGTTGTTAACAAACCACCCCCGGCAGCAGCAGCCGGGGCAGGCCCGGGCCGCAGGAGGCCGCCTGCACCGGGCGCGGCGCTCCGGGAGGCGGCTGCGAGGGACCAACGCCGCCGCGGAGCCTGCGCGGCCCCTTCCAAGCGCTGCCCCGCGACGGACTACAGTTCCCGGCATGCCCCGCCGCGGGGCCGGGTCACGCGGCTGCCCGCGCGCGTCAGGCGGGCGGCGGCGGCGGCGGCGGCGGCGGCGCGGCGCCGTTCGGCTCCGCCGGTTGTGGAGGTGCCTGCGCTGCCCGGCCCGGCCCGGCCCGGCCCGGCCCGGCCCGGCGGGCGCCGCCACGGGGGCTCGGAGCGGAGCGGAGCGTGGGAGGGCAGCGCTGTACCCCGTGCCGAGCGCCAGTGTCGGCGGGCCTCCCCGGGCGGCGGCGCCATGGGGCCGCGGAGCCGGGGCCTGCCCTGGGCCCTGGTGCTGCTGGCCTTGCGCGGAGCGGCCGGCGCCCGCCCCAGCTTCGTCCTGTTGCTGGCGGACGACCTGGGCTTCGGGGACCTGGGGAGCTACGGGCACCCGTCTTCTGGCACGCCCCACCTGGACCGGATGGCTTCCCGAGGGCTGCGGTTCACCAGCTTCTACAGCAGCTCCCCGGTGTGCAGCCCGTCCCGGTACGTCCCCGCTGCTCCCGCCCCGCTGGCTGGCGACTGCTGCAGGGCCCCGGGGCGGGGATGGAGGAAGCGTCGAGACAGGGCTTGGCACCCAGCTAGGGAGTTGCAGTGCTGGGAGGAGCGGGTGGTTGATAAGCCTGCCGTGCCCCAGGAGGCCCACAGGTCTGGCTGCTCTATGAGGGGACCGATCGCGTGTCCCAGCAGACAGGGGAGGCGGCAGGTCCCGAGGAATGGGTCACCCTCTGTGGAGGGTGGGCACCGCAGCCTGTGCTGTGTCCGGTGTGACGCTTGTCTCCTCTCTCTCTCTTTGAACCCTCGCCTGTAGGGCAGCCCTGCTGACCGGCCGTTTCCAGATGCGCTCTGGGGTTTACCCCGGTGTGTTTGACCCAGACTCGCGGGGAGGCCTGCCGCTGTCTGAGGTCACCATTGCAGAGGTGCTGAAGGCTGAGGGCTATGCCACAGCCATGGTTGGCAAGTGGCATCTTGGCCTGGGGATTAATGGCTCCTTCCTGCCCATCCACCAGGGCTTTGACCACTTCTTGGGGTGCCCTACTCCCATGACCAGGTGAGAGGCCTGTCAGGCCCTGAAGGGTGTCCTGGGGCTGGCTGGGGAGAGGGCCTGAGAGATGAAGCTTGCTTGAGAGCACATAGGCTGGGTTAGTGCTTGCCTGGGTGTGGGTGGCTGCAGGCCAGGGAGATGGATGCTGGTGGGGAAAGCCCACCTCTCAGGTGCTCATATGATAGGGCAGTTTTGCAGAACGTGGGTGGCAGTTGTGCATGGGGACATTTGCCCTTTGTCAAGGGAGGGAGGGTCAGCTTCTGGACTATAAAGAAACATCTGAATTGCTGCCAGGAGAAAATGATGTTGGGGCAGCATGATCCGTGGACAGTTCTAGGGTGGGCACAGACCCCTGGGCTTCTGGGAGTGGCTGCCCAAAGGGTGCCTGTAGGCCCTGGTGATGGGCCACTGTGACACTCTTTGCTCCTCTCCCCTTACTGTCCTGCAATACATGTAAAAGACAAAGTGTTATTTGTTCTCTCCAGGGCCCCTGCCAGAATCTCACCTGCTTCCCACCCGACATCAAGTGTTTTGGGACTTGTGACCAAGGCTTAGTGCCAGTCCCGCTGCTCTGGAACCAGAGCATCGTGCACAAGCCGGTCTCTTTCCCTGATCTGGTGCCACTCTACAACAACTTCTCCCGGGACTTCATCGCTGACTCTGCGCGACGAGGCCTCCCCTTCCTGCTCTACTATGCCTCCCACGTAGGAGAGGGGAGGGCTGCTCTGGGCCCAAGGGTGGGGAAGGGAGCCTTTGTCCTGTGGGGAGAGCAGGGAAGCGTCTCAGCTCCTGCAGCCCTAGGACTGTGCTGAGCAGTCAATATCCCTGGACGACTTGGGGTTGCTGTTCCCACACCCAGGTCTTGTGGCAGCACTGTTCTGATAATATTCTTGGGCTGCTTCTTTCTGGAGCTTTGCCCACTTCTCCGGGCCAGGAGTCCACCTGGGAAAATTTCCCACTCGGGGGCTCCACATCCTGTCCTGGGGCTCAGCTCCTTTATGCCATTTCTGAGAGATGTTTCTGAAGCTTGGGGACAAGCCTCTTCTCATCTCATGGTGTATCTCCATGTCCTAGCTGGGGTGCTCACTGTCCCCGGGTGAACTGGGAACCAGATGCGGCTCTGGGAGTTTGTGTAGCAGTCTTCTCTGCCCTTTCTCCAGCATACACACTACCCCCAATTTGCAAGCCAGGAGTATGCAGGGCAGTCGCGGCGTGGGCCGTTTGGTGATGCACTCTTGGAGTTTGATGGCTCGGTGGGACAGCTGCTGCAGGCACTGCAGGAAAATGGTCTTGCAAACACAACCTTGATGTTTTTCACCTCTGACAATGGGTGAGTGGGCTCAGTAGCGGGGACTTCATCACTGGTAAGGTTCTTCTGCCATGGTATGGGGGAACTGGAATGAGGCATTGGTTGGCTGGGGCAAAAGGGATGTGATGTGGCATTGCCAGGTGACCTGAAGTGAGGCAAGAGGTGGGCGCTGCTCTGGAGACGAGCCAGTGCATGATCTGCTCCTTGTTCCTGTGACTCAGCTGTGCCTCTTCTTGTGGGCAGAAACCTCACAGGGTTCAGGCCAGGAGCGTGCAGCAGCCCAAATGTACCCCGGTTCCCTTCACGTGTGAGTGGCACTGGTCTCTGGTGCCCTGCTTAGGCATGTTGCCCACCTTGGCTTCTTCACCTGCCCCATGCCTCCTGCCTCACAAGGCTGAGAAGGATGGCAGTGTCACTTGCTGGTACCATGTCTCTCTTGTCATGGCCCTGTTGGCAGCATCAGGGAAGGGGTAGCATGAACATGTGAAACTGATGGTAGGTAGTTCTCTCTTACAGCCCTTCCACCATGAGAATGGCACGTGGAGGCAGCTCTGGCCTTCTGAAGTGTGGGAAGGGCACGACGTACGAAGGTGGTATGCGGGAACCAGCAGTGGCTTATTGGCCAGGCCGTATCACTCCAGGTGAGACTTGGCACTGCTTGTGCCTTTTGCGTGCTGATGTCAGCCAAGGCAGGGGTGTCATGGCAGCTCGGCTGCCCTGGGACACGCAGAGGGTGGGAGAGAAGTGAGGATGGCAGGGATGGGAGTGGGATCAGGTGCTTGAACCTTTCCTTATGCCTTGATGTGGTGGGTGACAGGAGTGACGCATGAGCTGGCAAGCACCCTGGACATCCTGCCAACCCTGGCTACCCTGGCTGGAGCAGCTCTTCCTAAAGTTGCCCTGGATGGCTATGACCTGAGTCCGGTGCTGTTTGGGTCAGGGAAGGTGAGTCCTGTGGGCTGGTTTGGCTGGCGTTGTGCAGGAAGGCTGGGTGTGGGGCTGGAGCTGTGTGCCTGGAGCTGGGTGCCTGATGAGTAGAACCAGCTGGCGGTCAGGAGATCCATGAGCTAGGACCTTTTGTCTGGCCTGGGTCATGCCGTGGAGTTCCTGGGCTTCCTCAGGCTGCTGAGCTCTAACACCTGCAGCATGTTGCCAAACCAAACCCCCGTGGCTGCAGTGGGTGGACAGAGCCCCAGTAGCTTTGAGTAGGAAGCAAACAGGATGCCGCTGCTCATCAGCTTCTCCCCTCTCCGGCCATGTTCTGGCTGTAGTATTGGGGCTCCTGTGTGACTTCCTGGGGTCTCTGCCTGGTCCGTTCCAGGCTCTTCTTCAGCCTTGTGGCTGCACAGGTGAGCTTAGCTCTGCTGCTTCCCACAGAGTCCCCGTCAGACAATGTTCTTCTACCCGCCGTCTCCCGATCCGCTGCATGGCCCCTTCGCTGTCAGGCTTGGGAAGTACAAGGCCCATTACTTCACAAAAGGTTAGTGCTGCCTCTTCTCTGCGTGGGTGTCGTAGATGGAGTGAGAGTGCACTTGTAGGAGCAACATGTTTATTGATGACAGGGTTTGATAGTAAACAGAACAGTGGTTTAACGAGATTCGATGGCATGGTACACTTGATTATTTACTGCATAGGGGACAGGGTCAGACAGGACTGTCAGGGAGACCCTCCCGTTGAGTCATGAGGTTCAGAGAGGACCCCCTTGCTTTCTAAACTCCTTCTCAAAGAGGAGTCTGGGTGCAGCTGGATCCAATCCTAGTCCCAGACTTGGTCAATGGCTTATGTCTAAAGGATTATATATGCACAATCAATCCTTTATATCACTTAGCTAAAATTTCAAAGTTTAGCATGCTATTAGTCACTTATCGAGGATCTGTTGCGGCAAGGAATCTCTCAACCTTGAGGAGTAACCTTGAGAGGCATCCCTACTCAAGGGGAGATCCTGGTGTGCAGCCCACTGCTGTGCAGGAGAGCTCACAGGGCTCTTGGGCTGCTCACTATTTATGTGGGTTAGATGATTAACTCAAAGTCATACTTACATACCAACTCCCTGTGTTAGTTTCTTCCAACTTTGCCTTGAGCCGGACATTGACCAGCACTGTGGTTAGGCGGACACGTTGCCGTAAATTAGCCCTTGGCTGTTGTGTTGTTATCTGTCTCCCCCAAATCCACTTTGAGCTGGATGCATCCATCACAACTGCCTCTGGTGATTATCGCTTGAGCAGGGTTATGGGAAAAGGTCAAGTGTAGGGGGGGAGGGCAGGAGGGTACAGGGGGAGCATACCACCACAGTGGGCAGCTTTGTGGAGTCCTGCGTGGCTTTGCTGTCCAAAGCTCAAAGAGAAGAAACTGAGCTACACCTGGGGGTTTCTTTTGCAGGTTCCTTTCACAGTGATACGACCCCAGACCAGGCCTGCCATGGGCTGACCCCGCTGACCCCTCACTTGCCCCCGCTGCTCTTTGACCTGGAGTCAGACCCAGCCGAGAACTATGATCTGCTGCAGAGCGGTGCAGGGCCGGAGCTTCTGCAAGTCCTGAAGGAGATCGAACTGCAGAAAGTCCTTTTTGAACAGCGCATGGAATTTGGGGAAAGCCAGATCAGGAAGGGCAGGGATCCCACGCTGCAGCCCTGCTGCGTACCAAACTGCACTCCTAAGCCCTCCTGCTGCCGCTGCTCCTAGCCTCTTGCTGCTCCATCCCCTTCAGCTGCTCCACTCTGGAACCCTATCCCAAACCCACCAGCCCCCTCGCCCCCAACTACCCAAGCTCAGCCTTAGAGCTACCCTGTGGGTTTGGCTCAGTGACACCTGACTGATGGCGTGCTGGGGTAGCAAACTGGGGGTTGGGGAGATTACTAACCCTGCTAGGAGTGCGGGTCAGTGCACCCTGTGCTCTGTGTTGGACGTTCAAGATGAGGCCTCTTGAAAGAAACCCTTGACTTGTTCAGGGAGGGACCATGATACAGCATCGTCTCCAGAGCCAGAACAGCTCCTTTCAAACCATGATCAAGGTGAAGCAAAGGGCATGCCCCAGTCTCCAGAGATCCCAGCGCAGCTGGAGGCACGCTGTGCACCCCTGGGCGGAAACTGAGCTGGGAGCTGCAGCACCATCACTTCCTAGGGGCCAAGAGCACAGCAAGAAGAGGATGGGATGGATGGTCCTGGCAGCTGCAGAGGCAGGACCTTGTGCAGCTAGTGCAGAGGGGACGTGCCTAGGTGGGAAGCAGCTTGTGATGGGTTGGCCTTGGCTGGATGCCGGGTGCCACCAAGCTGCTCTATCACTCCCCTCCTCAGCAGGACAGGGAGGGGAGGAAATGAGATGGAAAAAACCCTCATGGGTCAAGATAAAGGCAGTTTAATAAAATCAAAGGCAAAGGCCATGCACAGAAGCAAAAGGAAAACAAAGATTTTATACTCTTTCCCATCGTCAGGTGATGTCCAGCCACTTTCCGGGAAGCAGGGCTTCAGTATGTGTAGCAGTTGCTCCAGAAGGGAAGCGTCATAAATAACGAATGCCCCCACTTCCTCCTCCTTTCTCTTAGCTTTCGCTGCTGAGCAGATGTCATGGTATGGAATATCCCTTTGCTCAGTTTGGGTCAGCTGGCCTGGCTATGTCCCCTCCCAAGATTTTGCCTACCCCCGCCCTGCTGGGGAGGGGGAATGTTGGAGAGACAGCAGCATTGCTCAGCAGTAGCCAAAACACTGGTGTGTTATCACCACCTTTCTAGTTACCAATACAAAGCACAGCACTATGAGGGCTGCTGTGGGGAAAATTAACTCCATCCCAGTCAGACCCGATACACAGCCCAAGCACCTCCAAGTCCTTCACGACTCCAGGAGGTGGAGATGTGGCTGGTGGTTGGCAGGCCTGGTCCTCTTGTGAGGTCTGTGGGTGCTGGGGCTGATCAGCCAGGTGGACTGCAACCACATGCCAGCCCCATGACTGAAAGGGTCCCTCCTTTTGCTCGGGAGCTAGTCCAGCTTCAAGTTCACTAGCACACTGAACACGCACACAGCGGTCCCACCAGCAGCTGGCTGCGTGCACGCCAGCCAGGTATGCCTATGCATGCACTCTGTGTATGTGAACACTGTGCATTGCGCTCTGTGTTCAAGACGTGTGTACGGGTGTGCACACACTGTGGGTGTGCATTGCACCTTCTGTTTGTACCCCATGTGTCTCCACTGTGTGTGTGCGTGTGCGTGTGTGTGCACATGCACCCTGCGCGTGAATGCAGTGTATGTGTGCACACAGCATTTTTGTGCGTGCGCTCTGTGCGTGCTGTGCGTCTGTGTGTGCGTGCGCGTGTGTGCGTGCACGTTCTGCGCACGCCATATCCAGCCCATGTTCCTCCCAGAGAACATCTTCTCGCAGAAGAGCTGGAGCTGAATCGGGAGGACTCTCGCTCCCAGGAGGTTTCTCCCATCTCAGCCCAATGGATGCGACTGCTGTTCCCATGCACAGGTACCAGAGACTTTGTCTTCCAAAGAGCCAGATCCCATTCAAGACCACGCGCACACACCTCACTGGCATGAATGGCAAAACAGATTAACACGGATAGAGCAGTCCCTTTACCAGCACCCGCTTAACACAAACAGCACAACCCAGTCCTTGTCTGCCTCTCCAGCTGATCGGTACGGATGTTCAGCAGTGAAAGGTACACACCCATCGCTCCGAGATCCGCAAGCACAGCATGCTCACGGGGCCCTTAAACATTAGCGTGGGAATTAAGTTCAGTTAAAATCCGTGGCTGGCCGTCAAGCTACTTACCCAGTAACTGGCACAGACCTGGGGTCTTTCCAGCTCGGTATCTCCTTTTGCTCGTGAGCTAGTCCAGCTTCAAGTTCACTAGCCAACGGCACGCGCCCACAGCGCTCCCACCAGCAGCTGCCCCCAGACACTCGGTGTTTCCAGCTGCTGGGTCCCTATGGCCTGTGTTCCCTTCTGCCGTTGCTGGCAGCCAGGCCTCTGGAGCCACCTCCCCACCGGGCACAGAGGGGGCCACACAGAAGAGGACTTGGAATCGCTCTCAAAAAGAAGGTAGGAAGGGCCGTGGTGATGAGGTGCAGGGCTCCGTCAAACAAGCAAACCACCCAGCAGTTTGCTTATGTGTGACTGGCTCCTTGATCCCCCCTTGTCTCCGTTTTCCATGCTTGTACATCCCCCCTCCCCTTCCTTGACGCCTCCCTTTCTCTGCCCTTGTCTCCACCCAAACAAGGGACCTTCCCCCGGTTATTTGTTCCCCCTTGCTCCCAGGTTTGCCCCATCTGTGAACAGAGCTGGTGTTTCAGGTGCCGTTAGCTGGGTCATCTTGGCCTTCCGTGGCGTGACTGATGCGGTTTCCTGGGTACTGCTGTCCCTGCCAGATTCCTCTCCCGAAATGACCCCAACTCTTCCTTCAGTGATCTGTGAAGTGTGGCCACCTCTCACATCAGTCCCCTGTAACTACCCATGAACCTGTCTCTTCCTCATGGCACTCTAACTCCTGCCCGCTTCTCACTCTGTTTACTATCGACAGCAATTGCTCTTGTCATGCTCAGCAGTTTCCCACAGTCTGTTCAGTTAGCTAAGGCTTGCGCCAGGCCTTAATCATCAGCTTGCATGCCTTAATGCATACCCCCGAAGTTGTCTGCACATCACATAATTTTTTCCTATCGTCTTTCTAGGCTCAGTGTGCCAGTCTTCTCCATCCCACGCTCTGAGCACCTCCTCTCTGAGCGGGCACGGTTTCAGCCCCGCTGAGTGACTCTTTCCCTTTGTGCCCTCCTGTCTGCCTGCAGCCTCATTTTGCAGGTGCCGGGCATGGAAGTCCTCGCCTTGCACAGGAGACTGAATTGGACTGAAGCACGGTTAGCTGTGAAAAACATCAACTTTATTTCAAGAACTAAGTCAGCTTCAGGACTTGTGTGCACTCGGAGGAGAGAGGGCAGGACAGAGCAGGCCTTTGGATCAGCAGGCGTTGCCGCAGAAGGAAGTGGTCGTGGTACTCTGCAGCCTGCACTGGATCCCGTTGATGCTGCTGCTCAAGCCTTTTTTCCCCTCAGGACCTGCAGGAGCTCCTGCAGCAGATTAAAGAATTCCACCAGCTTCTGGCGTGGAAATGGGCAGGGTGTAAAGCTGCCCGACTGCGTTGGTATTGGCGTTGGCCTCTGAACGGGGGTTGAGGTGAAGGCTGGCTGTGGCGCTGGAGTGGCCGTGACTGCTGGGCGCAGTCCCATCTGTACCAGGATCCAGTCGTAAAAGTGCTGAGTGGAGGTGTAGACCCCGGGCTGTTTTGCTCTCGCACAGCCTGTCCCCCAGCTGGTCACTCCAACAAGCCAGAAGTAGTCAGCGTTGTTATCTTTGCACACGAGAGGCCCACCGCTGTCGCCCTGCAGCGGGAGAGAGCATTAAGGTGGCACTGGGGGGCCACTGTCGGCGCTCCGGCTGGCTCCTTCTCTCTCACAGCACCTGCCAGAGCTGTGTTCACTGCACAGAACGGCTCTGCTCAGCTGCTGCAGCCTCCAGAGCCTTTCCTAGGAAGGGGTCGTGGGCCTGTAAGGTAGAGCTCGCTCTCTCCTAGCCGCACAGTGGTCCTGGATGTGGGGAAGAGGGGTGTTGCAGGGCTGGGACCTGGTCGTATGGGCTGCCAAGAGCGCTGGATGGGCTTTCTGGGCAGAGTCTCCGGCCTCTGGGACAAGTGGGGCACAGGCAAGGACCTGCAGATGGGGGAGGTGAGCCCCAGCAGCAGTGGGGACCCAGGGGCGGGAGGGTGACTTGCCAGGCAAAGCCCGCGCCGGGGGTCTGCTGGGG
This sequence comes from Nipponia nippon, assembly GCF_047370975.1. Taxonomy (NCBI): domain Eukaryota; kingdom Metazoa; phylum Chordata; class Aves; order Pelecaniformes; family Threskiornithidae; genus Nipponia; species Nipponia nippon. The sequence goes on from NW_028262347.1 coordinate 325,908, forward strand.
CGGTTGTGACAGGGCTGTCTGTGGTGCTGGGAGCTGACTTGTAGCACGCCCCTACCTGGCAGGTGTCGATGCCACCCTGCGGATAGCCAGCACACAAGTTGTGGCTGTGGATGGCCCCTCTGTACCACCGGCTGCTGTTACAGAGGTTGACATCAATGAGGCGGACCTTGGCCTCCTGCAGGACATCCGTTGCTCCTCCAGCTGTGACACAGAAAGGAATTCAACACCCAGGAGCTCGTTGCCAGTTCTCCTCCCCAGCCCATCTCCCCAGCGTGCCAAGCTTGCACTCAGGACGCGAGCGCTTTTTGGGAACTCACATCTTGCGGTCGTGGAGCCCCAACCACTGACGTAGCAGGCTGTCAACTGTGACACTCTCAGCGAGGCGTCGGGCACACAGGCAAGCTGTACGTAGGGGCTGCACTGGGCAGGCTGGTCCAGTTCCAGCAAAGCAATGTCATTCCTCTGCGAGATATTACTGTAGTGTTCGTGAACCAGGAGCCGCTTAATATTGCGCACTTGGACCTCAGGGCCCAGCTGGGTCAGCTGGGTGGCCCCGATCACCACGCGCCACATGGCGATGCGCCTGGAAGGCAGATGGAGAGAGGGGTCAGGGGGAGCGGAGCCGTGTGCTGCAGCAGCCCAGCAGTTCCCTGCCTTCCGCCTCACAGAGAGAGAGGGCAGCAGCGCTACGGAGGGTGCGACTGCCCTCGCGTGCCTTAGGCGCAAGGGATGTCGGGCTGGCAGCTGCTAGGAAGCAGTGGCACGAGCCCAGCCTTCTCCTGAGCAGTCTCTCAGCTGGGCTCGGGAGTGCCCAGGCACTGGGCGTGCTGCAGGGAAACGGGATGGGAGTAGCGCGTGGTGGCGCAGGCAGGGTACCTGCCGGTGTTGTGGGGATATCCCTGGTCCCCGGTCCTCCTTACCTGGCCTTGATGAAGCAGTGGGCTGCTGTGAGGACCCACTGCGGGCTGATGAGGGACCCGCCGCAGATATGGCCCGTGCCTGCTACCCAGGGATCCTGGATGCTGACGATCCAGGGCCAGGCCCCTGGCTGGGCATCTCTGCCCCCACGACGCGCGACATGCCGTAGTGAGCAGCCATGGGCCGGAGCCCGCAGGTCCCTCTGCAACCAGAAACTCCTTACTGTCCTGCTCGACGGCTTGCTGCTGTTGAGGCTGAAGGTCAGCCGCGTCTTCCCTCCCCACAAGGCGCTGCATGGACAGCAGGGCCAGGGAACCCCATGGGGCGTGCGTCCGTCCGCCCCTGTTTCTGCTTGAGCCCCACAGACGAGTTGTGCCAGCAGCCTGGCTGCTGGCAGGGAACTGAGGCTCCCACACGGGGTTGGGGAAGCTGTGGCGTGGCCACGGAGGACAAGCGGGCACCCTCCAGTGAACCCCATAAGGGTTGCCCAAGCTCCCTCCCGAGCCTCGGGCCACTTACCCACAGCTGTCCCATGTGGCGTGCACAGGCCAGCACATGGCCAGCAGGACGAGGAGGGGGAGCAAATTCATCGCTGCCAGCAGCACGTGGCAACTGCAAGAACCGGGGGCTCGTCACCACCAGTGCAGCGGCCGACGTAGTGCCCACGTATTCACGTTGCCCACGGTGCCCTTGGCCCCGGGCTGATGTCACAGAGCCGCTGGTTCCGGGTGCTGGCCACGGTGGCCTCTCGGGGTGGGGGGCAACGTGGGGGTTCCAAGCAGGAGGGGGGCAGAAGCTGGGATTGGACACCCCCGACGGACACCCCCGACGGACACCCGCCGAATGCTCTGCTTGCGGGATGAGGGCGTGCGGGTCCCGTGGCAGGCAGCAGCACCTGGCTCTGAGCACTGCCTGCTAACACTTAGCACGGGAAAAATCAAGTGGGGCATCCCAGCCTCTCTGGGAAGTTCACTGCCACCCTGCTCTCTGCAGCTGTTTCCCAGCAGGTCCTTCCCAAAAAACATACACCAGAGAATGTAACTACTACAGGCAGTATGCACATGCTTGGGTGTTGAAGCGCCAGTCTGGTTACAGCCGCAGCACGCAAGCAGTGATGTGCGAGTGGGATGAGTCCAGCGTACCCATGTGTTGCACCCTCTAAGTATGTGCACGCCTGGGTGCACGCATGCTGGCATTGCACCGAAATCGGGAATAAACCTCTTAACACCAACGTAGCATTAAGAAGCAGGCATTCTCTTTATTACAGCACGGGATACACGGGGGATCGTTCCACCTAACGTGCATACCGTCATACAAAACTACAGCATATTTATCGGGTTACATGATCAGTATAAACCCGCCTAAATTTACACTTATCGGCTGGTGATTAACATTTCATACACTATTGGTTTGCTGTACTTAAATTAGCCTCGCTTGCTATGTAAATTAGCACGCGTGCCCCTTTCAGGTGGGGGGCAAGTCTTTTCGGTCCTGAGTTGAGTCGGCGGTCGCGATCTCCCCTCGCCACGTTTACCTTTCACCCACTTTCTGCAGTTTGATCAAACTTCACGCTTCTCTGGCCACCGTCCAGTCTTTGGTGCCGAGATGCTCCCTTTTATCGGTCTTTTATCTAGCCTTCTTCAAGGCTGGAGCCGTTAGTTTTCCACAGTTTGCTACTTATGCAAACGCTTTCATATCTTTTAACTGCCTCCCAAATTCCTTTCCCAAGGCACAAGGCGTTAGTAGTTTTGCTAATTGGAAAATGACTGTTTCTCCTTAGCTTTAGAAACTATTTACAATTATTTACTATTTCACTAGCCAACGGCACGCGCCCACAGCGCTCCCACCAGCAGCTGCCCCCAGACACTCGGTGTTTCCAGCTGCTGGGTCCCTATGGCCTGTGTTCCCTTCTGCCGTTGCTGGCAGCCAGGCCTCTGGAGCCACCTCCCCACCGGGCACAGAGGGGGCCACACAGAAGAGGACTTGGAATCGCTCTCAAAAAGAAGGTAGGAAGGGCCGTGGTGATGAGGTGCAGGGCTCCGTCAAACAAGCAAACCACCCAGCAGTTTGCTTATGTGTGACTGGCTCCTTGATCCCCCTTGTCTCCGTTTTCCATGCTTGTACATCCCCCTCCTCTTCCTTGACGCCTCCCTTTCTCTGCCCTTGTCTCCACCCAAACAAGGGACCTTCCCCGGGTTATTTGTTCCCCCTTGCTCCCAGGTTTGCCCCATCTGTGAACAGAGCTGGTGTTTCAGGTGCCGTTAGCTGGGTCATCTTGGCCTTCCGTGGCGTGACTGATGCGGTTTCCTGGGTACTGCTGTCCCTGCCAGATTCCTCTCCCGAAATGACCCCAACTCTTCCTTCAGTGATCTGTGAAGTGTGGCCACCTCTCACATCAATCCCCCTTAACCACCTGCAAAATCTGGTGTGGGAATAGCAGGGTATCCACAGAAGACAAGTTGTCTTCTCTAAAGCCTTCTCCTGTCTGCTCTAAGCAGATACGGGGCACCACCTTCAGGTCCATTTTCAAAAAAACAAAGCAGCCTTGAGTCCAGTTTGTTTGGGGCCCCGTTCTGGTGCCTGTGAAACCATGCGACGCCTCAAGGGCCTTGAGAGCAGCTGTTCCACTTTCAGACAGAGCTGCCCTGTCATCCTAGGGACGAGGTTGCGCACTCAGCTGTGTGCCTTAGGTCTAGCCCCACGAGCAGGGACAGGAGCTGGACTCGATAATCCTTGTGGGTCCCTTTGAACTCAGGACGTTCTGTGATTCTAAGCCAGGATGGCAGCAGGAAGCTCCCGCACCTTTCACAAGCTTTGAGGCTGCCATCCTTCAAGCCACTGCTCTCCACCCTCCCGGGACCTAGCCCTGCTCAGCAAATGCAACGCACATGGCTGGCTCCTGCGTTTCTCCTGTGACTGCCCTGCACTCCAGCATGTGAGCAAGGCTCCACCGCACCCCTGTGGAAGGCAGACTGATACGAGGAGGCTGATACAGGATTTACCAAAGCCATAGGGAATGGTACGTGGGGCTGAGAGCAGGAGCATCCTTCTCTGTCTGGAGCTTAAAATGGCATGTCCACAGCCATGCATGCCAGGTGCCACAACTGCCCTTGTCAGTGTTGTCCTAGAACAGCACTGTAACTCACAGACAGCAAGGACACGAAGCCTGCCAGGGGGTGTTGCTGTGCCTGACAGAGCCAGCGTGGACTGTCCTGCACCTGCCTTTCACTGTGCTTTGGGCAGGACGGTTGACACTGCTTGGGTATGCCTGGCTTCTTTGGCTTGCACATCACTGCTTGCGTGCTGCGGCTGTAACCAGACTGGCGCTTCAACACCCAAGCATGTGCATACTGCCTGTAGTAGTTACATTCTCTGGTGTATGTTTTTTGGGAAGGACCTGCTGGGAAACAGCTGCAGAGAGCAGGGTGGCAGTGAACTTCCCAGAGAGGCTGGGATGCCCCACTTGATTTTTTCCCTGCTAAGTGTTAGCAGGCAGTGCTCAGAGCCAGGTGCTGCTGCCTGCCACGGGACCCGCACGCCCTCATCCCGCAAGCAGAGCATTCGGCGGGTGTCCGTCGGGGGTGTCCGTCGGGGGTGTCCAATCCCAGCTTCTGCCCCCCCTCCTGCTTGGAACCCCCACGTTGCCCCCCCACCCCGAGAGGCCACCGTGGCCAGCACCCGGAACCAGCGGCTCTGTGACATCAGCCCGGGGCCAAGGGCACCGTGGGCAACGTGAATACGTGGGCACTACGTCGGCCGCTGCACTGGTGGTGACGAGCCCCCGGTTCTTGCAGTTGCCACGTGCTGCTGGCAGCGATGAATTTGCTCCCCCTCCTCGTCCTGCTGGCCATGTGCTGGCCTGTGCACGCCACATGGGACAGCTGTGGGTAAGTGGCCCGAGGCTCGGGGAGGGAGCTTGGGCAACCCTTATGGGGTTCACTGGAGGGTGCCCGCTTGTCCTCCGTGGCCACGCCACAGCTTCCCCAACCCCGTGTGGGAGCCTCAGTTCCCTGCCAGCAGCCAGGCTGCTGGCACAACTCGTCTGTGGGGCTCAAGCAGAAACAGGGGCGGACGGACGCACGCCCCATGGGGTTCCCTGGCCCTGCTGTCCATGCAGCGCCTTGTGGGGAGGGAAGACGGCTGACCTTCAGCCTCAACAGCAGCAAGCCGTCGAGCAGGACAGTAAGGAGTTTCTGGTTGCAGAGGGACCTGCGGGCTCCGGCCCATGGCTGCTCACTACGGCATGTCGCGCGTCGTGGGGGGCAGAGATGCCCAGCCAGGGGCCTGGCCCTGGATCGTCAGCATCCAGGATCCCTGGGTAGCAGGCACGGGCCATATCTGCGGCGGGTCCCTCATCAGCCCGCAGTGGGTCCTCACAGCAGCCCACTGCTTCATCAAGGCCAGGTAAGGAGGACCGGGGACCAGGGATATCCCCACAACACCGGCAGGTACCCTGCCTGCGCCACCACGCGCTACTCCCATCCCGTTTCCCTGCAGCACGCCCAGTGCCTGGGCACTCCCGAGCCCAGCTGAGAGACTGCTCAGGAGAAGGCTGGGCTCGTGCCACTGCTTCCTAGCAGCTGCCAGCCCGACATCCCTTGCGCCTAAGGCACGCGAGGGCAGTCGCACCCTCCGTAGCGCTGCTGCCCTCTCTCCCCTGTGAGGCGGAAGGCAGGGAACTGCTGGGCTGCTGCAGCACACGGCTCCGCTCCCCCTGACCCCTCTCTCCATCTGCCTTCCAGGCGCATCGCCATGTGGCGCGTGGTGATCGGGGCCACCCAGCTGACCCAGCTGGGCCCTGAGGTCCAAGTGCGCAATATTAAGCGGCTCCTGGTTCACGAACACTACAGTAATATCTCGCAGAGGAATGACATTGCTTTGCTGGAACTGGACCAGCCTGCCCAGTGCAGCCCCTACGTACAGCTTGCCTGTGTGCCCGACGCCTCGCTGAGAGTGTCACAGTTGACAGCCTGCTACGTCAGTGGTTGGGGCTCCACGACCGCAAGATGTGAGTTCCCAAAAAGCGCTCGCGTCCTGAGTGCAAGCTTGGCACGCTGGGGAGATGGGCTGGGGAGGAGAACTGGCAACGAGCTCCTGGGTGTTGAATTCCTTTCTGTGTCACAGCTGGAGGAGCAACGGATGTCCTGCAGGAGGCCAAGGTCCGCCTCATTGATGTCAACCTCTGTAACAGCAGCCGGTGGTACAGAGGGGCCATCCACAGCCACAACTTGTGTGCTGGCTATCCGCAGGGTGGCATCGACACCTGCCAGGTAGGGGCGTGCTACAAGTCAGCTCCCAGCACCACAGACAGCCCTGTCACAACCGCCCCAGCAGACCCCCGGCGCGGGCTTTGCCTGGCAAGTCACCCTCCCGCCCCTGGGTCCCCACTGCTGCTGGGGCTCACCTCCCCCATCTGCAGGTCCTTGCCTGTGCCCCACTTGTCCCAGAGGCCGGAGACTCTGCCCAGAAAGCCCATCCAGCGCTCTTGGCAGCCCATACGACCAGGTCCCAGCCCTGCAACACCCCTCTTCCCCACATCCAGGACCACTGTGCGGCTAGGAGAGAGCGAGCTCTACCTTACAGGCCCACGACCCCTTCCTAGGAAAGGCTCTGGAGGCTGCAGCAGCTGAGCAGAGCCGTTCTGTGCAGTGAACACAGCTCTGGCAGGTGCTGTGAGAGAGAAGGAGCCAGCCGGAGCGCCGACAGTGGCCCCCCAGTGCCACCTTAATGCTCTCTCCCCGCTGCAGGGCGACAGCGGTGGGCCTCTCGTGTGCAAAGATAACAACGCTGACTACTTCTGGCTTGTTGGAGTGACCAGCTGGGGGACAGGCTGTGCGAGAGCAAAACAGCCCGGGGTCTACACCTCCACTCAGCACTTTTACGACTGGATCCTGGTACAGATGGGACTGCGCCCAGCAGTCACGGCCACTCCAGCGCCACAGCCAGCCTTCACCTCAACCCCCGTTCAGAGGCCAACGCCAATACCAACGCAGTCGGGCAGCTTTACACCCTGCCCATTTCCACGCCAGAAGCTGGTGGAATTCTTTAATCTGCTGCAGGAGCTCCTGCAGGTCCTGAGGGGAAAAAAGGCTTGAGCAGCAGCATCAACGGGATCCAGTGCAGGCTGCAGAGTACCACGACCACTTCCTTCTGCGGCAACGCCTGCTGATCCAAAGGCCTGCTCTGTCCTGCCCTCTCTCCTCCGAGTGCACACAAGTCCTGAAGCTGACTTAGTTCTTGAAATAAAGTTGATGTTTTTCACAGCTAACCGTGCTTCAGTCCAATTCAGTCTCCTGTGCAAGGCGAGGACTTCCATGCCCGGCACCTGCAAAATGAGGCTGCAGGCAGACAGGAGGGCACAAAGGGAAAGAGTCACTCAGCGGGGCTGAAACCGTGCCCGCTCAGAGAGGAGGGTGCTCAGAGCGTGGGATGGAGAAGACTGGCACACTGAGCCTAGAAAGACGATAGGAAAAAATTATGTGATGTGCAGACAACTTCGGGGGTATGCATTAAGGCATGCAAGCTGATGATTAAGGCCTGGCGCAAGCCTTAGCTAACTGAACAGACTGTGGGAAACTGCTGAGCATGACAAGAGCAATTGCTGTCGATAGTAAACAGAGTGAGAAGCGGGCAGGAGTTAGAGTGCCATGAGGAAGAGACAGGTTCATGGGTAGTTACAGGGGACTGATGTGAGAGGTGGCCACACTTCACAGATCACTGAAGGAAGAGTTGGGGTCATTTCGGGAGAGGAATCTGGCAGGGACAGCAGTACCCAGGAAACCGCATCAGTCACGCCACGGAAGGCCAAGATGACCCAGCTAACGGCACCTGAAACACCAGCTCTGTTCACAGATGGGGCAAACCTGGGAGCAAGGGGGAACAAATAACCCGGGGAAGGTCCCTTGTTTGGGTGGAGACAAGGGCAGAGAAAGGGAGGCGTCAAGGAAGAGGAGGGGGATGTACAAGCATGGAAAACGGAGACAAGGGGGGATCAAGGAGCCAGTCACACATAAGCAAACTGCTGGGTGGTTTGCTTGTTTGACGGAGCCCTGCACCTCATCACCACGGCCCTTCCTACCTTCTTTTTGAGAGCGATTCCAAGTCCTCTTCTGTGTGGCCCCCTCTGTGCCCGGTGGGGAGGTGGCTCCAGAGGCCTGGCTGCCAGCAACGGCAGAAGGGAACACAGGCCATAGGGACCCAGCAGCTGGAAACACCGAGTGTCTGGGGGCAGCTGCTGGTGGGAGCGCTGTGGGCGCGTGCCGTTGGCTAGTGAAATAGTAAATAATTGTAAATAGTTTCTAAAGCTAAGGAGAAACAGTCATTTTCCAATTAGCAAAACTACTAACGCCTTGTGCCTTGGGAAAGGAATTTGGGAGGCAGTTAAAAGATATGAAAGCGTTTGCATAAGTAGCAAACTGTGGAAAACTAACGGCTCCAGCCTTGAAGAAGGCTAGATAAAAGACCGATAAAAGGGAGCATCTCGGCACCAAAGACCGGACGGTGGCCAGAGAAGCGTGAAGTTTGATCAAACTGCAGAAAGTGGGTGAAAGGTAAACGTGGCGAGGGGAGATCGCGACCGCCGACTCAACTCAGGACCGAAAAGACTTGCCCCCCCACCTGAAAGGGGCACGCGTGCTAATTTACATAGCAAGCGAGGCTAATTTAAGTACAGCAAACCAATAGTGTATGAAATGTTAATCACCAGCCGATAAGTGTAAATTTAGGCGGGTTTATACTGATCATGTAACCCGATAAATATGCTGTAGTTTTGTATGACGGTATGCACGTTAGGTGGAACGATCCCCCGTGTATCCCGTGCTGTAATAAAGAGAATGCCTGCTTCTTAATGCTACGTTGGTGTTAAGAGGTTTATTCCCGATTTCGGTGCAATGCCAGCATGCGTGCACCCAGGCGTGCACATACTTAGAGGGTGCAACACATGGGTACGCTGGACTCATCCCACTCGCACATCACTGCTTGCGTGCTGCGGCTGTAACCAGACTGGCGCTTCAACACCCAAGCATGTGCATACTGCCTGTAGTAGTTACATTCTCTGGTGTATGTTTTTTGGGAAGGACCTGCTGGGAAACAGCTGCAGAGAGCAGGGTGGCAGTGAACTTCCCAGAGAGGCTGGGATGCCCCACTTGATTTTTTCCCTGCTAAGTGTTAGCAGGCAGTGCTCAGAGCCAGGTGCTGCTGCCTGCCACGGGACCCGCACGCCCTCATCCCGCAAGCAGAGCATTCGGCGGGTGTCCGTCGGGGGTGTCCGTCGGGGGTGTCCAATCCCAGCTTCTGGGCCCCTCCTGCTTGGAACCCCCACGTTGCCCCCCCACCCCGAGAGGCCACCGTGGCCAGCACCCGGAACCAGCGGCTCTGTGACATCAGCCCGGGGCCAAGGGCACCGTGGGCAACGTGAATACGTGGGCACTACGTCGGCCGCTGCACTGGTGGTGACGAGCCCCCGGTTCTTGCAGTTGCCACGTGCTGCTGGCAGCGATGAATTTGCTCCCCCTCCTCGTCCTGCTGGCCATGTGCTGGCCTGTGCACGCCACATGGGACAGCTGTGGGTAAGTGGCCCGAGGCTCGGGGAGGGAGCTTGGGCAACCCTTATGGGGTTCACTGGAGGGTGCCCGCTTGTCCTCCGTGGCCACGCCACAGCTTCCCCAACCCCGTGTGGGAGCCTCAGTTCCCTGCCAGCAGCCAGGCTGCTGGCACAACTCGTCTGTGGGGCTCAAGCAGAAACAGGGGCGGACGGACGCACGCCCCATGGGGTTCCCTGGCCCTGCTGTCCATGCAGCGCCTTGTGGGGAGGGAAGACGGCTGACCTTCAGCCTCAACAGCAGCAAGCCGTCGAGCAGGACAGTAAGGAGTTTCTGGTTGCAGAGGGACCTGCGGGCTCCGGCCCATGGCTGCTCACTACGGCATGTCGCGCGTCGTGGGGGGCAGAGATGCCCAGCCAGGGGCCTGGCCCTGGATCGTCAGCATCCAGGATCCCTGGGTAGCAGGCACGGGCCATATCTGCGGCGGGTCCCTCATCAGCCCGCAGTGGGTCCTCACAGCAGCCCACTGCTTCATCAAGGCCAGGTAAGGAGGACCGGGGACCAGGGATATCCCCACAACACCGGCAGGTACCCTGCCTGCGCCACCACGCGCTACTCCCATCCCGTTTCCCTGCAGCACGCCCAGTGCCTGGGCACTCCCGAGCCCAGCTGAGAGACTGCTCAGGAGAAGGCTGGGCTCGTGCCACTGCTTCCTAGCAGCTGCCAGCCCGACATCCCTTGCGCCTAAGGCACGCGAGGGCAGTCGCACCCTCCGTAGCGCTGCTGCCCTCTCTCCCCTGTGAGGCGGAAGGCAGGGAACTGCTGGGCTGCTGCAGCACACGGCTCCGCTCCCCCTGACCCCTCTCTCCATCTGCCTTCCAGGCGCATCGCCATGTGGCGCGTGGTGATCGGGGCCACCCAGCTGACCCAGCTGGGCCCTGAGGTCCAAGTGCGCAATATTAAGCGGCTCCTGGTTCACGAACACTACAGTAATATCTCGCAGAGGAATGACATTGCTTTGCTGGAACTGGACCAGCCTGCCCAGTGCAGCCCCTACGTACAGCTTGCCTGTGTGCCCGACGCCTCGCTGAGAGTGTCACAGTTGACAGCCTGCTACGTCAGTGGTTGGGGCTCCACGACCGCAAGATGTGAGTTCCCAAAAAGCGCTCGCGTCCTGAGTGCAAGCTTGGCACGCTGGGGAGATGGGCTGGGGAGGAGAACTGGCAACGAGCTCCTGGGTGTTGAATTCCTTTCTGTGTCACAGCTGGAGGAGCAACGGATGTCCTGCAGGAGGCCAAGGTCCGCCTCATTGATGTCAACCTCTGTAACAGCAGCCGGTGGTACAGAGGGGCCATCCACAGCCACAACTTGTGTGCTGGCTATCCGCAGGGTGGCATCGACACCTGCCAGGTAGGGGCGTGCTACAAGTCAGCTCCCAGCACCACAGACAGCCCTGTCACAACCGCCCCAGCAGACCCCCGGCGCGGGCTTTGCCTGGCAAGTCACCCTCCCGCCCCTGGGTCCCCACTGCTGCTGGGGCTCACCTCCCCCATCTGCAGGTCCTTGCCTGTGCCCCACTTGTCCCAGAGGCCGGAGACTCTGCCCAGAAAGCCCATCCAGCGCTCTTGGCAGCCCATACGACCAGGTCCCAGCCCTGCAACACCCCTCTTCCCCACATCCAGGACCACTGTGCGGCTAGGAGAGAGCGAGCTCTACCTTACAGGCCCACGACCCCTTCCTAGGAAAGGCTCTGGAGGCTGCAGCAGCTGAGCAGAGCCGTTCTGTGCAGTGAACACAGCTCTGGCAGGTGCTGTGAGAGAGAAGGAGCCAGCCGGAGCGCCGACAGTGGCCCCCCAGTGCCACCTTAATGCTCTCTCCCCGCTGCAGGGCGACAGCGGTGGGCCTCTCGTGTGCAAAGATAACAACGCTGACTACTTCTGGCTTGTTGGAGTGACCAGCTGGGGGACAGGCTGTGCGAGAGCAAAACAGCCCGGGGTCTACACCTCCACTCAGCACTTTTACGACTGGATCCTGGTACAGATGGGACTGCGCCCAGCAGTCACGGCCACTCCAGCGCCACAGCCAGCCTTCACCTCAACCCCCGTTCAGAGGCCAACGCCAATACCAACGCAGTCGGGCAGCTTTACACCCTGCCCATTTCCACGCCAGAAGCTGGTGGAATTCTTTAATCTGCTGCAGGAGCTCCTGCAGGTCCTGAGGGGAAAAAAGGCTTGAGCAGCAGCATCAACGGGATCCAGTGCAGGCTGCAGAGTACCACGACCACTTCCTTCTGCGGCAACGCCTGCTGATCCAAAGGCCTGCTCTGTCCTGCCCTCTCTCCTCCGAGTGCACACAAGTCCTGAAGCTGACTTAGTTCTTGAAATAAAGTTGATGTTTTTCACAGCTAACCGTGCTTCAGTCCAATTCAGTCTCCTGTGCAAGGCGAGGACTTCCATGCCCGGCACCTGCAAAATGAGGCTGCAGGCAGACAGGAGGGCACAAAGGGAAAGAGTCACTCAGCGGGGCTGAAACCGTGCCCGCTCAGAGAGGAGGGTGCTCAGAGCGTGGGATGGAGAAGACTGGCACACTGAGCCTAGAAAGACGATAGGAAAAAATTATGTGATGTGCAGACAACTTCGGGGGTATGCATTAAGGCATGCAAGCTGATGATTAAGGCCTGGCGCAAGCCTTAGCTAACTGAACAGACTGTGGGAAACTGCTGAGCATGACAAGAGCAATTGCTGTCGATAGTAAACAGAGTGAGAAGCGGGCAGGAGTTAGAGTGCCATGAGGAAGAGACAGGTTCATGGGTAGTTACAGGGGACTGATGTGAGAGGTGGCCACACTTCACAGATCACTGAAGGAAGAGTTGGGGTCATTTCGGGAGAGGAATCTGGCAGGGACAGCAGTACCCAGGAAACCGCATCAGTCACGCCACGGAAGGCCAAGATGACCCAGCTAACGGCACCTGAAACACCAGCTCTGTTCACAGATGGGGCAAACCTGGGAGCAAGGGGGAACAAATAACCCGGGGAAGGTCCCTTGTTTGGGTGGAGACAAGGGCAGAGAAAGGGAGGCGTCAAGGAAGAGGAGGGGGATGTACAAGCATGGAAAACGGAGACAAGGGGGGATCAAGGAGCCAGTCACACATAAGCAAACTGCTGGGTGGTTTGCTTGTTTGACGGAGCCCTGCACCTCATCACCACGGCCCTTCCTACCTTCTTTTTGAGAGCGATTCCAAGTCCTCTTCTGTGTGGCCCCCTCTGTGCCCGGTGGGGAGGTGGCTCCAGAGGCCTGGCTGCCAGCAACGGCAGAAGGGAACACAGGCCATAGGGACCCAGCAGCTGGAAACACCGAGTGTCTGGGGGCAGCTGCTGGTGGGAGCGCTGTGGGCGCGTGCCGTTGGCTAGTGAAATAGTAAATAATTGTAAATAGTTTCTAAAGCTAAGGAGAAACAGTCATTTTCCAATTAGCAAAACTACTAACGCCTTGTGCCTTGGGAAAGGAATTTGGGAGGCAGTTAAAAGATATGAAAGCGTTTGCATAAGTAGCAAACTGTGGAAAACTAACGGCTCCAGCCTTGAAGAAGGCTAGATAAAAGACCGATAAAAGGGAGCATCTCGGCACCAAAGACTGGACGGTGGCCAGAGAAGCGTGAAGTTTGATCAAACTGCAGAAAGTGGGTGAAAGGTAAACGTGGCGAGGGGAGATCGCGACCGCCGACTCAACTCAGGACCGAAAAGACTTGCCCGCCGACCTGAAAGGGGCACGCGTGCTAATTTACATAGCAAGCGAGGCTAATTTAAGTACAGCAAACCAATAGTGTATGAAATGTTAATCACCAGCCGATAAGTGTAAATTTAGGCGGGTTTATACTGATCATGTAACCCGATAAATATGCTGTAGTTTTGTATGACGGTATGCACGTTAGGTGGAACGATCCCCCGTGTATCCCGTGCTGTAATAAAGAGAATGCCTGCTTCTTAATGCTACGTTGGTGTTAAGAGGTTTATTCCCGATTTCGGTGCAATGCCAGCATGCGTGCACCCAGGCGTGCACATACTTAGAGGGTGCAACACATGGGTACGCTGGACTCATCCCACTCGCACATCACTGCTTGCGTGCTGCGGCTGTAACCAGACTGGCGCTTCAACACCCAAGCATGTGCATACTGCCTGTAGTAGTTACATTCTCTGGTGTATGTTTTTTGGGAAGGACCTGCTGGGAAACAGCTGCAGAGAGCAGGGTGGCAGTGAACTTCCCAGAGAGGCTGGGATGCCCCACTTGATTTTTTCCCTGCTAAGTGTTAGCAGGCAGTGCTCAGAGCCAGGTGCTGCTGCCTGCCACGGGACCCGCACGCCCTCATCCCGCAAGCAGAGCATTCGGCGGGTGTCCGTCGGGGGTGTCCGTCGGGGGTGTCCAATCCCAGCTTCTGCCCCCCTCCTGCTTGGAACCCCCACGTTGCCCCCCCACCCCGAGAGGCCACCGTGGCCAGCACCCGGAACCAGCGGCTCTGTGACATCAGCCCGGGGCCAAGGGCACCGTGGGCAACGTGAATACGTGGGCACTACGTCGGCCGCTGCACTGGTGGTGACGAGCCCCCGGTTCTTGCAGTTGCCACGTGCTGCTGGCAGCGATGAATTTGCTCCCCCTCCTCGTCCTGCTGGCCATGTGCTGGCCTGTGCACGCCACATGGGACAGCTGTGGGTAAGTGGCCCGAGGCTCGGGGAGGGAGCTTGGGCAACCCTTATGGGGTTCACTGGAGGGTGCCCGCTTGTCCTCCGTGGCCACGCCACAGCTTCCCCAACCCCGTGTGGGAGCCTCAGTTCCCTGCCAGCAGCCAGGCTGCTGGCACAACTCGTCTGTGGGGCTCAAGCAGAAACAGGGGCGGACGGACGCACGCCCCATGGGGTTCCCTGGCCCTGCTGTCCATGCAGCGCCTTGTGGGGAGGGAAGACGGCTGACCTTCAGCCTCAACAGCAGCAAGCCGTCGAGCAGGACAGTAAGGAGTTTCTGGTTGCAGAGGGACCTGCGGGCTCCGGCCCATGGCTGCTCACTACGGCATGTCGCGCGTCGTGGGGGGCAGAGATGCCCAGCCAGGGGCCTGGCCCTGGATCGTCAGCATCCAGGATCCCTGGGTAGCAGGCACGGGCCATATCTGCGGCGGGTCCCTCATCAGCCCGCAGTGGGTCCTCACAGCAGCCCACTGCTTCATCAAGGCCAGGTAAGGAGGACCGGGGACCAGGGATATCCCCACAACACCGGCAGGTACCCTGCCTGCGCCACCACGCGCTACTCCCATCCCGTTTCCCTGCAGCACGCCCAGTGCCTGGGCACTCCCGAGCCCAGCTGAGAGACTGCTCAGGAGAAGGCTGGGCTCGTGCCACTGCTTCCTAGCAGCTGCCAGCCCGACATCCCTTGCGCCTAAGGCACGCGAGGGCAGTCGCACCCTCCGTAGCGCTGCTGCCCTCTCTCCCCTGTGAGGCGGAAGGCAGGGAACTGCTGGGCTGCTGCAGCACACGGCTCCGCTCCCCCTGACCCCTCTCTCCATCTGCCTTCCAGGCGCATCGCCATGTGGCGCGTGGTGATCGGGGCCACCCAGCTGACCCAGCTGGGCCCTGAGGTCCAAGTGCGCAATATTAAGCGGCTCCTGGTTCACGAACACTACAGTAATATCTCGCAGAGGAATGACATTGCTTTGCTGGAACTGGACCAGCCTGCCCAGTGCAGCCCCTACGTACAGCTTGCCTGTGTGCCCGACGCCTCGCTGAGAGTGTCACAGTTGACAGCCTGCTACGTCAGTGGTTGGGGCTCCACGACCGCAAGATGTGAGTTCCCAAAAAGCGCTCGCGTCCTGAGTGCAAGCTTGGCACGCTGGGGAGATGGGCTGGGGAGGAGAACTGGCAACGAGCTCCTGGGTGTTGAATTCCTTTCTGTGTCACAGCTGGAGGAGCAACGGATGTCCTGCAGGAGGCCAAGGTCCGCCTCATTGATGTCAACCTCTGTAACAGCAGCCGGTGGTACAGAGGGGCCATCCACAGCCACAACTTGTGTGCTGGCTATCCGCAGGGTGGCATCGACACCTGCCAGGTAGGGGCGTGCTACAAGTCAGCTCCCAGCACCACAGACAGCCCTGTCACAACCGCCCCAGCAGACCCCCGGCGCGGGCTTTGCCTGGCAAGTCACCCTCCCGCCCCTGGGTCCCCACTGCTGCTGGGGCTCACCTCCCCCATCTGCAGGTCCTTGCCTGTGCCCCACTTGTCCCAGAGGCCGGAGACTCTGCCCAGAAAGCCCATCCAGCGCTCTTGGCAGCCCATACGACCAGGTCCCAGCCCTGCAACACCCCTCTTCCCCACATCCAGGACCACTGTGCGGCTAGGAGAGAGCGAGCTCTACCTTACAGGCCCACGACCCCTTCCTAGGAAAGGCTCTGGAGGCTGCAGCAGCTGAGCAGAGCCGTTCTGTGCAGTGAACACAGCTCTGGCAGGTGCTGTGAGAGAGAAGGAGCCAGCCGGAGCGCCGACAGTGGCCCCCCAGTGCCACCTTAATGCTCTCTCCCCGCTGCAGGGCGACAGCGGTGGGCCTCTCGTGTGCAAAGATAACAACGCTGACTACTTCTGGCTTGTTGGAGTGACCAGCTGGGGGACAGGCTGTGCGAGAGCAAAACAGCCCGGGGTCTACACCTCCACTCAGCACTTTTACGACTGGATCCTGGTACAGATGGGACTGCGCCCAGCAGTCACGGCCACTCCAGCGCCACAGCCAGCCTTCACCTCAACCCCCGTTCAGAGGCCAACGCCAATACCAACGCAGTCGGGCAGCTTTACACCCTGCCCATTTCCACGCCAGAAGCTGGTGGAATTCTTTAATCTGCTGCAGGAGCTCCTGCAGGTCCTGAGGGGAAAAAAGGCTTGAGCAGCAGCATCAACGGGATCCAGTGCAGGCTGCAGAGTACCACGACCACTTCCTTCTGCGGCAACGCCTGCTGATCCAAAGGCCTGCTCTGTCCTGCCCTCTCTCCTCCGAGTGCACACAAGTCCTGAAGCTGACTTAGTTCTTGAAATAAAGTTGATGTTTTTCACAGCTAACCGTGCTTCAGTCCAATTCAGTCTCCTGTGCAAGGCGAGGACTTCCATGCCCGGCACCTGCAAAATGAGGCTGCAGGCAGACAGGAGGGCACAAAGGGAAAGAGTCACTCAGCGGGGCTGAAACCGTGCCCGCTCAGAGAGGAGGGTGCTCAGAGCGTGGGATGGAGAAGACTGGCACACTGAGCCTAGAAAGACGATAGGAAAAAATTATGTGATGTGCAGACAACTTCGGGGGTATGCATTAAGGCATGCAAGCTGATGATTAAGGCCTGGCGCAAGCCTTAGCTAACTGAACAGACTGTGGGAAACTGCTGAGCATGACAAGAGCAATTGCTGTCGATAGTAAACAGAGTGAGAAGCGGGCAGGAGTTAGAGTGCCATGAGGAAGAGACAGGTTCATGGGTAGTTACAGGGGACTGATGTGAGAGGTGGCCACACTTCACAGATCACTGAAGGAAGAGTTGGGGTCATTTCGGGAGAGGAATCTGGCAGGGACAGCAGTACCCAGGAAACCGCATCAGTCACGCCACGGAAGGCCAAGATGACCCAGCTAACGGCACCTGAAACACCAGCTCTGTTCACAGATGGGGCAAACCTGGGAGCAAGGGGGAACAAATAACCCGGGGAAGGTCCCTTGTTTGGGTGGAGACAAGGGCAGAGAAAGGGAGGCGTCAAGGAAGAGGAGGGGGATGTACAAGCATGGAAAACGGAGACAAGGGGGGATCAAGGAGCCAGTCACACATAAGCAAACTGCTGGGTGGTTTGCTTGTTTGACGGAGCCCTGCACCTCATCACCACGGCCCTTCCTACCTTCTTTTTGAGAGCGATTCCAAGTCCTCTTCTGTGTGGCCCCCTCTGTGCCCGGTGGGGAGGTGGCTCCAGAGGCCTGGCTGCCAGCAACGGCAGAAGGGAACACAGGCCATAGGGACCCAGCAGCTGGAAACACCGAGTGTCTGGGGGCAGCTGCTGGTGGGAGCGCTGTGGGCGCGTGCCGTTGGCTAGTGAAATAGTAAATAATTGTAAATAGTTTCTAAAGCTAAGGAGAAACAGTCATTTTCCAATTAGCAAAACTACTAACGCCTTGTGCCTTGGGAAAGGAATTTGGGAGGCAGTTAAAAGATATGAAAGCGTTTGCATAAGTAGCAAACTGTGGAAAACTAACGGCTCCAGCCTTGAAGAAGGCTAGATAAAAGACCGATAAAAGGGAGCATCTCGGCACCAAAGACTGGACGGTGGCCAGAGAAGCGTGAAGTTTGATCAAACTGCAGAAAGTGGGTGAAAGGTAAACGTGGCGAGGGGAGATCGCGACCGCCGACTCAACTCAGGACCGAAAAGACTTGCCCCCCACCTGAAAGGGGCACGCGTGCTAATTTACATAGCAAGCGAGGCTAATTTAAGTACAGCAAACCAATAGTGTATGAAATGTTAATCACCAGCCGATAAGTGTAAATTTAGGCGGGTTTATACTGATCATGTAACCCGATAAATATGCTGTAGTTTTGTATGACGGTATGCACGTTAGGTGGAACGATCCCCCGTGTATCCCGTGCTGTAATAAAGAGAATGCCTGCTTCTTAATGCTACGTTGGTGTTAAGAGGTTTATTCCCGATTTCGGTGCAATGCCAGCATGCGTGCACCCAGGCGTGCACATACTTAGAGGGTGCAACACATGGGTACGCTGGACTCATCCCACTCGCACATCACTGCTTGCGTGCTGCGGCTGTAACCAGACTGGCGCTTCAACACCCAAGCATGTGCATACTGCCTGTAGTAGTTACATTCTCTGGTGTATGTTTTTTGGGAAGGACCTGCTGGGAAACAGCTGCAGAGAGCAGGGTGGCAGTGAACTTCCCAGAGAGGCTGGGATGCCCCACTTGATTTTTTCCCTGCTAAGTGTTAGCAGGCAGTGCTCAGAGCCAGGTGCTGCTGCCTGCCACGGGACCCGCACGCCCTCATCCCGCAAGCAGAGCATTCGGCGGGTGTCCGTCGGGGGTGTCCGTCGGGGGTGTCCAATCCCAGCTTCTGCCCCCCTCCTGCTTGGAACCCCCACGTTGCCCCCCCACCCCGAGAGGCCACCGTGGCCAGCACCCGGAACCAGCGGCTCTGTGACATCAGCCCGGGGCCAAGGGCACCGTGGGCAACGTGAATACGTGGGCACTACGTCGGCCGCTGCACTGGTGGTGACGAGCCCCCGGTTCTTGCAGTTGCCACGTGCTGCTGGCAGCGATGAATTTGCTCCCCCTCCTCGTCCTGCTGGCCATGTGCTGGCCTGTGCACGCCACATGGGACAGCTGTGGGTAAGTGGCCCGAGGCTCGGGGAGGGAGCTTGGGCAACCCTTATGGGGTTCACTGGAGGGTGCCCGCTTGTCCTCCGTGGCCACGCCACAGCTTCCCCAACCCCGTGTGGGAGCCTCAGTTCCCTGCCAGCAGCCAGGCTGCTGGCACAACTCGTCTGTGGGGCTCAAGCAGAAACAGGGGCGGACGGACGCACGCCCCATGGGGTTCCCTGGCCCTGCTGTCCATGCAGCGCCTTGTGGGGAGGGAAGACGGCTGACCTTCAGCCTCAACAGCAGCAAGCCGTCGAGCAGGACAGTAAGGAGTTTCTGGTTGCAGAGGGACCTGCGGGCTCCGGCCCATGGCTGCTCACTACGGCATGTCGCGCGTCGTGGGGGGCAGAGATGCCCAGCCAGGGGCCTGGCCCTGGATCGTCAGCATCCAGGATCCCTGGGTAGCAGGCACGGGCCATATCTGCGGCGGGTCCCTCATCAGCCCGCAGTGGGTCCTCACAGCAGCCCACTGCTTCATCAAGGCCAGGTAAGGAGGACCGGGGACCAGGGATATCCCCACAACACCGGCAGGTACCCTGCCTGCGCCACCACGCGCTACTCCCATCCCGTTTCCCTGCAGCACGCCCAGTGCCTGGGCACTCCCGAGCCCAGCTGAGAGACTGCTCAGGAGAAGGCTGGGCTCGTGCCACTGCTTCCTAGCAGCTGCCAGCCCGACATCCCTTGCGCCTAAGGCACGCGAGGGCAGTCGCACCCTCCGTAGCGCTGCTGCCCTCTCTCCCCTGTGAGGCGGAAGGCAGGGAACTGCTGGGCTGCTGCAGCACACGGCTCCGCTCCCCCTGACCCCTCTCTCCATCTGCCTTCCAGGCGCATCGCCATGTGGCGCGTGGTGATCGGGGCCACCCAGCTGACCCAGCTGGGCCCTGAGGTCCAAGTGCGCAATATTAAGCGGCTCCTGGTTCACGAACACTACAGTAATATCTCGCAGAGGAATGACATTGCTTTGCTGGAACTGGACCAGCCTGCCCAGTGCAGCCCCTACGTACAGCTTGCCTGTGTGCCCGACGCCTCGCTGAGAGTGTCACAGTTGACAGCCTGCTACGTCAGTGGTTGGGGCTCCACGACCGCAAGATGTGAGTTCCCAAAAAGCGCTCGCGTCCTGAGTGCAAGCTTGGCACGCTGGGGAGATGGGCTGGGGAGGAGAACTGGCAACGAGCTCCTGGGTGTTGAATTCCTTTCTGTGTCACAGCTGGAGGAGCAACGGATGTCCTGCAGGAGGCCAAGGTCCGCCTCATTGATGTCAACCTCTGTAACAGCAGCCGGTGGTACAGAGGGGCCATCCACAGCCACAACTTGTGTGCTGGCTATCCGCAGGGTGGCATCGACACCTGCCAGGTAGGGGCGTGCTACAAGTCAGCTCCCAGCACCACAGACAGCCCTGTCACAACCGCCCCAGCAGACCCCCGGCGCGGGCTTTGCCTGGCAAGTCACCCTCCCGCCCCTGGGTCCCCACTGCTGCTGGGGCTCACCTCCCCCATCTGCAGGTCCTTGCCTGTGCCCCACTTGTCCCAGAGGCCGGAGACTCTGCCCAGAAAGCCCATCCAGCGCTCTTGGCAGCCCATACGACCAGGTCCCAGCCCTGCAACACCCCTCTTCCCCACATCCAGGACCACTGTGCGGCTAGGAGAGAGCGAGCTCTACCTTACAGGCCCACGACCCCTTCCTAGGAAAGGCTCTGGAGGCTGCAGCAGCTGAGCAGAGCCGTTCTGTGCAGTGAACACAGCTCTGGCAGGTGCTGTGAGAGAGAAGGAGCCAGCCGGAGCGCCGACAGTGGCCCCCCAGTGCCACCTTAATGCTCTCTCCCCGCTGCAGGGCGACAGCGGTGGGCCTCTCGTGTGCAAAGATAACAACGCTGACTACTTCTGGCTTGTTGGAGTGACCAGCTGGGGGACAGGCTGTGCGAGAGCAAAACAGCCCGGGGTCTACACCTCCACTCAGCACTTTTACGACTGGATCCTGGTACAGATGGGACTGCGCCCAGCAGTCACGGCCACTCCAGCGCCACAGCCAGCCTTCACCTCAACCCCCGTTCAGAGGCCAACGCCAATACCAACGCAGTCGGGCAGCTTTACACCCTGCCCATTTCCACGCCAGAAGCTGGTGGAATTCTTTAATCTGCTGCAGGAGCTCCTGCAGGTCCTGAGGGGAAAAAAGGCTTGAGCAGCAGCATCAACGGGATCCAGTGCAGGCTGCAGAGTACCACGACCACTTCCTTCTGCGGCAACGCCTGCTGATCCAAAGGCCTGCTCTGTCCTGCCCTCTCTCCTCCGAGTGCACACAAGTCCTGAAGCTGACTTAGTTCTTGAAATAAAGTTGATGTTTTTCACAGCTAACCGTGCTTCAGTCCAATTCAGTCTCCTGTGCAAGGCGAGGACTTCCATGCCCGGCACCTGCAAAATGAGGCTGCAGGCAGACAGGAGGGCACAAAGGGAAAGA
The DNA here is from genome assembly GCF_047370975.1 of Nipponia nippon. Lineage (NCBI taxonomy): Eukaryota > Metazoa > Chordata > Aves > Pelecaniformes > Threskiornithidae > Nipponia > Nipponia nippon. Next base: position 347,236 of record NW_028262347.1, read on the forward strand.
GTCACTCAGCGGGGCTGAAACCGTGCCCGCTCAGAGAGGAGGGTGCTCAGAGCGTGGGATGGAGAAGACTGGCACACTGAGCCTAGAAAGACGATAGGAAAAAATTATGTGATGTGCAGACAACTTCGGGGGTATGCATTAAGGCATGCAAGCTGATGATTAAGGCCTGGCGCAAGCCTTAGCTAACTGAACAGACTGTGGGAAACTGCTGAGCATGACAAGAGCAATTGCTGTCGATAGTAAACAGAGTGAGAAGCGGGCAGGAGTTAGAGTGCCATGAGGAAGAGACAGGTTCATGGGTAGTTACAGGGGACTGATGTGAGAGGTGGCCACACTTCACAGATCACTGAAGGAAGAGTTGGGGTCATTTCGGGAGAGGAATCTGGCAGGGACAGCAGTACCCAGGAAACCGCATCAGTCACGCCACGGAAGGCCAAGATGACCCAGCTAACGGCACCTGAAACACCAGCTCTGTTCACAGATGGGGCAAACCTGGGAGCAAGGGGGAACAAATAACCCGGGGAAGGTCCCTTGTTTGGGTGGAGACAAGGGCAGAGAAAGGGAGGCGTCAAGGAAGAGGAGGGGGATGTACAAGCATGGAAAACGGAGACAAGGGGGGATCAAGGAGCCAGTCACACATAAGCAAACTGCTGGGTGGTTTGCTTGTTTGACGGAGCCCTGCACCTCATCACCACGGCCCTTCCTACCTTCTTTTTGAGAGCGATTCCAAGTCCTCTTCTGTGTGGCCCCCTCTGTGCCCGGTGGGGAGGTGGCTCCAGAGGCCTGGCTGCCAGCAACGGCAGAAGGGAACACAGGCCATAGGGACCCAGCAGCTGGAAACACCGAGTGTCTGGGGGCAGCTGCTGGTGGGAGCGCTGTGGGCGCGTGCCGTTGGCTAGTGAAATAGTAAATAATTGTAAATAGTTTCTAAAGCTAAGGAGAAACAGTCATTTTCCAATTAGCAAAACTACTAACGCCTTGTGCCTTGGGAAAGGAATTTGGGAGGCAGTTAAAAGATATGAAAGCGTTTGCATAAGTAGCAAACTGTGGAAAACTAACGGCTCCAGCCTTGAAGAAGGCTAGATAAAAGACCGATAAAAGGGAGCATCTCGGCACCAAAGACTGGACGGTGGCCAGAGAAGCGTGAAGTTTGATCAAACTGCAGAAAGTGGGTGAAAGGTAAACGTGGCGAGGGGAGATCGCGACCGCCGACTCAACTCAGGACCGAAAAGACTTGCCACCGCACCTGAAAGGGGCACGCGTGCTAATTTACATAGCAAGCGAGGCTAATTTAAGTACAGCAAACCAATAGTGTATGAAATGTTAATCACCAGCCGATAAGTGTAAATTTAGGCGGGTTTATACTGATCATGTAACCCGATAAATATGCTGTAGTTTTGTATGACGGTATGCACGTTAGGTGGAACGATCCCCCGTGTATCCCGTGCTGTAATAAAGAGAATGCCTGCTTCTTAATGCTACGTTGGTGTTAAGAGGTTTATTCCCGATTTCGGTGCAATGCCAGCATGCGTGCACCCAGGCGTGCACATACTTAGAGGGTGCAACACATGGGTACGCTGGACTCATCCCACTCGCACATCACTGCTTGCGTGCTGCGGCTGTAACCAGACTGGCGCTTCAACACCCAAGCATGTGCATACTGCCTGTAGTAGTTACATTCTCTGGTGTATGTTTTTTGGGAAGGACCTGCTGGGAAACAGCTGCAGAGAGCAGGGTGGCAGTGAACTTCCCAGAGAGGCTGGGATGCCCCACTTGATTTTTTCCCTGCTAAGTGTTAGCAGGCAGTGCTCAGAGCCAGGTGCTGCTGCCTGCCACGGGACCCGCACGCCCTCATCCCGCAAGCAGAGCATTCGGCGGGTGTCCGTCGGGGGTGTCCGTCGGGGGTGTCCAATCCCAGCTTCTGCCCCCCTCCTGCTTGGAACCCCCACGTTGCCCCCCCACCCCGAGAGGCCACCGTGGCCAGCACCCGGAACCAGCGGCTCTGTGACATCAGCCCGGGGCCAAGGGCACCGTGGGCAACGTGAATACGTGGGCACTACGTCGGCCGCTGCACTGGTGGTGACGAGCCCCCGGTTCTTGCAGTTGCCACGTGCTGCTGGCAGCGATGAATTTGCTCCCCCTCCTCGTCCTGCTGGCCATGTGCTGGCCTGTGCACGCCACATGGGACAGCTGTGGGTAAGTGGCCCGAGGCTCGGGGAGGGAGCTTGGGCAACCCTTATGGGGTTCACTGGAGGGTGCCCGCTTGTCCTCCGTGGCCACGCCACAGCTTCCCCAACCCCGTGTGGGAGCCTCAGTTCCCTGCCAGCAGCCAGGCTGCTGGCACAACTCGTCTGTGGGGCTCAAGCAGAAACAGGGGCGGACGGACGCACGCCCCATGGGGTTCCCTGGCCCTGCTGTCCATGCAGCGCCTTGTGGGGAGGGAAGACGGCTGACCTTCAGCCTCAACAGCAGCAAGCCGTCGAGCAGGACAGTAAGGAGTTTCTGGTTGCAGAGGGACCTGCGGGCTCCGGCCCATGGCTGCTCACTACGGCATGTCGCGCGTCGTGGGGGGCAGAGATGCCCAGCCAGGGGCCTGGCCCTGGATCGTCAGCATCCAGGATCCCTGGGTAGCAGGCACGGGCCATATCTGCGGCGGGTCCCTCATCAGCCCGCAGTGGGTCCTCACAGCAGCCCACTGCTTCATCAAGGCCAGGTAAGGAGGACCGGGGACCAGGGATATCCCCACAACACCGGCAGGTACCCTGCCTGCGCCACCACGCGCTACTCCCATCCCGTTTCCCTGCAGCACGCCCAGTGCCTGGGCACTCCCGAGCCCAGCTGAGAGACTGCTCAGGAGAAGGCTGGGCTCGTGCCACTGCTTCCTAGCAGCTGCCAGCCCGACATCCCTTGCGCCTAAGGCACGCGAGGGCAGTCGCACCCTCCGTAGCGCTGCTGCCCTCTCTCCCCTGTGAGGCGGAAGGCAGGGAACTGCTGGGCTGCTGCAGCACACGGCTCCGCTCCCCCTGACCCCTCTCTCCATCTGCCTTCCAGGCGCATCGCCATGTGGCGCGTGGTGATCGGGGCCACCCAGCTGACCCAGCTGGGCCCTGAGGTCCAAGTGCGCAATATTAAGCGGCTCCTGGTTCACGAACACTACAGTAATATCTCGCAGAGGAATGACATTGCTTTGCTGGAACTGGACCAGCCTGCCCAGTGCAGCCCCTACGTACAGCTTGCCTGTGTGCCCGACGCCTCGCTGAGAGTGTCACAGTTGACAGCCTGCTACGTCAGTGGTTGGGGCTCCACGACCGCAAGATGTGAGTTCCCAAAAAGCGCTCGCGTCCTGAGTGCAAGCTTGGCACGCTGGGGAGATGGGCTGGGGAGGAGAACTGGCAACGAGCTCCTGGGTGTTGAATTCCTTTCTGTGTCACAGCTGGAGGAGCAACGGATGTCCTGCAGGAGGCCAAGGTCCGCCTCATTGATGTCAACCTCTGTAACAGCAGCCGGTGGTACAGAGGGGCCATCCACAGCCACAACTTGTGTGCTGGCTATCCGCAGGGTGGCATCGACACCTGCCAGGTAGGGGCGTGCTACAAGTCAGCTCCCAGCACCACAGACAGCCCTGTCACAACCGCCCCAGCAGACCCCCGGCGCGGGCTTTGCCTGGCAAGTCACCCTCCCGCCCCTGGGTCCCCACTGCTGCTGGGGCTCACCTCCCCCATCTGCAGGTCCTTGCCTGTGCCCCACTTGTCCCAGAGGCCGGAGACTCTGCCCAGAAAGCCCATCCAGCGCTCTTGGCAGCCCATACGACCAGGTCCCAGCCCTGCAACACCCCTCTTCCCCACATCCAGGACCACTGTGCGGCTAGGAGAGAGCGAGCTCTACCTTACAGGCCCACGACCCCTTCCTAGGAAAGGCTCTGGAGGCTGCAGCAGCTGAGCAGAGCCGTTCTGTGCAGTGAACACAGCTCTGGCAGGTGCTGTGAGAGAGAAGGAGCCAGCCGGAGCGCCGACAGTGGCCCCCCAGTGCCACCTTAATGCTCTCTCCCCGCTGCAGGGCGACAGCGGTGGGCCTCTCGTGTGCAAAGATAACAACGCTGACTACTTCTGGCTTGTTGGAGTGACCAGCTGGGGGACAGGCTGTGCGAGAGCAAAACAGCCCGGGGTCTACACCTCCACTCAGCACTTTTACGACTGGATCCTGGTACAGATGGGACTGCGCCCAGCAGTCACGGCCACTCCAGCGCCACAGCCAGCCTTCACCTCAACCCCCGTTCAGAGGCCAACGCCAATACCAACGCAGTCGGGCAGCTTTACACCCTGCCCATTTCCACGCCAGAAGCTGGTGGAATTCTTTAATCTGCTGCAGGAGCTCCTGCAGGTCCTGAGGGGAAAAAGGCTTGAGCAGCAGCATCAACGGGATCCAGTGCAGGCTGCAGAGTACCACGACCACTTCCTTCTGCGGCAACGCCTGCTGATCCAAAGGCCTGCTCTGTCCTGCCCTCTCTCCTCCGAGTGCACACAAGTCCTGAAGCTGACTTAGTTCTTGAAATAAAGTTGATGTTTTTCACAGCTAACCGTGCTTCAGTCCAATTCAGTCTCCTGTGCAAGGCGAGGACTTCCATGCCCGGCACCTGCAAAATGAGGCTGCAGGCAGACAGGAGGGCACAAAGGGAAAGAGTCACTCAGCGGGGCTGAAACCGTGCCCGCTCAGAGAGGAGGGTGCTCAGAGCGTGGGATGGAGAAGACTGGCACACTGAGCCTAGAAAGACGATAGGAAAAAATTATGTGATGTGCAGACAACTTCGGGGGTATGCATTAAGGCATGCAAGCTGATGATTAAGGCCTGGCGCAAGCCTTAGCTAACTGAACAGACTGTGGGAAACTGCTGAGCATGACAAGAGCAATTGCTGTCGATAGTAAACAGAGTGAGAAGCGGGCAGGAGTTAGAGTGCCATGAGGAAGAGACAGGTTCATGGGTAGTTACAGGGGACTGATGTGAGAGGTGGCCACACTTCACAGATCACTGAAGGAAGAGTTGGGGTCATTTCGGGAGAGGAATCTGGCAGGGACAGCAGTACCCAGGAAACCGCATCAGTCACGCCACGGAAGGCCAAGATGACCCAGCTAACGGCACCTGAAACACCAGCTCTGTTCACAGATGGGGCAAACCTGGGAGCAAGGGGGAACAAATAACCCGGGGAAGGTCCCTTGTTTGGGTGGAGACAAGGGCAGAGAAAGGGAGGCGTCAAGGAAGAGGAGGGGGATGTACAAGCATGGAAAACGGAGACAAGGGGGGATCAAGGAGCCAGTCACACATAAGCAAACTGCTGGGTGGTTTGCTTGTTTGACGGAGCCCTGCACCTCATCACCACGGCCCTTCCTACCTTCTTTTTGAGAGCGATTCCAAGTCCTCTTCTGTGTGGCCCCCTCTGTGCCCGGTGGGGAGGTGGCTCCAGAGGCCTGGCTGCCAGCAACGGCAGAAGGGAACACAGGCCATAGGGACCCAGCAGCTGGAAACACCGAGTGTCTGGGGGCAGCTGCTGGTGGGAGCGCTGTGGGCGCGTGCCGTTGGCTAGTGAAATAGTAAATAATTGTAAATAGTTTCTAAAGCTAAGGAGAAACAGTCATTTTCCAATTAGCAAAACTACTAACGCCTTGTGCCTTGGGAAAGGAATTTGGGAGGCAGTTAAAAGATATGAAAGCGTTTGCATAAGTAGCAAACTGTGGAAAACTAACGGCTCCAGCCTTGAAGAAGGCTAGATAAAAGACCGATAAAAGGGAGCATCTCGGCACCAAAGACTGGACGGTGGCCAGAGAAGCGTGAAGTTTGATCAAACTGCAGAAAGTGGGTGAAAGGTAAACGTGGCGAGGGGAGATCGCGACCGCCGACTCAACTCAGGACCGAAAAGACTCGCACCCCACCTGAAAGGGGCACGCGTGCTAATTTACATAGCAAGCGAGGCTAATTTAAGTACAGCAAACCAATAGTGTATGAAATGTTAATCACCAGCCGATAAGTGTAAATTTAGGCGGGTTTATACTGATCATGTAACCCGATAAATATGCTGTAGTTTTGTATGACGGTATGCACGTTAGGTGGAACGATCCCCCGTGTATCCCGTGCTGTAATAAAGAGAATGCCTGCTTCTTAATGCTACGTTGGTGTTAAGAGGTTTATTCCCGATTTCGGTGCAATGCCAGCATGCGTGCACCCAGGCGTGCACATACTTAGAGGGTGCAACACATGGGTACGCTGGACTCATCCCACTCGCACATCACTGCTTGCGTGCTGCGGCTGTAACCAGACTGGCGCTTCAACACCCAAGCATGTGCATACTGCCTGTAGTAGTTACATTCTCTGGTGTATGTTTTTTGGGAAGGACCTGCTGGGAAACAGCTGCAGAGAGCAGGGTGGCAGTGAACTTCCCAGAGAGGCTGGGATGCCCCACTTGATTTTTTCCCTGCTAAGTGTTAGCAGGCAGTGCTCAGAGCCAGGTGCTGCTGCCTGCCACGGGACCCGCACGCCCTCATCCCGCAAGCAGAGCATTCGGCGGGTGTCCGTCGGGGGTGTCCGTCGGGGGTGTCCAATCCCAGCTTCTGCCCCCCTCCTGCTTGGAACCCCCACGTTGCCCCCCCACCCCGAGAGGCCACCGTGGCCAGCACCCGGAACCAGCGGCTCTGTGACATCAGCCCGGGGCCAAGGGCACCGTGGGCAACGTGAATACGTGGGCACTACGTCGGCCGCTGCACTGGTGGTGACGAGCCCCCGGTTCTTGCAGTTGCCACGTGCTGCTGGCAGCGATGAATTTGCTCCCCCTCCTCGTCCTGCTGGCCATGTGCTGGCCTGTGCACGCCACATGGGACAGCTGTGGGTAAGTGGCCCGAGGCTCGGGGAGGGAGCTTGGGCAACCCTTATGGGGTTCACTGGAGGGTGCCCGCTTGTCCTCCGTGGCCACGCCACAGCTTCCCCAACCCCGTGTGGGAGCCTCAGTTCCCTGCCAGCAGCCAGGCTGCTGGCACAACTCGTCTGTGGGGCTCAAGCAGAAACAGGGGCGGACGGACGCACGCCCCATGGGGTTCCCTGGCCCTGCTGTCCATGCAGCGCCTTGTGGGGAGGGAAGACGGCTGACCTTCAGCCTCAACAGCAGCAAGCCGTCGAGCAGGACAGTAAGGAGTTTCTGGTTGCAGAGGGACCTGCGGGCTCCGGCCCATGGCTGCTCACTACGGCATGTCGCGCGTCGTGGGGGGCAGAGATGCCCAGCCAGGGGCCTGGCCCTGGATCGTCAGCATCCAGGATCCCTGGGTAGCAGGCACGGGCCATATCTGCGGCGGGTCCCTCATCAGCCCGCAGTGGGTCCTCACAGCAGCCCACTGCTTCATCAAGGCCAGGTAAGGAGGACCGGGGACCAGGGATATCCCCACAACACCGGCAGGTACCCTGCCTGCGCCACCACGCGCTACTCCCATCCCGTTTCCCTGCAGCACGCCCAGTGCCTGGGCACTCCCGAGCCCAGCTGAGAGACTGCTCAGGAGAAGGCTGGGCTCGTGCCACTGCTTCCTAGCAGCTGCCAGCCCGACATCCCTTGCGCCTAAGGCACGCGAGGGCAGTCGCACCCTCCGTAGCGCTGCTGCCCTCTCTCCCCTGTGAGGCGGAAGGCAGGGAACTGCTGGGCTGCTGCAGCACACGGCTCCGCTCCCCCTGACCCCTCTCTCCATCTGCCTTCCAGGCGCATCGCCATGTGGCGCGTGGTGATCGGGGCCACCCAGCTGACCCAGCTGGGCCCTGAGGTCCAAGTGCGCAATATTAAGCGGCTCCTGGTTCACGAACACTACAGTAATATCTCGCAGAGGAATGACATTGCTTTGCTGGAACTGGACCAGCCTGCCCAGTGCAGCCCCTACGTACAGCTTGCCTGTGTGCCCGACGCCTCGCTGAGAGTGTCACAGTTGACAGCCTGCTACGTCAGTGGTTGGGGCTCCACGACCGCAAGATGTGAGTTCCCAAAAAGCGCTCGCGTCCTGAGTGCAAGCTTGGCACGCTGGGGAGATGGGCTGGGGAGGAGAACTGGCAACGAGCTCCTGGGTGTTGAATTCCTTTCTGTGTCACAGCTGGAGGAGCAACGGATGTCCTGCAGGAGGCCAAGGTCCGCCTCATTGATGTCAACCTCTGTAACAGCAGCCGGTGGTACAGAGGGGCCATCCACAGCCACAACTTGTGTGCTGGCTATCCGCAGGGTGGCATCGACACCTGCCAGGTAGGGGCGTGCTACAAGTCAGCTCCCAGCACCACAGACAGCCCTGTCACAACCGCCCCAGCAGACCCCCGGCGCGGGCTTTGCCTGGCAAGTCACCCTCCCGCCCCTGGGTCCCCACTGCTGCTGGGGCTCACCTCCCCCATCTGCAGGTCCTTGCCTGTGCCCCACTTGTCCCAGAGGCCGGAGACTCTGCCCAGAAAGCCCATCCAGCGCTCTTGGCAGCCCATACGACCAGGTCCCAGCCCTGCAACACCCCTCTTCCCCACATCCAGGACCACTGTGCGGCTAGGAGAGAGCGAGCTCTACCTTACAGGCCCACGACCCCTTCCTAGGAAAGGCTCTGGAGGCTGCAGCAGCTGAGCAGAGCCGTTCTGTGCAGTGAACACAGCTCTGGCAGGTGCTGTGAGAGAGAAGGAGCCAGCCGGAGCGCCGACAGTGGCCCCCCAGTGCCACCTTAATGCTCTCTCCCCGCTGCAGGGCGACAGCGGTGGGCCTCTCGTGTGCAAAGATAACAACGCTGACTACTTCTGGCTTGTTGGAGTGACCAGCTGGGGGACAGGCTGTGCGAGAGCAAAACAGCCCGGGGTCTACACCTCCACTCAGCACTTTTACGACTGGATCCTGGTACAGATGGGACTGCGCCCAGCAGTCACGGCCACTCCAGCGCCACAGCCAGCCTTCACCTCAACCCCCGTTCAGAGGCCAACGCCAATACCAACGCAGTCGGGCAGCTTTACACCCTGCCCATTTCCACGCCAGAAGCTGGTGGAATTCTTTAATCTGCTGCAGGAGCTCCTGCAGGTCCTGAGGGGAAAAAAGGCTTGAGCAGCAGCATCAACGGGATCCAGTGCAGGCTGCAGAGTACCACGACCACTTCCTTCTGCGGCAACGCCTGCTGATCCAAAGGCCTGCTCTGTCCTGCCCTCTCTCCTCCGAGTGCACACAAGTCCTGAAGCTGACTTAGTTCTTGAAATAAAGTTGATGTTTTTCACAGCTAACCGTGCTTCAGTCCAATTCAGTCTCCTGTGCAAGGCGAGGACTTCCATGCCCGGCACCTGCAAAATGAGGCTGCAGGCAGACAGGAGGGCACAAAGGGAAAGAGTCACTCAGCGGGGCTGAAACCGTGCCCGCTCAGAGAGGAGGGTGCTCAGAGCGTGGGATGGAGAAGACTGGCACACTGAGCCTAGAAAGACGATAGGAAAAAATTATGTGATGTGCAGACAACTTCGGGGGTATGCATTAAGGCATGCAAGCTGATGATTAAGGCCTGGCGCAAGCCTTAGCTAACTGAACAGACTGTGGGAAACTGCTGAGCATGACAAGAGCAATTGCTGTCGATAGTAAACAGAGTGAGAAGCGGGCAGGAGTTAGAGTGCCATGAGGAAGAGACAGGTTCATGGGTAGTTACAGGGGACTGATGTGAGAGGTGGCCACACTTCACAGATCACTGAAGGAAGAGTTGGGGTCATTTCGGGAGAGGAATCTGGCAGGGACAGCAGTACCCAGGAAACCGCATCAGTCACGCCACGGAAGGCCAAGATGACCCAGCTAACGGCACCTGAAACACCAGCTCTGTTCACAGATGGGGCAAACCTGGGAGCAAGGGGGAACAAATAACCCGGGGAAGGTCCCTTGTTTGGGTGGAGACAAGGGCAGAGAAAGGGAGGCGTCAAGGAAGAGGAGGGGGATGTACAAGCATGGAAAACGGAGACAAGGGGGGATCAAGGAGCCAGTCACACATAAGCAAACTGCTGGGTGGTTTGCTTGTTTGACGGAGCCCTGCACCTCATCACCACGGCCCTTCCTACCTTCTTTTTGAGAGCGATTCCAAGTCCTCTTCTGTGTGGCCCCCTCTGTGCCCGGTGGGGAGGTGGCTCCAGAGGCCTGGCTGCCAGCAACGGCAGAAGGGAACACAGGCCATAGGGACCCAGCAGCTGGAAACACCGAGTGTCTGGGGGCAGCTGCTGGTGGGAGCGCTGTGGGCGCGTGCCGTTGGCTAGTGAAATAGTAAATAATTGTAAATAGTTTCTAAAGCTAAGGAGAAACAGTCATTTTCCAATTAGCAAAACTACTAACGCCTTGTGCCTTGGGAAAGGAATTTGGGAGGCAGTTAAAAGATATGAAAGCGTTTGCATAAGTAGCAAACTGTGGAAAACTAACGGCTCCAGCCTTGAAGAAGGCTAGATAAAAGACCGATAAAAGGGAGCATCTCGGCACCAAAGACCGGACGGTGGCCAGAGAAGCGTGAAGTTTGATCAAACTGCAGAAAGTGGGTGAAAGGTAAACGTGGCGAGGGGAGATCGCGACCGCCGACTCAACTCAGGACCGAAAAGACTTGCCCCCCCACCTGAAAGGGGCACGCGTGCTAATTTACATAGCAAGCGAGGCTAATTTAAGTACAGCAAACCAATAGTGTATGAAATGTTAATCACCAGCCGATAAGTGTAAATTTAGGCGGGTTTATACTGATCATGTAACCCGATAAATATGCTGTAGTTTTGTATGACGGTATGCACGTTAGGTGGAACGATCCCCCGTGTATCCCGTGCTGTAATAAAGAGAATGCCTGCTTCTTAATGCTACGTTGGTGTTAAGAGGTTTATTCCCGATTTCGGTGCAATGCCAGCATGCGTGCACCCAGGCGTGCACATACTTAGAGGGTGCAACACATGGGTACGCTGGACTCATCCCACTCGCACATCACTGCTTGCGTGCTGCGGCTGTAACCAGACTGGCGCTTCAACACCCAAGCATGTGCATACTGCCTGTAGTAGTTACATTCTCTGGTGTATGTTTTTTGGGAAGGACCTGCTGGGAAACAGCTGCAGAGAGCAGGGTGGCAGTGAACTTCCCAGAGAGGCTGGGATGCCCCACTTGATTTTTTCCCTGCTAAGTGTTAGCAGGCAGTGCTCAGAGCCAGGTGCTGCTGCCTGCCACGGGACCCGCACGCCCTCATCCCGCAAGCAGAGCATTCGGCGGGTGTCCGTCGGGGGTGTCCGTCGGGGGTGTCCAATCCCAGCTTCTGCCGCCCTCCTGCTTGGAACCCCCACGTTGCCCCCCCACCCCGAGAGGCCACCGTGGCCAGCACCCGGAACCAGCGGCTCTGTGACATCAGCCCGGGGCCAAGGGCACCGTGGGCAACGTGAATACGTGGGCACTACGTCGGCCGCTGCACTGGTGGTGACGAGCCCCCGGTTCTTGCAGTTGCCACGTGCTGCTGGCAGCGATGAATTTGCTCCCCCTCCTCGTCCTGCTGGCCATGTGCTGGCCTGTGCACGCCACATGGGACAGCTGTGGGTAAGTGGCCCGAGGCTCGGGGAGGGAGCTTGGGCAACCCTTATGGGGTTCACTGGAGGGTGCCCGCTTGTCCTCCGTGGCCACGCCACAGCTTCCCCAACCCCGTGTGGGAGCCTCAGTTCCCTGCCAGCAGCCAGGCTGCTGGCACAACTCGTCTGTGGGGCTCAAGCAGAAACAGGGGCGGACGGACGCACGCCCCATGGGGTTCCCTGGCCCTGCTGTCCATGCAGCGCCTTGTGGGGAGGGAAGACGGCTGACCTTCAGCCTCAACAGCAGCAAGCCGTCGAGCAGGACAGTAAGGAGTTTCTGGTTGCAGAGGGACCTGCGGGCTCCGGCCCATGGCTGCTCACTACGGCATGTCGCGCGTCGTGGGGGGCAGAGATGCCCAGCCAGGGGCCTGGCCCTGGATCGTCAGCATCCAGGATCCCTGGGTAGCAGGCACGGGCCATATCTGCGGCGGGTCCCTCATCAGCCCGCAGTGGGTCCTCACAGCAGCCCACTGCTTCATCAAGGCCAGGTAAGGAGGACCGGGGACCAGGGATATCCCCACAACACCGGCAGGTACCCTGCCTGCGCCACCACGCGCTACTCCCATCCCGTTTCCCTGCAGCACGCCCAGTGCCTGGGCACTCCCGAGCCCAGCTGAGAGACTGCTCAGGAGAAGGCTGGGCTCGTGCCACTGCTTCCTAGCAGCTGCCAGCCCGACATCCCTTGCGCCTAAGGCACGCGAGGGCAGTCGCACCCTCCGTAGCGCTGCTGCCCTCTCTCCCCTGTGAGGCGGAAGGCAGGGAACTGCTGGGCTGCTGCAGCACACGGCTCCGCTCCCCCTGACCCCTCTCTCCATCTGCCTTCCAGGCGCATCGCCATGTGGCGCGTGGTGATCGGGGCCACCCAGCTGACCCAGCTGGGCCCTGAGGTCCAAGTGCGCAATATTAAGCGGCTCCTGGTTCACGAACACTACAGTAATATCTCGCAGAGGAATGACATTGCTTTGCTGGAACTGGACCAGCCTGCCCAGTGCAGCCCCTACGTACAGCTTGCCTGTGTGCCCGACGCCTCGCTGAGAGTGTCACAGTTGACAGCCTGCTACGTCAGTGGTTGGGGCTCCACGACCGCAAGATGTGAGTTCCCAAAAAGCGCTCGCGTCCTGAGTGCAAGCTTGGCACGCTGGGGAGATGGGCTGGGGAGGAGAACTGGCAACGAGCTCCTGGGTGTTGAATTCCTTTCTGTGTCACAGCTGGAGGAGCAACGGATGTCCTGCAGGAGGCCAAGGTCCGCCTCATTGATGTCAACCTCTGTAACAGCAGCCGGTGGTACAGAGGGGCCATCCACAGCCACAACTTGTGTGCTGGCTATCCGCAGGGTGGCATCGACACCTGCCAGGTAGGGGCGTGCTACAAGTCAGCTCCCAGCACCACAGACAGCCCTGTCACAACCGCCCCAGCAGACCCCCGGCGCGGGCTTTGCCTGGCAAGTCACCCTCCCGCCCCTGGGTCCCCACTGCTGCTGGGGCTCACCTCCCCCATCTGCAGGTCCTTGCCTGTGCCCCACTTGTCCCAGAGGCCGGAGACTCTGCCCAGAAAGCCCATCCAGCGCTCTTGGCAGCCCATACGACCAGGTCCCAGCCCTGCAACACCCCTCTTCCCCACATCCAGGACCACTGTGCGGCTAGGAGAGAGCGAGCTCTACCTTACAGGCCCACGACCCCTTCCTAGGAAAGGCTCTGGAGGCTGCAGCAGCTGAGCAGAGCCGTTCTGTGCAGTGAACACAGCTCTGGCAGGTGCTGTGAGAGAGAAGGAGCCAGCCGGAGCGCCGACAGTGGCCCCCCAGTGCCACCTTAATGCTCTCTCCCCGCTGCAGGGCGACAGCGGTGGGCCTCTCGTGTGCAAAGATAACAACGCTGACTACTTCTGGCTTGTTGGAGTGACCAGCTGGGGGACAGGCTGTGCGAGAGCAAAACAGCCCGGGGTCTACACCTCCACTCAGCACTTTTACGACTGGATCCTGGTACAGATGGGACTGCGCCCAGCAGTCACGGCCACTCCAGCGCCACAGCCAGCCTTCACCTCAACCCCCGTTCAGAGGCCAACGCCAATACCAACGCAGTCGGGCAGCTTTACACCCTGCCCATTTCCACGCCAGAAGCTGGTGGAATTCTTTAATCTGCTGCAGGAGCTCCTGCAGGTCCTGAGGGGAAAAAGGCTTGAGCAGCAGCATCAACGGGATCCAGTGCAGGCTGCAGAGTACCACGACCACTTCCTTCTGCGGCAACGCCTGCTGATCCAAAGGCCTGCTCTGTCCTGCCCTCTCTCCTCCGAGTGCACACAAGTCCTGAAGCTGACTTAGTTCTTGAAATAAAGTTGATGTTTTTCACAGCTAACCGTGCTTCAGTCCAATTCAGTCTCCTGTGCAAGGCGAGGACTTCCATGCCCGGCACCTGCAAAATGAGGCTGCAGGCAGACAGGAGGGCACAAAGGGAAAGAGTCACTCAGCGGGGCTGAAACCGTGCCCGCTCAGAGAGGAGGGTGCTCAGAGCGTGGGATGGAGAAGACTGGCACACTGAGCCTAGAAAGACGATAGGAAAAAATTATGTGATGTGCAGACAACTTCGGGGGTATGCATTAAGGCATGCAAGCTGATGATTAAGGCCTGGCGCAAGCCTTAGCTAACTGAACAGACTGTGGGAAACTGCTGAGCATGACAAGAGCAATTGCTGTCGATAGTAAACAGAGTGAGAAGCGGGCAGGAGTTAGAGTGCCATGAGGAAGAGACAGGTTCATGGGTAGTTACAGGGGACTGATGTGAGAGGTGGCCACACTTCACAGATCACTGAAGGAAGAGTTGGGGTCATTTCGGGAGAGGAATCTGGCAGGGACAGCAGTACCCAGGAAACCGCATCAGTCACGCCACGGAAGGCCAAGATGACCCAGCTAACGGCACCTGAAACACCAGCTCTGTTCACAGATGGGGCAAACCTGGGAGCAAGGGGGAACAAATAACCCGGGGAAGGTCCCTTGTTTGGGTGGAGACAAGGGCAGAGAAAGGGAGGCGTCAAGGAAGAGGAGGGGGATGTACAAGCATGGAAAACGGAGACAAGGGGGGATCAAGGAGCCAGTCACACATAAGCAAACTGCTGGGTGGTTTGCTTGTTTGACGGAGCCCTGCACCTCATCACCACGGCCCTTCCTACCTTCTTTTTGAGAGCGATTCCAAGTCCTCTTCTGTGTGGCCCCCTCTGTGCCCGGTGGGGAGGTGGCTCCAGAGGCCTGGCTGCCAGCAACGGCAGAAGGGAACACAGGCCATAGGGACCCAGCAGCTGGAAACACCGAGTGTCTGGGGGCAGCTGCTGGTGGGAGCGCTGTGGGCGCGTGCCGTTGGCTAGTGAACTTGAAGCTGGACTAGCTCACGAGCAAAAGGAGATACCGAGCTGGAAAGACCCCAGGTCTGTGCCAGTTACTGGGTAAGTAGCTTGACGGCCAGCCACGGATTTTAACTGAACTTAATTCCCACGCTAATGTTTAAGGGCCCCGTGAGCATGCTGTGCTTGCGGATCTCGGAGCGATGGGTGTGTACCTTTCACTGCTGAACATCCGTACCGATCAGCTGGAGAGGCAGACAAGGACTGGGTTGTGCTGTTTGTGTTAAGCGGGTGCTGGTAAAGGGACTGCTCTATCCGTGTTAATCTGTTTTGCCATTCATGCCAGTGAGGTGTGTGCGCGTGGTCTTGAATGGGATCTGGCTCTTTGGAAGACAAAGTCTCTGGTACCTGTGCATGGGAACAGCAGTCGCATCCATTGGGCTGAGATGGGAGAAACCTCCTGGGAGCGAGAGTCCTCCCGATTCAGCTCCAGCTCTTCTGCGAGAAGATGTTCTCTGGGAGGAACATGGGCTGGATATGGCGTGCGCAGAACGTGCACGCACACACGCGCACGCACGCACAGACGCACAGCACGCACAGAGCGCATGCACAAAAATGCTGTGTGCACACATACACTGCATTCACGCGCAGGGTGCATGTGCACACACACGCACACGCACACACACAGTGGAGACACATGGGGTACAAACAGAAGGTGCAATGCACACCCACAGTGTGTGCACACCCGTACTCCAAACCACACGTCTTGAACACAGAGCGCAATGCACAGTGTTCACATACACAGAGTGCATGCATAGGCATACCTGGCTGGCGTGTGCACACAGACAGTGTGTGCATGCACACACACAGTTTACACACACAGGCAGTGCATGCACACCCTACAGTATGCATGCATGTGGAATGCACCCCCCCACACACACCGCATGCATGCACACAGTGTGCATCCACCCATCTGCCCACATGCATGCTCACTGCATACACCCATGATGCACGCACATGTAGAATGCACCTCCCACGGGTGCACATGCAAACTCACTTGTCCATCCATGCATGCACACATGCATGTCGACATACACATACACATGTGCAGGCATACACATGTGCACACACGTGTGTGCTCGCACACACAGAGACAAACGTATTGCGCCCACACAAGTATAGCCCGGTAACACCCCACATAGAATCATAAAGATTGGAAAAGACCCTTAAGATCATCGAGTCCAACCGTTAACCTATCCAAGTCCACCACTAAACCATGTCTTCGAGCACCACGTCTGCCCTTCTTTTAAATCCCTCCAGGGATGGAGACTCAGCCCCTGCCCTGGGCAGCCTGGGCCAGGGCCTGACAGCCCTTTCCGTGAAGGAATTTTTCCTAATACCCAACCTAACCCTGCCCTGGCGCAGCTTGAGGCCGTTCCCTCTCCTCCTATCACTTGTTTACTGCGGAGAAGAGACCGACCCCCCAGCTCCAGCCTCCTTTCAGGCAGTTGCAGAGAGCGATGAGGGCTCCCCTCAGCCTCCTCTTCTCCAGGCTGAGCCCCCCAGCTCCCCCAGCCGCTCCTCCCCAGCCTTGGGCTCCAGCCCCTGCCCCAGCCTCGCTGCCCTGCTCTGGCCACGCTCCAGCCCCTCCATGGCCGCCTTGGGGTGAGGGGCCCAGCGCTGAGCACAGCATTCGAGGGGCGGCCTCACCAGTGCCCAGCACAGGGGCACCATCACCTCCCTGCTCCTGCTGGCCACACTGTTCCTGATACAGGCCAGGATGCCATTGGCCCTCTTGGCCACCTGGGCACACTGCTGGCTCATGTTCAGCGGCTGTCGACCACCACCCCCAGGCCCTTTCCCGCCGGGCAGCTCCCAGCCGCTCCTCCCCACGCCTGCAGCGGTGCCTGGGGTTGTTGTGCCCCCAGTGCAGGACCCGGCCCTGAGCCTTGCTGACCCTCACCCAGTGCCTGGGCCCATCGACCCAGCCTGGCCAGGGCCCTCTGCAGGGCCTTCTGCCCTCCAGCAGATCGACACTTCCACCCAACTTGGTGTCACCTGCAAACTGACTGAAGGTGAATGAACTTACATGCTCATGAGCCGCTCACATGGCCACAGCTTGTCACACCCACCCCTGCCTGGCCTGCACATGTCTTTCAGCGTGTGCTCCCACAGCACTGCAGCAGTCACTTGTGCCTCTCCTTCCACGCAGCCACGTGGACGCTGTTCATCCGTGTGTCCTACCTGTGCCCACTGGGGCCTGTGCAGGTTGAGGCAGTGACGCCATGCCTTGCTCAGTTTCCTGCAGCCGAGTTACCTGCACGCAGCGCACATGGTCCCACACCTCCTGCCCTGTCCCTTGTCTGGTCTCTGAAACTCTGTCCCTACGCCGTGCCCCTCCCCAGAGCTCAGAGCCTCAGCTGTTCGCCTCTCAGTGTCCAGGCTGCCAGCCCCCAGCACCCTGATCGCTGTGGCCAGGCGCTGCACGGCAAGCACTGCCATGCTCTATGAGCAAAGTGGGCTCCGTGAATTATGCAGCAGTTTCCTGCTGCAGCACCAGCCTCCTCACTCTGCCTCTTGGCCCTGAATAATTGATATCAGTGAGCACAGCAGCAGCAGCAGCAGCCCCAGCGTCCTTCTTGTGCCAGGGGCCAGGCCGTTAGGAGGCATGGGGCTAGGCATGCAGGAAGGCCAGGGGCTATGGGGACGGTCTGAACTATGGAAGACAGGGAGCAATGGAAAGCAGAGTTCCCTGGCACATTGGACAGTGGTTGTAAAAGTGGGATGCCTCTTAAGAAATGCTGACTAGTAATAACAGGAAAATCCAGAACAAACTGATCACACAGGCTGGATGCAAACCACGGGCACATCTCCATGAGAACATCCAGGCTAGGACATTAGCCAGCCTTACCCCTGCTTTGTCTTTGGGCTGAAACTCCTCACCTCTGCCTGCTGCGTGGTTAATCCCAGACCAGTGCCACTGTGCCTGACTGTGCCTGTGCTTGTACACCACCTCTGGTCTTGCCTTACTCTTATTTTGGATAAACTGAACAAATGGAGGTCTTCAGGACATTAGACTTCAATTCCTTTCTGTGCCTGTCTGCCGAGCTTTCTCTGGTTTTCAAAAGCAGACAGGTACAATAGCAACAGGGTACAGCCTTCCTGGGGTGCAGAACCTCCCCTTTTCCTCCTCATTCTCCTTATCACTCCCTTCCACCAGAGAATTGCTGTTGCTCTTGGCACTGTCCCTTCCTCGCTCTGATTACAAGTCCTCGGTCTGCAGGATATGGGCTCCTATGTTCAGGCACAAGCAGCAGTCCTTGAGCCTGAGTGTGAAAGCCTGTCACTACTGTATGAAAACATACTTTGTTTGACAAGTGCGCAGGCTCCCATGGGACCCAGCCTGCCCCGAACAATGCCCCGCTCCCTGCCTGTCCCTGCGCGCATCTGGAGAAAAGCAGCTTTGTTTGCTCTTCCAGAAGGCGGGAAGCCAAGAGCCGGGCCAGCGGCTGGCGCCCGCCACAGGAGCGGGGCAGGGGACGTCCACCCGGGCCGCCCAGCTCGCCGCCGCACGCCGAGGCGCCCGTCGTCTCCCAGGACAGCCTGATGGCTCCCCGGCCTCAGCCCCGGCGCGGCTGGGAGCAGGCGCTGGACACACGGGCTGCGTCCGCAGCCTCCAAACCTGGGCGACGCTGAGGGCGACTCTGTCGGAAGCCCCTGTTGTTAACAAACCACCCCCGGCAGCAGCAGCCGGGGCAGGCCCGGGCCGCAGGAGGCCGCCTGCACCGGGCGCGGCGCTCCGGGAGGCGGCTGCGAGGGACCAACGCCGCCGCGGAGCCTGCGCGGCCCCTTCCAAGCGCTGCCCCGCGACGGACTACAGTTCCCGGCATGCCCCGCCGCGGGGCCGGGTCACGCGGCTGCCCGCGCGCGTCAGGCGGGCGGCGGCGGCGGCGGCGGCGCGGCGCCGTTCGGCTCCGCCGGTTGTGGAGGTGCCTGCGCTGCCCGGCCCGGCCCGGCCCGGCCCGGCCCGGCCCGGCGGGCGCCGCCACGGGGGGCTCGGAGCGGAGCGGAGCGTGGGAGGGCAGCGCTGTACCCCGTGCCGAGCGCCAGTGTCGGCGGGCCTCCCCGGGCGGCGGCGCCATGGGGCCGCGGAGCCGGGGCCTGCCCTGGGCCCTGGTGCTGCTGGCCTTGCGCGGAGCGGCCGGCGCCCGCCCCAGCTTCGTCCTGTTGCTGGCGGACGACCTGGGCTTCGGGGACCTGGGGAGCTACGGGCACCCGTCTTCTGGCACGCCCCACCTGGACCGGATGGCTTCCCGAGGGCTGCGGTTCACCAGCTTCTACAGCAGCTCCCCGGTGTGCAGCCCGTCCCGGTACGTCCCCGCTGCTCCCGCCCCGCTGGCTGGCGACTGCTGCAGGGCCCCGGGGCGGGGATGGAGGAAGCGTCGAGACAGGGCTTGGCACCCAGCTAGGGAGTTGCAGTGCTGGGAGGAGCGGGTGGTTGATAAGCCTGCCGTGCCCCAGGAGGCCCACAGGTCTGGCTGCTCTATGAGGGGACCGATCGCGTGTCCCAGCAGACAGGGGAGGCGGCAGGTCCCGAGGAATGGGTCACCCTCTGTGGAGGTTGAGCACCGCAGCCTGTGCTGTGTCCGGTGTGACGCTTGTCTCCTCTCTCTCTCTTTGAACCCTCGCCTGTAGGGCAGCCCTGCTGACCGGCCGTTTCCAGATGCGCTCTGGGGTTTACCCCGGTGTGTTTGACCCAGACTCGCGGGGAGGCCTGCCGCTGTCTGAGGTCACCATTGCAGAGGTGCTGAAGGCTGAGGGCTATGCCACAGCCATGGTTGGCAAGTGGCATCTTGGCCTGGGGATTAATGGCTCCTTCCTGCCCATCCACCAGGGCTTTGACCACTTCTTGGGGGTGCCCTACTCCCATGACCAGGTGAGAGGCCTGTCAGGCCCTGAAGGGTGTCCTGGGGCTGGCTGGGGAGAGGGCCTGAGAGATGAAGCTTGCTTGAGAGCACATAGGCTGGGTTAGTGCTTGCCTGGGTGTGGGTGGCTGCAGGCCAGGGAGATGGATGCTGGTGGGGAAAGCCCACCTCTCAGGTGCTCATATGATAGGGCAGTTTTGCAGAACGTGGGTGGCAGTTGTGCATGGGGACATTTGCCCTTTGTCAAGGGAGGGAGGGTCAGCTTCTGGACTATAAAGAAACATCTGAATTGCTGCCAGGAGAAAATGATGTTGGGGCAGCATGATCCGTGGACAGTTCTAGGGTGGGCACAGACCCCTGGGCTTCTGGGAGTGGCTGCCCAAAGGGTGCCTGTAGGCCCTGGTGATGGGCCACTGTGACACTCTTTGCTCCTCTCCCCTTACTGTCCTGCAATACATGTAAAAGACAAAGTGTTATTTGTTCTCTCCAGGGCCCCTGCCAGAATCTCACCTGCTTCCCACCCGACATCAAGTGTTTTGGGACTTGTGACCAAGGCTTAGTGCCAGTCCCGCTGCTCTGGAACCAGAGCATCGTGCAGCAGCCGGTCTCTTTCCCTGATCTGGTGCCACTCTACAACAAATTCTCCCGGGACTTCATCGCTGACTGTGCGCGACGAGGCCTCCCCTTCCTGCTCTACTATGCCTCCCACGTAGGAGAGGGGGAGGGCTGCTCTGGGCCCAAGGGTGGGGAAGGGAGCCTTTGTCCTGTGGGGAGAGCAGGGAAGCGTCTCAGCTCCTGCAGCCCTAGGACTGTGCTGAGCAGTCAATATCCCTGGACGACTTGGGGTTGCTGTTCCCACACCCAGGTCTTGTGGCAGCACTGTTCTGATAATATTCTTGGGCTGCTTCTTTCTGGAGCTTTGCCCACTTCTCCGGGCCAGGAGTCCACCTGGGAAAATTTCCCACTCGGGGGCTCCACATCCTGTCCTGGGGCTCAGCTCCTTTATGCCATTTCTGAGAGATGTTTCTGAAGCTTGGGGACAAGCCTCTTCTCATCTCATGGTGTATCTCCATGTCCTAGCTGGGGTGCTCACTGTCCCCGGGTGAACTGGGAACCAGATGCGGCTCTGGGAGTTTGTGTAGCAGTCTTCTCTGCCCTTTCTCCAGCATACACACTACCCCCAATTTGCAAGCCAGGAGTATGCAGGGCAGTCGCGGCGTGGGCCGTTTGGTGATGCACTCTTGGAGTTTGATGGCTCGGTGGGACAGCTGCTGCAGGCACTGCAGGAAAATGGTCTTGCAAACACAACCTTGATGTTTTTCACCTCTGACAATGGGTGAGTGGGCTCAGTAGCGGGGACTTCATCACTGGTAAGGTTCTTCTGCCATGGTATGGGGGAACTGGAATGAGGCATTGGTTGGCTGGGGCAAAAGGGATGTGATGTGGCATTGCCAGGTGACCTGAAGTGAGGCAAGAGGTGGGCGCTGCTCTGGAGACGAGCCAGTGCATGATCTGCTCCTTGTTCCTGTGACTCAGCTGTGCCTCTTCTTGTGGGCAGAAACCTCACAGGGTTCAGGCCAGGAGCGTGCAGCAGCCCAAATGTACCCCGGTTCCCTTCACGTGTGAGTGGCACTGGTCTCTGGTGCCCTGCTTAGGCATGTTGCCCACCTTGGCTTCTTCACCTGCCCCATGCCTCCTGCCTCACAAGGCTGAGAAGGATGGCAGTGTCACTTGCTGGTACCATGTCTCTCTTGTCATGGCCCTGTTGGCAGCATCAGGGAAGGGGTAGCATGAACATGTGAAACTGATGGTAGGTAGTTCTCTCTTACAGCCCTTCCACCATGAGAATGGCACGTGGAGGCAGCTCTGGCCTTCTGAAGTGTGGGAAGGGCACGACGTACGAAGGTGGTATGCGGGAACCAGCAGTGGCTTATTGGCCAGGCCGTATCACTCCAGGTGAGACTTGGCACTGCTTGTGCCTTTTGCGTGCTGATGTCAGCCAAGGCAGGGGTGTCATGGCAGCTCGGCTGCCCTGGGACACGCAGAGGGTGGGAGAGAAGTGAGGATGGCAGGGATGGGAGTGGGATCAGGTGCTTGAACCTTTCCTTATGCCTTGATGTGGTGGGTGACAGGAGTGACGCATGAGCTGGCAAGCACCCTGGACATCCTGCCAACCCTGGCTACCCTGGCTGGAGCAGCTCTTCCTAAAGTTGCCCTGGATGGCTATGACCTGAGTCCGGTGCTGTTTGGGTCAGGGAAGGTGAGTCCTGTGGGCTGGTTTGGCTGGCGTTGTGCAGGAAGGCTGGGTGTGGGGCTGGAGCTGTGTGCCTGGAGCTGGGTGCCTGATGAGTAGAACCAGCTGGCGGTCAGGAGATCCATGAGCTAGGACCTTTTGTCTGGCCTGGGTCATGCCGTGGAGTTCCTGGGCTTCCTCAGGCTGCTGAGCTCTAACACCTGCAGCATGTTGCCAAACCAAACCCCCGTGGCTGCAGTGGGTGGACAGAGCCCCAGTAGCTTTGAGTAGGAAGCAAACAGGATGCCGCTGCTCATCAGCTTCTCCCCTCTCCGGCCATGTTCTGGCTGTAGTATTGGGGCTCCTGTGTGACTTCCTGGGGTCTCTGCCTGGTCCGTTCCAGGCTCTTCTTCAGCCTTGTGGCTGCACAGGTGAGCTTAGCTCTGCTGCTTCCCACAGAGTCCCCGTCAGACAATGTTCTTCTACCCGCCGTCTCCCGATCCGCTGCATGGCCCCTTCGCTGTCAGGCTTGGGAAGTACAAGGCCCATTACTTCACAAAAGGTTAGTGCTGCCTCTTCTCTGCGTGGGTGTCGTAGATGGAGTGAGAGTGCACTTGTAGGAGCAACATGTTTATTGATGACAGGGTTTGATAGTAAACAGAACAGTGGTTTAACGAGATTCGATGGCATGGTACACTTGATTATTTACTGCATAGGGGACAGGGTCAGACAGGACTGTCAGGGAGACCCTCCCGTTGAGTCATGAGGTTCAGAGAGGACCCCCTTGCTTTCTAAACTCCTTCTCAAAGAGGAGTCTGGGTGCAGCTGGATCCAATCCTAGTCCCAGACTTGGTCAATGGCTTATGTCTAAAGGATTATATATGCACAATCAATCCTTTATATCACTTAGCTAAAATTTCAAAGTTTAGCATGCTATTAGTCACTTATCGAGGATCTGTTGCGGCAAGGAATCTCTCAACCTTGAGGAGTAACCTTGAGAGGCATCCCTACTCAAGGGGAGATCCTGGTGTGCAGCCCACTGCTGTGCAGGAGAGCTCACAGGGCTCTTGGGCTGCTCACTATTTATGTGGGTTAGATGATTAACTCAAAGTCATACTTACATACCAACTCCCTGTGTTAGTTTCTTCCAACTTTGCCTTGAGCCGGACATTGACCAGCACTGTGGTTAGGCGGACACGTTGCCGTAAATTAGCCCTTGGCTGTTGTGTTGTTATCTGTCTCCCCCAAATCCACTTTGAGCTGGATGCATCCATCACAACTGCCTCTGGTGATTATCGCTTGAGCAGGGTTATGGGAAAAGGTCAAGTGTAGGGGGGGAGGGCAGGAGGGTACAGGGGGAGCATACCACCACAGTGGGCAGCTTTGTGGAGTCCTGCGTGGCTTTGCTGTCCAAAGCTCAAAGAGAAGAAACTGAGCTACACCTGGGGGTTTCTTTTGCAGGTTCCTTTCACAGTGATACGACCCCAGACCAGGCCTGCCATGGGCTGACCCCGCTGACCCCTCACTTGCCCCCGCTGCTCTTTGACCTGGAGTCAGACCCAGCCGAGAACTATGATCTGCTGCAGAGCGGTGCAGGGCCGGAGCTTCTGCAAGTCCTGAAGGAGATCGAACTGCAGAAAGTCCTTTTGAACAGCGCATGGAATTTGGGGAAAGCCAGATCAGGAAGGGCAGGGATCCCACGCTGCAGCCCTGCTGCGTACCAAACTGCACTCCTAAGCCCTCCTGCTGCCGCTGCTCCTAGCCTCTTGCTGCTCCATCCCCTTCAGCTGCTCCACTCTGGAACCCTATCCCAAACCCACCAGCCCCCTCGCCCCCAACTACCCAAGCTCAGCCTTAGAGCTACCCTGTGGGTTTGGCTCAGTGACACCTGACTGATGGCGTGCTGGGGTAGCAAACTGGGGGTTGGGGAGATTACTAACCCTGCTAGGAGTGCGGGTCAGTGCACCCTGTGCTCTGTGTTGGACGTTCAAGATGAGGCCTCTTGAAAGAAACCCTTGACTTGTTCAGGGAGGGACCATGATACAGCATCGTCTCCAGAGCCAGAACAGCTCCTTTCAAACCATGATCAAGGTGAAGCAAAGGGCATGCCCCAGTCTCCAGAGATCCCAGCGCAGCTGGAGGCACGCTGTGCACCCCTGGGCGGAAACTGAGCTGGGAGCTGCAGCACCATCACTTCCTAGGGGCCAAGAGCACAGCAAGAAGAGGATGGGATGGATGGTCCTGGCAGCTGCAGAGGCAGGACCTTGTGCAGCTAGTGCAGAGGGGACGTGCCTAGGTGGGAAGCAGCTTGTGATGGGTTGGCCTTGGCTGGATGCCGGGTGCCACCAAGCTGCTCTATCACTCCCCTCCTCAGCAGGACAGGGAGGGGAGGAAATGAGATGGAAAAAACCCTCATGGGTCAAGATAAAGGCAGTTTAATAAAATCAAAGGCAAAGGCCATGCACAGAAGCAAAAGGAAAACAAAGATTTTATACTCTTTCCCATCGTCAGGTGATGTCCAGCCACTTTCCGGGAAGCAGGGCTTCAGTATGTGTAGCAGTTGCTCCAGAAGGGAAGCGTCATAAATAACGAATGCCCCCACTTCCTCCTCCTTTCTCTTAGCTTTCGCTGCTGAGCAGATGTCATGGTATGGAATATCCCTTTGCTCAGTTTGGGTCAGCTGGCCTGGCTATGTCCCCTCCCAAGATTTTGCCTACCCCCGCCCTGCTGGGGAGGGGGAATGTTGGAGAGACAGCAGCATTGCTCAGCAGTAGCCAAAACACTGGTGTGTTATCACCACCTTTCTAGTTACCAATACAAAGCACAGCACTATGAGGGCTGCTGTGGGGAAAATTAACTCCATCCCAGTCAGACCCGATACACAGCCCAAGCACCTCCAAGTCCTTCACGACTCCAGGAGGTGGAGATGTGGCTGGTGGTTGGCAGGCCTGGTCCTCTTGTGAGGTCTGTGGGTGCTGGGGCTGATCAGCCAGGTGGACTGCAACCACATGCCAGCCCCATGACTGAAAGGGTCCCTCCTTTTGCTCGGGAGCTAGTCCAGCTTCAAGTTCACTAGCACACTGAACACGCACACAGCGGTCCCACCAGCAGCTGGCTGCGTGCACGCCAGCCAGGTATGCCTATGCATGCACTCTGTGTATGTGAACACTGTGCATTGCGCTCTGTGTTCAAGACGTGTGTACGGGTGTGCACACACTGTGGGTGTGCATTGCACCTTCTGTTTGTACCCCATGTGTCTCCACTGTGTGTGTGCGTGTGCGTGTGTGTGCACATGCACCCTGCGCGTGAATGCAGTGTATGTGTGCACACAGCATTTTTGTGCATGCGCTCTGTGCGTGCTGTGCGTCTGTGCGTGCGTGCGCGTGTGTGCGTGCACGTTCTGCGCACGCCATATCCAGCCCATGTTCCTCCCAGAGAACATCTTCTCGCAGAAGAGCTGGAGCTGAATCGGGAGGACTCTCGCTCCCAGGAGGTTTCTCCCATCTCAGCCCAATGGATGCGACTGCTGTTCCCATGCACAGGTACCAGAGACTTTGTCTTCCAAAGAGCCAGATCCCATTCAAGACCACGCGCACACACCTCACTGGCATGAATGGCAAAACAGATTAACACGGATAGAGCAGTCCCTTTACCAGCACCCGCTTAACACAAACAGCACAACCCAGTCCTTGTCTGCCTCTCCAGCTGATCGGTACGGATGTTCAGCAGTGAAAGGTACACACCCATCGCTCCGAGATCCGCAAGCACAGCATGCTCACGGGGCCCTTAAACATTAGCGTGGGAATTAAGTTCAGTTAAAATCCGTGGCTGGCCGTCAAGCTACTTACCCAGTAACTGGCACAGACCTGGGGTCTTTCCAGCTCGGTATCTCCTTTTGCTCGTGAGCTAGTCCAGCTTCAAGTTCACTAGCCAACGGCACGCGCCCACAGCGCTCCCACCAGCAGCTGCCCCCAGACACTCGGTGTTTCCAGCTGCTGGGTCCCTATGGCCTGTGTTCCCTTCTGCCGTTGCTGGCAGCCAGGCCTCTGGAGCCACCTCCCCACCGGGCACAGAGGGGGCCACACAGAAGAGGACTTGGAATCGCTCTCAAAAAGAAGGTAGGAAGGGCCGTGGTGATGAGGTGCAGGGCTCCGTCAAACAAGCAAACCACCCAGCAGTTTGCTTATGTGTGACTGGCTCCTTGATCCCCCCTTGTCTCCGTTTTCCATGCTTGTACATCCCCCTCCTCTTCCTTGACGCCTCCCTTTCTCTGCCCTTGTCTCCACCCAAACAAGGGACCTTCCCCGGGTTATTTGTTCCCCCTTGCTCCCAGGTTTGCCCCATCTGTGAACAGAGCTGGTGTTTCAGGTGCCGTTAGCTGGGTCATCTTGGCCTTCCGTGGCGTGACTGATGCGGTTTCCTGGGTACTGCTGTCCCTGCCAGATTCCTCTCCCGAAATGACCCCAACTCTTCCTTCAGTGATCTGTGAAGTGTGGCCACCTCTCACATCAGTCCCCTGTAACTACCCATGAACCTGTCTCTTCCTCATGGCACTCTAACTCCTGCCCGCTTCTCACTCTGTTTACTATCGACAGCAATTGCTCTTGTCATGCTCAGCAGTTTCCCACAGTCTGTTCAGTTAGCTAAGGCTTGCGCCAGGCCTTAATCATCAGCTTGCATGCCTTAATGCATACCCCCGAAGTTGTCTGCACATCACATAATTTTTTCCTATCGTCTTTCTAGGCTCAGTGTGCCAGTCTTCTCCATCCCACGCTCTGAGCACCCTCCTCTCTGAGCGGGCACGGTTTCAGCCCCGCTGAGTGACTCTTTCCCTTTGTGCCCTCCTGTCTGCCTGCAGCCTCATTTTGCAGGTGCCGGGCATGGAAGTCCTCGCCTTGCACAGGAGACTGAATTGGACTGAAGCACGGTTAGCTGTGAAAAACATCAACTTTATTTCAAGAACTAAGTCAGCTTCAGGACTTGTGTGCACTCGGAGGAGAGAGGGCAGGACAGAGCAGGCCTTTGGATCAGCAGGCGTTGCCGCAGAAGGAAGTGGTCGTGGTACTCTGCAGCCTGCACTGGATCCCGTTGATGCTGCTGCTCAAGCCTTTTTCCCCTCAGGACCTGCAGGAGCTCCTGCAGCAGATTAAAGAATTCCACCAGCTTCTGGCGTGGAAATGGGCAGGGTGTAAAGCTGCCCGACTGCGTTGGTATTGGCGTTGGCCTCTGAACGGGGGTTGAGGTGAAGGCTGGCTGTGGCGCTGGAGTGGCCGTGACTGCTGGGCGCAGTCCCATCTGTACCAGGATCCAGTCGTAAAAGTGCTGAGTGGAGGTGTAGACCCCGGGCTGTTTTGCTCTCGCACAGCCTGTCCCCCAGCTGGTCACTCCAACAAGCCAGAAGTAGTCAGCGTTGTTATCTTTGCACACGAGAGGCCCACCGCTGTCGCCCTGCAGCGGGAGAGAGGCATTAAGGTGGCACTGGGGGGCCACTGTCGGCGCTCCGGCTGGCTCCTTCTCTCTCACAGCACCTGCCAGAGCTGTGTTCACTGCACAGAACGGCTCTGCTCAGCTGCTGCAGCCTCCAGAGCCTTTCCTAGGAAGGGGTCGTGGGCCTGTAAGGTAGAGCTCGCTCTCTCCTAGCCGCACAGTGGTCCTGGATGTGGGGAAGAGGGGTGTTGCAGGGCTGGGACCTGGTCGTATGGGCTGCCAAGAGCGCTGGATGGGCTTTCTGGGCAGAGTCTCCGGCCTCTGGGACAAGTGGGGCACAGGCAAGGACCTGCAGATGGGGGAGGTGAGCCCCAGCAGCAGTGGGGACCCAGGGCGGGAGGGTGACTTGCCAGGCAAAGCCCGCGCCGGGGGTCTGCTGGGGCGGTTGTGACAGGGCTGTCTGTGGTGCTGGGAGCTGACTTGTAGCACGCCCCTACCTGGCAGGTGTCGATGCCACCCTGCGGATAGCCAGCACACAAGTTGTGGCTGTGGATGGCCCCTCTGTACCACCGGCTGCTGTTACAGAGGTTGACATCAATGAGGCGGACCTTGGCCTCCTGCAGGACATCCATTGCTCCTCCAGCTGTGACACAGAAAGGAATTCAACACCCAGGAGCTCGTTGCCAGTTCTCCTCCCCAGCCCATCTCCCCAGCGTGCCAAGCTTGCACTCAGGACGCGAGCGCTTTTTGGAACTCACATCTTGCGGTCGTGGAGCCCCAACCACTGACGTAGCAGGCTGTCAACTGTGACACTCTCAGCGAGGCGTCGGGCACACAGGCAAGCTGTACGTAGGGGCTGCACTGGGCAGGCTGGTCCAGTTCCAGCAAAGCAATGTCATTCCTCTGCGAGATATTACTGTAGTGTTCGTGAACCAGGAGCCGCTTAATATTGCGCACTTGGACCTCAGGGCCCAGCTGGGTCAGCTGGGTGGCCCCGATCACCACGCGCCACATGGCGATGCGCCTGGAAGGCAGATGGAGAGAGGGGTCAGGGGGAGCGGAGCCGTGTGCTGCAGCAGCCCAGCAGTTCCCTGCCTTCCGCCTCACAGGGGAGAGAGGGCAGCAGCGCTACGGAGGGTGCGACTGCCCTCGCGTGCCTTAGGCGCAAGGGATGTCGGGCTGGCAGCTGCTAGGAAGCAGTGGCACGAGCCCAGCCTTCTCCTGAGCAGTCTCTCAGCTGGGCTCGGGAGTGCCCAGGCACTGGGCGTGCTGCAGGGAAACGGGATGGGAGTAGCGCGTGGTGGCGCAGGCAGGGTACCTGCCGGTGTTGTGGGGATATCCCTGGTCCCCGGTCCTCCTTACCTGGCCTTGATGAAGCAGTGGGCTGCTGTGAGGACCCACTGCGGGCTGATGAGGGACCCGCCGCAGATATGGCCCGTGCCTGCTACCCAGGGATCCTGGATGCTGACGATCCAGGGCCAGGCCCCTGGCTGGGCATCTCTGCCCCCCACGACGCGCGACATGCCGTAGTGAGCAGCCATGGGCCGGAGCCCGCAGGTCCCTCTGCAACCAGAAACTCCTTACTGTCCTGCTCGACGGCTTGCTGCTGTTGAGGCTGAAGGTCAGCCGTCTTCCCTCCCCACAAGGCGCTGCATGGACAGCAGGGCCAGGGAACCCCATGGGGCGTGCGTCCGTCCGCCCCTGTTTCTGCTTGAGCCCCACAGACGAGTTGTGCCAGCAGCCTGGCTGCTGGCAGGGGACTGAGGCTCCCACACGGGGTTGGGGAAGCTGTGGCGTGGCCACGGAGGACAAGCGGGCACCCTCCAGTGAACCCCATAAGGGTTGCCCAAGCTCCCTCCCCGAGCCTCGGGCCACTTACCCACAGCTGTCCCATGTGGCGTGCACAGGCCAGCACATGGCCAGCAGGACGAGGAGGGGGAGCAAATTCATCGCTGCCAGCAGCACGTGGCAACTGCAAGAACCGGGGGCTCGTCACCACCAGTGCAGCGGCCGACGTAGTGCCCACGTATTCACGTTGCCCACGGTGCCCTTGGCCCCGGGCTGATGTCACAGAGCCGCTGGTTCCGGGTGCTGGCCACGGTGGCCTCTCGGGGTGGGGGGGCAACGTGGGGGTTCCAAGCAGGAGGGAGGCAGAAGCTGGGATTGGACACCCCCGACGGACACCCCCGACGGACACCCGCCGAATGCTCTGCTTGCGGGATGAGGGCGTGCGGGTCCCGTGGCAGGCAGCAGCACCTGGCTCTGAGCACTGCCTGCTAACACTTAGCAGGGAAAAAATCAAGTGGGGCATCCCAGCCTCTCTGGGAAGTTCACTGCCACCCTGCTCTCTGCAGCTGTTTCCCAGCAGGTCCTTCCCAAAAAACATACACCAGAGAATGTAACTACTACAGGCAGTATGCACATGCTTGGGTGTTGAAGCGCCAGTCTGGTTACAGCCGCAGCACGCAAGCAGTGATGTGCGAGTGGGATGAGTCCAGCGTACCCATGTGTTGCACCCTCTAAGTATGTGCACGCCTGGATGCACGCATGCTGGCATTGCACCGAAATCGGGAATAAACCTCTTAACACCAACGTAGCATTAAGAAGCAGGCATTCTCTTTATTACAGCACGGGATACACGGGGGATCGTTCCACCTAACGTGCATACCGTCATACAAAACTACAGCATATTTATCGGGTTACATGATCAGTATAAACCCGCCTAAATTTACACTTATCGGCTGGTGATTAACATTTCATACACTATTGGTTTGCTGTACTTAAATTAGCCTCGCTTGCTATGTAAATTAGCACGCGTGCCCCTTTCAGGTGGGGGGGCAAGTCTTTTCGGTCCTGAGTTGAGTCGGCGGTCGCGATCTCCCCTCGCCACGTTTACCTTTCACCCACTTTCTGCAGTTTGATCAAACTTCACGCTTCTCTGGCCACCGTCCGGTCTTTGGTGCCGAGATGCTCCCTTTTATCGGTCTTTTATCTAGCCTTCTTCAAGGCTGGAGCCGTTAGTTTTCCACAGTTTGCTACTTATGCAAACGCTTTCATATCTTTTAACTGCCTCCCAAATTCCTTTCCCAAGGCACAAGGCGTTAGTAGTTTTGCTAATTGGAAAATGACTGTTTCTCCTTAGCTTTAGAAACTATTTACAATTATTTACTATTTCACTAGCCAACGGCACGCGCCCACAGCGCTCCCACCAGCAGCTGCCCCCAGACACTCGGTGTTTCCAGCTGCTGGGTCCCTATGGCCTGTGTTCCCTTCTGCCGTTGCTGGCAGCCAGGCCTCTGGAGCCACCTCCCCACCGGGCACAGAGGGGGCCACACAGAAGAGGACTTGGAATCGCTCTCAAAAAGAAGGTAGGAAGGGCCGTGGTGATGAGGTGCAGGGCTCCGTCAAACAAGCAAACCACCCAGCAGTTTGCTTATGTGTGACTGGCTCCTTGATCCCCCCTTGTCTCCGTTTTCCATGCTTGTACATCCCCCTCCTCTTCCTTGACGCCTCCCTTTCTCTGCCCTTGTCTCCACCCAAACAAGGGACCTTCCCCGGGTTATTTGTTCCCCCTTGCTCCCAGGTTTGCCCCATCTGTGAACAGAGCTGGTGTTTCAGGTGCCGTTAGCTGGGTCATCTTGGCCTTCCGTGGCGTGACTGATGCGGTTTCCTGGGTACTGCTGTCCCTGCCAGATTCCTCTCCCGAAATGACCCCAACTCTTCCTTCAGTGATCTGTGAAGTGTGGCCACCTCTCACATCAGTCCCCTGTAACTACCCATGAACCTGTCTCTTCCTCATGGCACTCTAACTCCTGCCCGCTTCTCACTCTGTTTACTATCGACAGCAATTGCTCTTGTCATGCTCAGCAGTTTCCCACAGTCTGTTCAGTTAGCTAAGGCTTGCGCCAGGCCTTAATCATCAGCTTGCATGCCTTAATGCATACCCCCGAAGTTGTCTGCACATCACATAATTTTTTCCTATCGTCTTTCTAGGCTCAGTGTGCCAGTCTTCTCCATCCCACGCTCTGAGCACCCTCCTCTCTGAGCGGGCACGGTTTCAGCCCCGCTGAGTGACTCTTTCCCTTTGTGCCCTCCTGTCTGCCTGCAGCCTCATTTTGCAGGTGCCGGGCATGGAAGTCCTCGCCTTGCACAGGAGACTGAATTGGACTGAAGCACGGTTAGCTGTGAAAAACATCAACTTTATTTCAAGAACTAAGTCAGCTTCAGGACTTGTGTGCACTCGGAGGAGAGAGGGCAGGACAGAGCAGGCCTTTGGATCAGCAGGCGTTGCCGCAGAAGGAAGTGGTCGTGGTACTCTGCAGCCTGCACTGGATCCCGTTGATGCTGCTGCTCAAGCCTTTTTCCCCTCAGGACCTGCAGGAGCTCCTGCAGCAGATTAAAGAATTCCACCAGCTTCTGGCGTGGAAATGGGCAGGGTGTAAAGCTGCCCGACTGCGTTGGTATTGGCGTTGGCCTCTGAACGGGGGTTGAGGTGAAGGCTGGCTGTGGCGCTGGAGTGGCCGTGACTGCTGGGCGCAGTCCCATCTGTACCAGGATCCAGTCGTAAAAGTGCTGAGTGGAGGTGTAGACCCCGGGCTGTTTTGCTCTCGCACAGCCTGTCCCCCAGCTGGTCACTCCAACAAGCCAGAAGTAGTCAGCGTTGTTATCTTTGCACACGAGAGGCCCACCGCTGTCGCCCTGCAGCGGGGAGAGAGCATTAAGGTGGCACTGGGGGGCCACTGTCGGCGCTCCGGCTGGCTCCTTCTCTCTCACAGCACCTGCCAGAGCTGTGTTCACTGCACAGAACGGCTCTGCTCAGCTGCTGCAGCCTCCAGAGCCTTTCCTAGGAAGGGGTCGTGGGCCTGTAAGGTAGAGCTCGCTCTCCCCTAGCCGCACAGTGGTCCTGGATGTGGGGAAGAGGGGTGTTGCAGGGCTGGGACCTGGTCGTATGGGCTGCCAAGAGCGCTGGATGGGCTTTCTGGGCAGAGTCTCCGGCCTCTGGGACAAGTGGGGCACAGGCAAGGACCTGCAGATGGGGGAGGTGAGCCCCAGCAGCAGTGGGGACCCAGGGGCGGGAGGGTGACTTGCCAGGCAAAGCCCGCGCCGGGGGTCTGCTGGGGCGGTTGTGACAGGGCTGTCTGTGGTGCTGGGAGCTGACTTGTAGCACGCCCCTACCTGGCAGGTGTCGATGCCACCCTGCGGATAGCCAGCACACAAGTTGTGGCTGTGGATGGCCCCTCTGTACCACCGGCTGCTGTTACAGAGGTTGACATCAATGAGGCGGACCTTGGCCTCCTGCAGGACATCCGTTGCTCCTCCAGCTGTGACACAGAAAGGAATTCAACACCCAGGAGCTCGTTGCCAGTTCTCCTCCCCAGCCCATCTCCCCAGCGTGCCAAGCTTGCACTCAGGACGCGAGCGCTTTTTGGGAACTCACATCTTGCGGTCGTGGAGCCCCAACCACTGACGTAGCAGGCTGTCAACTGTGACACTCTCAGCGAGGCGTCGGGCACACAGGCAAGCTGTACGTAGGGGCTGCACTGGGCAGGCTGGTCCAGTTCCAGCAAAGCAATGTCATTCCTCTGCGAGATATTACTGTAGTGTTCGTGAACCAGGAGCCGCTTAATATTGCGCACTTGGACCTCAGGGCCCAGCTGGGTCAGCTGGGTGGCCCCGATCACCACGCGCCACATGGCGATGCGCCTGGAAGGCAGATGGAGAGAGGGGTCAGGGGGGACCGGAGCCGTGTGCTGCAGCAGCCCAGCAGTTCCCTGCCTTCCGCCTCACAGGGGAGAGAGGGCAGCAGCGCTACGGAGGGTGCGACTGCCCTCGCGTGCCTTAGGCGCAAGGGATGTCGGGCTGGCAGCTGCTAGGAAGCAGTGGCACGAGCCCAGCCTTCTCCTGAGCAGTCTCTCAGCTGGGCTCGGGAGTGCCCAGGCACTGGGCGTGCTGCAGGGAAACGGGATGGGAGTAGCGCGTGGTGGCGCAGGCAGGGTACCTGCCGGTGTTGTGGGGATATCCCTGGTCCCCGGTCCTCCTTACCTGGCCTTGATGAAGCAGTGGGCTGCTGTGAGGACCCACTGCGGGCTGATGAGGGACCCGCCGCAGATATGGCCCGTGCCTGCTACCCAGGGATCCTGGATGCTGACGATCCAGGGCCAGGCCCCTGGCTGGGCATCTCTGCCCCCCACGACGCGCGACATGCCGTAGTGAGCAGCCATGGGCCGGAGCCCGCAGGTCCCTCTGCAACCAGAAACTCCTTACTGTCCTGCTCGACGGCTTGCTGCTGTTGAGGCTGAAGGTCAGCCGTCTTCCCTCCCCACAAGGCGCTGCATGGACAGCAGGGCCAGGGAACCCCATGGGGCGTGCGTCCGTCCGCCCCTGTTTCTGCTTGAGCCCCACAGACGAGTTGTGCCAGCAGCCTGGCTGCTGGCACAACTCGTCTGTGAGGCTCCCACACGGGGTTGGGGAAGCTGTGGCGTGGCCACGGAGGACAAGCGGGCACCCTCCAGTGAACCCCATAAGGGTTGCCCAAGCTCCCTCCCCGAGCCTCGGGCCACTTACCCACAGCTGTCCCATGTGGCGTGCACAGGCCAGCACATGGCCAGCAGGACGAGGAGGGGGAGCAAATTCATCGCTGCCAGCAGCACGTGGCAACTGCAAGAACCGGGGGCTCGTCACCACCAGTGCAGCGGCCGACGTAGTGCCCACGTATTCACGTTGCCCACGGTGCCCTTGGCCCCGGGCTGATGTCACTCGGCCGCTGGGTCCGGGTGCTGGCCACCGTGGCCTCTGGGGGTGGGGGGGCAACGTGGGGGTTCCAAGCAGGAGGGCAGAAGCTGGGATTGGACACCCCCGACGGACACCCCCGACGGACACCCGCCGAATGCTCTGCTTGCGGGATGAGGGCGTGCGGGTCCCGTGGCAGGCAGCAGCACCTGGCTCTGAGCACTGCCTGCTAACACTTAGCAGGGAAAAAATCAAGTGGGGCATCCCAGCCTCTCTGGGAAGTTCACTGCCACCCTGCTCTCTGCAGCTGTTTCCCAGCAGGTCCTTCCCAAAAAACATACACCAGAGAATGTAACTACTACAGGCAGTATGCACATGCTTGGGTGTTGAAGCGCCAGTCTGGTTACAGCCGCAGCACGCAAGCAGTGATGTGCGAGTGGGATGAGTCCAGCGTACCCATGTGTTGCACCCTCTAAGTATGTGCACGCCTGGGTGCACGCATGCTGGCATTGCACCGAAATCGGGAATAAACCTCTTAACACCAACGTAGCATTAAGAAGCAGGCATTCTCTTTATTACAGCACGGGATACACGGGGGATCGTTCCACCTAACGTGCATACCGTCATACAAAACTACAGCATATTTATCGGGTTACATGATCAGTATAAACCCGCCTAAATTTACACTTATCGGCTGGTGATTAACATTTCATACACTATTGGTTTGCTGTACTTAAATTAGCCTCGCTTGCTATGTAAATTAGCACGCGTGCCCCTTTCAGGTGGGGGGGCAAGTCTTTTCGGTCCTGAGTTGAGTCGGCGGTCGCGATCTCCCCTCGCCACGTTTACCTTTCACCCACTTTCTGCAGTTTGATCAAACTTCACGCTTCTCTGGCCACCGTCCAGTCTTTGGTGCCGAGATGCTCCCTTTTATCGGTCTTTTATCTAGCCTTCTTCAAGGCTGGAGCCGTTAGTTTTCCACAGTTTGCTACTTATGCAAACGCTTTCATATCTTTTAACTGCCTCCCAAATTCCTTTCCCAAGGCACAAGGCGTTAGTAGTTTTGCTAATTGGAAAATGACTGTTTCTCCTTAGCTTTAGAAACTATTTACAATTATTTACTATTTCACTAGCCAACGGCACGCGCCCACAGCGCTCCCACCAGCAGCTGCCCCCAGACACTCGGTGTTTCCAGCTGCTGGGTCCCTATGGCCTGTGTTCCCTTCTGCCGTTGCTGGCAGCCAGGCCTCTGGAGCCACCTCCCCACCGGGCACAGAGGGGGCCACACAGAAGAGGACTTGGAATCGCTCTCAAAAAGAAGGTAGGAAGGGCCGTGGTGATGAGGTGCAGGGCTCCGTCAAACAAGCAAACCACCCAGCAGTTTGCTTATGTGTGACTGGCTCCTTGATCCCCCCTTGTCTCCGTTTTCCATGCTTGTACATCCCCCTCCTCTTCCTTGACGCCTCCCTTTCTCTGCCCTTGTCTCCACCCAAACAAGGGACCTTCCCCGGGTTATTTGTTCCCCCTTGCTCCCAGGTTTGCCCCATCTGTGAACAGAGCTGGTGTTTCAGGTGCCGTTAGCTGGGTCATCTTGGCCTTCCGTGGCGTGACTGATGCGGTTTCCTGGGTACTGCTGTCCCTGCCAGATTCCTCTCCCGAAATGACCCCAACTCTTCCTTCAGTGATCTGTGAAGTGTGGCCACCTCTCACATCAATCCCCCTTAACCACCTGCAAAATCTGGTGTGGGAATAGCAGGGTATCCACAGAAGACAAGTTGTCTTCTCTAAAGCCTTCTCCTGTCTGCTCTAAGCAGATACGGGGCACCACCTTCAGGTCCATTTTCAAAAAAACAAAGCAGCCTTGAGTCCAGTTTGTTTGGGGCCCCGTTCTGGTGCCTGTGAAACCATGCGACGCCTCAAGGGCCTTGAGAGCAGCTGTTCCACTTTCAGACAGAGCTGCCCTGTCATCCTAGGGACGAGGTTGCGCACTCAGCTGTGTGCCTTAGGTCTAGCCCCACGAGCAGGGACAGGAGCTGGACTCGATAATCCTTGTGGGTCCCTTTGAACTCAGGACGTTCTGTGATTCTAAGCCAGGATGGCAGCAGGAAGCTCCCGCACCTTTCACAAGCTTTGAGGCTGCCATCCTTCAAGCCACTGCTCTCCACCCTCCCGGGACCTAGCCCTGCTCAGCAAATGCAACGCACATGGCTGGCTCCTGCGTTTCTCCTGTGACTGCCCTGCACTCCAGCATGTGAGCAAGGCTCCACCGCACCCCTGTGGAAGGCAGACTGATACGAGGAGGCTGATACAGGATTTACCAAAGCCATAGGGAATGGTACGTGGGGCTGAGAGCAGGAGCATCCTTCTCTGTCTGGAGCTTAAAATGGCATGTCCACAGCCATGCATGCCAGGTGCCACAACTGCCCTTGTCAGTGTTGTCCCAGAACAGCACTGTAACTCACAGACAGCAAGGACACGAAGCCTGCCAGGGGGTGTTGCTGTGCCTGACAGAGCCAGCGTGGACTGTCCTGCACCTGCCTTTCACTGTGCTTTCGGCAGGACGGTTGACACTGCTTGGGTATGCCTGGCTTCTTTGGCTTGCACATCACTGCTTGCGTGCTGCGGCTGTAACCAGACTGGCGCTTCAACACCCAAGCATGTGCATACTGCCTGTAGTAGTTACATTCTCTGGTGTATGTTTTTTGGGAAGGACCTGCTGGGAAACAGCTGCAGAGAGCAGGGTGGCAGTGAACTTCCCAGAGAGGCTGGGATGCCCCACTTGATTTTTTCCCTGCTAAGTGTTAGCAGGCAGTGCTCAGAGCCAGGTGCTGCTGCCTGCCACGGGACCCGCACGCCCTCATCCCGCAAGCAGAGCATTCGGCGGGTGTCCGTCGGGGGTGTCCGTCGGGGGTGTCCAATCCCAGCTTCTGCCCCCCCTCCTGCTTGGAACCCCCCACGTTGCCCCCCACCCCGAGAGGCCACCGTGGCCAGCACCCGGAACCAGCGGCTCTGTGACATCAGCCCGGGGCCAAGGGCACCGTGGGCAACGTGAATACGTGGGCACTACGTCGGCCGCTGCACTGGTGGTGACGAGCCCCCGGTTCTTGCAGTTGCCACGTGCTGCTGGCAGCGATGAATTTGCTCCCCCTCCTCGTCCTGCTGGCCATGTGCTGGCCTGTGCACGCCACATGGGACAGCTGTGGGTAAGTGGCCCGAGGCTCGGGGAGGGAGCTTGGGCAACCCTTATGGGGTTCACTGGAGGGTGCCCGCTTGTCCTCCGTGGCCACGCCACAGCTTCCCCAACCCCGTGTGGGAGCCTCAGTTCCCTGCCAGCAGCCAGGCTGCTGGCACAACTCGTCTGTGGGGCCCAAGCAGAAACAGGGGCGGACGGACGCACGCCCCATGGGGTTCCCTGGCCCTGCTGTCCATGCAGCGCCTTGTGGGGAGGGAAGACGGCTGACCTTCAGCCTCAACAGCAGCAAGCCGTCGAGCAGGACAGTAAGGAGTTTCTGGTTGCAGAGGGACCTGCGGGCTCCGGCCCATGGCTGCTCACTACGGCATGTCGCGCGTCGTGGGGGGCAGAGATGCCCAGCCAGGGGCCTGGCCCTGGATCGTCAGCATCCAGGATCCCTGGGTAGCAGGCACGGGCCATATCTGCGGCGGGTCCCTCATCAGCCCGCAGTGGGTCCTCACAGCAGCCCACTGCTTCATCAAGGCCAGGTAAGGAGGACCGGGGACCAGGGATATCCCCACAACACCGGCAGGTACCCTGCCTGCGCCACCACGCGCTACTCCCATCCCGTTTCCCTGCAGCACGCCCAGTGCCTGGGCACTCCCGAGCCCAGCTGAGAGACTGCTCAGGAGAAGGCTGGGCTCGTGCCACTGCTTCCTAGCAGCTGCCAGCCCGACATCCCTTGCGCCTAAGGCACGCGAGGGCAGTCGCACCCT
Organism: Nipponia nippon; assembly: GCF_047370975.1. Lineage (NCBI taxonomy): Eukaryota > Metazoa > Chordata > Aves > Pelecaniformes > Threskiornithidae > Nipponia > Nipponia nippon. Next base: position 385,410 of record NW_028262347.1, read on the forward strand.
CCGTAGCGCTGCTGCCCTCTCTCCCCTGTGAGGCGGAAGGCAGGGAACTGCTGGGCTGCTGCAGCACACGGCTCCGCTCCCCCTGACCCCTCTCTCCATCTGCCTTCCAGGCGCATCGCCATGTGGCGCGTGGTGATCGGGGCCACCCAGCTGACCCAGCTGGGCCCTGAGGTCCAAGTGCGCAATATTAAGCGGCTCCTGGTTCACGAACACTACAGTAATATCTCGCAGAGGAATGACATTGCTTTGCTGGAACTGGACCAGCCTGCCCAGTGCAGCCCCTACGTACAGCTTGCCTGTGTGCCCGACGCCTCGCTGAGAGTGTCACAGTTGACAGCCTGCTACGTCAGCGGTTGGGGCTCCACGACCGCAAGATGTGAGTTCCCAAAAAGCGCTCGCGTCCTGAGTGCAAGCTTGGCACGCTGGGGAGATGGGCTGGGGAGGAGAACTGGCAACGAGCTCCTGGGTGTTGAATTCCTTTCTGTGTCACAGCTGGAGGAGCAACGGATGTCCTGCAGGAGGCCAAGGTCCGCCTCATTGATGTCAACCTCTGTAACAGCAGCCGGTGGTACAGAGGGGCCATCCACAGCCACAACTTGTGTGCTGGCTATCCGCAGGGTGGCATCGACACCTGCCAGGTAGGGGCGTGCTACAAGTCAGCTCCCAGCACCACAGACAGCCCTGTCACAACCGCCCCAGCAGACCCCCGGCGCGGGCTTTGCCTGGCAAGTCACCCTCCCGCCCCTGGGTCCCCACTGCTGCTGGGGCTCACCTCCCCCATCTGCAGGTCCTTGCCTGTGCCCCACTTGTCCCAGAGGCCGGAGACTCTGCCCAGAAAGCCCATCCAGCGCTCTTGGCAGCCCATACGACCAGGTCCCAGCCCTGCAACACCCCTCTTCCCCACATCCAGGACCACTGTGCGGCTAGGAGAGAGCGAGCTCTACCTTACAGGCCCACGACCCCTTCCTAGGAAAGGCTCTGGAGGCTGCAGCAGCTGAGCAGAGCCGTTCTGTGCAGTGAACACAGCTCTGGCAGGTGCTGTGAGAGAGAAGGAGCCAGCCGGAGCGCCGACAGTGGCCCCCCAGTGCCACCTTAATGCTCTCTCCCCGCTGCAGGGCGACAGCGGTGGGCCTCTCGTGTGCAAAGATAACAACGCTGACTACTTCTGGCTTGTTGGAGTGACCAGCTGGGGGACAGGCTGTGCGAGAGCAAAACAGCCCGGGGTCTACACCTCCACTCAGCACTTTTACGACTGGATCCTGGTACAGATGGGACTGCGCCCAGCAGTCACGGCCACTCCAGCGCCACAGCCAGCCTTCACCTCAACCCCCGTTCAGAGGCCAACGCCAATACCAACGCAGTCGGGCAGCTTTACACCCTGCCCATTTCCACGCCAGAAGCTGGTGGAATTCTTTAATCTGCTGCAGGAGCTCCTGCAGGTCCTGAGGGGAAAAAAGGCTTGAGCAGCAGCATCAACGGGATCCAGTGCAGGCTGCAGAGTACCACGACCACTTCCTTCTGCGGCAACGCCTGCTGATCCAAAGGCCTGCTCTGTCCTGCCCTCTCTCCTCCGAGTGCACACAAGTCCTGAAGCTGACTTAGTTCTTGAAATAAAGTTGATGTTTTTCACAGCTAACCGTGCTTCAGTCCAATTCAGTCTCCTGTGCAAGGCGAGGACTTCCATGCCCGGCACCTGCAAAATGAGGCTGCAGGCAGACAGGAGGGCACAAAGGGAAAGAGTCACTCAGCGGGGCTGAAACCGTGCCCGCTCAGAGAGGAGGGTGCTCAGAGCGTGGGATGGAGAAGACTGGCACACTGAGCCTAGAAAGACGATAGGAAAAAATTATGTGATGTGCAGACAACTTCGGGGGTATGCATTAAGGCATGCAAGCTGATGATTAAGGCCTGGCGCAAGCCTTAGCTAACTGAACAGACTGTGGGAAACTGCTGAGCATGACAAGAGCAATTGCTGTCGATAGTAAACAGAGTGAGAAGCGGGCAGGAGTTAGAGTGCCATGAGGAAGAGACAGGTTCATGGGTAGTTACAGGGGACTGATGTGAGAGGTGGCCACACTTCACAGATCACTGAAGGAAGAGTTGGGGTCATTTCGGGAGAGGAATCTGGCAGGGACAGCAGTACCCAGGAAACCGCATCAGTCACGCCACGGAAGGCCAAGATGACCCAGCTAACGGCACCTGAAACACCAGCTCTGTTCACAGATGGGGCAAACCTGGGAGCAAGGGGGAACAAATAACCCGGGGAAGGTCCCTTGTTTGGGTGGAGACAAGGGCAGAGAAAGGGAGGCGTCAAGGAAGAGGAGGGGGATGTACAAGCATGGAAAACGGAGACAAGGGGGGATCAAGGAGCCAGTCACACATAAGCAAACTGCTGGGTGGTTTGCTTGTTTGACGGAGCCCTGCACCTCATCACCACGGCCCTTCCTACCTTCTTTTTGAGAGCGATTCCAAGTCCTCTTCTGTGTGGCCCCCTCTGTGCCCGGTGGGGAGGTGGCTCCAGAGGCCTGGCTGCCAGCAACGGCAGAAGGGAACACAGGCCATAGGGACCCAGCAGCTGGAAACACCGAGTGTCTGGGGGCAGCTGCTGGTGGGAGCGCTGTGGGCGCGTGCCGTTGGCTAGTGAAATAGTAAATAATTGTAAATAGTTTCTAAAGCTAAGGAGAAACAGTCATTTTCCAATTAGCAAAACTACTAACGCCTTGTGCCTTGGGAAAGGAATTTGGGAGGCAGTTAAAAGATATGAAAGCGTTTGCATAAGTAGCAAACTGTGGAAAACTAACGGCTCCAGCCTTGAAGAAGGCTAGATAAAAGACCGATAAAAGGGAGCATCTCGGCACCAAAGACCGGACGGTGGCCAGAGAAGCGTGAAGTTTGATCAAACTGCAGAAAGTGGGTGAAAGGTAAACGTGGCGAGGGGAGATCGCGACCGCCGACTCAACTCAGGACCGAAAAGACTTGCCCCCCACCTGAAAGGGGCACGCGTGCTAATTTACATAGCAAGCGAGGCTAATTTAAGTACAGCAAACCAATAGTGTATGAAATGTTAATCACCAGCCGATAAGTGTAAATTTAGGCGGGTTTATACTGATCATGTAACCCGATAAATATGCTGTAGTTTTGTATGACGGTATGCACGTTAGGTGGAACGATCCCCCGTGTATCCCGTGCTGTAATAAAGAGAATGCCTGCTTCTTAATGCTACGTTGGTGTTAAGAGGTTTATTCCCGATTTCGGTGCAATGCCAGCATGCGTGCACCCAGGCGTGCACATACTTAGAGGGTGCAACACATGGGTACGCTGGACTCATCCCACTCGCACATCACTGCTTGCGTGCTGCGGCTGTAACCAGACTGGCGCTTCAACACCCAAGCATGTGCATACTGCCTGTAGTAGTTACATTCTCTGGTGTATGTTTTTTGGGAAGGACCTGCTGGGAAACAGCTGCAGAGAGCAGGGTGGCAGTGAACTTCCCAGAGAGGCTGGGATGCCCCACTTGATTTTTTCCCTGCTAAGTGTTAGCAGGCAGTGCTCAGAGCCAGGTGCTGCTGCCTGCCACGGGACCCGCACGCCCTCATCCCGCAAGCAGAGCATTCGGCGGGTGTCCGTCGGGGGTGTCCGTCGGGGGTGTCCAATCCCAGCTTCTGCCCCCCTCCTGCTTGGAACCCCCACGTTGCCCCCCCACCCCGAGAGGCCACCGTGGCCAGCACCCGGAACCAGCGGCTCTGTGACATCAGCCCGGGGCCAAGGGCACCGTGGGCAACGTGAATACGTGGGCACTACGTCGGCCGCTGCACTGGTGGTGACGAGCCCCCGGTTCTTGCAGTTGCCACGTGCTGCTGGCAGCGATGAATTTGCTCCCCCTCCTCGTCCTGCTGGCCATGTGCTGGCCTGTGCACGCCACATGGGACAGCTGTGGGTAAGTGGCCCGAGGCTCGGGGAGGGAGCTTGGGCAACCCTTATGGGGTTCACTGGAGGGTGCCCGCTTGTCCTCCGTGGCCACGCCACAGCTTCCCCAACCCCGTGTGGGAGCCTCAGTTCCCTGCCAGCAGCCAGGCTGCTGGCACAACTCGTCTGTGGGGCTCAAGCAGAAACAGGGGCGGACGGACGCACGCCCCATGGGGTTCCCTGGCCCTGCTGTCCATGCAGCGCCTTGTGGGGAGGGAAGACGGCTGACCTTCAGCCTCAACAGCAGCAAGCCGTCGAGCAGGACAGTAAGGAGTTTCTGGTTGCAGAGGGACCTGCGGGCTCCGGCCCATGGCTGCTCACTACGGCATGTCGCGCGTCGTGGGGGGCAGAGATGCCCAGCCAGGGGCCTGGCCCTGGATCGTCAGCATCCAGGATCCCTGGGTAGCAGGCACGGGCCATATCTGCGGCGGGTCCCTCATCAGCCCGCAGTGGGTCCTCACAGCAGCCCACTGCTTCATCAAGGCCAGGTAAGGAGGACCGGGGACCAGGGATATCCCCACAACACCGGCAGGTACCCTGCCTGCGCCACCACGCGCTACTCCCATCCCGTTTCCCTGCAGCACGCCCAGTGCCTGGGCACTCCCGAGCCCAGCTGAGAGACTGCTCAGGAGAAGGCTGGGCTCGTGCCACTGCTTCCTAGCAGCTGCCAGCCCGACATCCCTTGCGCCTAAGGCACGCGAGGGCAGTCGCACCCTCCGTAGCGCTGCTGCCCTCTCTCCCCTGTGAGGCGGAAGGCAGGGAACTGCTGGGCTGCTGCAGCACACGGCTCCGCTCCCCCTGACCCCTCTCTCCATCTGCCTTCCAGGCGCATCGCCATGTGGCGCGTGGTGATCGGGGCCACCCAGCTGACCCAGCTGGGCCCTGAGGTCCAAGTGCGCAATATTAAGCGGCTCCTGGTTCACGAACACTACAGTAATATCTCGCAGAGGAATGACATTGCTTTGCTGGAACTGGACCAGCCTGCCCAGTGCAGCCCCTACGTACAGCTTGCCTGTGTGCCCGACGCCTCGCTGAGAGTGTCACAGTTGACAGCCTGCTACGTCAGTGGTTGGGGCTCCACGACCGCAAGATGTGAGTTCCCAAAAAGCGCTCGCGTCCTGAGTGCAAGCTTGGCACGCTGGGGAGATGGGCTGGGGAGGAGAACTGGCAACGAGCTCCTGGGTGTTGAATTCCTTTCTGTGTCACAGCTGGAGGAGCAACGGATGTCCTGCAGGAGGCCAAGGTCCGCCTCATTGATGTCAACCTCTGTAACAGCAGCCGGTGGTACAGAGGGGCCATCCACAGCCACAACTTGTGTGCTGGCTATCCGCAGGGTGGCATCGACACCTGCCAGGTAGGGGCGTGCTACAAGTCAGCTCCCAGCACCACAGACAGCCCTGTCACAACCGCCCCAGCAGACCCCCGGCGCGGGCTTTGCCTGGCAAGTCACCCTCCCGCCCCTGGGTCCCCACTGCTGCTGGGGCTCACCTCCCCCATCTGCAGGTCCTTGCCTGTGCCCCACTTGTCCCAGAGGCCGGAGACTCTGCCCAGAAAGCCCATCCAGCGCTCTTGGCAGCCCATACGACCAGGTCCCAGCCCTGCAACACCCCTCTTCCCCACATCCAGGACCACTGTGCGGCTAGGAGAGAGCGAGCTCTACCTTACAGGCCCACGACCCCTTCCTAGGAAAGGCTCTGGAGGCTGCAGCAGCTGAGCAGAGCCGTTCTGTGCAGTGAACACAGCTCTGGCAGGTGCTGTGAGAGAGAAGGAGCCAGCCGGAGCGCCGACAGTGGCCCCCCAGTGCCACCTTAATGCTCTCTCCCCGCTGCAGGGCGACAGCGGTGGGCCTCTCGTGTGCAAAGATAACAACGCTGACTACTTCTGGCTTGTTGGAGTGACCAGCTGGGGGACAGGCTGTGCGAGAGCAAAACAGCCCGGGGTCTACACCTCCACTCAGCACTTTTACGACTGGATCCTGGTACAGATGGGACTGCGCCCAGCAGTCACGGCCACTCCAGCGCCACAGCCAGCCTTCACCTCAACCCCCGTTCAGAGGCCAACGCCAATACCAACGCAGTCGGGCAGCTTTACACCCTGCCCATTTCCACGCCAGAAGCTGGTGGAATTCTTTAATCTGCTGCAGGAGCTCCTGCAGGTCCTGAGGGGAAAAAAGGCTTGAGCAGCAGCATCAACGGGATCCAGTGCAGGCTGCAGAGTACCACGACCACTTCCTTCTGCGGCAACGCCTGCTGATCCAAAGGCCTGCTCTGTCCTGCCCTCTCTCCTCCGAGTGCACACAAGTCCTGAAGCTGACTTAGTTCTTGAAATAAAGTTGATGTTTTTCACAGCTAACCGTGCTTCAGTCCAATTCAGTCTCCTGTGCAAGGCGAGGACTTCCATGCCCGGCACCTGCAAAATGAGGCTGCAGGCAGACAGGAGGGCACAAAGGGAAAGAGTCACTCAGCGGGGCTGAAACCGTGCCCGCTCAGAGAGGAGGGTGCTCAGAGCGTGGGATGGAGAAGACTGGCACACTGAGCCTAGAAAGACGATAGGAAAAAATTATGTGATGTGCAGACAACTTCGGGGGTATGCATTAAGGCATGCAAGCTGATGATTAAGGCCTGGCGCAAGCCTTAGCTAACTGAACAGACTGTGGGAAACTGCTGAGCATGACAAGAGCAATTGCTGTCGATAGTAAACAGAGTGAGAAGCGGGCAGGAGTTAGAGTGCCATGAGGAAGAGACAGGTTCATGGGTAGTTACAGGGGACTGATGTGAGAGGTGGCCACACTTCACAGATCACTGAAGGAAGAGTTGGGGTCATTTCGGGAGAGGAATCTGGCAGGGACAGCAGTACCCAGGAAACCGCATCAGTCACGCCACGGAAGGCCAAGATGACCCAGCTAACGGCACCTGAAACACCAGCTCTGTTCACAGATGGGGCAAACCTGGGAGCAAGGGGGAACAAATAACCCGGGGAAGGTCCCTTGTTTGGGTGGAGACAAGGGCAGAGAAAGGGAGGCGTCAAGGAAGAGGAGGGGGATGTACAAGCATGGAAAACGGAGACAAGGGGGGATCAAGGAGCCAGTCACACATAAGCAAACTGCTGGGTGGTTTGCTTGTTTGACGGAGCCCTGCACCTCATCACCACGGCCCTTCCTACCTTCTTTTTGAGAGCGATTCCAAGTCCTCTTCTGTGTGGCCCCCTCTGTGCCCGGTGGGGAGGTGGCTCCAGAGGCCTGGCTGCCAGCAACGGCAGAAGGGAACACAGGCCATAGGGACCCAGCAGCTGGAAACACCGAGTGTCTGGGGGCAGCTGCTGGTGGGAGCGCTGTGGGCGCGTGCCGTTGGCTAGTGAAATAGTAAATAATTGTAAATAGTTTCTAAAGCTAAGGAGAAACAGTCATTTTCCAATTAGCAAAACTACTAACGCCTTGTGCCTTGGGAAAGGAATTTGGGAGGCAGTTAAAAGATATGAAAGCGTTTGCATAAGTAGCAAACTGTGGAAAACTAACGGCTCCAGCCTTGAAGAAGGCTAGATAAAAGACCGATAAAAGGGAGCATCTCGGCACCAAAGACCGGACGGTGGCCAGAGAAGCGTGAAGTTTGATCAAACTGCAGAAAGTGGGTGAAAGGTAAACGTGGCGAGGGGAGATCGCGACCGCCGACTCAACTCAGGACCGAAAAGACTTGCCCCCCCACCTGAAAGGGGCACGCGTGCTAATTTACATAGCAAGCGAGGCTAATTTAAGTACAGCAAACCAATAGTGTATGAAATGTTAATCACCAGCCGATAAGTGTAAATTTAGGCGGGTTTATACTGATCATGTAACCCGATAAATATGCTGTAGTTTTGTATGACGGTATGCACGTTAGGTGGAACGATCCCCCGTGTATCCCGTGCTGTAATAAAGAGAATGCCTGCTTCTTAATGCTACGTTGGTGTTAAGAGGTTTATTCCCGATTTCGGTGCAATGCCAGCATGCGTGCACCCAGGCGTGCACATACTTAGAGGGTGCAACACATGGGTACGCTGGACTCATCCCACTCGCACATCACTGCTTGCGTGCTGCGGCTGTAACCAGACTGGCGCTTCAACACCCAAGCATGTGCATACTGCCTGTAGTAGTTACATTCTCTGGTGTATGTTTTTTGGGAAGGACCTGCTGGGAAACAGCTGCAGAGAGCAGGGTGGCAGTGAACTTCCCAGAGAGGCTGGGATGCCCCACTTGATTTTTTCCCTGCTAAGTGTTAGCAGGCAGTGCTCAGAGCCAGGTGCTGCTGCCTGCCACGGGACCCGCACGCCCTCATCCCGCAAGCAGAGCATTCGGCGGGTGTCCGTCGGGGGTGTCCGTCGGGGGTGTCCAATCCCAGCTTCTGCCCCCCTCCTGCTTGGAACCCCCACGTTGCCCCCCCACCCCGAGAGGCCACCGTGGCCAGCACCCGGAACCAGCGGCTCTGTGACATCAGCCCGGGGCCAAGGGCACCGTGGGCAACGTGAATACGTGGGCACTACGTCGGCCGCTGCACTGGTGGTGACGAGCCCCCGGTTCTTGCAGTTGCCACGTGCTGCTGGCAGCGATGAATTTGCTCCCCCTCCTCGTCCTGCTGGCCATGTGCTGGCCTGTGCACGCCACATGGGACAGCTGTGGGTAAGTGGCCCGAGGCTCGGGGAGGGAGCTTGGGCAACCCTTATGGGGTTCACTGGAGGGTGCCCGCTTGTCCTCCGTGGCCACGCCACAGCTTCCCCAACCCCGTGTGGGAGCCTCAGTTCCCTGCCAGCAGCCAGGCTGCTGGCACAACTCGTCTGTGGGGCTCAAGCAGAAACAGGGGCGGACGGACGCACGCCCCATGGGGTTCCCTGGCCCTGCTGTCCATGCAGCGCCTTGTGGGGAGGGAAGACGGCTGACCTTCAGCCTCAACAGCAGCAAGCCGTCGAGCAGGACAGTAAGGAGTTTCTGGTTGCAGAGGGACCTGCGGGCTCCGGCCCATGGCTGCTCACTACGGCATGTCGCGCGTCGTGGGGGGCAGAGATGCCCAGCCAGGGGCCTGGCCCTGGATCGTCAGCATCCAGGATCCCTGGGTAGCAGGCACGGGCCATATCTGCGGCGGGTCCCTCATCAGCCCGCAGTGGGTCCTCACAGCAGCCCACTGCTTCATCAAGGCCAGGTAAGGAGGACCGGGGACCAGGGATATCCCCACAACACCGGCAGGTACCCTGCCTGCGCCACCACGCGCTACTCCCATCCCGTTTCCCTGCAGCACGCCCAGTGCCTGGGCACTCCCGAGCCCAGCTGAGAGACTGCTCAGGAGAAGGCTGGGCTCGTGCCACTGCTTCCTAGCAGCTGCCAGCCCGACATCCCTTGCGCCTAAGGCACGCGAGGGCAGTCGCACCCTCCGTAGCGCTGCTGCCCTCTCTCCCCTGTGAGGCGGAAGGCAGGGAACTGCTGGGCTGCTGCAGCACACGGCTCCGCTCCCCCTGACCCCTCTCTCCATCTGCCTTCCAGGCGCATCGCCATGTGGCGCGTGGTGATCGGGGCCACCCAGCTGACCCAGCTGGGCCCTGAGGTCCAAGTGCGCAATATTAAGCGGCTCCTGGTTCACGAACACTACAGTAATATCTCGCAGAGGAATGACATTGCTTTGCTGGAACTGGACCAGCCTGCCCAGTGCAGCCCCTACGTACAGCTTGCCTGTGTGCCCGACGCCTCGCTGAGAGTGTCACAGTTGACAGCCTGCTACGTCAGTGGTTGGGGCTCCACGACCGCAAGATGTGAGTTCCCAAAAGCGCTCGCGTCCTGAGTGCAAGCTTGGCACGCTGGGGAGATGGGCTGGGGAGGAGAACTGGCAACGAGCTCCTGGGTGTTGAATTCCTTTCTGTGTCACAGCTGGAGGAGCAACGGATGTCCTGCAGGAGGCCAAGGTCCGCCTCATTGATGTCAACCTCTGTAACAGCAGCCGGTGGTACAGAGGGGCCATCCACAGCCACAACTTGTGTGCTGGCTATCCGCAGGGTGGCATCGACACCTGCCAGGTAGGGGCGTGCTACAAGTCAGCTCCCAGCACCACAGACAGCCCTGTCACAACCGCCCCAGCAGACCCCCGGCGCGGGCTTTGCCTGGCAAGTCACCCTCCCGCCCCTGGGTCCCCACTGCTGCTGGGGCTCACCTCCCCCATCTGCAGGTCCTTGCCTGTGCCCCACTTGTCCCAGAGGCCGGAGACTCTGCCCAGAAAGCCCATCCAGCGCTCTTGGCAGCCCATACGACCAGGTCCCAGCCCTGCAACACCCCTCTTCCCCACATCCAGGACCACTGTGCGGCTAGGAGAGAGCGAGCTCTACCTTACAGGCCCACGACCCCTTCCTAGGAAAGGCTCTGGAGGCTGCAGCAGCTGAGCAGAGCCGTTCTGTGCAGTGAACACAGCTCTGGCAGGTGCTGTGAGAGAGAAGGAGCCAGCCGGAGCGCCGACAGTGGCCCCCCAGTGCCACCTTAATGCTCTCTCCCCGCTGCAGGGCGACAGCGGTGGGCCTCTCGTGTGCAAAGATAACAACGCTGACTACTTCTGGCTTGTTGGAGTGACCAGCTGGGGGACAGGCTGTGCGAGAGCAAAACAGCCCGGGGTCTACACCTCCACTCAGCACTTTTACGACTGGATCCTGGTACAGATGGGACTGCGCCCAGCAGTCACGGCCACTCCAGCGCCACAGCCAGCCTTCACCTCAACCCCCGTTCAGAGGCCAACGCCAATACCAACGCAGTCGGGCAGCTTTACACCCTGCCCATTTCCACGCCAGAAGCTGGTGGAATTCTTTAATCTGCTGCAGGAGCTCCTGCAGGTCCTGAGGGGAAAAAAGGCTTGAGCAGCAGCATCAACGGGATCCAGTGCAGGCTGCAGAGTACCACGACCACTTCCTTCTGCGGCAACGCCTGCTGATCCAAAGGCCTGCTCTGTCCTGCCCTCTCTCCTCCGAGTGCACACAAGTCCTGAAGCTGACTTAGTTCTTGAAATAAAGTTGATGTTTTTCACAGCTAACCGTGCTTCAGTCCAATTCAGTCTCCTGTGCAAGGCGAGGACTTCCATGCCCGGCACCTGCAAAATGAGGCTGCAGGCAGACAGGAGGGCACAAAGGGAAAGAGTCACTCAGCGGGGCTGAAACCGTGCCCGCTCAGAGAGGAGGGTGCTCAGAGCGTGGGATGGAGAAGACTGGCACACTGAGCCTAGAAAGACGATAGGAAAAAATTATGTGATGTGCAGACAACTTCGGGGGTATGCATTAAGGCATGCAAGCTGATGATTAAGGCCTGGCGCAAGCCTTAGCTAACTGAACAGACTGTGGGAAACTGCTGAGCATGACAAGAGCAATTGCTGTCGATAGTAAACAGAGTGAGAAGCGGGCAGGAGTTAGAGTGCCATGAGGAAGAGACAGGTTCATGGGTAGTTACAGGGGACTGATGTGAGAGGTGGCCACACTTCACAGATCACTGAAGGAAGAGTTGGGGTCATTTCGGGAGAGGAATCTGGCAGGGACAGCAGTACCCAGGAAACCGCATCAGTCACGCCACGGAAGGCCAAGATGACCCAGCTAACGGCACCTGAAACACCAGCTCTGTTCACAGATGGGGCAAACCTGGGAGCAAGGGGGAACAAATAACCCGGGGAAGGTCCCTTGTTTGGGTGGAGACAAGGGCAGAGAAAGGGAGGCGTCAAGGAAGAGGAGGGGGATGTACAAGCATGGAAAACGGAGACAAGGGGGGATCAAGGAGCCAATCACACATAAGCAAACTGCTGGGTGGTTTGCTTGTTTGACGGAGCCCTGCACCTCATCACCACGGCCCTTCCTACCTTCTTTTTGAGAGCGATTCCAAGTCCTCTTCTGTGTGGCCCCCTCTGTGCCCGGTGGGGAGGTGGCTCCAGAGGCCTGGCTGCCAGCAACGGCAGAAGGGAACACAGGCCATAGGGACCCAGCAGCTGGAAACACCGAGTGTCTGGGGGCAGCTGCTGGTGGGAGCGCTGTGGGCGCGTGCCGTTGGCTAGTGAAATAGTAAATAATTGTAAATAGTTTCTAAAGCTAAGGAGAAACAGTCATTTTCCAATTAGCAAAACTACTAACGCCTTGTGCCTTGGGAAAGGAATTTGGGAGGCAGTTAAAAGATATGAAAGCGTTTGCATAAGTAGCAAACTGTGGAAAACTAACGGCTCCAGCCTTGAAGAAGGCTAGATAAAAGACCGATAAAAGGGAGCATCTCGGCACCAAAGACTGGACGGTGGCCAGAGAAGCGTGAAGTTTGATCAAACTGCAGAAAGTGGGTGAAAGGTAAACGTGGCGAGGGGAGATCGCGACCGCCGACTCAACTCAGGACCGAAAAGACTTGCCCCCCCACCTGAAAGGGGCACGCGTGCTAATTTACATAGCAAGCGAGGCTAATTTAAGTACAGCAAACCAATAGTGTATGAAATGTTAATCACCAGCCGATAAGTGTAAATTTAGGCGGGTTTATACTGATCATGTAACCCGATAAATATGCTGTAGTTTTGTATGACGGTATGCACGTTAGGTGGAACGATCCCCCGTGTATCCCGTGCTGTAATAAAGAGAATGCCTGCTTCTTAATGCTACGTTGGTGTTAAGAGGTTTATTCCCGATTTCGGTGCAATGCCAGCATGCGTGCACCCAGGCGTGCACATACTTAGAGGGTGCAACACATGGGTACGCTGGACTCATCCCACTCGCACATCACTGCTTGCGTGCTGCGGCTGTAACCAGACTGGCGCTTCAACACCCAAGCATGTGCATACTGCCTGTAGTAGTTACATTCTCTGGTGTATGTTTTTTGGGAAGGACCTGCTGGGAAACAGCTGCAGAGAGCAGGGTGGCAGTGAACTTCCCAGAGAGGCTGGGATGCCCCACTTGATTTTTTCCCTGCTAAGTGTTAGCAGGCAGTGCTCAGAGCCAGGTGCTGCTGCCTGCCACGGGACCCGCACGCCCTCATCCCGCAAGCAGAGCATTCGGCGGGTGTCCGTCGGGGGTGTCCGTCGGGGGTGTCCAATCCCAGCTTCTGCCCCCCCTCCTGCTTGGAACCCCCCACGTTGCCCCCCCACCCCGAGAGGCCACCGTGGCCAGCACCCGGAACCAGCGGCTCTGTGACATCAGCCCGGGGCCAAGGGCACCGTGGGCAACGTGAATACGTGGGCACTACGTCGGCCGCTGCACTGGTGGTGACGAGCCCCCGGTTCTTGCAGTTGCCACGTGCTGCTGGCAGCGATGAATTTGCTCCCCCTCCTCGTCCTGCTGGCCATGTGCTGGCCTGTGCACGCCACATGGGACAGCTGTGGGTAAGTGGCCCGAGGCTCGGGGAGGGAGCTTGGGCAACCCTTATGGGGTTCACTGGAGGGTGCCCGCTTGTCCTCCGTGGCCACGCCACAGCTTCCCCAACCCCGTGTGGGAGCCTCAGTTCCCTGCCAGCAGCCAGGCTGCTGGCACAACTCGTCTGTGGGGCTCAAGCAGAAACAGGGGCGGACGGACGCACGCCCCATGGGGTTCCCTGGCCCTGCTGTCCATGCAGCGCCTTGTGGGGAGGGAAGACGGCTGACCTTCAGCCTCAACAGCAGCAAGCCGTCGAGCAGGACAGTAAGGAGTTTCTGGTTGCAGAGGGACCTGCGGGCTCCGGCCCATGGCTGCTCACTACGGCATGTCGCGCGTCGTGGGGGGCAGAGATGCCCAGCCAGGGGCCTGGCCCTGGATCGTCAGCATCCAGGATCCCTGGGTAGCAGGCACGGGCCATATCTGCGGCGGGTCCCTCATCAGCCCGCAGTGGGTCCTCACAGCAGCCCACTGCTTCATCAAGGCCAGGTAAGGAGGACCGGGGACCAGGGATATCCCCACAACACCGGCAGGTACCCTGCCTGCGCCACCACGCGCTACTCCCATCCCGTTTCCCTGCAGCACGCCCAGTGCCTGGGCACTCCCGAGCCCAGCTGAGAGACTGCTCAGGAGAAGGCTGGGCTCGTGCCACTGCTTCCTAGCAGCTGCCAGCCCGACATCCCTTGCGCCTAAGGCACGCGAGGGCAGTCGCACCCTCCGTAGCGCTGCTGCCCTCTCTCCCCTGTGAGGCGGAAGGCAGGGAACTGCTGGGCTGCTGCAGCACACGGCTCCGCTCCCCCTGACCCCTCTCTCCATCTGCCTTCCAGGCGCATCGCCATGTGGCGCGTGGTGATCGGGGCCACCCAGCTGACCCAGCTGGGCCCTGAGGTCCAAGTGCGCAATATTAAGCGGCTCCTGGTTCACGAACACTACAGTAATATCTCGCAGAGGAATGACATTGCTTTGCTGGAACTGGACCAGCCTGCCCAGTGCAGCCCCTACGTACAGCTTGCCTGTGTGCCCGACGCCTCGCTGAGAGTGTCACAGTTGACAGCCTGCTACGTCAGTGGTTGGGGCTCCACGACCGCAAGATGTGAGTTCCCAAAAAGCGCTCGCGTCCTGAGTGCAAGCTTGGCACGCTGGGGAGATGGGCTGGGGAGGAGAACTGGCAACGAGCTCCTGGGTGTTGAATTCCTTTCTGTGTCACAGCTGGAGGAGCAACGGATGTCCTGCAGGAGGCCAAGGTCCGCCTCATTGATGTCAACCTCTGTAACAGCAGCCGGTGGTACAGAGGGGCCATCCACAGCCACAACTTGTGTGCTGGCTATCCGCAGGGTGGCATCGACACCTGCCAGGTAGGGGCGTGCTACAAGTCAGCTCCCAGCACCACAGACAGCCCTGTCACAACCGCCCCAGCAGACCCCCGGCGCGGGCTTTGCCTGGCAAGTCACCCTCCCGCCCCTGGGTCCCCACTGCTGCTGGGGCTCACCTCCCCCATCTGCAGGTCCTTGCCTGTGCCCCACTTGTCCCAGAGGCCGGAGACTCTGCCCAGAAAGCCCATCCAGCGCTCTTGGCAGCCCATACGACCAGGTCCCAGCCCTGCAACACCCCTCTTCCCCACATCCAGGACCACTGTGCGGCTAGGAGAGAGCGAGCTCTACCTTACAGGCCCACGACCCCTTCCTAGGAAAGGCTCTGGAGGCTGCAGCAGCTGAGCAGAGCCGTTCTGTGCAGTGAACACAGCTCTGGCAGGTGCTGTGAGAGAGAAGGAGCCAGCCGGAGCGCCGACAGTGGCCCCCCAGTGCCACCTTAATGCTCTCTCCCCGCTGCAGGGCGACAGCGGTGGGCCTCTCGTGTGCAAAGATAACAACGCTGACTACTTCTGGCTTGTTGGAGTGACCAGCTGGGGGACAGGCTGTGCGAGAGCAAAACAGCCCGGGGTCTACACCTCCACTCAGCACTTTTACGACTGGATCCTGGTACAGATGGGACTGCGCCCAGCAGTCACGGCCACTCCAGCGCCACAGCCAGCCTTCACCTCAACCCCCGTTCAGAGGCCAACGCCAATACCAACGCAGTCGGGCAGCTTTACACCCTGCCCATTTCCACGCCAGAAGCTGGTGGAATTCTTTAATCTGCTGCAGGAGCTCCTGCAGGTCCTGAGGGGAAAAAAGGCTTGAGCAGCAGCATCAACGGGATCCAGTGCAGGCTGCAGAGTACCACGACCACTTCCTTCTGCGGCAACGCCTGCTGATCCAAAGGCCTGCTCTGTCCTGCCCTCTCTCCTCCGAGTGCACACAAGTCCTGAAGCTGACTTAGTTCTTGAAATAAAGTTGATGTTTTTCACAGCTAACCGTGCTTCAGTCCAATTCAGTCTCCTGTGCAAGGCGAGGACTTCCATGCCCGGCACCTGCAAAATGAGGCTGCAGGCAGACAGGAGGGCACAAAGGGAAAGAGTCACTCAGCGGGGCTGAAACCGTGCCCGCTCAGAGAGGAGGGTGCTCAGAGCGTGGGATGGAGAAGACTGGCACACTGAGCCTAGAAAGACGATAGGAAAAAATTATGTGATGTGCAGACAACTTCGGGGGTATGCATTAAGGCATGCAAGCTGATGATTAAGGCCTGGCGCAAGCCTTAGCTAACTGAACAGACTGTGGGAAACTGCTGAGCATGACAAGAGCAATTGCTGTCGATAGTAAACAGAGTGAGAAGCGGGCAGGAGTTAGAGTGCCATGAGGAAGAGACAGGTTCATGGGTAGTTACAGGGGACTGATGTGAGAGGTGGCCACACTTCACAGATCACTGAAGGAAGAGTTGGGGTCATTTCGGGAGAGGAATCTGGCAGGGACAGCAGTACCCAGGAAACCGCATCAGTCACGCCACGGAAGGCCAAGATGACCCAGCTAACGGCACCTGAAACACCAGCTCTGTTCACAGATGGGGCAAACCTGGGAGCAAGGGGGAACAAATAACCCGGGGAAGGTCCCTTGTTTGGGTGGAGACAAGGGCAGAGAAAGGGAGGCGTCAAGGAAGAGGAGGGGGATGTACAAGCATGGAAAACGGAGACAAGGGGGGATCAAGGAGCCAGTCACACATAAGCAAACTGCTGGGTGGTTTGCTTGTTTGACGGAGCCCTGCACCTCATCACCACGGCCCTTCCTACCTTCTTTTTGAGAGCGATTCCAAGTCCTCTTCTGTGTGGCCCCCTCTGTGCCCGGTGGGGAGGTGGCTCCAGAGGCCTGGCTGCCAGCAACGGCAGAAGGGAACACAGGCCATAGGGACCCAGCAGCTGGAAACACCGAGTGTCTGGGGGCAGCTGCTGGTGGGAGCGCTGTGGGCGCGTGCCGTTGGCTAGTGAACTTGAAGCTGGACTAGCTCACGAGCAAAAGGAGATACCGAGCTGGAAAGACCCCAGGTCTGTGCCAGTTACTGGGTAAGTAGCTTGACGGCCAGCCACGGATTTTAACTGAACTTAATTCCCACGCTAATGTTTAAGGGCCCCGTGAGCATGCTGTGCTTGCGGATCTCGGAGCGATGGGTGTGTACCTTTCACTGCTGAACATCCGTACCGATCAGCTGGAGAGGCAGACAAGGACTGGGTTGTGCTGTTTGTGTTAAGCGGGTGCTGGTAAAGGGACTGCTCTATCCGTGTTAATCTGTTTTGCCATTCATGCCAGTGAGGTGTGTGCGCGTGGTCTTGAATGGGATCTGGCTCTTTGGAAGACAAAGTCTCTGGTACCTGTGCATGGGAACAGCAGTCGCATCCATTGGGCTGAGATGGGAGAAACCTCCTGGGAGCGAGAGTCCTCCCGATTCAGCTCCAGCTCTTCTGCGAGAAGATGTTCTCTGGGAGGAACATGGGCTGGATATGGCGTGCGCAGAACGTGCACGCACACACGCGCACGCACGCACAGACGCACAGCACGCACAGAGCGCATGCACAAAAATGCTGTGTGCACACATACACTGCATTCACGCGCAGGGTGCATGTGCACACACACGCACACGCACACACACAGTGGAGACACATGGGGTACAAACAGAAGGTGCAATGCACACCCACAGTGTGTGCACACCCGTACTCCAAACCACACGTCTTGAACACAGAGCGCAATGCACAGTGTTCACATACACAGAGTGCATGCATAGGCATACCTGGCTGGCGTGTGCACACAGACAGTGTGTGCATGCACACACACAGTTTACACACACAGGCAGTGCATGCACACCCTACAGTATGCATGCATGTGGAATGCACCCCCCCACACACACCGCATGCATGCACACAGTGTGCATCCACCCATCTGCCCACATGCATGCTCACTGCATACACCCATGATGCACGCACATGTAGAATGCACCTCCCACGGGTGCACATGCAAACTCACTTGTCCATCCATGCATGCACACATGCATGTCGACATACACATACACATGTGCAGGCATACACATGTGCACACACGTGTGTGCTCGCACACACAGAGACAAACGTATTGCGCCCACACAAGTATAGCCCGGTAACACCCCACATAGAATCATAAAGATTGGAAAAGACCCTTAAGATCATCGAGTCCAACCGTTAACCTATCCAAGTCCACCACTAAACCATGTCTTCGAGCACCACGTCTGCCCTTCTTTTAAATCCCTCCAGGGATGGAGACTCAGCCCCTGCCCTGGGCAGCCTGGGCCAGGGCCTGACAGCCCTTTCCGTGAAGGAATTTTTCCTAATACCCAACCTAACCCTGCCCTGGCGCAGCTTGAGGCCGTTCCCTCTCCTCCTATCACTTGTTTACTGCGGAGAAGAGACCGACCCCCAGCTCCAGCCTCCTTTCAGGCAGTTGCAGAGAGCGATGAGGGCTCCCCTCAGCCTCCTCTTCTCCAGGCTGAGCCCCCCCAGCTCCCCCAGCCGCTCCTCCCCAGCCTTGGGCTCCAGCCCCTGCCCCAGCCTCGCTGCCCTGCTCTGGCCACGCTCCAGCCCCTCCATGGCCGCCTTGGGGTGAGGGGCCCAGCGCTGAGCACAGCATTCGAGGGGCGGCCTCACCAGTGCCCAGCACAGGGGCACCATCACCTCCCTGCTCCTGCTGGCCACACTGTTCCTGATACAGGCCAGGATGCCATTGGCCCTCTTGGCCACCTGGGCACACTGCTGGCTCATGTTCAGCGGCTGTCGACCACCACCCCCAGGCCCTTTCCCGCCGGGCAGCTCCCAGCCGCTCCTCCCCACGCCTGCAGCGGTGCCTGGGGTTGTTGTGCCCCCAGTGCAGGACCCGGCCCTGAGCCTTGCTGACCCTCACCCAGTGCCTGGGCCCATCGACCCAGCCTGGCCAGGGCCCTCTGCAGGGCCTTCTGCCCTCCAGCAGATCGACACTTCCACCCAACTTGGTGTCACCTGCAAACTGACTGAAGGTGAATGAACTTACATGCTCATGAGCCGCTCACATGGCCACAGCTTGTCACACCCACCCCTGCCTGGCCTGCACATGTCTTTCAGCGTGTGCTCCCACAGCACTGCAGCAGTCACTTGTGCCTCTCCTTCCACGCAGCCACGTGGACGCTGTTCATCCGTGTGTCCTACCTGTGCCCACTGGGGCCTGTGCAGGTTGAGGCAGTGACGCCATGCCTTGCTCAGTTTCCTGCAGCCGAGTTACCTGCACGCAGCGCACATGGTCCCACACCTCCTGCCCTGTCCCTTGTCTGGTCTCTGAAACTCTGTCCCTACGCCGTGCCCCTCCCCAGAGCTCAGAGCCTCAGCTGTTCGCCTCTCAGTGTCCAGGCTGCCAGCCCCCAGCACCCTGATCGCTGTGGCCAGGCGCTGCACGGCAAGCACTGCCATGCTCTATGAGCAAAGTGGGCTCCGTGAATTATGCAGCAGTTTCCTGCTGCAGCACCAGCCTCCTCACTCTGCCTCTTGGCCCTGAATAATTGATATCAGTGAGCACAGCAGCAGCAGCAGCAGCCCCAGCGTCCTTCTTGTGCCAGGGGCCAGGCCGTTAGGAGGCATGGGGCTAGGCATGCAGGAAGGCCAGGGGCTATGGGGACGGTCTGAACTATGGAAGACAGGGAGCAATGGAAAGCAGAGTTCCCTGGCACATTGGACAGTGGTTGTAAAAGTGGGATGCCTCTTAAGAAATGCTGACTAGTAATAACAGGAAAATCCAGAACAAACTGATCACACAGGCTGGATGCAAACCACGGGCACATCTCCATGAGAACATCCAGGCTAGGACATTAGCCAGCCTTACCCCTGCTTTGTCTTTGGGCTGAAACTCCTCACCTCTGCCTGCTGCGTGGTTAATCCCAGACCAGTGCCACTGTGCCTGACTGTGCCTGTGCTTGTACACCACCTCTGGTCTTGCCTTACTCTTATTTTGGATAAACTGAACAAATGGAGGTCTTCAGGACATTAGACTTCAATTCCTTTCTGTGCCTGTCTGCCGAGCTTTCTCTGGTTTTCAAAAGCAGACAGGTACAATAGCAACAGGGTACAGCCTTCCTGGGGTGCAGAACCTCCCCTTTTCCTCCTCATTCTCCTTATCACTCCCTTCCACCAGAGAATTGCTGTTGCTCTTGGCACTGTCCCTTCCTCGCTCTGATTACAAGTCCTCGGTCTGCAGGATATGGGCTCCTATGTTCAGGCACAAGCAGCAGTCCTTGAGCCTGAGTGTGAAAGCCTGTCACTACTGTATGAAAACATACTTTGTTTGACAAGTGCGCAGGCTCCCATGGGACCCAGCCTGCCCCGAACAATGCCCCGCTCCCTGCCTGTCCCTGCGCGCATCTGGAGAAAAGCAGCTTTGTTTGCTCTTCCAGAAGGCGGGAAGCCAAGAGCCGGGCCAGCGGCTGGCGCCCGCCACAGGAGCGGGGCAGGGGACGTCCACCCGGGCCGCCCAGCTCGCCGCCGCACGCCGAGGCGCCCGTCGTCTCCCAGGACAGCCTGATGGCTCCCCGGCCTCAGCCCCGGCGCGGCTGGGAGCAGGCGCTGGACACACGGGCTGCGTCCGCAGCCTCCAAACCTGGGCGACGCTGAGGGCGACTCTGTCGGAAGCCCCTGTTGTTAACAAACCACCCCCGGCAGCAGCAGCCGGGGCAGGCCCGGGCCGCAGGAGGCCGCCTGCACCGGGCGCGGCGCTCCGGGAGGCGGCTGCGAGGGACCAACGCCGCCGCGGAGCCTGCGCGGCCCCTTCCAAGCGCTGCCCCGCGACGGACTACAGTTCCCGGCATGCCCCGCCGCGGGGCCGGGTCACGCGGCTGCCCGCGCGCGTCAGGCGGGCGGCGGCGGCGGCGGCGGCGCGGCGCCGTTCGGCTCCGCCGGTTGTGGAGGTGCCTGCGCTGCCCGGCCCGGCCCGGCCCGGCCCGGCCCGGCGGGCGCCGCCACGGGGGGCTCGGAGCGGAGCGGAGCGTGGGAGGGCAGCGCTGTACCCCGTGCCGAGCGCCAGTGTCGGCGGGCCTCCCCGGGCGGCGGCGCCATGGGGCCGCGGAGCCGGGGCCTGCCCTGGGCCCTGGTGCTGCTGGCCTTGCGCGGAGCGGCCGGCGCCCGCCCCAGCTTCGTCCTGTTGCTGGCGGACGACCTGGGCTTCGGGGACCTGGGGAGCTACGGGCACCCGTCTTCTGGCACGCCCCACCTGGACCGGATGGCTTCCCGAGGGCTGCGGTTCACCAGCTTCTACAGCAGCTCCCCGGTGTGCAGCCCGTCCCGGTACGTCCCCGCTGCTCCCGCCCCGCTGGCTGGCGACTGCTGCAGGGCCCCGGGGCGGGGATGGAGGAAGCGTCGAGACAGGGCTTGGCACCCAGCTAGGGAGTTGCAGTGCTGGGAGGAGCGGGTGGTTGATAAGCCTGCCGTGCCCCAGGAGGCCCACAGGTCTGGCTGCTCTATGAGGGGACCGATCGCGTGTCCCAGCAGACAGGGGAGGCGGCAGGTCCCGAGGAATGGGTCACCCTCTGTGGAGGTTGAGCACCGCAGCCTGTGCTGTGTCCGGTGTGACGCTTGTCTCCTCTCTCTCTCTTTGAACCCTCGCCTGTAGGGCAGCCCTGCTGACCGGCCGTTTCCAGATGCGCTCTGGGGTTTACCCCGGTGTGTTTGACCCAGACTCGCGGGGAGGCCTGCCGCTGTCTGAGGTCACCATTGCAGAGGTGCTGAAGGCTGAGGGCTATGCCACAGCCATGGTTGGCAAGTGGCATCTTGGCCTGGGGATTAATGGCTCCTTCCTGCCCATCCACCAGGGCTTTGACCACTTCTTGGGGGTGCCCTACTCCCATGACCAGGTGAGAGGCCTGTCAGGCCCTGAAGGGTGTCCTGGGGCTGGCTGGGGAGAGGGCCTGAGAGATGAAGCTTGCTTGAGAGCACATAGGCTGGGTTAGTGCTTGCCTGGGTGTGGGTGGCTGCAGGCCAGGGAGATGGATGCTGGTGGGGAAAGCCCACCTCTCAGGTGCTCATATGATAGGGCAGTTTTGCAGAACGTGGGTGGCAGTTGTGCATGGGGACATTTGCCCTTTGTCAAGGGAGGGAGGGTCAGCTTCTGGACTATAAAGAAACATCTGAATTGCTGCCAGGAGAAAATGATGTTGGGGCAGCATGATCCGTGGACAGTTCTAGGGTGGGCACAGACCCCTGGGCTTCTGGGAGTGGCTGCCCAAAGGGTGCCTGTAGGCCCTGGTGATGGGCCACTGTGACACTCTTTGCTCCTCTCCCCTTACTGTCCTGCAATACATGTAAAAGACAAAGTGTTATTTGTTCTCTCCAGGGCCCCTGCCAGAATCTCACCTGCTTCCCACCCGACATCAAGTGTTTTGGGACTTGTGACCAAGGCTTAGTGCCAGTCCCGCTGCTCTGGAACCAGAGCATCGTGCAGCAGCCGGTCTCTTTCCCTGATCTGGTGCCACTCTACAACAAATTCTCCCGGGACTTCATCGCTGACTGTGCGCGACGAGGCCTCCCCTTCCTGCTCTACTATGCCTCCCACGTAGGAGAGGGGGAGGGCTGCTCTGGGCCCAAGGGTGGGGAAGGGAGCCTTTGTCCTGTGGGGAGAGCAGGGAAGCGTCTCAGCTCCTGCAGCCCTAGGACTGTGCTGAGCAGTCAATATCCCTGGACGACTTGGGGTTGCTGTTCCCACACCCAGGTCTTGTGGCAGCACTGTTCTGATAATATTCTTGGGCTGCTTCTTTCTGGAGCTTTGCCCACTTCTCCGGGCCAGGAGTCCACCTGGGAAAATTTCCCACTCGGGGGCTCCACATCCTGTCCTGGGGCTCAGCTCCTTTATGCCATTTCTGAGAGATGTTTCTGAAGCTTGGGGACAAGCCTCTTCTCATCTCATGGTGTATCTCCATGTCCTAGCTGGGGTGCTCACTGTCCCCGGGTGAACTGGGAACCAGATGCGGCTCTGGGAGTTTGTGTAGCAGTCTTCTCTGCCCTTTCTCCAGCATACACACTACCCCCAATTTGCAAGCCAGGAGTATGCAGGGCAGTCGCGGCGTGGGCCGTTTGGTGATGCACTCTTGGAGTTTGATGGCTCGGTGGGACAGCTGCTGCAGGCACTGCAGGAAAATGGTCTTGCAAACACAACCTTGATGTTTTTCACCTCTGACAATGGGTGAGTGGGCTCAGTAGCGGGGACTTCATCACTGGTAAGGTTCTTCTGCCATGGTATGGGGGAACTGGAATGAGGCATTGGTTGGCTGGGGCAAAAGGGATGTGATGTGGCATTGCCAGGTGACCTGAAGTGAGGCAAGAGGTGGGCGCTGCTCTGGAGACGAGCCAGTGCATGATCTGCTCCTTGTTCCTGTGACTCAGCTGTGCCTCTTCTTGTGGGCAGAAACCTCACAGGGTTCAGGCCAGGAGCGTGCAGCAGCCCAAATGTACCCCGGTTCCCTTCACGTGTGAGTGGCACTGGTCTCTGGTGCCCTGCTTAGGCATGTTGCCCACCTTGGCTTCTTCACCTGCCCCATGCCTCCTGCCTCACAAGGCTGAGAAGGATGGCAGTGTCACTTGCTGGTACCATGTCTCTCTTGTCATGGCCCTGTTGGCAGCATCAGGGAAGGGGTAGCATGAACATGTGAAACTGATGGTAGGTAGTTCTCTCTTACAGCCCTTCCACCATGAGAATGGCACGTGGAGGCAGCTCTGGCCTTCTGAAGTGTGGGAAGGGCACGACGTACGAAGGTGGTATGCGGGAACCAGCAGTGGCTTATTGGCCAGGCCGTATCACTCCAGGTGAGACTTGGCACTGCTTGTGCCTTTTGCGTGCTGATGTCAGCCAAGGCAGGGGTGTCATGGCAGCTCGGCTGCCCTGGGACACGCAGAGGGTGGGAGAGAAGTGAGGATGGCAGGGATGGGAGTGGGATCAGGTGCTTGAACCTTTCCTTATGCCTTGATGTGGTGGGTGACAGGAGTGACGCATGAGCTGGCAAGCACCCTGGACATCCTGCCAACCCTGGCTACCCTGGCTGGAGCAGCTCTTCCTAAAGTTGCCCTGGATGGCTATGACCTGAGTCCGGTGCTGTTTGGGTCAGGGAAGGTGAGTCCTGTGGGCTGGTTTGGCTGGCGTTGTGCAGGAAGGCTGGGTGTGGGGCTGGAGCTGTGTGCCTGGAGCTGGGTGCCTGATGAGTAGAACCAGCTGGCGGTCAGGAGATCCATGAGCTAGGACCTTTTGTCTGGCCTGGGTCATGCCGTGGAGTTCCTGGGCTTCCTCAGGCTGCTGAGCTCTAACACCTGCAGCATGTTGCCAAACCAAACCCCCGTGGCTGCAGTGGGTGGACAGAGCCCCAGTAGCTTTGAGTAGGAAGCAAACAGGATGCCGCTGCTCATCAGCTTCTCCCCTCTCCGGCCATGTTCTGGCTGTAGTATTGGGGCTCCTGTGTGACTTCCTGGGGTCTCTGCCTGGTCCGTTCCAGGCTCTTCTTCAGCCTTGTGGCTGCACAGGTGAGCTTAGCTCTGCTGCTTCCCACAGAGTCCCCGTCAGACAATGTTCTTCTACCCGCCGTCTCCCGATCCGCTGCATGGCCCCTTCGCTGTCAGGCTTGGGAAGTACAAGGCCCATTACTTCACAAAAGGTTAGTGCTGCCTCTTCTCTGCGTGGGTGTCGTAGATGGAGTGAGAGTGCACTTGTAGGAGCAACATGTTTATTGATGACAGGGTTTGATAGTAAACAGAACAGTGGTTTAACGAGATTCGATGGCATGGTACACTTGATTATTTACTGCATAGGGGACAGGGTCAGACAGGACTGTCAGGGAGACCCTCCCGTTGAGTCATGAGGTTCAGAGAGGACCCCCTTGCTTTCTAAACTCCTTCTCAAAGAGGAGTCTGGGTGCAGCTGGATCCAATCCTAGTCCCAGACTTGGTCAATGGCTTATGTCTAAAGGATTATATATGCACAATCAATCCTTTATATCACTTAGCTAAAATTTCAAAGTTTAGCATGCTATTAGTCACTTATCGAGGATCTGTTGCGGCAAGGAATCTCTCAACCTTGAGGAGTAACCTTGAGAGGCATCCCTACTCAAGGGGAGATCCTGGTGTGCAGCCCACTGCTGTGCAGGAGAGCTCACAGGGCTCTTGGGCTGCTCACTATTTATGTGGGTTAGATGATTAACTCAAAGTCATACTTACATACCAACTCCCTGTGTTAGTTTCTTCCAACTTTGCCTTGAGCCGGACATTGACCAGCACTGTGGTTAGGCGGACACGTTGCCGTAAATTAGCCCTTGGCTGTTGTGTTGTTATCTGTCTCCCCCAAATCCACTTTGAGCTGGATGCATCCATCACAACTGCCTCTGGTGATTATCGCTTGAGCAGGGTTATGGGAAAAGGTCAAGTGTAGGGGGGGAGGGCAGGAGGGTACAGGGGGAGCATACCACCACAGTGGGCAGCTTTGTGGAGTCCTGCGTGGCTTTGCTGTCCAAAGCTCAAAGAGAAGAAACTGAGCTACACCTGGGGGTTTCTTTTGCAGGTTCCTTTCACAGTGATACGACCCCAGACCAGGCCTGCCATGGGCTGACCCCGCTGACCCCTCACTTGCCCCCGCTGCTCTTTGACCTGGAGTCAGACCCAGCCGAGAACTATGATCTGCTGCAGAGCGGTGCAGGGCCGGAGCTTCTGCAAGTCCTGAAGGAGATCGAACTGCAGAAAGTCCTTTTTGAACAGCGCATGGAATTTGGGGAAAGCCAGATCAGGAAGGGCAGGGATCCCACGCTGCAGCCCTGCTGCGTACCAAACTGCACTCCTAAGCCCTCCTGCTGCCGCTGCTCCTAGCCTCTTGCTGCTCCATCCCCTTCAGCTGCTCCACTCTGGAACCCTATCCCAAACCCACCAGCCCCCTCGCCCCCAACTACCCAAGCTCAGCCTTAGAGCTACCCTGTGGGTTTGGCTCAGTGACACCTGACTGATGGCGTGCTGGGGTAGCAAACTGGGGGTTGGGGAGATTACTAACCCTGCTAGGAGTGCGGGTCAGTGCACCCTGTGCTCTGTGTTGGACGTTCAAGATGAGGCCTCTTGAAAGAAACCCTTGACTTGTTCAGGGAGGGACCATGATACAGCATCGTCTCCAGAGCCAGAACAGCTCCTTTCAAACCATGATCAAGGTGAAGCAAAGGGCATGCCCCAGTCTCCAGAGATCCCAGCGCAGCTGGAGGCACGCTGTGCACCCCTGGGCGGAAACTGAGCTGGGAGCTGCAGCACCATCACTTCCTAGGGGCCAAGAGCACAGCAAGAAGAGGATGGGATGGATGGTCCTGGCAGCTGCAGAGGCAGGACCTTGTGCAGCTAGTGCAGAGGGGACGTGCCTAGGTGGGAAGCAGCTTGTGATGGGTTGGCCTTGGCTGGATGCCGGGTGCCACCAAGCTGCTCTATCACTCCCCTCCTCAGCAGGACAGGGAGGGGAGGAAATGAGATGGAAAAAACCCTCATGGGTCAAGATAAAGGCAGTTTAATAAAATCAAAGGCAAAGGCCATGCACAGAAGCAAAAGGAAAACAAAGATTTTATACTCTTTCCCATCGTCAGGTGATGTCCAGCCACTTTCCGGGAAGCAGGGCTTCAGTATGTGTAGCAGTTGCTCCAGAAGGGAAGCGTCATAAATAACGAATGCCCCCACTTCCTCCTCCTTTCTCTTAGCTTTCGCTGCTGAGCAGATGTCATGGTATGGAATATCCCTTTGCTCAGTTTGGGTCAGCTGGCCTGGCTATGTCCCCTCCCAAGATTTTGCCTACCCCCGCCCTGCTGGGGAGGGGGAATGTTGGAGAGACAGCAGCATTGCTCAGCAGTAGCCAAAACACTGGTGTGTTATCACCACCTTTCTAGTTACCAATACAAAGCACAGCACTATGAGGGCTGCTGTGGGGAAAATTAACTCCATCCCAGTCAGACCCGATACACAGCCCAAGCACCTCCAAGTCCTTCACGACTCCAGGAGGTGGAGATGTGGCTGGTGGTTGGCAGGCCTGGTCCTCTTGTGAGGTCTGTGGGTGCTGGGGCTGATCAGCCAGGTGGACTGCAACCACATGCCAGCCCCATGACTGAAAGGGTCCCTCCTTTTGCTCGGGAGCTAGTCCAGCTTCAAGTTCACTAGCACACTGAACACACACACAGCGGTCCCACCAGCAGCTGGCTGCGTGCACGCCAGCCAGGTATGCCTATGCATGCACTCTGTGTATGTGAACACTGTGCATTGCGCTCTGTGTTCAAGACGTGTGTACGGGTGTGCACACACTGTGGGTGTGCATTGCACCTTCTGTTTGTACCCCATGTGTCTCCACTGTGTGTGTGCGTGTGCGTGTGTGTGCACATGCACCCTGCGCGTGAATGCAGTGTATGTGTGCACACAGCATTTTTGTGCATGCGCTCTGTGCGTGCTGTGCGTCTGTGCGTGCGTGCGCGTGTGTGCGTGCACGTTCTGCGCACGCCATATCCAGCCCATGTTCCTCCCAGAGAACATCTTCTCGCAGAAGAGCTGGAGCTGAATCGGGAGGACTCTCGCTCCCAGGAGGTTTCTCCCATCTCAGCCCAATGGATGCGACTGCTGTTCCCATGCACAGGTACCAGAGACTTTGTCTTCCAAAGAGCCAGATCCCATTCAAGACCACGCGCACACACCTCACTGGCATGAATGGCAAAACAGATTAACACGGATAGAGCAGTCCCTTTACCAGCACCCGCTTAACACAAACAGCACAACCCAGTCCTTGTCTGCCTCTCCAGCTGATCGGTACGGATGTTCAGCAGTGAAAGGTACACACCCATCGCTCCGAGATCCGCAAGCACAGCATGCTCACGGGGCCCTTAAACATTAGCGTGGGAATTAAGTTCAGTTAAAATCCGTGGCTGGCCGTCAAGCTACTTACCCAGTAACTGGCACAGACCTGGGGTCTTTCCAGCTCGGTATCTCCTTTTGCTCGTGAGCTAGTCCAGCTTCAAGTTCACTAGCCAACGGCACGCGCCCACAGCGCTCCCACCAGCAGCTGCCCCCAGACACTCGGTGTTTCCAGCTGCTGGGTCCCTATGGCCTGTGTTCCCTTCTGCCGTTGCTGGCAGCCAGGCCTCTGGAGCCACCTCCCCACCGGGCACAGAGGGGGCCACACAGAAGAGGACTTGGAATCGCTCTCAAAAAGAAGGTAGGAAGGGCCGTGGTGATGAGGTGCAGGGCTCCGTCAAACAAGCAAACCACCCAGCAGTTTGCTTATGTGTGACTGGCTCCTTGATCCCCCCTTGTCTCCGTTTTCCATGCTTGTACATCCCCCTCCTCTTCCTTGACGCCTCCCTTTCTCTGCCCTTGTCTCCACCCAAACAAGGGACCTTCCCCGGGTTATTTGTTCCCCCTTGCTCCCAGGTTTGCCCCATCTGTGAACAGAGCTGGTGTTTCAGGTGCCGTTAGCTGGGTCATCTTGGCCTTCCGTGGCGTGACTGATGCGGTTTCCTGGGTACTGCTGTCCCTGCCAGATTCCTCTCCCGAAATGACCCCAACTCTTCCTTCAGTGATCTGTGAAGTGTGGCCACCTCTCACATCAGTCCCCTGTAACTACCCATGAACCTGTCTCTTCCTCATGGCACTCTAACTCCTGCCCGCTTCTCACTCTGTTTACTATCGACAGCAATTGCTCTTGTCATGCTCAGCAGTTTCCCACAGTCTGTTCAGTTAGCTAAGGCTTGCGCCAGGCCTTAATCATCAGCTTGCATGCCTTAATGCATACCCCCGAAGTTGTCTGCACATCACATAATTTTTTCCTATCGTCTTTCTAGGCTCAGTGTGCCAGTCTTCTCCATCCCACGCTCTGAGCACCCTCCTCTCTGAGCGGGCACGGTTTCAGCCCCGCTGAGTGACTCTTTCCCTTTGTGCCCTCCTGTCTGCCTGCAGCCTCATTTTGCAGGTGCCGGGCATGGAAGTCCTCGCCTTGCACAGGAGACTGAATTGGACTGAAGCACGGTTAGCTGTGAAAAACATCAACTTTATTTCAAGAACTAAGTCAGCTTCAGGACTTGTGTGCACTCGGAGGAGAGAGGGCAGGACAGAGCAGGCCTTTGGATCAGCAGGCGTTGCCGCAGAAGGAAGTGGTCGTGGTACTCTGCAGCCTGCACTGGATCCCGTTGATGCTGCTGCTCAAGCCTTTTTTCCCCTCAGGACCTGCAGGAGCTCCTGCAGCAGATTAAAGAATTCCACCAGCTTCTGGCGTGGAAATGGGCAGGGTGTAAAGCTGCCCGACTGCGTTGGTATTGGCGTTGGCCTCTGAACGGGGGTTGAGGTGAAGGCTGGCTGTGGCGCTGGAGTGGCCGTGACTGCTGGGCGCAGTCCCATCTGTACCAGGATCCAGTCGTAAAAGTGCTGAGTGGAGGTGTAGACCCCGGGCTGTTTTGCTCTCGCACAGCCTGTCCCCCAGCTGGTCACTCCAACAAGCCAGAAGTAGTCAGCGTTGTTATCTTTGCACACGAGAGGCCCACCGCTGTCGCCCTGCAGCGGGGAGAGAGCATTAAGGTGGCACTGGGGGGCCACTGTCGGCGCTCCGGCTGGCTCCTTCTCTCTCACAGCACCTGCCAGAGCTGTGTTCACTGCACAGAACGGCTCTGCTCAGCTGCTGCAGCCTCCAGAGCCTTTCCTAGGAAGGGGTCGTGGGCCTGTAAGGTAGAGCTCGCTCTCTCCTAGCCGCACAGTGGTCCTGGATGTGGGGAAGAGGGGTGTTGCAGGGCTGGGACCTGGTCGTATGGGCTGCCAAGAGCGCTGGATGGGCTTTCTGGGCAGAGTCTCCGGCCTCTGGGACAAGTGGGGCACAGGCAAGGACCTGCAGATGGGGGAGGTGAGCCCCAGCAGCAGTGGGGACCCAGGGGCGGGAGGGTGACTTGCCAGGCAAAGCCCGCGCCGGGGGTCTGCTGGGGCGGTTGTGACAGGGCTGTCTGTGGTGCTGGGAGCTGACTTGTAGCACGCCCCTACCTGGCAGGTGTCGATGCCACCCTGCGGATAGCCAGCACACAAGTTGTGGCTGTGGATGGCCCCTCTGTACCACCGGCTGCTGTTACAGAGGTTGACATCAATGAGGCGGACCTTGGCCTCCTGCAGGACATCCGTTGCTCCTCCAGCTGTGACACAGAAAGGAATTCAACACCCAGGAGCTCGTTGCCAGTTCTCCTCCCCAGCCCATCTCCCCAGCGTGCCAAGCTTGCACTCAGGACGCGAGCGCTTTTTGGGAACTCACATCTTGCGGTCGTGGAGCCCCAACCACTGACGTAGCAGGCTGTCAACTGTGACACTCTCAGCGAGGCGTCGGGCACACAGGCAAGCTGTACGTAGGGGCTGCACTGGGCAGGCTGGTCCAGTTCCAGCAAAGCAATGTCATTCCTCTGCGAGATATTACTGTAGTGTTCGTGAACCAGGAGCCGCTTAATATTGCGCACTTGGACCTCAGGGCCCAGCTGGGTCAGCTGGGTGGCCCCGATCACCACGCGCCACATGGCGATGCGCCTGGAAGGCAGATGGAGAGAGGGGTCAGGGGGAGCGGAGCCGTGTGCTGCAGCAGCCCAGCAGTTCCCTGCCTTCCGCCTCACAGGGGAGAGAGGGCAGCAGCGCTACGGAGGGTGCGACTGCCCTCGCGTGCCTTAGGCGCAAGGGATGTCGGGCTGGCAGCTGCTAGGAAGCAGTGGCACGAGCCCAGCCTTCTCCTGAGCAGTCTCTCAGCTGGGCTCGGGAGTGCCCAGGCACTGGGCGTGCTGCAGGGAAACGGGATGGGAGTAGCGCGTGGTGGCGCAGGCAGGGTACCTGCCGGTGTTGTGGGGATATCCCTGGTCCCCGGTCCTCCTTACCTGGCCTTGATGAAGCAGTGGGCTGCTGTGAGGACCCACTGCGGGCTGATGAGGGACCCGCCGCAGATATGGCCCGTGCCTGCTACCCAGGGATCCTGGATGCTGACGATCCAGGGCCAGGCCCCTGGCTGGGCATCTCTGCCCCCCACGACGCGCGACATGCCGTAGTGAGCAGCCATGGGCCGGAGCCCGCAGGTCCCTCTGCAACCAGAAACTCCTTACTGTCCTGCTCGACGGCTTGCTGCTGTTGAGGCTGAAGGTCAGCCGTCTTCCCTCCCCACAAGGCGCTGCATGGACAGCAGGGCCAGGGAACCCCATGGGGCGTGCGTCCGTCCGCCCCTGTTTCTGCTTGAGCCCCACAGACGAGTTGTGCCAGCAGCCTGGCTGCTGGCAGGGAACTGAGGCTCCCACACGGGGTTGGGGAAGCTGTGGCGTGGCCACGGAGGACAAGCGGGCACCCTCCAGTGAACCCCATAAGGGTTGCCCAAGCTCCCTCCCCGAGCCTCGGGCCACTTACCCACAGCTGTCCCATGTGGCGTGCACAGGCCAGCACATGGCCAGCAGGACGAGGAGGGGGAGCAAATTCATCGCTGCCAGCAGCACGTGGCAACTGCAAGAACCGGGGGCTCGTCACCACCAGTGCAGCGGCCGACGTAGTGCCCACGTATTCACGTTGCCCACGGTGCCCTTGGCCCCGGGCTGATGTCACAGAGCCGCTGGTTCCGGGTGCTGGCCACGGTGGCCTCTCGGGGTGGGGGGCAACGTGGGGGGTTCCAAGCAGGAGGGGGGGCAGAAGCTGGGATTGGACACCCCCGACGGACACCCCCGACGGACACCCGCCGAATGCTCTGCTTGCGGGATGAGGGCGTGCGGGTCCCGTGGCAGGCAGCAGCACCTGGCTCTGAGCACTGCCTGCTAACACTTAGCAGGGAAAAAATCAAGTGGGGCATCCCAGCCTCTCTGGGAAGTTCACTGCCACCCTGCTCTCTGCAGCTGTTTCCCAGCAGGTCCTTCCCAAAAAACATACACCAGAGAATGTAACTACTACAGGCAGTATGCACATGCTTGGGTGTTGAAGCGCCAGTCTGGTTACAGCCGCAGCACGCAAGCAGTGATGTGCGAGTGGGATGAGTCCAGCGTACCCATGTGTTGCACCCTCTAAGTATGTGCACGCCTGGGTGCACGCATGCTGGCATTGCACCGAAATCGGGAATAAACCTCTTAACACCAACGTAGCATTAAGAAGCAGGCATTCTCTTTATTACAGCACGGGATACACGGGGGATCGTTCCACCTAACGTGCATACCGTCATACAAAACTACAGCATATTTATCGGGTTACATGATCAGTATAAACCCGCCTAAATTTACACTTATCGGCTGGTGATTAACATTTCATACACTATTGGTTTGCTGTACTTAAATTAGCCTCGCTTGCTATGTAAATTAGCACGCGTGCCCCTTTCAGGTGGGGGGGCAAGTCTTTTCGGTCCTGAGTTGAGTCGGCGGTCGCGATCTCCCCTCGCCACGTTTACCTTTCACCCACTTTCTGCAGTTTGATCAAACTTCACGCTTCTCTGGCCACCGTCCGGTCTTTGGTGCCGAGATGCTCCCTTTTATCGGTCTTTTATCTAGCCTTCTTCAAGGCTGGAGCCGTTAGTTTTCCACAGTTTGCTACTTATGCAAACGCTTTCATATCTTTTAACTGCCTCCCAAATTCCTTTCCCAAGGCACAAGGCGTTAGTAGTTTTGCTAATTGGAAAATGACTGTTTCTCCTTAGCTTTAGAAACTATTTACAAGAGCACGTGGGTTTGTGCGGTGCATTCTGCGTATGCATGCACCATGCACCGTGCGCTCCGTGTGGGTGCAGGCAGTGCCGGTGCGCACTCTACATCTATGTGCACAGACTGTGGATGCACGCTGTACAGATGCAGTGTGGTACAGGTGAGCCTGTGAGCATGCACACCATGCGTAGGCGTACACAGGGTAGCGTGTGGGCATCTCGTGTGTGTGCATGCTGAGTGTGCATGCCTTCCACTTTCTGTGCACGACGTGCGTGTGCGCTGTGTGCGCGTTACTTGCTGTGTTCCCGTCTGGGGTGTGCGTGCACGTGAGCATGTGTTGGTACGCAGTGTTTGTGTGTAGTCCGTGTGCGTGCACGCACGCGTGTGGGTGTGCAGTGTGTGTGTCAGTGCGTGTCCGTCGGCGTGCACTCCGTGTCTGCGCGCGCGTGCCTGTCTGTCTGCGTGTCTGTGTCTGCCTGTGCGTCTGTTGGTGCGCAGCCCCGTCCGCCTCCGCCCCCCCGTGCCGTTCCCCGCCGCCGCCGCCAGGGGGCGCCGCCGCCCGCCGCCGGGGCCCCGGTCCCCGCAGGCTGCGGGAGGGGTCCGCGCTCCCGGGAGCCCCGAGCGCCGGCGGGTCCCGTCCGGCGGGGGAGCGGCGCCCGCAGCCCGGCGGGGCGGGGAGTCCCGAGGCTGCCGAGGCGCCGGGCTGGGGCCGCCCGCGGCGGTGCAGGCGTGCGGAGCTCCGCGGGGGGCCGCCCCGGCGGGGCGGGGAGCGGCTAACGCGGGCCGCGGTTGCTGGGCTGGCGGCGGCCCGGGGCGCCGGGAGAGGCCGCAGCGCTCGCGGGAGTGGCGAGCTCCGAGCGGCGGCCCGGGGCCCCCGGGCGCTCCGGGCCCGCGGACCTGGCGGCAGCTTCGTCGGGCTGGGCTGGGCTGGGGGGGCTGCGGGGGCCGGGGCTGAGGGCAGGGCAGGGGCTGCCTGCGGGGGCTGCCTGCGGGAGCTGCCTGCGGGGGCTGCCTGCCCGCTCCCCCTCCTCTCCAGGGCACTCTGGACACCAAAGGAGCTCTAGACACCCCAGTTGCAGTAGTCCTGCTTCCCAGGGTTTGTCGCTGCTAAGGAGAAGGCAGAGGAGGGGTGGGAGAGAAGGAGGGAGCCTGCAGTGCAAGGAAGGGTGGGGAGGAAGACCTTGGGGTCGATGTGGGGTGAGGGCAAAGCACCCATTCCATGCGTGCAGGGGAACAGCCCCGGAGCCTGGGTTGTCCCGCAGGGAGCAGTGTTCTTGCATCTCCCTGTCCTGGTTTCATCTGGGATAGCGTTGATTTTTCTTCCTAGTAGCTGGCACAGGGCTGTGTTTTGGATTTAGTATGAAAATAATGTTGATAACACACTGATGTTTTAGTCATTGCTAAGTAGCACTTACACCAGTCAAGGACGTTTCAGCTGCCCATGCTCGGCCCGGTGCACAAGGAGCTGGGAGGGGGCACAGCCAGGACAGCTGGCCCAGACCGGCCAAAGGGCTATTCCCTCCCGTGTGACGCCATGCTCAGTATATAACTGGGGCGAGTTGGCCGGGGGGCAGCGATCGCTGCTCAGGGACGAGCTTGGCATCGGTCGGCGGGTGGTGAGCCGATTGTATAGTGTATCACTTGCTTTGTATATTATTAGTAGTATTACTACTATTCTATTTCATTTTACTTCAATTATTAAACTGTTCTTATCTCGGCCCACAAGTTTTCTGACTTTCACCCTTCCAATTCTCTCCCCCGTCCCACTGGGCTGGGGGGAGTGAGCGAGCGGCTGCGTGGTGCTTAGCTGCCGGCTGGGGTTAAACCACGACAGTCCCTCATCCTCCGCCGGCCAAGGCTGGGAGCTGGGCCCTGCAGCCAGAGCAGGGCTGTGCTGAGGCTGCAGAGCTGTTTCACGCCCTGCCTGTGCCTCCCTCTGCACAAAGCTGCCTCTGAGCCAGCTCTGTGCTGCTCCCGTGGCAGCTGGGTCTCACCCACGCTGCACTGAGGGCACAGGCGGCACTTCCAGGACGCCACTTGGTGCTGAGGGGAAGGGAGTGTGCCCCTGAGGCTGTCTGGTGCCGAGGGCTGAGAAGGGCTGAGGGTCTGGGGGAAAAGCTCATCCTGGAATTCGAGGGCCGCAAACTACAAGGACAAGGGTCTGCAGGGCAGAGCTGCAGGGCGCAGGGGGAGTGTGGGCATCCGCAGGGCGGCTGCAGGGCAGCTGCTCCACCAGGGGCAGGCTCTGGACCCTTCTCCTCCCCAAGCAGTGGCATCTGTGGGGCACTGTTGTGAAGCTGAGTGCAGCTCCATGCATGGACACGTTTCTCAAGGCAGCGCTACCAACTTTCTTGCACAGCAGCATAGTCTCTGCTTTGTGCTTGCAGCAGCCTGTCACTGTGGGTCCAGGGGTCTCTTGCTGGTGGGGCAGAGCAGCAAGGAGAGGATGCTGTGGGGTGGTGGATGGGGTGCAGGGGTGTTTGTAGGCTGGGGTGATGTTCAAGGTGCTGCAACTAACAGAGGGGTCGGTGCTGTGAAATGGGGTCCCAGGGACATGGACTAGCTCTGGGTGCTCGGAGAGCTCATGTGTGTTGTCTTGGCGTGCTGGTTATACAGAGCACTGCAACAACCCGGTGACGATAGGCAGAGCTAGAAGCAAGCAAAGGTCTCTGTCCCCATGGGGCCAGGCCCTGAAGATAAGTGTGAAGCTTAGGATGCCCCCAGGAGAGGGACCAATGTGCCAGCAGCACATGCAGCCATAGCCTGGTGTGCAGGACCAGGGCATGTGGACAATGGCTGCCTGAGCAGCAGGGATGCAGGATCGCACCGGGGAGGTGCAGGCATGGAGGGGCTATCGGCAGGGGGCACATAAAGGGGGCTGAAGTGCAGGAGGGCGTCTGTCTCCCTCCCAGGAGAAGGGTCAGAGTCACTGTTCCTCCCTGACGTTGGGAGATCTGATCTTAGACCAAGGCCCTGCCACCCCAGCGTGAGGAGATACAGCAGGGGATTGCCCCGAACAGAAAGCCTTGGTGTTCCTGGGCTGGGGGTGGTTCTGGGCAGACATCCCACAGCTTCCAGGTGGCAGATGGATCTGGGATGTCCCTCTGCAGCCCAGTACCACCCCTCACATGCCAGCTGGAGTCTCCTGACGGGCTCTCTCTGATCCTGTTCCTGACATTATTTTCCACAGGCCATGTCTGCTTCTTTCCATCTGCAGGCTTGGGCTGTAGGCTGGATGCCAGGGGATGGCAGAGATGGTCTGTGTGGTGGAGGGTGCTGCATGGGCATGTGAGACACCAGGAGTCAGGCAGTGGCTGGCTCGCCTGGTGCAGGAAGGAAGTGCTGGCCAAGTGTGCTGTGAGGAGCTGTCACAGAATCACAAGGTGGTTGAGGTTGGAAGGGACCTCTGGAGGTCATCTGGTCCAATACCCTGTTCAAGCAGGGCCAGCTACAGCAGGTTGTGCAGGACCATGACCAGCTGGATTTTGAGTATCTCCAAGGATGGAGACTCCACAACCTCTCTGGGCAACTTGTTCCAGTGCTCAGTCACGCTCACAGTAACAAAAGTGTTTTCTTGTGTTCAGGTGGCAATTCATGTTTTTTAATTTGTGCCCATTGCCTCTTGTCCTGTCACTGGAGAGCACCAAGAAGAATCTGGCTCCGTCTTCCTTCCCTCCCATTAGATATTGATACACGTTGATGAGATCCCCCCTGAGCCTTCTCTTCTGTAGGCTAAACAGTCCTAGCTCTCTCAGCCTCCCCTCATATGAAGGATGTTCCAGTCAGTTAATCATCAGAATGGCCCTTTGGTGGACTCTCTCCAGTATGTCCATGTCTTCCTCGTACAGGGGAGCCCAGAACTGGACATAGCACTCCATATGTGGTCTCATGAGTGCTGAGTAGAGAGGAAGGATCACCTCCCTCCTGGCGGCACCCCAGCACAGCCCAGGATACTGTCGGCTTTCTTTGCCACAAGGCAAACACAGAATTGCTTGTGTATGGTGAGCTTGGTGTCAACCCAAACGCCCAGGTCCTTCTTGGCAGAGCCACTTTCTGGCTAGACAACACACAGCGTATACCAGTGCTATGAGGTCATTCTTCCCCAGGTGCAGGACTTTGCATTCCCTTGATTGAACTTCATGAGATTCCAGCTCATTTCTCCTCTCTGGATAGCAGCACACCCACCTGGTCTATCAGACACTCCTCCCAGTTTTGAGTCATCCGCAAACTTGCTGACGGTGTGCTCCGCCCCATCATCCAAGTTATTAATGAAGATGTTGAACAATATTGGCCCCAGTATTGACCTCTGGGGTACTCCACTAGTGACTGGCCTCCATCCAGACTTTGTACCAGTGGTCACAACCCTCTGGACCCAGCCATTCAACAAATTTTCGGTCCACCTCACTGTTTGCTTACCTAATTCATAGCTTATCAGCTTGCCTATGAGGCTGTTACAGGAGACAGTATGAAAAGCATTACTAAAGTTGAGGTAAACAACATCCACGGCTCCCCCCTCATCCACCAAGCCAGTCATCCTACTAGGCTATCGGGCTGGTTGAGCACAATTTCCCCTTTGTAAACCCATGCTGTCCCATCCTGTCCCGCCACCTGGCACCTGCCCCTGCCATCTGCACCCGTTTCATGGTTGAGTTTCTGCATAAGCTGTGTCAGGGGAGCCGGTGCCTGCCACAGCTGACAAGCAGGGTGCAGCTCTGCGGTTATCCCAGACTGCAGAGCATGTGGGGATGGCTATGATAGGGTGAAGGGTTCTGCCACCGCACGTGCATGTCCTGGTGCAAGCCATGGTGTGTGGAGGCAGCCTGAGCCCTGCACGGCTGTGTAGGAGCCTGCGCAGACCCTGCCCAGACCTTGCCCAGACCCTGCTAGGCTGGGCTGTCTTCTCCAGCAACGCTGGGTAGTGTCCAAAGGGCAGACCTGGGCAGAGAGGAGGACCAGGGTGCTGGAGCTGTGGAGGGGCCTAACCCTGGGGCTGGCTGCGGCATGGGAATGGGGTGATGCCTCTTGCTACTGGGACGTGGAGAAGGATCTGGGGTCTTTCCTGCCTAGAGCCAGGGCTGTGGCGGGTGCATTTGCTCCCTGCAGGAGGGGTTTCCTTTCCTCAAAGGTTTCACAGAGCAGCCCTGCCCTCCTCCGTAAGCACATGTTGATGGATGTAGCCTTTGGCACCCCTTGTGTCTGGGTAGGTCTCCCCAGAGAAGCTGAATGCTCACTTTGCTCCACAAAACTAGTGCCTGGGTCGTCATCTCACCAACACAGCAGCCTGAAAATGAAAGGTTAAAGTGAAATGAGCTTACAGTGTGGTTCTGTTTGAGCACAAAAAAACCCCTCCTCTCCCAGACCGAGTCAATCCATGTGTCTCAGCCTCAAGCTGTGTGTGGACACTGCCCACAGAGTGTCCTGCTGCCCTGGGGTCCTGCGCCGTGCCCCTGCTGCAAGCCTCCCTGACTTGCTTTCCCATGCAGAGCTGGCTAGCTGCTCCCACTTCGCCATCTTCGCACTCGCACTCACCTCCCCACCCCAGAGAGCACGCGGATGTCACAGGGCCTCACACTTTGCTGCCTGTCATCCATCTCACTGCACCACTGCTCCCATGCCTCTGGTGAGGATGAGAGAGAGCAAGCCGCCCAGCACTGCGGGACACACAGGGTGGTACCCAGAACCAGGCACTGGGCTGTCCCGGCTTTGGGGGCAAGTTTCTCCCTTTCCCTCTGAACGTCCATTCAGAGACTTCCTAGGCTGTGCAGATGCTGACCTGGACACGCAAGTCAGGGCCATATAGTCTGAGGGGATGATGCAGGACGGAGCGTAGCAGGGACTGGCTCATTGCAGGCCTGTCATGGCTCTTGCAGCCCTGCTCAGAAGTGCTTCCTCTGCTGTTCCTCCAGCTGTGGGCTGGGAAGCTGAGGTGCTGCTGGTCCTGTGGCACTGTGGCTGGGTCTGGCCGGGTGTGGCGAGGGGGCTTCTGAGGCCGGCTGCCACTGGGCTTGCCAGAGGCCAGGCTGTGCTCCCTGGGCCCATGCCTGCCCCTGTCCTCAGAGGCTGCTGCCCTGCACCAGCACAGACATGCCAGCCAGGAGCTGGGGAGCAGCGGGAGGCTCTGGCCACATTCCTGGCCTCTCCTTTCCCAACACAGGGCAGCAGCGCCCAGCCCAGAGTGTGGGTACCTGCCTCCTCTCACGGCAGCTGCCTGGGTGGGCACTGCCACATCCCAAGGCACCAGGACCCCCAAGAGCCGCTTGGAGCATCTTTTTGTCTGTCCTGTGCCTGGACTGCGACTTGGCACGGAGCAGGGCTGCAGCTGGCCTGCCTTGCCTGCTGGCTCACAGCTAGGTAGGTAACATTTCCTCTGCCCCGGGTGCTGTGGCATCAGCCCTGCCCCAGCACCCCTCTGGGCTGCCCTACGGAGGGTGATGGTCACTTGTCCCTGCATGGTCCTTGTTGGCAGGGAGCTGGGAAGTGAGTGGCAGAAGTGGCCAGGGAAGCTCAGCCATGGGCTGCAGCTGCACTCCTAGAGGGCTGTGCCACAGCCGAGAGCACCCAGGCGCCCTTCCCTGGACCACAGGACAGGACAGGATTAGCTGGTCACCTTTCCCAGGCAAAACAGTCCTGTTGCCTGAGACCTGCCCAACTTTCCCCTGCCATGGCTTGTCAGGAACAGAGCAGGATTTTCTCAGTGCCAGCCAAAGTAAGATGGGAAATATTGGTATTTTTCCCAAATGGGAGTCAAGTGCAGTTTTGTGCTGCAGCAGGCAGCTGGGGCCCTCCGGGCTGAGGGCTGAGGTTATGCCTGGTGGGTGATCCAAGCAGCGAGGAGAGGAGAGAACAGACGGAGGGGAGAGGAATGGGCTTGGGAAGTGCGGCAGACTGAAAATGCCTTGGAGATAGCAGGCTGAAGGACAATGCGTTCAGGGATAGGTGTTACAGGGGAAAAAACTGCTTCTGGCAGCCCAGCTTTTCTCCTTTGCTAACCACCCTCTCCAAAACCCACTGATGCCCCCCCATCTGCAGCTAGCCCCCGAGTTGGCCAGGCCATGCAAGGCCCTCTCCTAGCCACTCTCCAGGCTTGGTGGTAGGACTGGGGACGCTGCTTGATGCTGCTTGTTACTGTCTAGAGCAGGAGGGTGAGCTGTGCCCCCAGACAGTGCATCCTGCAGTGGGTTTGGGGACATATAAGGCCTCAAACAGCTCCAGGGCTGCAGTCAGGGGCATCCAGAAAGCCCTCTGCATTGCTCCCTGGAGCAGGCTCCCAGGGAACAGGCTGTGGGAGCCCCTGTGTCCTTGGGAGTCAGGGCTGGGGAGCTGATGCTTGGACCTGGCTGCTGAGGCAGTGGCCGTGGAGTGGGGGCAGAGCTTGTATGACTGTTGGAGTGCATTTGGATGCTGAGGATTGGGGGGGGGGGGGGCACTGGGAGTGGGGAGGGCAGGGTGCTCATAGGGGCAGAGCAAGGTGGGGTGGCGAGAGAGGAAAACTTGCAGGGTGCCCTGGAGCCCAGAAGTCCACCTGCCCTGTGCCATGCTGTGCCCCCAGGACTTCTGGCCCAAGGGAAAGGCTCTGGCCCTGCACAGCCCCACAGCTGCCTGCAGCTCTCCAGCACTGCCGCTGAGGCCACCGCAGCTGGCTGCAGTGAGGCCAGCCATATGCCAGGAGATTGCTCTCTGCTTGGGGCCACCCTGTGCCGGAGCTACGCTCTTTTCTTCATTGCGCTGAGCTGCTCTTCCACACCCTGCTGCTTCCCAGAGCTTGTCTCTCCCCACCTCTTGCAGCTGTGAGAGGCTACTGTGAGATAACATTTCAGAAGATGGAGCAGACACGTCTATAGCAGAGAGACTTCAAGTGGGCTGGGAAGCTTGTAGCAGGTCTGCACAAAGGAGGTGGTGTGCAGTCAATCATCAGATCCCCCCACCCTGCACACTGCATATTTAATGGCTCTTTGGGTCTCAATGTTTAAATCTATCTAATGAGCATTTAACTGCTGTTCAATATTTAATGCCTCAGTGTTCAGTGTAATAATCCCATGTATCACAGTGAGTGCTGGTCCATCACCCTGGGCATGGGGAGAGGCATGCTGCGGGAGAGGATTTAGCACAGGGCAAGGGAGGCCGGGGGATCTGCTCCATGACACCTTTTGCATGGACGGCAGGTTATCTCTGCACCATGCGCTCTTTCTGCCTCTTTGATGACTCTTCTTCTTCTTCTTCTTTGACTCTTCTCAGTGGTGCAGTAGACACTGGTGCTTGTCTGTGCTAGCTGGGAATGAGGGCCTGGCATCCTGCTGCTGGGCTTGCACTGGCAGGGTGGGGAGCTATGGGCTGGGAGCAGCTCCGGGCGGTCTGCAACACCCTGTCCTTGGCCCACGATGCCATCCCGCACTGAGCGTCTGCCCACAGCTGCTGAGCTGGTCTGCAACCCAGTGGTTGGCTCTCTTGACCAGGCAGCCCCACCATGGCTGTCACACCACAGAGGCTGCATCAAGACCTCTGGATGCTCAGGTGTGACTGCAGGGCCTGCCTCCCTGCTGTCCCTGCTGCTGCCTCCCCCAGGGCTGCAGCCAGCACAGGCAGGAGCCAGGAGAGCAACGCCATGAGCCGTGTATGCCTGAGAGTGCTGGGAGATGAACTGCGGGGTGGCAGGGACAGGCCACAGGGGACTGGTGAAGAGCATAGACCCAGTAGGG
This sequence comes from Nipponia nippon, assembly GCF_047370975.1. Lineage (NCBI taxonomy): Eukaryota > Metazoa > Chordata > Aves > Pelecaniformes > Threskiornithidae > Nipponia > Nipponia nippon. The sequence goes on from NW_028262347.1 coordinate 426,491, forward strand.
GCAGGCAGAGCAGGACAGCCTGGCACCCCCTGCCCTCTCCCACAGCCCTCTCCCCTCTAATCCACGTGGCTCTGCGCTAGCCTGTGTGCAGGTAGAATAGAATAGAGTAGAACAGAACAGAATATTGCAGTTGGAAGGGACCTACAATGATCATCTAGTCCAACTGCCTGACCACTTCAGGGCTGACCAAAAGTTAGAGCACGTTATTAAGGGCATTGTCCAAATCCCTCTTAAACACTGCCAGGCTTGGGGCATCGACCACCTCCCCAGGAAGCCTCTTCAAGTCTGTGACCACCCTCTTGGTAAAGAAATGCTTCCTAATGTCAAATCTGAACCTCCCCTGATGCAGCTTTGAACCATTCCCAGGAGTCCTGACCCTGGATCCCAGGGAGAAGATCCGCACCTCCCTCTCCATATCCCCTCCTCAGGAAGCTGCAGAGAGCAATGAGGTTGCTCCTCAGCCTCCTTTTCTCCAAATGAGACAAACCCAGAGCCCTCAGCCGCTCCTCAGAGGACATGCCTTCCAGCCCTGTCACCAGCTTTGTTGCCCTCCTCTGGATGCATTCAAGGACCTTCACATCCTTCTCAAATGGTGGGTCCCAGAGCTGCACACAGTATTCCAGCTGAGGCCGCACCAACGCTAAATACAGTGGGATAATCGCCTCTCGTGACTGGCTGGTTGTGCTGTTTGATGCCCCCCAGGATGCAGTTTGCCCTCTGGGCTGCCAGGGCACACTGCTGGCTCCTATTGACCCTGCTGCTGACCAGATCCATTTCTGCAGGGCGGCTCCCCAGCCACTCCTCTCCCAGTTTAGGTGCATGTGTCTCTTGCTGCACTGTATTTGTGTGCGCACTGCAGTGAGTTTGCACGTGCTAGCGAGTGGTGCTGCAAAGACTTTCAGTCTCCATAGGGCGTGTTCTGGTTCTCGGGGCCTCTGCCCTCTTTTGCAGAAAAGCTGAACCCCAAGGTCTTTGTCTGGGAGCAGTTTCAGTAGTTCTGTCCAGATGATTCAGTTCCTGAGAACACGGCCCCATGCAGGAAGGGTCTGGGGTGTGAAAGACCCACATTTCTCATCGGCACTCTGAACTGCAATGGGAACAAGCCCCACGCATGCAAGTCTTTTCCTTCTGAGGTGCAAAGTCCCTCTTGCTCCATGAGCCTGAGCTGCAGGCATCTGCTGCTGCTGAACTCTGAGGTCTTCTTTGCTCCCCCATTGTTTCCCAGGCCCGCAGGAGCGGCCCAGCATACCCAGTGCTGCAGTCTCAGGCCCCCCCAATGAGCAGAAGCAGAGGGCTGGGGATTTAATCTTGCCCAGCCATCCTGGCTGGGCGAGGAATAGCTGCAATCACAGCAGAAGTGCTGTATCTCCCATGCTGAGCCATGCCCACAATGGACGGTGCAGGGTGAGGGTGGCTGTGGTGGGGTGGTCCGCCCCCTGTGCTGGGACTGCCGTGTGCCATGGCATGGGCCCGCAGAGTGCCAGGGCTGCTTTGCTGTGCTCAGCTCATGGGTACGGGCTGCAACGCAGATCAGTGGCTGTGGGGCTTCCTGCGTGGGCGCTGGCTGCCATCCCGTGACGGGCGGCACATATCCCTTCAGCCTGGTCAGTGTCCTGCGGAGGCAGATCTCCGCAGCCAGCGGCTGCAGCCTGATCTACCCCGCCACTCAGTTGAAGACTGGTAGCCAGAAGAAGAAAGTGCCTGTTTATGTATTGTTTAGGAACAAGCAGGTACGACAACAGCAAGAGCAACTGTGCAGCTGGAGCGTGCTTCAAAGCGCTGTCCTGTGCAACTTGCTCCTGTGAGGCTCGCTGGGGCACAGTCCATGGGGTGCTGAACAGACTAGCTTCCATGTCCAAGCCGCCCCCTTTGCTCAGCGCTGGTCCCATGCCACCCTCCGTGGTGACTGAGACTCACTGGCCAGGAGCTGGGTGACAGGACCCCCGCCTGTGGCTCATGCCCTTGTGCCTGCCGTGGGGGTGGCTCTCTGTGCAGTGCCGCTGTGTGTGACTTTTCCAGGGTCTGGTTTTCTCCTTATGTTCCTGCTCTTCTGTGGCCGTTACTGCAAAGGCAGTTTATTGATGTGCTTGTGCCTGGAGGAGGCAGCGATGTAGTGTGGAGTGACCTCAGCTCCCAGAGGAATGGGCGCAACTGCCCTGGGGGAGCCTCGCCTATAAGCTTTATTGCGGAACAGATGCCCTTGGTGCCAAAGGTGAAGTATGTTGACAAGAGTCATCACAAGCAGGCTTTTGGCCCATGTAACAGATTGTACGTGAGACAAGGATGAGACCTTGAAGTTACCAGAGGAGTTCCTGAGGAACCAGTTCATGGGGACGGGGATGAGGAAGAGTGGTGTGAGCTGGCTGTGGTAGCACATGCTCTCTGGGTATCGTAACATTGTCACTGTGTCACGATGCCAGGGCTGGGCTGGTGTGAGTGCTTAGCGTGCACTGCGGGTGCCTTGGGCTCAGGGTCCTGCTCCGTCTGTGAGTGCTGCGCATTAGGATAGTGCTCCGGATTGTTTCATGGGTTTGTATGCCACAGCCCGTGCCCAGGACAGTCCCATGACACAGGGTTGTGCTCCCTGGCTGCTCTGCCTGGTGGTGCCATGGGTCTGCCTATGTCTTACTGGAAGTGGGTGCCACGTAGAGCTTTAGTCGTGGCAGAGACTGGGGGAGGCATGATTGCCCAGCGCTGCTGGATTAGGAAGCTGGGCAGGCAGGCTTGGCAGCATGCCCCGTCTGCATCTCCTTTGTACTCAATATCCATGTGAGCGTGCCAGGATGTGCCTACACGAGAGATGGTGAGGAGGGGAACACTGTGCCCAGATGCAATCTGATGCATGTACAGGAGACTCTGGTGCGCATGCTGTCCCTGGAGCTCAGTCCAGGCAGATCTCGGGCAGTTCGGTCATGTTCAGCAATGCTGTGGTATATTGCCCCTTTTCTGCAGTCTGTTTCTTGGGGAAAGGGAGCACCTCCTTTGCACACATTCTCTCCATGGCTGTTACCCTGAGGTCGACAGCTGTGGCCCTTGCCCCGCAGCTCAGAAGAGCTCATCTTCTGGCATGAGCCATGCCGGCTCCCCAGCTGCTTGCCTTGTGCCCTGTGGCCCCATGGCAGCACACCCCAGCAGGCAGGGTCCTCTGGCCCCCAGGGAGGGATGCTGAGGATCCTGCCTCTCGTGTCTGCAGCGCTGGTGTCCCCAGGTATGTCACTTCCCAAGTGCTTGCGTGGGTGAGATGCAGCCCCCACCCTGCTCCGGACAGCTGCCTCCAAGCATGTCCTGAGCACCCATTGCGTGCTCTTCCCTTGGCTGTGGGAAAACTGCTCTCTCTGGTGCGGTCTGCGGAGGATCACTCTGCTGGCTCGGAATGGCTCCTCCATGTGCCTGCCCTGCTCTGGGAACCCCCAAGCTGCAGAGCTGTGCCCCGAACTGAGCACTACCATACTGAGCAAACCCTGCTGGGGTCTCATAGCAGCCTGCTGTGTTAATATGTCCCTGTGAAATCACCCTCTGCGGCCAAACTGTGCTTGACCTCCCCTGATTTATGTCCCTCCCTGCCCCACTCACCTGCCCTTTCCAAAATTATCATCTCTATCCCTGTCCCCAGCCCAAGACACATTCCCAGTCCCATCGCCATCCCCACCCCAGCACCATCCCTGTCCCCATCCCTGTCACCAGCATAGTCCCCACACCTATCCCCACCACTGTCCATCTCTGTCTCCATCCTGTCAGCTCCCTCCCCACCCGCTGGCTGCTCCTGCAGATCCCTGCGACTGACTTCCAGGGTTTTTGAGGGAGAGAGATACCTGATTAATCCCAGAGTGAGCTGTAATCACATGGCAATAACTGCACGACTCGTGCTTATCTGAATGTGTAATCACAGCAATGAATAACATTCAGGGCTTAGCACCTCGCTAATTAGCACGCTGCTGGGAGGGGAGAGGCTGCTGTCAGCTTTATGCAGCAGGTCCAGTCCCTCTCTGGGCTGCGCTCTGCTGTGGGGAGGGGCAACGACCCCCGTCCCGTCAGGACACGGTTGGTGTTACCAACTGCCCCTACTCCAGAGGCCCCACGTATGCTGCCAGACAGCACGCATGTAGTCCCTGACCCACCACCCCAGCAGGGGTTCTTGTGCCCCACGGCCCAGCTATAGCTGGGAAATTGTCCCACGTCATGCAGTGACTCCTGGTCTGCCGCAAGGTCCCCAGCTGCCTGTGCTCCAGCCAGCAGCTGTGCCCCGCTCACAGGGACACGGTGGCAGGGAACCATTCCCTGAGCCCAGTGTCCCCCATGATGGCTGTGGGATGCCTGTGCAGCATGGACACACCAGGCCATGCCATGCTGTGCTGTGCTGACTTGCAGATGGGCATCCAATGGAGATGCTCCTGGTCCCTTGGTTGGCAAAGCTGCTGACTAACGTGCAGCCCCTTGTCCACCTGCTGGTCTCTTCCAGCCCGCACCAGCGAGGCAGAGTGCTTTGGTGCAGCATGGAGATGACAAACTATGGTTATCCTGGCCAAAGCCAGTCCCTGCAGAAATATCCCCTGGTACCATCAGCGCCAGGTGGCAGAGATGGTGCCTCCCCAGCCTCACTGCATTCAGTTTCATGGGCCCAAAGGGAGCAGACCCTTCTGCTGTGGCTGAGTGTGACAGAGCAAGGACCTGGGAATGGACCTGCCACGATCTGTGCCTGTGCCATCCGAAGTACTCCTTCCTGAGAGCCAAGAGGGACAGGCTTAGAGTGTTGCCTGTGCAAAGCCCTGGTGGATTGCATGAACCACCACTGCCTGCATCTGTTAACCCCACCATCCGAGGGGGCAGAGAACCCCACCAGCTCAGCCCGTAGACCTCAGCACTCCTATTGTTCCCACAGACCTGCAGTAAAGTGATGGCCTACCTGCAGCGGGTCCCAAGCTGCTGCCTCTTCTCACCACTTGCAGGCAGCCCTCACAGTATGTTGTGGCACTGATCCACTCTCTGCTGGCCAGCCAGCTCTTCCCTTACCTGGCCCCAGCCATCACAGCGCTGAGGCTAATGTCACACATACCAGAGACATCAGCCAGTCCTTGCCAAGCAGAGTAAGACTTAACATGGACCAGTGACACAAACACCAGAGTGAACAGTGAAAAGACATGCTGTCCAAACGAGCAGTGTCCACAACTGCAGGTAGCACGTGGTGAGCACTGCCTGTGTGCATGCACAGCTGGCAGTGAGCACCGTCCGTGTGTGTGTACTGCCTGCGGTGAGCACTGCCCATGCATGCGCATGGCCCGTGGTGAGTGCTGCCCACAGTGAACGCTGCCTGCAGTGAGCACTGCCTGTGTGTGCACAGCCCAGATGCGCCCTCCCTGTGCATGCATGTGTGCAGCCCTGCATGTCCTTGCTCTGCGGACAGTGCGTCCGGCTCTCCAGCATCATGATGGCTGATGTGGAGGTGTGTGGAAGTGGTTGCTTTTCACAACCCTCTGTGGCAAGAGCCTGGGGCAGTGCGGGCCTGTGGCTCCAGCAGGGCTGGGGCAAGAGGGCAGAGGGCTGTGCCATGGCCAGGTCAGGCCAGGCCAGGATGTCCTTGCAGGCAGGCAGGCAGAGAGGCAGCCTCTGGAAATGTGCAGTGTCACCAAATTAAGGGCTTAATTAGCAGGCATGTTTCCCTTAAGGAGCTGTCGCCTCATTATCATAGAGAATGGTGATTAAGCAGCGGGAAGGGGCAGGTGCTGCCAGCAGAACCCCCAGGGAGGCAGGCAGCAAGCGCTCATTCCTGTTGCAGGGCAGGGAGTGTGTCCAACACATCCAGGTCTGACACCGTCCTCCTCTGCCAGCGTCCTCATCTCCCCGCTCCATCCCAAGCCAGTCCTGCCCTGAACATCTCGCTCTACCCAGCTCAGTTGTCTCCCTACAAGCTCCCTCTTCTAAGGGCAGATGGTTTCCATTTGCAAGCCTGTCCCCAGGAGGATTTGCTGGCTCGGTGGTGTTAGGCTGGAGGAGGCCCATGGCATGGCACATCGGGGACAGGGTAGCTCTCCACAGGGACTATGGTATGGCATGTGGAGGATGGCTCACCCACTCTGCAGCGCTGCTGGGGGATGCTGCTGTGAGAGGAGCACAGAGAATTTGTGGCGCTCAGAGCCAAGCATGCACAATGGCATCTCAGACAATATCCAGGACAGATGCTAGCCTATGTGAGACTTGGTTAACTAAACATCCAGAAAGGCCTGTGCCACGTGCTCCCTGCAGAAACTGATTCTCTGGGGAGGCCAGACTACTGCAGTGTGTGAGGCCAGGTGCTGCGAGGCTCCCTTCCCCTTCCCCTTCCCCTCCCCCTTCCCCTTCCCAATGCTCTTCTGGGGATCTGGCAGGACACAGCTGCCTCCCGCCCAGAGCTGCCAGAGCCAGAATGGCCACCTCCAGTGAGGCTCTGCCCAGGACCTGCCTGCGGACACAAGTGGGGATGCAATCAAATGCTGGGCCCTGAGCAACACCCTTCAGCAGAGGGTGGCCTGGTCAGGGGCAGGAATGGGTATGCCCCACAAGGACTGTGGCCACTCCAGCCTGTGCAGCAGGGCCTGCAGGGAGGGGAACGAAGGTCAAAGTGCCTGGTCCATGCTGGCCTGGTGCTGCTGCACCCCTCAGCAAGGGGAGAGGGCTTACAGGAGGCAGCATACCTCCTAGGGTGACCGTGACAGAGGGAAAGGCCTTGGGACAAGCCATGTAGGAGAAAACACAGAGGCCATGGAGGTGTACAGAAACCAAGACGCATGCTCACCAAAGCAAGATCACACTGAGCTAGCCTGACACCTCTTCCTGCAGTCATGTCCACTCTCTAGACTGAGGGGCTGCAGCATGTCTCCCATCTGGACACAGCTCCTGGCCACCTCAGGGCAGCCAGGCTGGGTGCAGAGCGCGCTGGCCCATCTGGAGCAGGGTTGGGCTGGAGGAGGCTGGTCATAAAATCGTAGAATCATAGAATCGTAGAATGGTTTGGGTTTAAGGGACCTTTAAACATCATCTAGTCCAACCCCCCTGCCATGGGCAGGGACATCTCCCTCTAGATCAGGTTGCTCAAAGCCCCATGCAACGTGACCTTGAACATTTCCAGGGATGGGCATCTACAGCCTCTCTGGGCAGCCTGTTCCAGTGTCTCATGACCTTCAGTGTAAAACATTTCTTCCTTATGTCCACTCTAAACCTACCCTCTTTCAGTTTAAAACCATTGCCCCTTCTCCTGTCGCTACAGCACTTGGTGAAAAGTCTTTCTCCATCTTTTTTCAAGCCCCCTTTATATATTGAAAGGCTGCAATAAGGCCTCCCCAGAGCCTTCTCCAGGCTGAACAACCCCAACTCTCTCAGCCTTTCTTCGTGGGAGAGGTGCTCCAGCCCCATGATCATTTCCACTCTAACAGCTCCATGTCTTTCTTGTACTGGGGACCCCAGAGCTGGATGCAGGACTTCAGGTGGAGTCTCATAAGAGCGGAGTAGAGGGGGAGAATCACCTTACATTGACTGTAACTCTTTGGACGCAGCCATCTAGACAATTCCTGATCCATCTAACAGTCCATCCGTCGAACCCACATCTCTTCAATTTAGCAGGAAGAATATTGTGAGGGACTATATCAAAGGCCTTATGGAAGTCTAGGTAGATGACATCTGTAGTTCTTCCCTTGTCCACTGATGCAGTTACTCCATCGTAGAGGGCCACTAGATTAGTCAGGCATGATTTGCCCTTGGTGAAGCCATCTTGGCTGTCTCTAATCACCTCTCTGTCTTCCATATGTTTCAACATGTCTTCCAGGAGGATCTGCTCCATCATTTTACCAGGCACAGAGGTGAGGCTGACTGGTCAGTAGTTCCCAGGGTTCTCCTTTTTACCCTTTTTAAAAATGGGCATGATGTTTCATTTTTTCCAGTCACTGAGAACTTTGCCTGACTGCCATGACTTTTCGAATACAATGCAGAGTCAAGCACAGATGGTGCTTAGGCTGGCTGGTGGCCTGGCTACAGAAGGCCAGTGTGCCCCGCTGCCCATACAGAGCACAGTGGCACACCCAGCCTCGGGATCAGGAGCGACCAAGAGGGCTTGGAGCCACTCGCAGAAGGCCCATGGGCAGGTACCAGGTGTCTGTACTTCGTTCAGGCTGAGCCCTGTCTCAGCCCAGCCTCGCTGGTCTACACCAGATGGGGTGGGTGCTGCCAACTGCGGGCAGTGCGGAGACGGGGCTCAGTTTCACATGGCCCCAGTCTGTAGGCAGAGAAGCTGGCTGGTATGATCTGGGAGACCAGCATCTGTTTTCCCAGTGGGGATTGCAAGAGTTTGGCTTGTTTGTGAATCCTGGGAGTACACAAATTGTATGCCTTGGTGCTGGTGATGCCACCCCAGAGGAGATGCAGTTGTTTCTTGGTGTAAGACTGGTCAGGACTTGCATTCGGGGTTCTTTGCAAGCTGGTAGAGAGAATACTTTGAAAAGATGTTTATATGAAAAATAGGCTTAGAAGGCTGAGCATGTAAAGGGCTGGGCTGTGCTCAGTGGGGTGGAATAAAGTCTTCTACCATGTGAGGTTAACTGTACTTTGTGGAGCACCAGGGAAGCTAAGAGGCTCCACACAACCTCTGGGCACAAGACAGCTGCACGTTGCTGTGCTCAGGGGACTGCAGCCTTTCCGCGCACTAGGTAAAGTGGTCTGCAGTTCTTGGGAGAAGCACGAAGACTGGCATTCAGAGAAAGAGTCAAAGCGTGAACCTGAAAAGAGTCCCAAGGGAGAGTTCAGTAGGCCAAGGTGTCTGTAGCACCAATGCAAATTCCTATACAGGAAAACAAAAGCTAGGGTAGAGGTTTGGAGTAAGGACCATGGCCAAAGGCTGTATCAGCATCCTGATGGGTGCGATCTGGTTACAGGAAGAGAGATAACTCTGCATTACAGCACAGGGAGCTGTAAGTAAAACTTTTTATGTCACCTACCTGCCTGATCCTAGGCACAGCCTTGTTGATGGCTGCATCCTAGTAAAAGCATTCTTAACTCTCGCAATAACGTTTGTGTTGAGGGTTATCTGAGGCACATGCCAAGACTTGACATTCAACAGGTGGGTGCTGAGAGCAGCCCGCTGCAACAGAGTCAGGTGCCCAAGAGCCAAGGTGTTTGCCATGCAGCAGGATCATAGAATCATAGGATCATAGAATCGTTAAGGTTGGAAAAGACCCTTAAGACCATCGAGTCCAACCGTTAACCCAGCACTGCCAAGTCCATCACTATACCATGTCCTCGAATGGATGGGCTAGAGAAGGAGCTGGTAACACAGGACATTGGTAGAGAAGAGGCATTTTCACTAACAAGCGTTAGCCAGAGACTCCTTAGCAGCAGGACTACAGGGACTGTGTCCAAACGTCAGCAGGGGAGGTTTCCAGAGCAGGATAATGCTGCCGAAAGCTGTGCATAGGCTGTAGGTGGTGATGTTCTGGAGCTGCCTCCCAGCACAGCACAAGTGGCGAGGGGCAGGAAATGTGGTAAGACACAAGATGCCTTATATGCGACTACAACGCAGCAGTGCTGCATGGCATAGTTTTTGAGAAAGAATGGGCTGCAGCCAGTGGCCTAGGACTGCCACCTCACTCCCCCTCACCATATGCCTGTGCTGTCTGCCCAGGTAGATTACAGCCCAAATCAGGCAGATGCACAGTGGGATACATGCACTGATCAAAGCCTCTGCTGCAGGAAGCAGAGGGCTGAGCATGGGGTGCCCTTAACGGCATGCTCAGAGGCTGCTGCTGGCAGAGCCCAAGGCTTATCTGTGTCAGCTAGGAAGATCTGACATTTCAGAGTCCCACAGCAGCTGCTCCTACACCATGAGCTCAGGGAAAAGAGACAGCTGCACCTTCTGCTATCATCGAGAGTTGGAAAACACAAGACCTCATCCTGCATTTGTCCACCTTTTAGAGCTGTTCTTGGACCACTAGCTATGTACCGATCATCCAGGAATGGCCATCAAGGGAACAGCATGGAATCCAGCATATGGGACATGGCACAGAGAAGGAGTCCTGGAAAATATCCAGTTTATTCTATGAGCAGCCAGGTAGGACTCAGTGCAGAGGCAGAACGCAGCCCAGAGATGCTGGGTCCAAGCAGACCCCAAATGCAGCTATTGCACAAGCACCAGCAGTGCTGGTGGGCAAATGCAGCCGCTGGGCACTCGCCTTGGGAAGGGCAATGCGGGGGATAAATGCTGTATGCCTTCTGTCAGTGACTGGGCTGCTCTGTACCCGTGGTCGCAGAGTTGGCCCAGTGAGGAGCAGTGGTGCGAGGAGCAGGAGGCAGTGAGGCCAGGAGGGGGGCCTGGCAAGCTCTCAGCAAGCTGTCCCTAAACTGACATGGCTCACCCTGGCTGAGGACAGTGTCGCTGTGCCCGAGGAACAGCGCGGTCAGTCATGGCCTTAGCCCAGAGCTTCAGGCTCCCTGTGCTGGAACGGAGCCGTGGTGCGCCCTGCAAGATAAGGACCCAGACCTTGAACTTGGCTCACTGGTCTGTGGGACTTGGAGCCCAGCAGAGACCTGAGGCTTTGCTTGAGGTAGCCAGTGCTGCTGAGGAGCCACACTGCAATGTTTTTGTATCATCACAGGTGGTGGGTGATGCATCATCTCCAGCCAGAGCTTGCAGCAGCGTGACTCTAACAAAGATCTGAGCATTGAGCTCAGCAGGAATCATCCTCACCAAGGGCTGCCGAGAGCAGTGGTGAACCCGCGGCTGGAGTGCTGTCCAGTGCACAGGCTTATCAACACACTCTGCCCAAGGCATTAGCCCTGTCCTTGCCTGTGCTCAGCTGGAGCCAATTGCTCCTCTCCTTGGAGCCAGTCCCTAAGCTCTCAGAGTGCCTTGGGAGAAGTGGTGTCACTATATGGTGAGAGAGGCATTTTGCTGGCACACAGAATCATAGAATGGTTTGTGTTTAAGGGACCTTTGAATACCATCTAGTCCAATGCCCCTGCCATGGGCAGGGACATCTTTCACTAAATCAGGTTGCTCAATGCCCCGTTGAACCTGACCTTGAACACTTCCAGGGATGGGGCGTCCACAGCTGTGTTTTCACTCTAACCAATGCCAGAGCAAAAGCCTCTTCCAGAGCTGCCCAAGAAGTTCCCTGCCCATGTCCTGGCCTTCCTGGAGACCGGACTTGGATGGAGGCTGAAGGAGCTGGCGTGGCCAGGCATGATCCCCTCTGTGCTGCCAGGAGCGCTGGGCACACTGCTTGCCCCGCAACAACTGTCTGCCCCCAGCTGGCTCCAGCCCAGCCCCTCTGCTTTCGCGTACAGATCTCTTTCACTGTGCAGCGCCCCAGAGCATGGGAGCAGCCTCTGCTGCCATGTCCTTCCCTCCAAAGGGCAGCAACAGAGGGGGCTTCAGCCAGCCTCCCACCTCCCTGCCATCCCATGCTGTGCCTTGGGCCAATTAGTGATGGGAAGAGCAAGTGTGAAGTAGGAAGGCTCAGAGGAGGACGGGGAGCTGAGCTGTCCCTCTGATGCTGTGCGCTGCTGCCCTATTACTTGCCCCTGTCAGGGCCTACAGGATCTCAGCAAAGCGCTCTTACAGAAGTCTGGATGTGGGGCAGGCAGTTCCCTGCTCCAGGTGCAGCAAAGCTCATGCACTGGGTGTGAGATTCAGAGGTACCACCTGCCTCTGCTTCCCTGCAGTGAGACCTGTACCTTGGGCATTGCGTAGCATCCCCACGTGAAGCCACAGCAGCCGTGTCTGCTCGGTGGCGGGCAGGAAGCTGAGCCACCTGGATCCCTGCCGCACCCCCCGAGGTCCGCCTGGCTTTCTGGTCCTCTGGCCTTTCCATGGTTATCATCCGAGCTCCTTCCTCGGGGAGCGTATGTCACCGCCCAGAGGATGAGTGCCTGCGGAGTCTCCTCAGCTCCTTTGCTGAACTTGGTTTCCTAGCCCTGCACTGTGGGGTGCCCTGGCATGCCTGGGAGCAAACTCTGCCGGAGCTGGGCAGCTCCAGCTGCCCTCCACGTCTGCCCCCTTCCCCTGCCTCCCCTGGGTCCCCTGCATGGTCTCTGCTATCCTCCCGGCTGCCAGACTGGAGGGACCAGATGGGCCCTGCCTCCGCCTGGCTCCACACTCCTGTCTGGGAGACACGGCTTCCTGCTGCTTCCCACTCGCCAGCATTTGCATTGCACTTGTTCTCTGACCTTTGGAGAAAGCAACACAGGCGGTGAGCTCTGTTCTGCACGCTGAGGCTCCGTGCTCCAAGGCACAGGACTTGTCCGCAGTCCCTGCCCCATGCCAGCCCCAGGTGGGGACCCCCCACAGCCCTGCTGAGCCTGCTGCCTGCTCCCTGGGGCTGGTGCGCCCATATCCCCCAGGACTGTGTGCACCACCATTGACCGGCCCCATTGCAGAGGACCCCCCATTTGGGACTCCCACTTCACCAAGCCAGAGCCTGTCTGTTTATGTGCTGGTCCAACCTCCCGGACTACACGCCAACAGACTGACCTGCCTTATGTGCTTGCATACATGGTGTCACACCTTTGTACCTCTTCAGAGGCTGAGGCTCAGTCAGGGCCGGCATGGCCTGTGGTCATTCAGGGTTGTGTTCATAAGCTTCTCATCTCTGCAGGGACACAAACATGGGTCCACTCCACAGGACTGCGCTGGGACTTCCCTAAGGGGCAGAAGGAGGGATGGCTTCCCATTGCTTGGGCTTGCTCTGGCTCGGAGGTGCCCACCGCCTTTGGCTGTGTGCATGTTGTGGGTCAGTTGCATGTACGGACATTGGCCTGGGGTTCCTCACTGTCCGCACTACACGTGCTGACTGCTGCAGAGATCCCCTAAGCTGAGCACACATTTGGCTGTTCTCCCCTGAGCGATGTCTCTTCTCCCAGCTCATACCATCTCTATTTCACACTTGGTTGGTCTCAAGGGGAGCTGCCACATTCAATATGTCAGATGCTGCTCGTATCGAGCTGCCCTGTGCCTGGGCTGCGACGCGAAGGAGCTCAGGGGTGGGGCTACCCCACCACAGCACAGGGAGACTTGGGAAAGAGTCTCCCACTCTGCCCTCCCTGGGGGCTGCTGGCCAAAAGGAGGTGGTTCTGCCCCACACCACCCCACTGAGGCCCACCCCTCGCAGTTTAATTGCTCCCTGTACCGTGGAGCCAGGATCTGCTTGCTTGACCTCCACCAGGACCTGTTTACGTGTCATTTTGCCTAGGAGGGGTTCTTAGGGCTGTAAGCCCAGTACCCATCCCACTCCCCTGTGTCTAGGGTCTGGTCCCATTCCCATGACCCCAGGACCTGTTTCCCTCCCGTGCAGGTGGGACTTGTTCCTAATGCCGTGGGGCTGCAGGCGTTATCACAGCACCAGCTCTGAACTGCTGCTGGTGTGAGCACTGCAGTACTCAGAAAACGCTCAGAGTCATGGGACTGGGGGAACGTGTCAGCTTTATGGGAACAGTGCGTTCTCAGCTCTCCAGGCTCATGAAGGAAATCCGGGAAGTTTGCCTCCATGAGCTAAAAAATACCCAAAGAATTGCAACTAAACATCTCATGATCAAAACCAGGCCAAAGGCACAGACAGAGCCTGGATGCTATTTCCGAGCCCCTGAGGTGGCAACACTGACCTGGAAAGCAGCAGGAAGACATCCCTTGGTGGCTGCAGCTCCCCTCAGGGAGTGGAGGAGGGATGTGCAGGAGCTCTGGCCAGCGCGGGCCCCAGGGGATGCTGGAAAGCTGTCCCATGGACGGAGAGAAGAGCCTCACGAGGTCCTGCAGCCGGCTGGACAGGTCCATCCCTCCTGCGGCTCCCCCGTCCTGGATGCGACTGCTGCAGGGTGACTCCCGCTGCCCAAAGGTGGGACAATTGTCAGGCAGGGACGGAGCTGCTGCCTGGGATGAAGCAGTAGCCTGTTCCTGGAGGGGGACATGGCATTCAGGGAGGCTGGCACATGGGGCCCTGCAGCTGCCAGGCGTGGGTCCCTGTGCAGCTCGATCAGGCTGTTGAAAGCACTCCTGACCTCCTTCCAGCTGAGCCCACTCAAGACATGCATCCCTGCCCTGCACCACAGCTGCATGCTGCTGCCGCGTGCATGGAGACCGTTGAGTGGAGCGGGGACCAGGGGCACACCAGGCTGGGCAGCCAGAGAGGGTATGGGGGCACGCCAGGGAGGGCAGTGGGGTGGGAGGGGGTGTCCCCACTGGGTGTGCAGATGGGCAGGGTCCCTCCTTCCCGCCACAGCCATGCCAAGGCTGCTGCTGCTGTGTACTGCACCGCTGTGACCTGGGCCCATGCTGGCTGGCTCTGCCCTGCACCCTGCCTTGGCTGTGCTGGCCCTGCCTGAGCCCATCCCACCCATGCCTGGCCAGGGCAGACTGTGTGCCCCAGCAAGCGCCCCAGGCCAGGGCGCCGTCTGTCCGTCCATCTTGTCTGTCTGTCCATCCGGCACTGCTGCCGGCAGTGCTGCCGGTGCTCAGCGCTCGGCCTTGCAGCGGGGTTTCCTCCTGGCCCGCAGTGCTCCCACAGGAAGGGAGAATCTCTGCTCTGGCAAGGTGTTTCCTGGCTCACCAGATAGGATGCAGAAGCACATTCTGACCCCTGCGGATGCGTGCAGACCCCAGAGCTGGGCATGCCACAGACCACTACGATGCACAGCACCCCAAACCCGTGCACATGCAGCCACGTGTGCACGCGGGACCCCGCGGCCAGGCCCTGACCCAGGACGTCCGTGCGTCCCGGGCCGTTGCCTCATCCTGGCTGCGGCAAGACGCAGGGTGCAGAGAGGGGCGGTAGCCTGGCCGGGGCCAGGGGTGTCCCCTTCCTGGCAGGAAAGGGGCTGAGCTGGCGGATGCGGGTTTCCTGTAGGCTCCAGCTCCGCGAGCCAGAGCAGCCTGTGCAGGAGCACACGGGCCTGTGCCAGGTAACAGCACTGGGGCTGGGCAGCGGGAGCCCGGCCACCCCCTGAGCAGTGTGGGGCTGGGGCTCCTCTGCTCCTCGCCGGGGCCGCGTGGCTGGGACAGCGCTGGGAAGGGCAACCTGGTAGCCCCGGTGGGGCCAGAGGGGCTGGGGCCCTTCTGGTACCTCGCCCCGAGGTCAGCGGGGTGGGCTGGCCCCGGTGCTTTGCCGTGGGCTCAGCGGGGCTGGACTGGCAGCGCAGGGCTGGCCCACGGGTCTCGGCCGGGGCTCGGGCCATGCATGGGGCAGGCCTGTGGGGCAGCACGAGGCAGGGCCGTGGGGCCGGGCCGGCAGGGTGAGGAGCCCTGCCCTCCGCTCGGGGCCTCCCGCCGACGCGGCCCGGTCCCGGGAGCGCAGGGCCCGCTTGCGCGGCCGTGGGGTGCCCCACGCTGGGGGCCAGCGCTGCCCCCGCCCGCAGGCCGCCGCCCGCCGGCTGCTCCCGGGGCTGCCGCTGGCGGGGCCGCCGGCGGGGGAAGGCCGAGCCGGGGCCGGGGCGGGCGCGGCGGGTGGAGGGTGCTGGAGGGCAGCGGGGAGCGGGGGGGACACACCAGGGTGCCGAAGCGCCGGGGAGCAGCGGGGGAGCGGAGATCCCGGGGCGCCGGCGGTCGCTGCAGGCGCGGGGCGGAGACCCCCGGGGGCGGGGGCGGGGGCCGGGGCCGGAGCAGCCGCCTCTGAAGTTTCCCTCTGCCCGCCCCTTCCCGCGCGCACCGGCTCCCCGTTGCCATGACAACTCCTTAAACTAACACCCGCTGCCGGCGGCGGGGGCCGAGTTCGCGGAGGATCCGCCGCGCGCGCCGCTCCCCGCCCCGGCCCCGCCGCCCCCGCCCGCCGCCCCGCGCCTCTCCCGCTGCCGGCGGCCGCCGCTGCCCCCGGCCGCGCCGCGGCTATGGTGGCTCGGGCCCCGCCGCCCGCCGCCCCGCAGGTAACGAGCGGCCCCGGGGCAGGGCCGGCGCCGGGCTGCCCCGCGCGGCGGGGGCGACGGCGGGGCCGGGGCGGGGAGCGCGGTGCGCGGAGCGGTGCGGAGCCGGGCGCCCGCCCGCGGCGGCGGGGGCAGCCCTGCGCGGGGGAGCGGGCGGCTGCGCTGCCCCGGGGATGGCGCCCGCGGGGGTCCGGCTCGGGGTCCGGCTCGGGGCGCGCGTTCGGGCGGAGGGAGGGCGGCTCGCCGGGGCACGGGCGGGAGGGCTCTGCCCGCCGGCGGGCTGCACCGGGGCGGCCGGGGTGGGTGCCACGGCGGCTGGGAGAGGGGCTGCAGCGGCCCCGCGGGCGGGGAGAGCCGCGGCTGGCGGGGGTTCGCCGGCCGGGGCCGGGGCCGTGCGCGGGGGGCCGCGGGGCAGCAGGGGCTGTGGTTTGCATTGGTGTGCTACCGGGTGCGGGCCGTGGTTTGCAGTGGGGCGTATTTGCTGGGCGCAGGCCCGTGGTGTGCCGTCTGGTGTGTTCCTGCTGGGGAATTTGGCCGTGGTTTGTGGCTGGGTGCCCATCCTGGGAGTTAGGGGCTGTGGCGAGCGGCTGGGTATGTGTTTTAGGGAATGGGGCTGTGGCTTGCGTTGGGAGGTTTACGTGGGGTGGCCGTAGCTGTGGCTTGCGTTGGGAGGTATACATGGGGTGGCCGTAGCTGTGGCTTGCGTTGGGAGGTATACATGGGGTGGCCGTAGCTGTGGCTTGCGTTGGGAGGTATACATGGGGTGGCCGTAGCTGTGGCTTGCGTTGGGATGTCTTGGGGGATAGGGGCCGTGGCTTGCGTTGGGATGTCCGCACTTCAGGATGGGAGCTATGGTTGGAACTGGGGTGCCTGTGCTGGGCAGTAAGGGCTGTCACGTGCTTTGGGGCACGTGGACTGGAGAGCAAGGGCTGTGGCTGTAGGGGGAGTCTGTTTTGTGGGATAAGGGCTGAGGTTTGCGGTGAGCTGAAGGTGCTTGGGGACAGACGCCGTGGTTTGCAGTGACACAAACATGCTGGGAAGTAGGGACCGTGGTTTGTGGTTGGGGTATGTGCTGGGGAACAAGAGCCCTGCTTTTGAGTAGCATGCACACAAGCAGAGCATGCATCAGAGGATGGGGACCATGACACCTGCGGTATGGTCCAGAAGCATTTAGGCAGGCAGGGGGACTTCTGGTGAAGGCATGGCATTGCTTTTGTAGTGTGTGCCATTGGTTTTGTAACTTATCTGTTTGTGGTCCTTGTGTATCTGTGCATAACGGGGTGTATCTACCCCGCAGGGCTTTGCAGATACCTATGCATGATGCTCAGCGCACCGTTTTTCTGTGTGCTCTGTTGTCTGCGTGTAAGCACGATCTGTGCAGTAAGTCATCTCCCCCCCAGGCTGTCATGGATAATGAGCTGTTCTCTGGGCTTGGGGTGTGCTGGACAGTCTTGGGTAAGGGATTTGTGTGGTTGTGTTCTTGTGTCTGGGCCTCAGCTTGCAATTTTGCCTGTCCCTGGTGTCTTGGGGAGCTGCTGGAAAGGTGAGAGTCTGCCGCTCTCCTACTCTTCCAAAACTGGGTCAAGGAAGCAGGAAACTCCAGAGCTGGGTTTGACTGCACAGGTATGGTTGGTACCCGTGAGTGCCTGCGGATGCCTGTGTAAATCAGGATGCTAGCATGAAGGGAGCAATGGATTTAAGCAAATAGGATTTAAACAGAAACCATACCTGCTGTTTGTTGCCTTGATGTGGCTTAGGGACATGGTTTAGTGGTGGACTTGGCAGTGCTGGGTTAATGGTTGGACTTGATGATCTTAAAGGTCTTTTCCAACCTAAATGATTCTATGATTCTATGACAGGGATCCTCGAAGCCTTCAGTGATGTAAGGGTTACATCTGTCAGGCTTCTGTGAGAAACAGTCAAGCATGAGGCTAGCTTTGCAACGGTACCTATAGCAAGGTATGGTGGGAAAATGTCCTGCTGTGTTAGCATACAAGGCGTTCTTTTAGCTGTTGTGTGTTTGTGCCAGAGTCTTGGGTTGTAAGGAGAGGAGCTGAGGACTTGGGCACTGACCTCTGCAGGGCTCTGGTCTCCTCTTGGTCTAGGTCTCCCAGGGGGTGCCGCTGCCCAGGATGTGCAGTTGCTCTTGGTCAGTGTCTGCTGGGCTGGCCAAGCGACGCTTGCTGCGGCCCTTGCAGATGTGGACCTTGCACAAGGCCCCACGCTCTGAGAGTGTGAGTGGGAGCTAGAGACCTTGGGACTGCGGGACTGGCGTGCGCATTGCCTGCGTGCCGGCGATGAGGCCTGGGGCTCGACTGGCCTGGGAACAGTGTGGGGGCAGGGAGGGCTCCAACCTGGGGCACGGTAGGGTCTTGTCCCCCCTCCCCCCTTTATAAACTTCACTAAAAACTTTCATTGTCATTCTGTCTCAATAGTGACATGCAAGTAATGGAGACAGAACATAACAAGTTTCCATCATTTCTTTTTATACTAACACTTAAATGCATTATAAAGTTCACGTGCATTTTGCACCTGCACAGTAGTCCTCTGTGGAAGTTTTGCTGACTATGCCAAACTTGCAAGGTATGTGGCAAAAAGGGCTGAGGGCAAAAAAGGGCAGAAAGGACAATATTACAAGGTCCTTTTTTCAGATAACTTTTTTTTCTGTTATACAGCATGTAACACCTAATATTCATATAACACCTAAGTATTCTTAATATTGTTATATTGATATGCATAATGCATATCTGTACTGTTTGTGTTTTGTACTGCATTGTTCACTGAAACCACTGTTGTGTTCTGGAGGTGCACACAAACAGACACACAAGCAGCCCACTACAGAATATTCTGTTGAGATTTCCACCAGCTAAAAATTATTACCGCTGCCTCCGCACAGGAGTGCGTAAGTGCATATGCAAACGGTGAGGCATGTGTGTGCAAGTGCTGAGGAGCAGAGCGCGCGGCGTGGGGCGTGTGTGAGGTGGGGAGGGGGCTGGGGCAGGCTGGGCTCCCCTTCCCGTCTCACAGAGCGCAGTAAAGCATGTGTGAAGCTGGGGCGTCCCAGTGAGGTGAGGCTCCCTGATGGAGGCACCCCAGGAGCCTGGGGGCGATGGCAAGCTGGTCCTGCCCTGGAGCACAGCACGGAGTGCGTGGCTGCAGTGGGGCTTTGCAGAGCTGGGCTGGAGGCTGCTGGTGGTGTTTGGGGTAGAGCTGCGCTCTCCCCTGAGAGCTGGGGCAGGGGCAGGTGTGCGGTGGGGACGTGGGAGCGGAGCTGCTCCTGGCAGCCGCTTTCAGGAGCGAGGAGTGTTCCAGGGATGGGCTGCAGCTGGGAGGTCGCCCGTCAGCGCTGCTGGCTCCTGCCCTGCTCTCCCTTTGCGCAGGAGACGAGGAGAAGCTGTGAGGGGAGCCGGAGAAGCTGAGGTGAGCAGAGCTGTGGGGCATGGAAAGGGTCCCCTCCCAGGCAGCAAGGGGGACCAGCTGTGCCCTGCCCCGCTCCAGCCTCCTCTGCCAGCCTCCTTCCCCAGCCCAGAGTCGACTGCTAGCCCGGGAGGTGGGATCTGGTGGTCCGGCTCTGCCCTTGGCACCAGGGACACAAGGAGCAGGAGCCGCGGGGTGCAGCGGGGGCTTGGCAGCCTCGTGGGGCTGGCAGTGCTGTGGGGTGGGAATCCCCTCTGCCATGGCAGACCTGGAGCAGGGGGAGGCCGTGCAGCTAAAACGAGTACAAAGAGTAAATTGCCATCCCACTCCTAAATGCAGCTGAGCTGCTGTAACTGTGACAACAGGCAAAAGCTCTGGTTCATGAAGTGTCTTGGCTCCTGTTGGCAGCGTGGGAAGGGGAGGCAGCGCTGGCTTTGTGGAAGTCTCTCAAGGATCAGCCCAAACTTTCAGGGGATGGGGTGTCTGTGCCACTACCAGCAGTCGGGCTGCCCATCTCGTTATGGGGAGCAGAACAAATGGGGACTTTCGTAACCCGAGAAGCAGGTCGATCAGGAGACTCTTCTATCATTAAATATTGAAAGAACTTCTCTGGCAGCAGCGCGTTCTCCCCTCACTGACAGCAGCTCTGTGAGTTTGTGATTCTGGATGTTGTATGGGCTCAGCTGTGACTGCACGGGTGACTTTGGGAGGGAATGGGGCTGTGCAGAGCCTGGGACAGTGCAGGGGGACCATCCGTGCCAGCTTCTCACCGCAGTGAGCCCCTCCCCAAGCAGAGCCAAGCCCCCAGGATGTGTGCAGGATGTGCGCTCCACAAACAGCCCCCTGCAGCCTCCGCTTGCCACGAGCCCGCTGTGGCGGGGCTGGGCGGTTGGGATCCAGCGCAGTCCCTGCTTTAAGGGGCTGCTCATTTGGAAGGAGCTGGTTCTTTGGGTTGCTGTTTCATGCCAACGTGGCTGACTTTGCCAGCTCCAGAACAGCAGAGAGACCTTGGTGGGCAGGGGTGGGTCTGGTGCTTGGCTGGGCCTTGTTTGCACTGAGAAACCCAAGAGTACAATTTGGTTCAGGGCTGTGCTTCTCCCCAGGACAGAACTGATGGGTCCTGGGCCATGTCCCACCTCCCTACAGCTGCTCCCCCCCTTGGGGACTGCGGGGCTCCCGCCCCCAGGAGAGGCTGGCATTCTTGGCTTATTTAAGGAGTGGTTTAGACTTCCAGGTCTGGATTCTTCTGCTTTTTATAGACGTCCTCAGGGGAGTGCAAAGAATGGCAGGAAACGCAGCGGCCCCGCAAGTTGCTCAGCCCTGGACACTATTGTTCAGCACTGGCGGAAGCTGGCCACAGGCAGGGCTGCCCGGGGGACCTTCCCCTGCTTGGAGGAAGCTCAGCGGCAGCTCAGTCATGTCCTTACAGCGTCATGTAATGTTTCCTGGCCTTGATAGAAGGGGACTACAGCTCCCGGCGTGCATGGGGATACAGGACATCGCATGCTGGGGCTTGGGGGCTGCAGGCTGTACCCCTTCCTCAATGTCTCCTGCTCCTCTGCAGGGTCGCAGATCCCTGGAGCTGTAACAGGAGCCTGCTGGGACATGATGGTCATACTTGAGCTCGCCCTGACTGTCTGCTCACCTCCAGCCTGAGCCCCACAGGCCCCTGGGGGCCATGTGGAGCAGTTGTGCTTGGCCAGGCTGTGCCAGGCAGTGCCGTGCTACAGGGGCAATTTGGCGGCGGTGTGGCCAGACCAGTGGCTGAGCTTGGTCTTGCGCAGGGATGTGCAGCGGTGTCTGCCCATGGCACCGCAGCCCTTGGCCTGGGTTTGTGGCTGCCCTATTGCCAGGGAAGGCTTCGTCTGCCTTTCTTGTCTGGAGCAGCTGGAATGGATTCCTTGGCGATGCTTGTGAGAGGGACCAAGTGGCATTGTCCCTTTGTGGGGTCAGGGCCCTGGGAGACCTCAGGAGGCAGAAATGGGTATGTCCCCTCTGTATGATCCCTGATCACAGGCATCTGTGTGTGTCCCATCTGCCCTATCATAACCCCATGGACGTCTCTCTGTGCGGCGGGGCGTTCCCACAACCCTCCTGAGACAGGAGTCTCCAGATGCTTCCCACCTCCCAGTTCTGTTTTGGGGACAGTTTTACTTCCACTGACTTGTCATTTCAGATCGTGTTGTGTTTGTTAGACTGCTGGGAACCAGCTGCTGTGGTTACTGCGAGTCTGCAGTCCTTGCCTCTTATCCTGGAAAGGGAAGAAGCTGAACGTAAAGCAGGGAATCTGGACATTAGTGATAAAAGAGTCAGGCTTACACAAGCAAAAGGCCGAATTGCCATTCATGAGAAAGAGGAATAACGGCCTCCCTGGAGCTCTCCCTGCTAGTCTGAACAAGGCCCCTCTGGCTCCACAGACAGCAGGGTCCTCAGGGACTGTGAGGGCTAGGATCCTGGTGGTGTGCAAGCTGCAGTCTAAATACATCACAGATCATCTGCATAATTTATTCTTCTGTGAAGAGTTTAATTTATCAGGTCCCATAATAAACTCATAAGTCTCCTTTGCCTGTTATCAGGGTTGGCAGAAGATGCTCATATTATAAGCACTTAATTTATCTCCTGAGCTGCTTCCCGTGCAGATCGGTGCCTTTGATGTTACTGGATGTATATTCCCATGGTTGATGTTCCACCGGCCCCTCATCACCTGAGGACAGGAAAGATGGTGCTCAAGAGGCCCCGCTCGGGAGGAGCCCAGGAGGTGGTTGTGCTGGCCCAGATCTGCTCTGGAGGTCAGGGTGGGGTGGAGACAGTGTGGACGAGAGCCAGGTGGAAGAGCCATCCTGCTGGAGATTGAGCAAGGCTGCTGCCAGTGCTGGGAGCCACCTCTGCAGTTCAGAGGCATCCTTTGGGACCGTCTTGCTGCCTGGCCCGCCTCTGGCACTGCCCCGGGGCCGCAGAGGGGCAGCGGGTGTTGCGGGAGCTGGGGAGCAGCTGCCTGCGCTGAGGGGTGATCCTGCTGGCTGTCAGCAGGCTGCAGCGGAGCCTGCAGGAGGGGGCTGCACAGCCATGCCAGATTGCCGCTGCTGGTAACTTTGGTTGGTATCCTCACGCACAGAAACCTCTAGATCTGCCCGGGAACTTGCACTGTTCTGGGCCTCAAGGGCTTCCTGTGGCAGTGAGCTACACCGTCAAGTTACAGGCGATGTGGAGAAGTATTTCCTTTTCTTAGTGCAAGATCCCATGACATTTTCCGCTGCCCTCATGCTGTGAGATGAAAAGAGCAGAAGCGTCGTCTCCTTTCTGCAGACTGTTCAGGATGTTACAGCCTTTTATCTGTGTCCCTTCTTATTTGCCTCCTTCTAAGGCAGCAATCTCCGCTCTTTCTCTTCTTATGACGGTTTTCTTGCCCTTTGGTCATTCTTGCCCCCTGTTTCTGAGTCCCCGTGGTTTTGCATTTTCCCAGGGAGCCCTGGTGCCCAGTCCTGCACTCGTTAGATGCGTGGGGCTGTGCCCAGGATGATGGCTGTGCAGGCACCTACTCCCCACGTGCTCTGTTGCCTGTTTCATTCCTGGTGCTGCCTGCGCTGCCCCAGCCCTCCCAGACCTGGGAGGACGGTGGTAAAGCGCAGCCAGGGGCTTGCAGCTCAGCTTCCCGGGGTTGTGCCATGGCTGTCCCAGCAGCCCGCACAACCTGGGGCCTTGGTGTGTATCTGGGGAAGGCTCCCACGTTCCAGATGACTGCTGCATGTGTGTGGTTTGGTTAGCTGTCCATCTGATGCCCATGCGGAAGCCCAGACAGCGTGGAGCTGGGCCACCAGGCACGATGGGGTGTTTGGGTCATGCTGACTTTGGGGACATGTAGCTGTAGCCATGCCGTATAGCTCCAGCCTAAACCCACCGCGTCCCTGGGCTGAGGCTGTCTGGAGGCGGCGGGGTGAGCTGGGAGCACGAGCTGCCCGAGACGCCTTTGGTGGACGGGGAGTTCCTGCTCTGCGGCGCCACACGACGCACCCCCTCATCCGAGCCTCCTCATTGCAGCAAACAAGTCCCCTGGCAGTGCTGACAGTGGTGGGGTGGGAGGGCTGGGGCTGGTCTGTGCCCTTGCCTGGCTTGGGACCATGCTCTGTGCTGCAGCAATGGATTCGGATGGTGCGTGGGTGGCAGGGAGGCTGTGTAGGTGTCCCAGCCTGTGCCACTCTGTCCCCAGGGGTGCTCCCCCTCAGCCCTAAGCTCTGCAAGGCTGTGCTCCTCGAAGTTTGATGTCTCTGCAGGCACAGCAGTTTCGTGCTCCACCTCCTGCACTGCTCAGTCTTTGTATTCCCAGTGCTAAGGGACAGGAGAGAGACCCAATTCACTACGGTCACTAAATGTCCAAGCAGGACACACAAATGCCCTGTACTATTTTGTTTAGGTCCTACATAAACAGCTGTGGTAGGTTTCCTCTGTTTTCATGGCACAGGTGTCCTGTGAGCTTTTTCTCAAGAGAGGAGTCAATGGGGCAGTGGCAGCTGTGTCCGGAGCATCGTGCTATGGCCCTGCTGGGACCTCAGCAGTGTCATTTTACAGAGAGGCACACAATAGCTGCTAAGTTTTCTAGGTGCATCACAGATTCTGTGATCCCTCTGCCAGTGGAAGCTGGAGTATATCTTATAAAATGTTTAAAGCCTGGTGGCACCCCAGCTGCCCACGTGGCACACCGCGAGCTCTCTGCAAAAGCGGGATCCTTGCCGCGGCCCCTTCCCCCCCGCAGCACCTTGCACTTGCTGACACCAGCTGCAGCACAACAGGCGTGCTCCAAGAAATCCCAAGTCATACATTTTTAATTTTCTACAACAGAGCAGCCATTTCAGCCACTCACCCAGAAAGGATCTTTAATGAGAAGTGAGGAGAGCGAGCATGCACATTTCCAGCACATAAGAGAGCAGAGACATTATGGATACACTTTTCTCTCTTCCTGGCTGCCCGTAGCTATTCCTGAATTTAGCCTGCGGCACTTGCCGTGTCATCTGCTGGAGATGGGCTCAGCTGGGCCTTGGTCCCCATCACTCGTCCCAAATAAGAGAACAAGAGGGTCGACCCTGTGGAGGAGCTGACCCTTAGCGTTGCTGGCATTTCAGCTCAAGCCTGCCTCTGCTCTCAGGCTGTGTCCTGCCCAGGACTCTGCCTGGGAGCGGCTGAGCCAGGGTGGGGGAGGCGCACGAGGACCCCCGCCGACCCCGGGTGGGAGAGGCGCACGAGGACCCCCGCCGACCCCGGGTGGGAGAGGCGCACGAGGACCCCCGCCGACCCCGGGTGGGAGAGGCGCACGAGGACCCCCGCTGACTCTGGGTGGGAGAGGTGCTCGAGGACCCCCGCTGACTCAGGGCGGCTGTGTCCGCCTTCCCTGGCGCTCGGGCCCGGACTGTTCCCTGGGGAAGCTGCATTGCCCTTGTCAGTGGTCTTGCTGAGCTGTGCTGCGGGGCCAGCAGGGGTAGGGGGCTGCCAGTCCTCCAGCCTGCCTGGGCAAGGGGCAGAGCCCTTGTAGCTCTCCTCGGGGGGCAGCAGACATACCTGTCCACGGGGTGAGGATGGGCAAGGAGGGCTTGGGGTGCAGTGCTTCTGCTTGTGCAGGCAGGCCGGGGACGCGCTGCTGTGGCGGGGTGGCAGGTGTTGGTGCAAGCCGTAGGCGACCTTGCCTCTCTCCCTGGTGTCCTGTAGGAGGTTTGCTCTGGGGCTGCTCTTGTTCCCAGCCGTGCGGGTTCCACACCTCCCTGCTGTCCTGAGACTGAATCTGCTGTCTACATGTGTGCAGCGTGCCTGGGGGGCAGGCATGCGGTGCACTGCACTGATGCTGTCCTTGCTCTGTTGTCCACAGGTTGATGAAGAGGGAGTGCTGTGACCCTGTGCCCGTGACAGTCATTTCAGGTAAGCATTGTTCAGTCCTTCCCTTTTCCGGGAGGTGGTGGGGAGAGAGCTCAGGCTGCTGAGGGCCCTGCAGCCTTGTCCCAGGAGGGGATGGCCTGTCTGGGGCAGTGGGGATGGGGACCCAGCTGTGGTGCTGAGGGGCAGCTGTGTGGAGAGCTGAGGGCAGAAACGGGGCTTGTGAGGGCTGGCAAAGGATGGCAGGGCTCAGGCTGCAGGGGACAGGACACATTCAGGCAGGCTGCAAGCGATGCAGAAGCAGTTATGAGTCAGGGGGTAGGTCATTACTACATGACGTGCTTTGAGGAGGCATCAAGAGGAAAGGTCCCGGGGGACACTGGCTAATCAGGTCTGCCTGGGCCCATCCAGCTGGGATCCAGGGTGTCCTCTCTGATGGGATCTCCCCAGGCCCATCCAGCTGGGATTCAGGATCTCCGTCTGGGACAAGTACCACTGGTCTCAGAGGACAAGAGGGTTCCTGGACATCACACTGGTGTGGGTGCTTCTTTCAGCCCTGGCTGTTCGGATGCTGCCTCATGCAATGGGACTTTTTACTGCTCTGCCTGAGGACACCGGACCCTTTGCAAGTGCTGCCTGTCCCCAGCACTGGTGTCACCCCACAGCTGTGCTCACAGATTGGGTGCTGCATGCACGCTGCTCTACAGACCAGGGCAAGGTCTTGATGGGAGCTGGGTGCGAATGTGCAGCATGTTGTGAAAGGCATTTTCTTTGGCCGCACTGAGTCATTTATGCTTTTGGTGCTGCCTCTGTGGCTGCTGTCAGGCTGGCATGAGGTGAATTGCAGTGCCATGGCGCGAGGCCAGCCAGCTCCGTATGTGCACAGTGAGCCCACAGCACCATTGCTGGCAGGTGCCAGAGCTTATGGCCCACAAAGGGAAGAAAAGCAACAGTGGGTGCCCCTAGCCCAGGATGTCAGGCCAAGGGCAGGGGCAGTGCGTGCTTCCTCGCAGGGCACCGAATCGATGTGGGCAGGGGAGGAATGCAGCAGCTGCTTGCTGTGACTGTAGTAGGGCCAGAGCCTGGCACAGAGGGAGGGAAGGGCAGCCAGAGCTACGCTGGGCACAGGGAAGCATGACGGACAACATGGGAGAGGGGAGCAGGGAATCTACTGCCCACAGCTGGTGGAGAAGCAGCTTAAGCTGTCAGACACAGCTGGGGAAAGGTAGAGGAGAGATGTTCTGTGGGAGTGGGAGATGGCGAATGACAAACGTCTGCCGTGATCTGGGGCTGGTCTGTCCCCTACCTGCCTTATGTTCTTTGCTTGGTGGTAGGCCCAGTCTCCTGCCCTGAGTCGTGCACTGCCCTGGCCTCTGCATGCTCCTCTGAACAGCCTTCTCTCTTCCCTCGCCGCAGGGGTTTCTTGGCGCCCAGCAAGGACCCCAGCCCCTACCTGGCATAGTACCGGCCAGTTCCTGCCAATGGAGGATCTGGCTGATGCTGTTGCTGCTCCAGGTGTGCACACCTGGACTGTGTCCCTGAGGGTGTGTTCCCACCTACCGCTTGCCGTGCACCAGTGCAACCAGTGCTGGGGCTTGCAGAGGAGCAGGACTCCAGCTTCTGCCCCTGTCCCCAGGCTGTGACCTGCCAACCCCATTCTCTGCAGCTGTTTGCCATGTCCCACCCCAGGGCAGGGACGAGCTGAGAAGCGAGGGACCCCCGTGCACATCCACACCATATGGACACCTCTGTGGGGCTGGGACTCAGAAAGTCACAGCCTCACCCAGCCCCTTCTGCCTGTGCACGAGGCAGGCTGGGCTGTGGCGTGCAGCAAGCAGTGTACGTCAAGCTTCAGGGTGAAGGCTTGGAAACCAGAGGATGAAACAAAGGAAGCGTAAAATGCTAATGCACAAGAATAGTGGGTGCTTTTTCTGGCTTCAGCAGGCTCTTTTCAGAGCCTGCAGCTTCGTTCCAGGACCCCTGAAATGCATTGCCACTTCGCCTTGTAAATCCTCCAGATAATTCAGGCTGCCCATGCAGGGCTGGCTGTGCTGCGTGGGCCGAGCCGCGTGGGCTGTGCTGCGTGTTTCCGTGCAGGGGCTGGCTGCGCTGTGTGGGCTGTGCTGCGTGGGCTCTGCTGCGTGTTTCCATACAGGGGAGTCGCTGTGCCGCGCCATGCCTTGCTGTGCCAGGCGGTTCAGGGCTGGGGAGCTGCTGCGCCGCGAGGGGTGCTTCCCTGCAGGGCTGTGCCAGTTGTCTAAGCACCGGCTGCCAATGCAGGGCAGGTGCAGTCTTGGAATATGTGCGGTGGGGATGAATTGTGTTTGTACTGAGATGTGGGCATTTATCCAAGCTATTCTACTGGCTTGTGTGTTCAATGAAGTCAGTCCTGCCTGGTCCCAGAGCACATCCATGACTTGCAGGGCCCAAATCTGATTGCTGTGGCAGCATCATTTCTGAACACTAGCAGCAGATTACTCCACAGAAGACCGTGCTCTGACCTGGTCCTCCTCGTTCTGCAGCAGAGCAGCAGAACCCAGTGGGAGCGGGGCCCCGCGGAGCTGGGCTTGGTGAAGGCAATCCCTGTTGCAGGGCTTTGTTCCTAGCCCTGAAGGGGAAAGACTGTCCTTCCCTGCTACAGCAGGAGCCCAAGTCTGTGGGACACAGGGAGGCTTCTTAGCATCTGTGGGAGGCTGTGGCTGAGCCAGGAGCCTGGCTCAGTCCTGCCCGACTCTGTCCCTGCCATGGCTGCCCAGCTGGCTGCTGCCTGGGACCTCTTCCCCAGCTCCTGCCAGTGCAGCAGCTCTGCCCTGTGTGGCCCTGTGCTGGCTCTGCAAGGTGGGACGGGGCTGGAGGCAGGGCTGGGCAGGGGTGCAGGGAGGGGAGGGGTGCCAGAGAGGCGATTAGCATCTCAGTCCCAGACAAACAGATGGAGGCAGCGTTATCCTATTACCTAAGGGCTAAGCAGGAGAAGCTGAGCGGTGCGTTCAGGCTGGCTGATCAGTGAGCGCTCTGGGCTCCTGCAGCGGCAGGATGTTTTTCTGGGGTGGCAGCCACCCCAACACCAGCTCTGGATAGTGTCTGCACCCGGGCAACACCGAGTCCCTGGGAACAGGTCAGATATACGCTCCTAGACATGGGGTCAGCACTGGCAGCCCTGGACCCTGTGCTCTGCTCCTGGGGCCTGGAGCTTTGGCAGGGAGGCCAGGGCGCCCGCAAGGCTGGGGTGCTGGGGCAGTGCAGGGGCTGTGCTGGGGCAGGGCCAAGGCCATCGCAGGTGAGGCTGAGCGAGGGGATGGTGATGGGACCTTGCTGGTGGCAATGATGAGGGGGCAGTAGGTCCTGGCAGCAGCAGGGCTGCCCAGGTTGCTTCACGGATTGTGTAATTCCTGGA
The DNA here is from genome assembly GCF_047370975.1 of Nipponia nippon. Taxonomy (NCBI): domain Eukaryota; kingdom Metazoa; phylum Chordata; class Aves; order Pelecaniformes; family Threskiornithidae; genus Nipponia; species Nipponia nippon. The sequence continues at coordinate 455,025 of NW_028262347.1, forward strand.
GGTCCTTGGGTTTCTTGCTTCCTGCTGTGTTGTGCTCCTCCTAAGCCGGAGCCGGGAGGGCAGAGGAACGGTGCAGGATTGCAGGGGGTACAGGGCAGTCTTGAAGTCTGTGCAGCCCTACAGCTGTGCAGGATGGCAAGCTGGGTCAGCCTGGGCCATGGCATGGCCCACACGTTGAGGGGCTGGGTGTCTACCTGGCTGTGCTGCAGTGGGTCTGTGCCTGCTGCCCACTGTGCAGCAGGGACACAGAGGTGCTTGCTGAGATGAGGGTGGGAGACGTGGGAACCTAATGCTTGGATTTACTTGTCCTTGGGCTGTACCACCTTCCTGGGCTGTGCTTACCTGCAGTTGTGCCCAGCGGTGGTGTGGGGAGGTGGAGGGAGCAGATGTGCTTTCTGCCAGCCTGTCCATGGTGGAGCAGGCTCCAGGGTCTTGTTCCTCCTGGTTGTGTCCTCACACGTGTCTCACCCAGGCGTGCTCTTCTCCTGCATCGATGGACTGGGAGTGTGCGTGTGTGGGGTCCTTATGCTCCAGCTTCTCATGAGGACCTGATGGGGGTTCAGTGACTTGTGGGATGGGAGGAGATGCTAGTCCATCCAGCGCACACCTCCGGGCAGAGATGTCTGTGGCCAGGCTGGTCCACGGGGTGCTGGAAGGGTCTGACTCCCTGCTCTGGTCTTGGTGGTGAATTCCAGCTGCTCTCATGGTACTGTGGATGGTGCAGTGCCGCCAGTGAGGAGAGGTCTGTCTCTGTCCCCGTTGGTCCCGCACAGCAGCGTGGCCTGCTGACTGGGCAGGCAGAAGGCTGCAACGTGGGTGCAGGATTGGGGGACCCCGGCTGGGGGTGCACAGGGCCTCGCACGTGCTCCATGAGAGCGTGTAGCTGTGGTTACCAAGGTGACTGTGTTAAGTGATGTTCCTATGGCTACGCACCGCTTGCGCTCGGAGTTACTGTGGGGGGAGTGTGTGAAGCCCCCAGGATCCCCAGTGCCTCCCAGTGAGGCTGTTCTCATTGCAACCGTCCCCTGGCTCCCGCTCTGGAGACGCCTTCCTGGGGTGGGAGAGGCTGTATAGGCAGCTCTCGGTGCTGAGCTGCCCCACAGGCTGTGGTCACTGCTGGGCTCTGCAGACCCTGAGGGCCCGGGGCTGGACCAACCGGCCGTACACTGTCTCTGCCTGGGTCTCTGTGCCCAGCAGGGAAGGACCTGTGGTTTGCAGACACCCCTGCTGGGAAAGGCTTGGGGCAGGCCCTGCATCGTGATGGGGCTCTGGGGACACCCTCCCCACTAGAGCAGTAGTCACCATATCTGTGGAGCCCTGCATGAGTGGTGTCAGCTCCTGTGAGGTGCTCTCATGGCACACAGAGCCCATGGATCCCAGCTGCATCTCGGGGCAATAGTTCCTGCAAGCTTCAAAGTCTTCAGCCACCTCTGCCTTTCCCAGGCTCTGTTCCTCCCTTCAGCCAGGTGCACCCTGAAGTGGGGTCCTGGGGGGACAGGCTGGGGTGCTGCGTGGCCCGTGGGGCTGACTCCGAGAGCGTGCTGCACAAGGGAAGGGTTGAGGGCATCCCGGGAGGAAGGACCGTGGTCACAGATGCTTTGCTGAGATCCGGAACAGATAGGGGAGGGGGCTGCGGGGCAAGAAGCAACAGGTACTTGCCCCATCTCTGATGGAGAAGAGCTTGGGGAGGGCTGAGACGTAGTTCAGTTGGAGAGGGAGAGGGGATGTGTGGGAAGTGGCTCTCCACTCTGGATTTGTACTGGAATGAGCCCAGGCTGGAAGGCTCAAGAGACTGTCCTCACGTGGCCGGGGCAGCCGCTTGCATCTTGCTGCTGCTGTGGGAGCCTGGAGCCCCACGCAGAGATGTTCTCCCTGAGGGCAGTCAAGGATGCACAGAGCCCAAGAAATAAGGCTGGGATGCTACAAACCCAAAATTGCCTGAGAGTTAGCTGTTCCTGTGCAAGACCAGGAGCTGGCTGGCTCAAAGAGGGTGGGAAAGCAGCCAGAGTGCAAGCAGCAGACCCCGGAGAAGTGGGCGTGGGACAGAAACCTGGATTTAAGAGGCTACAGGTATGGCCAGGGCTGCGTGTGCAGTCTGATAGGGCTGGATTACAGACTTTCCACCCCAGCCCCTCATTCCTGATCTTGTGTCATTGTTCCTCGCCACTTCTGCTTTACAGGAACAGCTAGAGCTGTGAGCTGCTCCTGCTAAAAGCCATCACGACAAAATGGGCTTGGTTTTAACCTGGGCCAGCTCCCTGGGCCAGCTGGCAGCCTGGGCTACCTATATGTCTGCATGTCCAGCCCAGGGGTGGAAGTGACTGCACAGGGATGGGGGCAAGGACCAAACCACTGTGTCCCAACATTGCTGCTGAATGCCTGTGTGGTGCAGCCTCAGCATGCCCGTGCTGTCCTGCCCACCAGACCACTGTCCCACCTGCCCAGCTTGCCAAGGGAAGAGGGTACGTGGCCAAGCAGTGGGCAGGGCTGAGCCTGGCAGTGGCCATGCTGCCCGAAGCCACACTCAGGGCTGTGTGGCCAGTGCCTGGCACCGGATAGCACTATACCCTGTGTGGGGACCGCAGGGACAGAGAGGGTTTGCTGGCCTATGCTCCTTCCTCCTGGCTGGGACCTGCCAGTGGGTGCTGCTCTTCCACTGTGGGAGCTGGGGGTCCTGGCTGGGACTGTCGGGCTCCTGCTCTGCCGTGCGCAGGCTGGCAGGGAGCTCTGCTGCCCATCAGGCCACCTCCAAGGGGTCCGGCTCCTTCCCGCAAGGGGGGAGTCCTGCATCCCCCACGGGGCGATGGATGGGGCAGGCAGTGCGGCCGTGTCCTGGAGCTAGGCATGCACAACCCTGTGGGAGGCAGGCAGCCAGGAGTCTGTGCAGGGCTGTGACCTGCAGGAAGCATATGTGTTTTGGGCCAGGGATTACTGCTGTCTGTCCTGTTGACCTGAAGAGCTGGCTCCAGCTGGGACAGTGGCAGGAGTGAGCAGAAAGCCTTTGCTTTGGCCAAGTGGGGCTGCCCCGGAGCCAGGCTGGCGGGGAATCAGCTCCTGTGGTTTTGTGGTGCTACACTCGCTGGTGGCCGAGCACTGGGTTCCTCTCCTGTAGCAGTTTGCAGCAGACATAGGCAGGCAGTGAGGGACTGCAGGACAACTATTAAGGACAACTCTTGGGAACCCCTGTGCCTATTGCTCCAGAACTCTGCAGACAGGATCCCCTACAAGTCGCCACCAGCCATGCACTGCAGCTGCCTCCACATGTGCGTGTGCTAAGGGAGTTCAGGGGTGCCCCTGCCTCTTTGCTGGGCACTCAGAGACACAGATGAGCCCTGGTGTTCCCAGGCCTGCACTGCATGGGCGTAGGATGCTGCTCCTTACCGTGCTGCCCCTCACTGGGGTCAGCACTGCTCTGCTGTCACCCCAGGAGAGCCCAGCGCTGGTGCAGCGGGTTTGCTCCCAAGAGCAGTGCGTTGCGGGACTTGCCCTTTAATCATCCACACATCCCTAGTGACCCACTAACCCTGGCAAATGGAGACAGGGAAAATCAATTGGCAGGAGAATTACCCATCAGGGCCTGTAGGACGCTGCGGCCACATGCAGGCCGATCAATGAGCACTGCTCTCTCTCCCTCTCCCCATTAGCTCTGGGCATCCTGACGCTCAGTCTGGGGCCACAGTAAGCACGGTCCTGCCCCTGCCCGCATGGGTTCTGGAGGACATGGGCAGCGGTGGCAAAGGACAAGGTTGGGCTGGTACAGACTGCTTTGTGCTACCTGTCACGTGGAGCTGGGACGGAGCCATGGCAAACAGCAGGGCCGACTGACCTGCTTGTGCCCAGATAAGCAATGAGGACGGCTCCGGCATCGCGGAGCCCTAGCTCTGGGCAGGGCCCTGCCTGGCAGCCCCGGGCACAGAGCTGGCAGGATACCAAGGACCAGCCCTGGGTCGGTGGGAAGGTGGCCCGTGGGAGCCCCAGACTTCCGACACCCTGTGCGGGGCACTGAGCTCAGGCCCTGCGGTGGGGGCAGAGCAGCAGAGTCCCTCCCGCTCCCTGTCCCCCCTGCGGAGGCCACTGTGCCTGCAACCATCGACCGTGCGTTCCAGCTGCAGCCACAGCCGGCCCTGGTAAATCAGTAACGTCTGGCCTGTGCGAGAGGACGACTCTGCTTGTCCCATGGGCATTGCCAGCCAAGCGAAAGCGGACGCTCCCCGATCCTTTGAGGTGAGGGCTTGACTCCCTGCAGCGGTGTGGGAGGGCTGGGGGTTCCGGGCAGGGCTGTTAAACATGACCCAGGGCTCCCAGGTCCTGGGAGGACTCAGGGGTGACGAGGAGCTTGCATAGCACCTGCACACAGAGCCGGGGCCAGGCTCAGTGCTGTTGCAAGAGTGGAGCCTGGGGTGCCGTGGGAGCCGCTGGAGCAGGCGTCGGGTCTGGCCTCTGGAGGGGCAAGCATTGCCTGGGGCTCCATGGCCGTGTCTGCAGGGTCTGGCAGGGCAGGGGCGATGCTGGTGCAGGTGGGTGGACTTGCTGCCTTGTCCCTGGTGCAGCTGCCTCTCGTGCTGATCTGAAGTCAGGTGAAGTCTGTCCTAGTCAGTCCTTTCACTAGCAGTGAGGCAGAGACGGTACCCCAACAGCTTGTCCTGCTGCAACTGCGACAGCCCCAGCACATGGGGCTGTTCCCAGTGATCCCAGTAGTGACAGCCCCACGTGCTGCTCTCCATACCCACCCCGGCAGCGACACCGCCGCAGAATGCCGGATCTCCCCTTGGCTCCAACTTGTGACCCTGCTGTATCCACCCACAACCCCAGCGCGGCGCGAGGAGCCCTGGAGCGCAGGGACCTGGTGTGGTTTGTGGCTTGGCAGCGTGTGGCCATGGGGGAGAGCTGGGGTATGTGTGCTTCTCCCACACATAAGCATGACCCGAGTACCTGGTCCCTGCAGAGTCGGTGCTGCACTAGCTGTTGCTCCCTGCCATCTCTCCCAGGAAAGCAGCGCTTGTGCTAGAGAGCAGCTGCCTGCAGCCTCCTGTACCATGCCCGAAGCGCCAGCCCTTGCTGCGCAGGCACACCTGGGGACGTGGTCAGCCAGATGCTCCCTTGCTTGCGTGTCTCGGGAGACCCTTTGAGGAACAGGGAGTCACAGAGTCACTGGGCGTGTGAGTGGAGAGGTGAAGCCCAAGGCAGTGCCCCAGCAGGCTCGCTGTGCGTGGGAGGGCAGGTGCTGGAAAGGGGAGGGAATTTAACCCTGATTCAGACAGGGAAAACTGCCAGTCCCAGGCAGGCTGCGTTGCTTGCTGTAGTAGACTGGTGCTTGGAAGTTTCTGCAAGACAGTGTGGCTGGATGCGGGTTAACCCACTCAGGTGCTTGTGGCTATGATGCCTGGGTGGCCAACAGCCCCTGCAGAGGAAGATGCAGAGGGTATGCAGTTCTGCTTTGCCCCCACGCTAAGACTTGCAAGATCTCCCTTGATTCTGGAAAGATTGTTGCTGTTGCTGTTGAGGTGTTAGCTGCCATTGTCCTTGTTTCGTTTCCAATGCTCCCTAGCAGACTGTTAGCATCCGTGGGACTGCTGCTGGGGCGGGAGCTGATACCTGCCTGCGATGCGCACTCTGGGTGACAAGGGTTTTGAAGCCTGGAAAGGCACGACCCATGCACAGGACTCCTTTGGAAGTGCGTTATTTTGTGTCCCTACGTATGAATCCAACCTGCGACATGTCCCTGTGAGTGGGACCCCTCCCGAGTAAGCCAGTCCCTCCAACTGTGTCCCTGGGGGAAGGGGTCTGCCGTGCAAGAGGAGACCACCTAAGTGGCACTTGTTTAGCCTGCAAAGTGAAGTCTGAGTGTGGATCTAATTGCTGCCTGTGATATGTGTATAAATACTTACATAAACAAAGGAGAAGAGCTGCACAGGCTAACAGACAATGCTGACGCAAGAGTAGGGTAAACTAGCCGTGAATGTGTGGGCTAGAAATTAGGCCATTTCTAACCATCACAGCAAAGAAGGGTCTGAAACAGCTTTCCAGGAAGAGGAGAGCGAGTGAGAGGAGACCTGGAGGAAGGATTTGGGTAAGAGGATTTCGGATATGGCACCTGGGGTGCCAGCAGCCCTGCCCCTGAGGATGGAAAGAGCAACCTCCCACCCTCCCGCCGCCTGGCGCTGGCCTGCTCTGGCTCTGCACAGCACTGGGCTCTCACCCCAGGCTGCAGGACCTGGTGCCGATGCGGACAACAGCCGCCGGTCTTTGCGCCCCTCTCTGGGCTCCCTTTGGCTGCAGCAACCCGCTTTTCCCCCTGCCACAGGACGGAGTGGCAGCACCTTCCCTCCTCCCCAGCGAGGTGCCAGCTTCCCCTGTCTCAGGAGCAGTTCCAGCTGGCACCCCGCTGCAGAGTGCCTTGGTTTCTTCTTCCTGCTCTTATCGTGCCCTGGGGCTGCTTGTCGTCTTCAGATCTCACCTGTTGCACCTTTCTAGGTCCCACCACCGCAGTGCCAGCACTGCACGTTTCCCAGGATTCTCCCGGCCGGATGCCTTCCCTCCAGAGGAAGAGTAATTCAGTGATACACCGAGTGGGAGCCGGGGTTCTGCATTACCTCTTAACCCAGGGGGGACCTGGAGCCCCAGTGGAGAACTCTGAAGGTGCCAGAGCAGTGTTCAGCAGCGTAGCATGGGCTGATCCCCGTGGCATGGCTGCCCCTGTCGGGGGGCTTTGTGAGAGACGGCAGGGAAGGTGGCTTAGACTCTGTAGCACTGGGAATGGTGGAGAGTGGGGCAGGCCATCAGGGAACGCTGTTTCTCACAGCGTAAGAGGTAAAGGTGGCTAGACTTTACAATCTCTTGTGAGGGCTATTGCAAAGAGTATTTGGAAATCCAAATAAACTGCTCTACTCTGGGTTTCACTTATTGGTGCTCCTGGTGGCACGTGCAGGGAGCTCTACTAGGCTAGTGAGGCGTGACTTTCTTTGATAGAAGCATTACTGGTTTGTTCCTCTCGCTATAAAATCTTCTTGAAAGATTTTATAACTCTCTTTGATGATTTTTCATCCGTTTCTCCTGGTGTTAGAATAAGACTCATTGGATTATAATTTCTAAGATACTTGACTTGTATCTTTTTTCAAGATAAGTGATTTTTTTCCTCAGCAGAGAATTTGATTTAATAAGAGAAAATGAATGTGAATGACTCTGCAAGTCTGTAATGGAGTTCGGGGGTGGGGGTGGCCAGTGCATTTTTCCAACCGTTCACAGTTGTGTCTTTAACATTATTGGGAACTAATGAGGTACCAGAAGATTGGGAAAAAAAGCAAGAATAATCCTGACAATTGCCATCTGGAGCATTTAATTTCTCCCCCTAGTGAAATAACAAGACAGAAAAAAAAGGAAAGAAATAAAATCAATGAACGGCAATAGTTGAACAGAACTACAGGCAGCAGACTGCAGGCACGGGCTCAGATGGGTGCTGCTGCCAGGCTGGGTAGAGGGAGATTTGCCCCCGAGAGGCCACGAGCCGGAGCCACCTCTGCCTGCTGGGACACCCTGGTTGCAGGACTGGTTTAGGGGGTACCTCCTGGCCTGCTTGGTTTGTTGCTGCAGGGTGGTATCGGAGGGTGGCTGAAGCTGTGCTGACTGAGGCAGCACAAAGGGACGGTTGTGGCATTGCTCCCGCGTAATTCCTTGTGTGGCAGAGGGAGGAAGGCAGTGGGTAGGAGCCAGGCCCCTCTGCGGCAGTGCATGTTCAGAGGAAAGCTGTAGCATTTGGGGGGTCTTGTGCAGAATGGTGCCCGCTGTGAGCGAGGTGTGCCCCTGCCTGCACGGTGTGGCCTGCACGGCATGGGCATGGCTCCGGAGAGGTGATGGGCAGAGCTCGGGATCCTTCCCCAACGCCTTCGGGCAGATGGGCCCGCATCCAAAGTATTCCTCTGTGTTGGCTTCAGGCTTCCTGCAGCTCACGGGTCCTCGCCAGCTCCATGAAGGTGCAGGTGTGCGCATGTGCCCCAGCTGCAGGAGGTCTTCCTGCTCTGCTGCTTGCGAGGGCGTACACAAGTGTGCGTTGCCATTGTCCCATCTGTTCCAGGGTCTGCCCGCCTCTGTGTGGATGCATGCCCACGGGATGCAGTCAGACCACGTGTCACTTGTGTTTCTGATGATTTATCGTCTTACTACGTGCATTTTTCCAAGCAGAACTTTGTGTTCCTCCTGCTCTTGTTTCTAATCTCTTTAAGGCCTTTTCACTTGTCTACTCCCACTTTCACACTGCATCTCATTAAGGTGCTGTTTGATCCCTTCTTCTAAGTCACTAATAAAAATCAGGCCCAGTCCCAGTCCTCGCCTCGAGCCTGTGGCAGTAGCTGAAGAGCAGTGGTGACAGCTTGTTTTGCATCCAGCCTTCGGCTACTTTCAGGCCTGCCCGAGAGGCAGGCAGAGCCAGTCTCCCACACCGCCATGTCTGGTGAGGCTCTGCCCGTCCCACGGTGGCTGCCAGCCTCAGGGAGCAATCCCAGGCCAGGGACTTCTGACATGGGCCCTTCTTTGGCCCATCTCCCGCCCTTGCTGGGTGGCCAGTATGCACACAGCGTCCTCTGTACAGACCCAGCTTCCCTCTGTCCCGCTTCCTCTGCTGGAGCATCAGCTGTTGAGATTTGAGACCATGGGCTCTCAGGGTTCTGCATGGGTCGTGACGGGTCCTGCCAAGGGTCTGTTCGGTCCCTGTCCTGCCCTCAGCCCCTTCCTGCAGGGTGCTGCGCGCTCTTCAGGGCTCGGCCGTATGCTGTGCCTCCTGGTCTTGCTGTGTCTCGGTGCGTGTGCAACGACAGGCCACCCTCCCTGAACACTGTGCCACCCTCACCTGTCCCCCAGGACCCTGGTGTGCTGCCGGAGGCAGACTGGGAGAGGCCCTGTGGACCAGCACTCTCGTGACTTCAGATTTCTTCTCTTGGCCTCGAGCTGTTTGGTGTGACTCTGCCATGTGCAGGCCATGGCTGCTGGCTTCCCCGTTCAGACTTTCTGTGCTCCCCTCTCTGGCTCTTTGTTCGACAGATATTTTTGCCATCTCCCTTCCTGACCACTCTTACTCCTTTGTCTTTTGTGCTGTGAGAGACCTCAGCTGGCGGCTCCTTCTTGGCTGTTTGTGACTCATGCTCATTTCATCCACTTCTTCCTCGCACCAGCCCCACCTCGTCCCTGGTGTCCGACTCAAAGCCGCAGAGTCCAGCCTGTTCCCTGCAGCCCTCACTTTTGCCAGGTGGCCTTGTCTGCTTCGAAACCTGCATCCCTTCACCCGAGACCTGTGAGCTGCTCAGCCCCAGGATGTGCTTTGTGGAGCTGCAGTTCTGATGCACCTCTACCTGGGGCCTGGACAGACGCAGGATGGGGTACGCCGTGTGCTCTGTGGAGCAGGAGGCTTTCCAACGCCGCTGGTCTCATCTCCTCTCGCCCCAGTGCCCTGCTAGAGAGCTGTTCTCAGACCTCAGCGAGACTCATTCTTTGCTGCTAGGCAAGCATGTTTTGTCATACCTTAAAAAGGGACTGGTTGGGGATGACTGAAACTGCCATGGCACTGTGTCCTCCCGTCCGGGCACAAAGGCTTGACCCATGCCAGGGCGGCACTGAGAGACCAGGGGCGATGGGAGTCCAGGGTGCAGGGGAAGCTCCTTGCATCTGTGAAGCAGCAGCGGACAGGCAGGACCCGTGGCTCCCCGGTGCAGGAAAGGAGGAGCCCAGAGACCGGCCGGTTGCTCCTGGGCTGATCTCATTGTTTGTCATGATCGAGCCATGATTTCTGTTCTGGGGCTAGTGCCATGGAGTTGCAGTGCTTGTGCTCCAGGACCCATGGGACTCCTCCTGTGACCCCACACTTTCAGGTCTGTGGATGCAGCCTTCTCTGCCTGTCTCACCTGCTCTGCAACTGCAAGGCATTTGCAGCAGATACTGCTCCAGCTGGGAGAGTTGCTTGGGGCTGGCCACCCTGGCAGAGTCAGGTTCTCGCTGATGTGCGGTCCCTCAGCCTCACGGTGGGAGGGCCGAAGGAAGAGCCATTAGTCATTTCCTGGACAGATCCAGGCCATACTGTAAATCTCTCCAGCTCTCCGTGGTTTGGGGGCTATTTCTGTTTGAGGATTGTCACGTAGATTAAAGCCTTGAATCCCAGCCAGTGATGCACCGGACACAGTCCCATGCACAGTCCTGCAGGGCTCAGCCCAGCATCCCATCTGCTCTTGGCAGGGCAGTCGCTGGCCTGTCCCTGCCTGGGAGCAAGGGCTTGACCTGCTGGGCCGGCAGGGTCCTCCTGGCTTTAATTAGCCCTCGCTGGCAGGGGGACTGGCAGAAATAGCAGCTCGTGGTGGCGGCTGCTTGCGTCTCTGCTCTATGCTGGAGCTAACGGTAGCTGTGCCTGCCACCACTCCAGTGTGTGCGCACATGGTTTCTCTGACTGAGACAGGTCTCTGGGGTGGAAACACAGGTCAGCTGTCCTGCCACTCCCAAAACTTTGGCACAAGGGCACCGCTGCATCCTGTTGTCCAAGTACAAGCCGGTTTGGGAAACCCCTGGCAGACAGCCCCAGCTCCTGGCCCGATGGGCTGGTGGAGGTGCTGCTGGAGCCTGCAGCCCAGGGGCCAGTCTGACTGTTTGCGGGTGTGCACAAACACGTGCTGGGTGGTGACCGCCTCCAAGCAGGGGTATTGGGGACCTCACAGTGGGCAGCACTCCAGCAACTGCAGGATGAGCAGTTTACAGGGCCTGCTGAGCCCCCTGAGTCACACCTGCTTGTCCTGCTGATGTCCAGCCTCCCTCATGAGTCCCCCCTGGCAGATGCAGGAGCCAGGCAGGCCCTCCAAATGTGCTGGTGCAGATGTGGAGATGGAGGATCATGATTGCAGGTGGGGGACAGGGCCACTAGGAGAAACTGCAAGCATTGGTGGCGGTGTGGAGAAAAGACAGTTTTGATCAAAGGAGCAGAGAGGCCCCAGAAGCTGAGACAACCTGTCCTCTGCCCCAGGGCACTGTGTCCGGACCCTCTGTGATGGCTCTGGTGTGTGCACTGTGCTCTGAGCCCTCCCTGGGTGAGCAGAGGCTCTGGATGTCCATGCGCCTGGGATGGGGTAAACCTGGGGCAGGTCCATGCTTTGCTGCGAGGATGAGGAAGGGTCCCTTCTGGGTGGCCGGTGGGAGTCACTGCAATGGTCTGCGCCCACTGTGGGGGCTGAGGAGGGCATGCAGTGGCAGTTGGCCCTGGCAGGGGGCAGGGGCACTTGTGGGGATCCGTGCATGTTGTGGGGCTCCTCGGTGAGGGCTCTGACATGGGGATTCCCATGTAGGGTGGGGGTGGTCCTCTGCAAGGCCCTCAACACCAGGAGCCCTGGGGGGGTGTGTCCCCACAGGATCCCTGCCATGGGGAACCCTGTGGGGGTGCCTCTGCGAGATTCCTGCATGGTAGGTTCCTGAGTGAGGGCCCCGAGATAGGGGTCTCTGTGTGGGGCAGTCAGGGGTCCTGTACGAGGGGGTGGCCTGGGTGGAGTGCGGGGGTCCCCCACCGGACCCTGCTGGGGGTCCCTACCAGGTCCCCAAGTGGAGGCTGGGTGTCCTCCGTTGGGTCCCTGCTAGTGGATGGTCCTTGACGGGGTCCCCCCGTGGGGTCCCTGCGGCGGTGCCCGTGTGCAGTGTGGGGGTCCTCCGCCGGGCCCCCGCCAGTGGATGGTCCCTGCCGGGGGGGGTCCCGCGGGGTCCCTGCACGGATGCCCATGTGCAGTGTGGGGGTCCTCTGCCGGGCCCCTGCCGGGGGATGGTCCCTGCGGGGGATGGTCCCTGCGGGGTCCCCCCGTGGGGTCCCAGCCGCGGTGCCCCCGCGGGTCGCGGCGGCCGCGCTCACCGCCTCTCCTCACCCCGCAGGGCCCACGGGCGGGCTGTGAGCGCGGCCCCCGGAGCCGGTGCCGGCCGCCCCGCCGCGCCGCACGGAGCATGCCTCTGAGCCCCGCCGGCAGCAAACATGAGAGCCCGGAGTCGCCGCCGCCAGAGCCGCCGCCGCCGCCGGAGCGACAGCCCCGCGCCGCCGCCGCCGGGGAGCCGGGCGCCGGCCTGCGGGAGGAGACGCGGCTCGACCCGGCCCGGGGCCCCGCCGGCCCCCGCTCCCCCAAGCTGGCGGCCCCGGCGCGCATGGAGGAGCCCGCGCCCGGCGCCATCGTCGTCCGCATCGGCATCCCCGACCTCCAGCAGACGGTGAGTGCCCGCCCCGACCCGCACCCCGACCCGCACCCCGACCGGCCCCGCTCCCTGGCAGCTGCCGTCCCGGCACCGCCCTGCAAACTTCGCACCGCCGCGGGCGGGGGGGCGGCCGGCCACGGGCCCGGCAGGACGGCTCCCCGGTGCCCTGCTCCCCGGTGCTCCGCTCCCCATTGCCCCGCTCCCCGGTGCCCCGCTCTCCGGTGCCCCGGCTCCCCGGTGCCCCGCTCCCCATTGCCCCGCTCCCCTTTTCCCCGCAGAGCCCGGCGGGGACGCGGGCGGAGCGGCCCGGGCAGCCCCCGCTGCAGCGCTGCCTTTCCGGGGCACAGCCCGGCCCGGGCGCTCCGGGGCCCCCGTGCGGCCGCAGCCAGGGGCCGCTCCCGCCGCCGGGGGCCCGCACCGGCCCGGGACCGCGCCGCGCTCCGCCGGTGCCCCGAGCGCGGGGGACAGCAGGGCTGGGCGCGGGGAGCGGGCGCAGCTCAGGAGGCTCCAGCACCGGCATGGTACCGGTACCGGTACCGCTCCAGCACGGGCTCCGGCACCGCGATCGGCTCGGGCACCGGTACCGGCTGGGCCGGGCTGTGGGAGCACGGAGCCGCAGCGCAGCGCTGGGAACTGATGGCCGCCTGCTTGCTGGCGGTGTGGGCAGGCAAGACCAGGCAGGGTGTGAGGGCAGCAGGGCCGCGCCGAGCCGGGTGTGGGTGCGTGGGCTGTGCACGGACACCGATGTGACTGCAGCGGGTTCAAGGTGTCAGGCCTGGGCGCAGCGCAGCAGGTTGTGGTGTGTGCTGGGTGCGCCGCGGTGCTGGACAGCGGTACAGTGGGGTGTGCTGGTGCCACAGGTAGGGCTTGCGGGTGTGACCGGCTGGGAGCTGAGGTGTGACACAGGAAGGCAGGGGCATCATGGTGTGTGGGCTGGGGCGGCTGTGGCGTGGGGCAGCACATGTGGCACGGAGGGGCAGAGCGTGGCATGGTGGGTGGTTACCCCTGGCACAGCAGGTGTCTGGCAGGGCGCAGCGAACTGTGGTGGGTGTGGGGTGGCTGTTACAGACTGGGGCAGTGCTGGGGGTCACTTGGGGTATTGTGTGCTGGGGGGAGCAAGTGCTTGGAAACTGAGCCTGGTCAGTGCAGGGAACAAGTTCACTGAAGGCCTGCAGTAACTGCGGCCCGGACAAAGAGTGCTCCTTAGAGGTGGAGGGCTGGGGGCAGCGGCTGGCGTGGGGATGGGTGGGCTGTGAGGCACAGGGAACTTGTGCTCCAGGATGAGGTGTTGTGGGCAGGAGAGGGGGTGCCCCTTGGGGATGAGGGGAGGGGGGAGATGAGGAGACAGAGAGACTTGGGTCAAGCAGAGCATTGCTGGGGGTGGAGGGGACTAAAGGAAGCGAGGGCACTCCTCTTCGGTGGGGAAAGAGTTCTCTTTTGGAGGCTGGCGTGGGGGTCCTGCTCGGTGATGGAAGGGTAGTGGCTGAGGCCAGAGAGCTTGCTAGAGGATGGTGCCACTGGGGCTGAGGGCCAAGCACTTGGGGCTGAGGTGCTGGCACGTTAGCAGGCACAGCTCTGCAGGCTCAGCTGCTAAGCGCTGGGGAGCGGCAGAGGCAGGAGAGGCAGCACTGCCTTTGCTGTCGAAGAATCAGACAGACGCTCTGCTCTAGGGAGGACTGACCTTGTGCTGCAGGAAGGGCTTTACACCCGTTTGCTCCTGCCCCAGCCCCTGCTGGGGTTGTGAGCAAGGCCCTCGGGGACATGGTATCTGCTCTTTTTCTTCACTGCTGTATTTGCCCCGGCACATCAGCTCCTCCTCCCTCATGCCTGTGCACACCCATCCCTGAGACCCAGGTCTCATCCTGCTCCAGCCCTCACCCCGGATCCCATTGTGTGATGCAGCACGGGGCAGGGTCCAAGGACTGTCAGTGAGGACCCTTGCTCTGCACATTGCCATGGCATCCACCTCTGCTTTGCTGCTCCTTGGGCACTGCTCTGCACCACCCTTCCCTGTTTTAGTTTGTTTTGGGAGTGTGCATGGGCATTGGAGGAAACAGCAACACTGGAGTCAGTGTGATGTGTTGTAGCTCCCCACCCCCTGCCTCCTTACAAGTCCTCCATTGCAACCAGGGGATAATCCCAGAGTCGAGTGAAGCAGCTCAGCATTGCCAGACCGAAGATCATTGAGGCAGTGGAGGGAATGGGGCACTTCAGGCAAAGCAGAGCATCTTTGCATGTATAAAGTAGGAATTTCCCTCCCAGATCTCCCTTCCCCAAGGGGCAGATGCATATCAGAGAGCCGAAGAGTGGAAATGTTTCTGGTGCAGCCTCCGTGGGCTGGGGGTGGGAGCCAGCAGAGCAGGAGCCCCTGGGGAGGCCTGCGGGCTGCCTGGGGCTGGACGGCCGGGCCAGGCGGGCAGGCAGCGCTTCGGGTGCTGGCAAAGGTGCCAGGGGAGCGCTGGGGACGTGGGGCAGCGCTGCCGGCTGCAGAGGAGAGCACCACAGCGCTCGCATCCTGGCAAGCGCAGCCTGCGCACCGGGAGCCTGGGTGATGTGCAGAGGAATTGACTGCAGTCGCAGCTCAGGGCTCTGGCTTTGCGGTGCGAGTAGCGGGAGCTCCCGGGTGGTGCACGGCGCTCCTGGAGGGCCCGGCTGCCCGACCAGCCCTGTCCCTGCTGCCTGTCCCACGGGGCAGCATGCTCTGGATTTCATGGGATGCTGATGGGCGTCGGAGGCTGTGCTGTGGTACCTGCTGCTCCGGGCAGAGAGAGGCAGGATGAAAGCAGATCTGGGTGCAGGCTCCCTGCAAAGCAGTTTGCCCGGGGGAGCCGTGGGAGGCAGGACGGTGCATGGCTGCTCTGTCAGACCCTCTGCTGCCCCGCGAGCGGGGCAAGGGGAGCTAGACACCCCGTGCTGCTCCCTGCACAGTCTGGCCGCGCTGTCGCCAGCCCGCAGCCGTGCTCAGGCTGATGTCAGGGGCATCCCTTTCTTTCAAACCAAGGCAGTGCCTGCAGAGGGCTGTGGCATTTACAGCTCAGGTGGGGGCTGACTTCTCAAATAGAAACTGCCTGTTTTGCAAACTCCTCTTCTGTGCTAGCTGAGAACTCCTCTTCTGTGCTTCACTTAAATAAAAGGAGGCAGGAAAAACCCAGCTGGCTTAACAGTATGCATCCCTAAGAGCTGTATAGTGTCCCGTGACTGGCCCTGAACTTCCCTAGGCTCCTGTGCATCATCCCCATGCGTCAGCCCTCTGATCCGGGCACTCACAGTGCTCATTCCTCGTGTGGTGAGCAGACAGGCTTGGTCCCTGTCTGCAAGGTGACATCCAAGCAGGTGGGAGCCTGACCAGTGTGAAAGGGGACAAGGGGAAAACGAGCAATTGAGCCTGTCCCATCTGCCACGGCTGGGCTTGCTGCCGCACTCCCATCTCCTCCATGAGGCACTCTGGGATGTGTTGGAGGCTGTTTGCTGTGTTTTGGAGAAGCTCACAGGACAGATGCTCTAGAGCTGTGTGCGTTCCCTGCCTCCTCCTCCCCTCTTCCATGGCACGGGGTCCTTCGTCTGACCCAGCTGGAGAGCAGCGAGGATCCTAGACCTCTTCCCTGCCCCAGCTCCTGGCCTGTACAGGTCCTGCACCTCCCTGCAGTTAGTGGGCGTTGCGCTGGCACCCGTCTGACCGGAGCCAGGCTCTCCTTCCCAGGGCTGCTGTGGCTCAGCAGGGCTGTGGCACACTGTCTCTCAGGCCAGGTGGGGTCCCCTCTTCTGGTGTGGTCTCTTGCTGCTCAGACCCTTTTCCCTGGGCTGGGATAGGCCTTTGCACTTCAGAGGAGCTGCTGTCGAGCTGTTGTTCACCTGAGTCTGCATCTGCAGGGCAGGGAAGACCCTGAGGCACAGGGATCTTACTGGAGATGTCCTTCCCCTGCTTTTGCTGCTCTGCTCGTCTGGCTTTGCTGCAGTGGTGGTCCTCCCTGGAGGGTGGCCAGCAGGGAGGCTGACACTTTGGCCACTCTGTGGATCTGTGTGGGGCTCTCACTCCTGGCCAGGGCTAGCGTCTGCACCCCGGGAGGGATCTCGCAGCCTGCGGGTGCAGACTGGGGCTCAGGTGGGCTGAGGAAAGGGAAGGATGTCCGGTAGGCAGGGATAAGGCACAGGACCTGATGGCACCTGCAAGAGAGGCAATCAAATGCCTGCCTTGTAATGGGACCAATCCTCACCTCCTCTGACCTGGCTCTGCGTTTTCTTCCTGGACCTGTTGAGAGGCTGAGTTGCTCTGAGCGATGGGGCACCTGCATCAGGGATCATCCAAGAGAAGAGGCTTTCTTCCCTGCTTGCTCTAGGAAGGGCACAAACACAAGGGATGGGACCCCAACAGGGATTGCTGGCCTCTGCAGGACTGTGTGGTGCTGGCGAGGGCTTGGTGTGCCGAAGGGGTTTTGCTGACTGAGCTCCAGCCCTTACACAGCCTGAAGTGACCCCCTTCCCTCCTCCCACGGGTGCCTCTGGGGCTCTGGGTCTGGCTTGGCAGCTGCAGCACATGGCTGATGTGCCATGGGCTTTGCTATAGCAAGCTCTGCTTGAAGATGAGGATTGTCTCTTTGGGACCTTCAGGCACAGGGTGGACAGGTAGCTTTTCAGTAAGAAGTCAGACTCCATTAGCTGCCAGAGTTTCGGAGGTCAGGACTTCAGCTAGGCAAAGTTCAGTTTATTCAAGTTCAGGTCTTCGGTCGGGGTTGGAGCCTTCAGGTGGGTTTTTAGAACATGAAGCAGCTGACTTTTCAAGTCAAGTTTCCCAGCTCTCTTGGAGTTGTCTCCAAGCCTCTTTTAGGTTCCTTTGCAACTCTTCATCACTGTCTTTATTCAGCTGAAAGCCTTTGAATTCACTCTTAGTGGTTTCCATTGTTAGGAGCAAATCTCCACCCGAGGCCGTGACCTTGTCTCTGAAAAGGCAGTCCCTTCAGACACATCACTGTTTACATCCTAATGGTGGGCCAGCACTTTCAGGTTAAATAGTCTGAGCAATGTGCACTGACTCTGAGCTCAGGGAAGAGAAGCTAAGCTGCCCTGCACCCATACAAACAGCTTGAGAAATGGAACCTGGAGCGCAGGAGGAACGGGACATGTCCCTGCTCTGCACAGACACATGAGATGCAGAGAGGCAGGTGGAGATGGGACAGAAGGATGGGCCCTTCTGCAGTGCAGAAACCAGGGAGGGATGTGCTTGGATGGGAAGGGAGCACATCTTAATTACCAAAAGGAGACTCCCTTTCTCGCGGTGCAGAAGTAGCTGGTGGCATTCCCTGTTGTGTAGGTGAAGAGCTCTGCCGGTGACATAAACAGGCTATAAACCCCTCGGAGTACTGACCGACAGAGCTTGCAAATGGCCCTCCTTTCTGACAGGCAGAGTTGCCCCAGGGAGCTGCATGGTTTCCAAAGCCTATGGGCATGGGACAAGCCTTGCAGGAGATGGGGTCCACGGACTGTCCTGGGCAGGGGCAGAGGCTGGGGCTGTGGGAGACAAGCAGTGCTTGGCACGTGCTGGCACATGCTGCTCCTGTGCTGGGGAGTGCCTGGGACTGTGGTCAGGAGCCACACGATGCCCAACAGCCTGAAGGGTCCTCTGTTCTGTGTGGCCCCTGGCAGGCGACTCTACTACTTAGCTGGATATTCTTCATGGTGCCCAAAATTTTCTGTCCCCTATTGCCCTCTGTCAGCTCTCTGTGTGGCAGCTGAGGCACTCAAGGCAAGTGTTTGGGGAAAGGAAGGTGCCACAAGATGGGTACATCTTGTTGCTTCAGTTTTGGGTCCTTGCCTCCTCCCCTCCCTTCCCACTAGCAGTTTCCAAAGGACTCCAAGTAGCAGTGTCCTGTGTGTTTGGGGACTGAACTCTCTAGGAGGTACCTGGGCCTGCCCAGCCTGCCGTAGGGTCCACCACGATGGGACCCTGGCTCCTGCTCCTCCCACCCGGACTGCGGGCGCTGTGCTCCTGCAAGAAGGTTTTGGGGGACGGTGGGTGCAAGGGAGGTGGCCAGTCTGCTGGGAGCCCCGAGGTGGAGTGAAGTTGGGGCAGGTCATGTTGGTGGCCTGGCAGGAGGAGGAAGGACAATTCGTGCTGTAGTGGAGGGGAAGAGTGGTATTGAGAGCAAAGAAACCCTTTGAGGGGCAGATGCTAATTTGGGATGAGAAACAGAAAGCTGCTTGTGTTGGAGAGGCACCGAGCCATGGACGAGTTTCTTGCGACAGTGCCGTATAGGAATGTCTGGGCTGCGCAGGGAAGCTGGGTGCACGAGGACGCTGGCTGGAGGGACCATCCATCTATGGGAGGTGTGTGAGCATGGCTGCTTGGCGATGCCGGGAACGCGGGCGCTGCTCCTCAGCACCAGCAGAGTGGGCAGTGCCGAGAGGGAGCCGCCGTCTCTCGTGGCGTCTGTTTGGGTGCAGCCCTGTGGTGACAGCCTTGGCGGTTTCAGGCCAGATCGTCGGTTCCCAAGCTGGCAGGATCATAGTCAGTAAGGTGAATTTGCAGCCCTGGAGAGAATTTGGTCTCATCTGCAAAGGGGATCATGCTGAAGCACGGCCTGTTAGCTGTGTCACAGCCGGGAAAGCCCGGGTGATGCTGAAGGATCTTCATCCTGTGAAAGGATGTCCTGTGGTGTCCAGGCAGCGGGGTCTGACGTGTCTTTCCTCTGCTGGCACCTGTCCCGCAGGAGGGCTCCCCCCACGCAGGGCTTTGGTGATGTGTCAGGGACTGGCGAGGAAACGTCTCAGACCAAGGGCCTTGGAGGCGTGGGACCACCCAGCTCCATTTGAGAGAGGCTGTTTGAGGCCTCCGCTGAGGCCAGGGTCTCCCTTTGCTGCGGGATGGAGTTGCTCATTTCCCTCTGTGGCTGCAGAAAAGGCTCTGCCCTCATCCCTCTTCTCAGTCACCTGATACTTCAGGTTAATATTTTCTGGCTTGTTATCGCCTTAATGCAAATGAAAGAAGAGCCTGAAAACCAGTGCACAAAGCATTGATTTTTCGGGTAAGCTAAGGGAAGCAAAGAACTAAATTTTCCTATTACAAAAGAGAGATAGGCAAAGTTTTCCTGAACTTCCCCTCAGCCAGGACTGATGGTGGGAAGGCAGGCTGCTAATAGATGCCGTGCAGTGCCATTCATTTGGGATTTGATTTGAATTCATGGTGCCACAAGCCCAGGAGCGTGGCTGCGGTCCATCCTGCAAGTAGTACCAATGCTGTGTCTCTGCAGCCCGGTGAGGCAGGGATGTGGCGGCCGTGAGCCGTCGCGGAGCGAGCTGCGCACTGACGATGGAGGCACAGGGACCCCACGCAGCTTCGCCTCGGCTGGAGGGGAGGTGTGGTGCGGTCAGCGCGGGGCGGATGGGGAGGGGCTGTGGCACCTGTGCTGACGTGGCTCTGGGTGCTGCAGAGGGCCCGTGCGACAAGGGACACCAATTCTGACCAGGCACTTTGCAAAGGAGGGTGGTTGTGTCTGTAAATAAAAGGCCCTTTCTATAAAACACGCTACCTGCTGCACTGTTTCCTCTCCCTAAAAGAAAAGCACAGAAAAGACAGGGGGATGTAGGAAATACCAGTGGACACATCTCTTCTGAGCCAGGGAGTGCCAAAACCTCTTGCTCTGCTGCTGTGTGCTCTGTCCCCTGGTGATTGCCCGTGACACAGGACAGACTTCAACTATAAAAGCATGTGAAGAGGTACAGTCAGTTTGTCTGCACCGGCTTGGCAGCTGCAGATGCTTGGCAGCCTTGTGAAGCAGCTGGGAGGGCCACTGCAGCACCGCGCTGGCGGGCACGGCAGCAGACCTGCCCGCAGCCCGCTCTGCTTCCTGGACACGGTGCAGTCCCTCACACTGGCTGCGTTCCTGCAGCTACGGAGAGTTGATTCGGCACGGCTGTAACGTGATGCTGACTGTGGACACCTCAGCAGACAGAAATTATGAGCTCATGGAAGCAATTGATGTGAAAAGGATGAATGAAACTATTCTTAACATTTGTTGTGGCTTAAAAATCCAACAGTAAAAATTGTAGTGGAAATCTGCTGGCATGTATGCTGTATATAAATTGCTGTCCCAAATCCATGTTGCTCCCGGGGTGGCTTCAGGCGTTGGCAGAACGGGAGAGGCTTTCTGGGGCCGTGGTGGCAGCGGCCTGGGGCAGCACTGCGCTCTGGGGCGTCCTGGCTCCCCGCAGGACCCCCTGGCACCAGGGCTGATGTAGTTAACATGCAGACTTTGGGTAGATCTGCGTTACATACACTATATGTTGACAGAAATCAACACAGGGGAGCACTCAGTTGCACAGAATCCCTCCTCACCCTGAGCTGCTGCTGCACAGAAAAATAAGAGAGGCTGGTGTTGTATCAAAGGAGGAGGAAAAATTGTCTGGTCAGCGGAGAAGCGTTGGAGCAGCAGCATGTGATGGTGTAATTAAGGACGGCATGGTGCTGAGCTCAGGAGGGGGCAGAGCCGGTGTGCTCCGCGTCCAGCAACTGCCTGCAGACAGCACGCCTGGCAAGTGCCACTCTCCTCTCTGGCTCCAGGGATCATCTCCCACAGGATCTAACACTTGCTAGGAAACCCCGGACGCTCCTGGCTGCCCTCGTGTGTGTCAGTGCACTGCAGGGCTGAATTTGGGGAGTAGCCCTGCTCGATGGGCTGTGCAAACCAGAGTGGGTGGGCAGGGGTGAGCAGCGTGCTGTGACCAAACGGGGCTGAGCAGACCCCCCACAGAAGAGCAGGGCTTCAGCCCAGGGTCCGGCGTGCTGGCGATGCAGGGATCCCAAGCGTTTCACCCGTCCAGTGCAAGCCTCTGGCCACCGTCCGGCTCCCCGCTCAGCCGTGCGTGAAGCAGTGGCACAGGAGCTGGGCTTGTCGCTGGCGGCAGCAGTGTCCGGTGCGGAGCTCCACACGTCCGCTGTCAGTGCTGTGCTAGCGTTTTGCTCCACGGACCCATTCCATGCCATGGCTGTAGGGCAGGGAATTGATTTGTTTTGACGGCCCGGGCTCTGTAGCAACTCCCAAGATAGCAATTTATTTGGAGTTTGATAACCTGGGAACTTCCCCTCCTCCTTTAACCCTGGTCTGCGCGAGCTGCTGGTGCGCACTGGTGCTGGCCCTTGCACAAGGAGGGAGTGTGAGCCTTGGCAAAGGAAAGAGGAGGCCAATGTGCAAGGCCCCGAGGATCCTTCCTAATGCTGGTGGAGCTTCTCTGTCTTGCCCCCCTGCTCCTGCATTCGGCCCACGGCTACTTATCCTCCAGGAAGAGCCATTTCAGCTCCGCTTTTGGCTGTGCATTGCTCCGTGGGAGGGGGTGGTGGAGACCCAGGATAAAATTATCCAAAACACCCACAAGTTTTATGAGATTATAGTCTGTTTTTTAAGGAGACAGAAACATGGCCAAGCTAAGGTTTGTTTCTCTGAAATAGTTATGAATTGTGGGTCTGTATCATTAAAACACATTTGAAAACTGATTCCCAAAGTCTTGCGGTGGGCCTACTTTGGAAGTGAGTCACAAGCTCGTTTGGGGCCCGGTGGTAGGAAAAGGTGGCAGTACAGAAATCATCCTAGGAGAGTGAAAGAGGGCCTCCAGCAGTCATCAGAGTCCTCTCTGTCTGCAGTGTGCGCTGGCGGTAAAATCCTGCAAGGTGTCTGACCAAACCTGGGATATATCTCGTGGGAAAACACTTTCTGCAGCAGCCAGTGGGCAGCACTGGCTGCCCTCCACGTGGCCAGTTGCCACCATGGTTGTTATTACGGAGCAGCAAGGTGCAGGTTTTCTATTTACTTTTTCACTGGAAGCAGGGAAAACTTGTTCCAAGGAATCACGGCTCAGCACATCGCATAAAAAATGTATGTGTGGAGAGATAAGAGCCTCTTGCAGACGAGTGGTACTTAGGAAGCTGCTAACTATCGGAGAGCTGGAGCTTATTGAAATAGCTCAGAAAGATCTAGAGGAACAGTGATGTACAGCTGATGAGACTTCCTCCTGGAGATTTCCAAGGGCTTTTCTTCTCCATTGTGTGCTGGCAACTCTTTTTCTTTTCCCTTTTAAGTCATGTTAAAGCCAGACCGAGGAGCTGCTGTAGGTTAAAATAACATTTTTCTCCATTAGCTTTAACCTGCAGCAGCTCCCTGCGCCGGGTCAGCATGCACTGGTGGAGCCCAGGGTGGAGATGGGCCCCCTGCAGCAGCAGCAGCAGCAGCAGCAGCAGCAGCAACAGCAGCAGCAGCCTGACATTTCCGTGAGTGCCTTCTTCGTGGGGAACGCAGGCTTTTCTCCTCTTCTGGATTCTGTTAAGCTGGATCTGGTGTCAAATGGCGTCCACAGACATCACCGCTGGCAGAAACGGTGACTGCCCATTCCCGCCCTGCGCCGAGCCAGCACTGGCACTCGCGCTGCCCCGGGGCTGCGGGGTGGATCTGGTGGTGTCTAGCTTTGTTCCAGGTGTTTACAGCGAATGACACCAGGGATGTGGTGTGAGCTCCTGGCGGTGTGGATGGAGCCCGCGATTTAAATATACACCCACCCACGCTGTGCTCTACTTAGGTCCTTATCTGCTATCACAAATCAGGAATAAAAAGCTCAAAATCATGTTCTGGCATTTTATCTTCTCTGAGGTAATTTTCAACTCAAGGAGTGAAAAGCCTTGCTTTACCACAAAGGCCTTTCCCCAAGGGCTAAGGAGGACATCGCTCTGTGTCCCGAGGCCGCGCGGGAACGCCGCTTGCTGCGGCTTCCTTCAGGAGAAGGAAGAGGTGGGAGCCAGCCTGTCAGCCAGCTGTTTTCCATGCCCAGAGAGGGAAAGGAGCCCTGCAGAAGAAGAGGGGCAAGGAGAGCGGGGCTCGCGCTGTGGCCATGTGGCGTGGCGGCTTCCCGAGGGGCAGGAGCGTGGCCACCGGCCATGGCACCTGCCCTCCCCTCCTGGGCACGAGGGCTCCTCTCCTCTGTCCCAGGCTTTGCTTCTCACTGGTTTCCTAAAATCTCTTTTTCCAGGCTCTGTTTTGTCTCCGCTATGTGAGCAGTGAAAAAAAAAAAAAAGAAAATCAGCAGAACTTTATTGATGCAAAGGGAAGATCTGGAGGTCAGGGATTGACCTCTGAAATGGCCTAAACCTGTGCTGAAAACTTTGATCCTTGGCCAAAGCATCTGCTTTCTGCTGCTGTAAAAATCTCTAGCTGTCAATAGCTGTATTGGATTTTTCACCTCTTGTAGGGGAGAATCAAGCCACTTACGCACATGCTTTGAGATGCGTTTTGATTACAAGCTGCACATTGTTTTTCCATAGGAACCTGGCCTCTTTCAGATGAGATTAATAGTGCTCAATGAATGAGGCAGCTGTTCCACTTTTTTTTATCTTTCTTATTCACTGTGCAGCCTCATGCTTCATTACTGTATGCTGTTGAATGCAGCACCAAGAATGACATATTTTAAAGTCCCTTTGTAGCTTTTTTTGTGTCTGTTTTCCTAACGCAAATGTTTGAGCACTCTATCGGCATCCAGACGGCAGGATCCGTAGAAGAGTGGGCCGAGATCCTCAGTGTAACAAACCATTACATTTTATCCAGCATCCCTTACACCAGGGTCCGTAGGTTTGGGTTAGCTGCAGCGTAGCACCCGGCCAGCATGGTGTCCAGGTGCAGAGCTGGTGCGAGCTGAGGAGCCATGCACCCCCTGGGGAGCGCGTCTGCAGCAGCGTGTCAGTTTGCTCCTTGCACGAAGGGAGGTGAGGAGCAGAGAGGTGGTGGCCGACGTTAGCACACCAGTCGTTAATGTGGGTCACGTTCCTCAGCAAAGGCGCTGTGGTTTAGGCTGCAGTTTAACAGTTAATGCTAAACCCGTTGGCCGGGGTTGCTGGAGTTTACCCCTGAAGCCTACATGGGGAAAAGCATGGGGTAAAGCGTGGGGCCCCATGGCCACCCCTGCTTTGCCTGAGGTGTCAGAGCCCATGGGATGGTCGTGCCTGGCCGTGGGAGAGCTGCACAGTGCGAGGGGGATGCGGCATGAGGTGCTTGGAGGAGCCCCGGTGAGGGCCGGGCTGGGGGTGCTGCATCTGGTCACAAGGTGCAAAGCGCTGGTCCGGTGTTCAGGCGTGTGGTGGGCCGTACTGGCGGGCTCTGCAGCCCTGGGCTTTTTGCTGGCTCCGGCGCTGCCTGTCACCCAGGGATCACCAAAGACTGGCATGAGCTCTGGGCCGCGTGCCAAGAGCCGGTACTGGCACGGCTCGCCAGGCTCGCCGGGCACACAGGGCCCCTCGCCACGGGACGTCTGGGCAGCGGACCCGGGGCTGGCAGCTCCAAAGTCTGGTGTGGGGACTGAAGGCTGCGCCGCCACCTTGAGGGGCCGGGGCAGCGAAGGGCTGGGATGCTCTGCCCCTCCCTGACCTCGCCCGTGCAACGCTGCTGGTTCTTGCCTGCGGCGCGTCTGTCAGGTGTGCCATGCTGCGGACTGCGGGGACGGGCTGCGTTTGGAGTAATTCAGCTTCCCCCCAGTGACTTCAGCCGGAGGGTCCTGAGCAGGCACAGCCGGCAGGAGGGACTCGCGGAGCAGCCCCACAGTGCCGGCTCGGGGTGCCACGACCCATGGGGCCATCAGTCAGCACAAATCAAATGAGTTATCTCAAAGAATCCCTTGGTTAAGTGTGTGAAACTAGTTCAGATACTGACCCAACTGTTATCCATAAATCAGTGCGTTTCCTTCATTTCAGGCAGTTCATCTCACAGGTGAGCGGATCCAGAAGTGCGGAGCCAGGTGGAGGCTGAGGAAGCTGCAAAGAACTTGCTTTCCTCTTCCACCCCAGCCACAAAAGGGAATTTCAAGAGGGTGAGACCCACCAGCTCTAAGATCTTGATGGCTGTGCAGAAACAGTTAATTTAAGTAACTATCGATAAAAGTCCCTTTTTATGTCTGTTGCTTGTAGGTGCAAGAGGTATTTTGGTCGCTTACACGTTTCCTGTGAATCTAGCACAGGTAGTTTAGAGTAGTTGTATTTAATTTGTTAGTACTGAGAAATATTTTAACATGCTAAATGAACATAATGCCAATTTTTATCTTATTCCACTTTGACTTGAATCACAAGTCAAAAACTACTCATCCTCTGTTAAGTAAGAAATATGCTACTCACTCTTTTCTAAAATATTTGGGTAAAATTAAAAAATTGATTTTATATTTTGCATTATAATTGCTTAAATAGATGCATACAGTTACAGTGTATCTACTTAGGAAAAAGCATGTTTGGTTGTAAAGTCTATATTAAATTGCAAATTAATCTAATGTAATGGTTATGAATTGATCCGACTCAGCCTTCTTTAGGAAAATAGCTAAGGACTACCAATGCAAAACAACATCAGACTCGATTATTTATATCCAGATTTTCTGCCAGCTAATTTATCATGGTTAAAATTGGTGATCGCTTTGACTTAAATCAATCCACTTTGCTTTATTATGTGTGTGGAGGGAGGCTTTTGCCTGAAGCAGGAGAGCTGCGGGTCACTGCGCTGGATCTGTGGCTGTGGTTGATTATTTTGGGGACTGGGAAGTTTAGCTGCCAAGTGTTGTGCAACATCCTTTGGGACATTGTGGGTGAATTATTTAATGAGTTGTTTTGAATAAATGCAATTTATTTGCATAAAACTGTTCAAACTTGATTTAAAGAAAGCCACGTAAATCTGCATGTGTGCGCTAGCATAGCGGATTCAGCCCTCTGCTTATCAACAGGGCAAGGCAGGCAGCTCTGCCTAGGTCCTGCTCTGGAAGCATTTCACGGCCCTGATGGAGACTGGATGGGGAAAGGGGACTCCTTCTACACAGCAGAGAGGGTATTTCAGGATCTGAGGCCAGTTAGTTGCTGGCCCCTGATTATTGCGAAGGGTGGTGGCTGCAGTGCACAGGCTGGCTCCTGCAGCCGGGTCCTCTCCACAAGGAGGGCAGGAGGACCTCACTGTGAGGCATGATGTCGGGTTTCCTGCATTTTGTCCCCAGCAGCGGCGTGGCTGGTGTGGCTATTCGCGTATGGCGAGGGCTGGCTGGGCTCGGTCCCTGGAGCGAGAATGCCCGAGCTGGGGGTGCAGCTGCGGGTGCCCAAACCTTCCTCTGGTTTAGGGGCTGAAAAAGGACAGGCTGTCTCTGGCAGCAGGGTCTGTCTAGTCCTGGGGCAGTGGAGAGCTGAGGACCCTTCCTCAAGGTGTCTGAGACAGCTCGGGAGGAGCCTGTGGGTCCTGGGGGCTGGCTCAGGTGGCTCCCCAGCACCGTCCCTGCTGCGCACACAGGCACTGCTCTGAGCCCTCTTGCTCTCCAGTTAATTGCTTCCTCGTAGAATTGCTCTGAGAAGATTTGAACATGACACTGACTGATGAGACACGTGCCCCACCTTGTACATTTGTTCTGAGTTTGCATCCTTCCCTTTGGACAGAGCGGGACTCCCACGGGGGAACAGCACCACGGGGCCCTGGGCACCGCCATCCCAAGTGTGTTGGGCTGATGCACGGGCAGTCCTGGCGGGAGGGCGTGAGCGCGGCAGGGTGCAGGGCTGAGGAGGAGGGGGCAAAGGTGGGCGGTTGGAGCTCCCATAGCTGCACTGTTGATCAGTGCCGAGCATCGCAGGTCGTCGCGGCACCCTGTTTGTTGTGTTTTGCTGGGACAGGGTGCGGGAGCAGGAGTGAAATGTTTTCCTGGAGCTGAGCACTCACATCTCATTTCTGTTTTCAGTGATGCTGTTCAGCCTCGCAGAGAGCTTGTCTGTAAAGTGGGTCAATAGCAGTTACCTCACCCTCATGTTTAGGATGTGCCCTTCACTGTTTAAGGGCAGGTGGCAAAAGCAGCGCTGAGCATCATCAGTGCAAGAGCCGACGTGAAGAGTCACGGTTCCTCCTTGGAGGCTCAGAGACAGCGATGGTAGAGGTTTTAAGTGGTGGAGAGTAACATGAGAAGAAAGAGGTTTCACCCATGGTGACCACACATCTGAGCTAGAATTTTTCTCTCATTAACATGGGTTATGCTTTTGCTTTCCTGACTTCCAGCTGGACATGCTCATAAGTGCATTTAACATATAAATGGGACCTGCATTTCGTTCTTGCCTGTCAGGTTCACTCCAGGGCCTCCAGCATCCTTGGATAATTTGGTGATGTTTCTGTCCATCCCTGTCTGATGCCAGAGCCAGCTTTGTGGTAGGGCATGCTGGATGCGGCCTGCACGATGGACCTTGGGTCCCTGCGGGACCTTCCTCCTGCAGCATTTCTGTGTCCTGTGCTCTGGAGTAATTGTTCCTGTGCTTTCAGCTTCATGAGGTGAGCTGTAGGACACAGGGTTGTTTCTGTGGCTTCTCCTTTCCTGGCTGCCCGGCGCATGGGCTGTGAAAGCTTGCTCTCCTCAAGCCCGGCTGCAGGAAGGGAGGGTGCCTGCACGGCAGCACGAGGGGCTGGGGCGGCTGTCGGCGAGGGACTCTGCACGGGGTTGAGCTGTGCGCCTATCGCAGACTGGCTGCGCTGACCAAAGTGGAAATTTTCCTTGCTGTTGCTTTTTCTACTTAAAAAGAGAAAACCTCTTTTCTTGAGAAGTGTCTACCGCCAATCTGTCTGACGGTTGCTGCTTCTCTGGCTCCCCGTCCCACGGTCCAGCTTTCTGGGTGTCGTGGTTTAACCCCAGCCAGCAATTAAGCCCCACGCAGCCGCTCGCTCACTCCCCCCCGGTGGGATGGGGGAGAGAATCAGAAGAGTAAAAGTGAGAAAACTCATGGGTTGAGATAAAGACAGTTTAATAGGTAAAGCAAAAGCCGCGCGTGCAAGCAAAGCAAAGCGAGGAATTCATTCACTGCTTCCCATGGGCAGGCAGGTGTTCAGCCATCTCCAGGAAAGCAGGGCTCCATCACGTGTAACAGTGACTTGGGAAGACCAACACCATCACTCCAAACGTCCCCCCCTTCCTTCTTCTTCCCCCAGCTTATATACTGAGCATGGTGTCACACGGGAGGGAATAGCCCTGGGGCCGGTGTGGGCCGGCTGTCCTGGCTGTGCCCCCTCCCAGCTCCTTGTGCACCGGGCAGAGCACGGGAAGCTGAAAGGTCCTTGAGCGGTGTAAGCGCTACTTAGCGACAAACAAAATGTCAGTGCGTTACCAACATTGTTCTCATCCTAAGTCCAAACCGCAGCACTGTGCCAGCTACTAGGAAGAACCTTAACTCTCTGCCAGCCGAAAGCAGGACACTGGGCAGAAGGTGTTCAAAACAGGAGGTGCCACCACAGCCCTGTGGGGCGGCCCTGCCGTGAGGGAGGTGGTGGTGCTGGCGGTGGTGGGGCTGGGGGCCAGGAGACCGGGTGGCTCTGTGGGATGTGGGGAGTACGTAACTGCTAGTGAAATGGATGGAGGAAAACTTAGAGTGAACAAGGCATGAAGGATATAGTGGACACATTTTCTTCAGGCTAAATTGTCAAAATGGGCATTTCTGTCATCTTTCTGAGCTGTCCCCTAAGCACTTGCAGACCTGTAGTTGCCAGAGCTCTTGTAGCTCGGAGATTCAACTGTTGATCCGCTCCGGGAGCTGAAGGTTTGTTTGCTGCTGACACGGACAGCGCAGGGTGGATTTCACGGATCTTCGGAAGGAAAGCGCTCACAAAACGTACTGCACCGTGAGTGTGAGGTCCCGGTTGTGCGTGCAGTGAGGAGCTCAGGAGCAGGCACAAGCTTGTGCTATGCACTTAATTTTTTTTCGGAAAGAAGACATGAGGGCGGCCCTCCCTCTCTTTCCTTGCCTGTGCTTAGAGGGCAAAGTGAACATAATTGAGCCATAATTCACAGTTACTGGAAAGAAAGCATGGGCCACAGTATGAGAAGCAGTATTGGAGCTTTATATTACAGCTATCTCCAGGGGAGATTATTTTTATTAAAATCTGGGTTGGTGGAAAATTCTGAGATTAGTTCATTTTTAATGTATGGTGCTCTGTGGATCAGCCCAAAAAGGGGCTTCCTGCTGTCTCCAGCTGCCGAGCTGTTGGCATTCCTGTGCCTGGCAGCGCTGTGACACGACACCCGATGTGCTGAAGATGCCCAAATCGAAATAAACGTCCGAAGTTATTTCTCAGCATTTCCAAAAAAAAAGTGGATATGAAATCTTAGGTGAAAAAACCCACATAAATTATTGGAAATTTACAGTAAAAATGAACAGTGCTGCAGACCCACTTCTTCACAAAACCTCCGCCAACTCTATTTGCATGCAAGGAAATTGTGCGATGGCAGATCTGGAAGTGCGAGCAGAGGAAGGAGCATCTCTGCCTGTAGGGATTTGTTTCGATACTGTGGTGCAGTAACGAAGGTGAAAGCATTCTGCTGGACCAGCGTCATCACACACCGATGTCTGCACTCGTGCGGGCTGTGCGTGTCGTCCTGTTTGATACTTTGGTCTAAGGGGTGCTCTTTTAGTGAGATTGGTATGAACTGATGCACAAGTAAGGGCTGAAGCTGGTGCATTCCCCTGCCTGACAGCAGTGGGTTTTGGAAGAGCATCCCATGCCAGAGCTGGGGAGGGAGGAGGTCAGGGCTGGCTGCGCCACATGCTGTGGGAATAACAGCTCATGTTGATACAGCCTTGGAGGGCCAGTGCCAATGTCCTGTAATGTGATGGACGTCTGCCCCAGGGGACCCAGAGTCCCGCTGCAGGCTGCCAGCAGCGAGCTGGGCACGGTCTCCACACCCGCGAGCAGGTCTCAGTGGCTCCCCACCGCCGGGCTTCCTGGGGGGTGTGTGCTGACGATGAAGTCTGCTGACTGTCCTCGCCCTTGTCTGGCCAGGATGGAGACTTGCACCCCATCAAGGTACCGGCACTGTCCCTGAAACCTGTGCAGTGTTCTTCTGGCGGCTCCCAGGAGGAACCAGCAGTTGCACCCGTACCATGGAGCCCTTTGAGGTGCAACCACCCAGCAGCACCTGGGGACATGGTGCTCCTGGTCACACGTTGGGGTCAGGGCTGCGGCTCCGGTCCTGCCCCTGCCTTGCGTGGCTGACACGTGCTCTGGCGTGGCCGGGGCTCCCCAGCGCCCACATGGTGCCTGCAGGGACCTCAGGAGTGCCCCTGAATTTTTAAATTACGTCTGAAAAATTTCCTGATGTGCTTTCACACTTAGAGTTTTTCTCTGCTAATGGCAGAGGAGTGGATGGATCTGATCTGCTAATGTATCACTTCTGGGTTTATCTGAGTGTATGTCTGGAGTGATGGGGAGACTCTGGGGTTTGTTACTGTTGGACCAGTTCCCCGATCCCACTCATTGCCTGCAAACGCTGCGCTCGTGGGAGGAAGAAGGGGGATCGCTTCACTGATGCCGGGTTCAGCTCACCCCATAGCACAGCCTCAGCTCCCTCTGTGCTGTTCATCCCCTCCCTCAGTAAGTTAATTGAATTGTAATAATAAATTTACGAGGTAACCTTTCATAAAGTACACGCTGTTAGAGTTCTTTGTTGCCCACGTTTCGCAGAGACTCAGTGTAATACATTAGAGCGTGCTGTTCGTTTTCAGACTACAGTTCTATCAAGCATGGGTGAGGTGACTCATGATGTTTTCTCCCTGGGTTTTGGAGGAAGGCTGGGACCTGCGCATGCAGAGAGGGGCTGTCCGTGGGTTTGGTCCGAATTCACCACCCTGCCGCGCTATTCAGCATGCGCCTCGGGCTCTAAATTGTTTTTTTGCTGTCCCCAGCATTTCTCAACCTGCAGTTAGAGTTTGTGAATCATATACCTTCAAAATGAATATCTACACAAGTGCTGAAGAAACATAATTGAAATTATTTCTTTCTTAGTGTCATGCAGGGACCAAACAGTACAAAAAGTTAACAGAAAAAGGCTTTAAGGTGGAGGAACTGGAGTGTGTGTCGTGTACAGCTCTGGAGATGAGTTTGTTGCCCAACTCCACTCTGACTGTCTCTAGCTGTGTCAGGAAGTTTTTTATGCATTTAGTTAGAGAGTATATTTTTAAAAACTTGCAATGTTGTGCATGGGTGTGTGGATGAATGGGCTGCGCAAGCCAATCGTACGAAGGTCCTTCTTGCTGTAGTGGGTGATATTACCTCGAAGGTGAGAGTTTGACAGTAGGTTGTAATTGCAAATCTGAAGATGTTCAAACTTGGGCTCGCCAAATATCCCATAGAAGCTGGTTCTGCGATGGATTCCCTCCTTTTTTCCCATCTCTCATTATGTCTTGTCCCAGATATTCTTATGGGAACATGGGCTTTTTTCTAGAACTTTGGGCCACTTGTCTACTTGTCTGCCTCTTGTTGGAGACAGGAGAGGAGCAGCACTGTCCTTCGTTAGACATACCAACATATCTGGAAAAAGGGGACAAAGCTCTCCCAACCTGAGGAATGAGCGGTGGGCCTGAAACCTTGTCTGTTTTCGTTAGCTGCATCAACTGAGTTGACAGTAGACAGTACCTCTTGCTTTATACCTGGGCGGTCGTACAGCTGTAGATGGCAATGGCAGTGCTGCCTTTGCCAGAAGAGCGTGGGGTAGCAAGCCTTTGGGGAGACGTCTTTCCTCACCTTGGCCTATGGCACCTGGCCAGGATGAGGCAAGAGCTGTGGGGATCAAGCTGTGAGTGAGTTGGAAGTGTGAAAATCCAGTTTGTTTGTTAGTTATTGCCGCGGTGCAGCTGGGTGTTGGGACGGTGCCTGTGCACACCCGGGGCACACTGGCTGCCCATTCCTCGGTGGTCCTAGGTCTCCCATGATGTCTGCTGTGCCCCTGAGACCATGGGCCAGCTCGGGTGATCTCTGTACCTTGACAGCAAGCATTCCGCTGTTCCTGGGCTCCTAAATTTGCAGAGGCCCCAGAGGATTTGTTCTCAACATGGTTTATGGGGAGTCACCACTTATGAAAGAATAGAGTGGTTCTGGTTTGCCCAAATCCACTTTACACAGGAGGCAAGCTCAGAGTGAGAACATGAGCTTTACGCTAGGAAAAGGGAAAATGTTAAATCCCAGCTTACAAAGTCAGCAGTACAGTTACAAAAGAGGTAACAGAGCACACTTTTAGAATGTGTCTTGCATTTACGTTTTTTTCTTTCAGCTACAGGAAGCTGCGTTTTCTGCCTGGCAGCGTTCTGCATCCGTCGCTCATTTGGAGAAATTTCTGATGCAGAAATCTTGATCTCCAATTTATACTTTTAATTTTCAAATTAGCTTATATATACAAAATTTCAAAGCTTGTCCTACCGCCTACCCCCCCATTCTCTACCGCTGGTGGCACCTCTTGGTGTTGTGACCATGCATTTAGTTGCTTGTTTCTTTGAAGAGAAGCCCAGCAGAACATGTGAGCGTGTTTGAGAAAAAGCATTTCTTTGATATCAGAGATTCTCCCACTTTGTCTCCAGCCTGTTCATTTCTTCTTTCAAAAAGTAAATTGAATTAGATCCATAAACTTATATTGCAAACTACGTAGTAAAAAGTTTTTGCCATTGTTTTCTGTTTGGCTCTGGGCTTACTAGCAGCGTACGAAGATTTGGTATTACATGATGTTACATGCTGTTGGTCCCAGGGACAGTGCACACCATTGGCTTTGCCTCAGAGAAGTATTCCTTTCTCGGCCATTCACAAATTGAAATTTTATCTTTCATTTTCCTGCGTTTGGTCAATTGGTTGCCGGTAGGATGAGGAACGAGGCCTGCAGTGACTCTGCGGTGGTGGCTGCACTGGGAGATGGGCTGGCTGGTGGGCTGACAAGCCTGTGATGGCCTGGCCCTGGGGGAGGGATGCAGCTCACCTGTGCCCGTCACCCTGCCTGCGCCTGGGGCAAGGATCAAGGGAGTCCTGGCAGGGAGGAAAGCAGGATGGGTCACCACGAGCCGTGGGAACGGGGTTAAATACAAGTGGATGTGTGCTGTTTAGTCTCTGCTGCTGGCTCACAAACAGGATCTGGGAGTTCGCGTTGCTTTGGGATGGGGGCTGTGTACACTCGGTGTAAGTGGTTTTGTCTGGACTCCTGCGGAGCCGGCCGTGATCCCGGGGTCTCTGTGGTGGGGAGGCAGAGCTAATGGCTGCTCCAGTAGTGAATGATACATGGGACCGCGGAGTGCACACTTGCTGTTGGTAATTGAGTCCAGGGGACCGTACTAATTTTTCCTGTAGCTTTGCAACAATCTTAGTTGGTCATGGCTTATGGATTCATAACTGGTAGAGATACTGATACGTACTTATGGCAATACCCAGGTTCTCATTTGTGATTGCAGTGTCAGTATGCTAGGTGTTGTATAAGCACATACAAAGACAAATTTTCCAGCCTGCAAATGTTCTTATTTCTATTTCTGTTTTCCTGCTTAAAGTTACATTAGTATATGCTTTTTTTCCAGTTAATATGTTGCATAAAAAATGGTGTGCAGGAGCATAGATTTAGTTTTACTAACAACCATAAATTATTTGTCTGTCTTTATAACTGTACAACACTGTAGCGATCCATTAAAGTAATTGTTGTGTTTTAATATTTGTTTTACTAATCTTTCCTTCTGTCGGTTACTTCAGATTAACTATTAAGTATGAACTGTTTTCTGAATTCCGTTCATTCTTTTTGGTACTTTTCTGGTACCGAAGAGTCCTAACATTAATGCATTATCTTAAAAGCGTTTACTTCAGCCGTTCTGTGGTGTAATGCCTTTGCAATGTAGCTCCAAATCCAAGAACCAAAACAATGAAAAGATCCAGTAAGCATTTTCCCAGGTGATACTTGTCACCTTGTTACTTACTCTTCACCCAAATATCCCAAGAAAGCAGGTTATTTGCTTCTATGGGAGATGACAGCATGGTTTACTGTCCCTGGCTGTTGGGAAGACGTATTTTCTGATGCTGTCTTTTTCTCACCATCGGCTCTCTCTCTGTTTGAGGTTTTAGTGTGGTGCCAGTGACTGTGCTATGTTAGTAAGGGAAATTTGTACAGCGGTGGGTACGCAGCATTTCTCAGTCCAAGGACTGGCTAAGGAGTAGCCCCGGGATCTGGGCTCCCTGGTTCCAGCACAACAGACTGTGCAGAAATGAACTTCATTCACATCAGAGAGCATTAAGCATCATGGAGCTCAGTTTGTATTTCCTTCCAGCTCGTGTCCTTCCCTGTGATGACCTGGAAAAGCCTGTTGGCCCCGTTATCGCAATGGCTGGGACTGTGGGCGCTGAGCTGCCTTTGCCAGTGGGTAGGGTCTGCTGTCCCCCTGCCTGTCCCCGCTGGCTCGAGCCGCCCACGGTGGCCCTGGTGGGCCAGAGGCTTGGGCTGCAGACGGCGGTCCTGTGGCTGCCCGTGGAGAGCCGCTCATGGCAGTGCTGCGCCCGCAGCTCTTCAGAGAGGGCTCGCTGCGGTCTGCTCCTCCAGCTGCTGCAGTGACCTCGGGGTTGCTGCTGCAGAAGGGAGCCGTCCCGGTCCTCCAGTATTTTCTCTGGGCACTTGCAGTGTTCCTGTGGGAGAGCTGTTTCTCTCCTTGTGCGTGTGAAGTAGGGATGCTGGGCTGTGCTTGTTTATAAAAACCAACAAAGCAGAAGGAGCTGGGAAATGAGGAGCAAAAGGGCTCCATGCTACCTTCCCCCTCCTTAGGCTGCCTTGGCATCCAGACCATCCTGCAAGGCAGATTCGAGTAGCCCTGAATGTGCCCCTCTTTCCCTCTGCAGGAAAGCAGCACAGAGTAAGATCGCCAGTCCCAAGCTGTACGGGCTGGATCCCAGTCTTGGAGCCACTTATGGTTCCCGCTAGCACAGTGGTGCTTCCTGACAATGTTGGAGTGCATGTATAGAGATGTGCCTCTCTCTTGCATGCTCCGGCTCTGAGTGCCTCACGCCTCTTAGGCAGGGCAGGAGGCATGCCCTGCTCCCCTGCCCTTGGACAAAAAGGGAGCGGGGCACTTGGAAATGCCCCTTCCCTTTGATGATGCTGGGCAGGACGTTGCAGTACTGTGGTCACAGACTGCTGAGATCCTCAAGGCAGAACCTGCATGTTGACTTGTACCAGAACCAAGTGTCGTGTTGGTGGAGGGGATGAAGCAGCAGTGTCCGTTCTCCTGTGGATGTTGTCTCCCAGGGGATCATAAACCTGGAGCTGTGGTGGTGCTTTGTCTTCAAGCCTTTTGCCTTGCCCAGACCTGAGCTGGCTGCTTGTGCTCGCTGGGTTTTTCCCCGAGAACACTGCGGGTATTTACCAGCAACTAAAATTAAATGGTATTTCTTCCCACTGCTAGTGCTTGTTTATCAAGGCACAGACGAATTTAGGGACTGGTGCTCCAAATGAAGCTGAACTGGAGCTGGATAAAGGTAATTTCTCTTCCCTTTTCTGTGATCTGGCAGAGTGTATTTTTCCACAACATTTCTCCCCCCCCACGCTCCCCCCGCCCCCCCCCCCCCCTTGCTGGTAAATAAATTTCTAATTTGCTGTCTCATGTGCAGGTCATTATCAGGCACTGCAACTTGCATCGTTTCTCTCCTCTACTGAGTATGTGTGTAGGGGAAGTTGTACAAAACAGGATTAGTTTTTGCTGAGTCTCATCTCATTGTCTAGAAACATGTTGCATTTTGTGGTATAACTCACAATAGTATATACTCGATGGTATAACATCCTGCTCATTTAGGATCCAAACTTTTTTACTATCATCTTATTTCCTTTTAATAGCTTCGCTGTTTGACCCCAGATGCCATCCAACCTCATTCCTCCATTCAGGTCTGTCTTTGACATTATTTATTGTTGTTAGTATATGTTTCTTCAGCCCTCAGCTGGTATGATGGTGGCAGACCCATGACAATTTTGATTAATTAGAATCGTGCAAACCAGATGTCATGAAGCAATATTCAACAATGCCTCTAAAACATGGCATCTAGTCCATTCCCATGGTCCAGTAATTTTACAGTTCTCAATAGAAAGAAAACTTCTGTCAGTCTGTTAAAAGTCATGCTTTTCCTGATGGTGCTAGTTTTAATAGAACAGTCCATAACCACTTTTGGCTTATAGCTCAGTTTTGCTGTAGACCACTGTTTCTCTAAATGTGTCCTGACATTCACAGGTCATTGGCATCGTTAAAGGCTTGGCTGATTAATTAGACAGCCAGCTAACCTAACAAAATCCTCCTCCCTGCTTCTGATTGGCTTTTGGTTGTTACTGGTTAATCGATGGAAATTCATACTTTTTTTTTTTTTATACCCATTGTTTTACTAAATTGACTTTGTAACGAGCAGTGAGCTGTAGGAGCGGAGGAAGCCTCGAGTGGCGACCAGGGGAAGGCAGCAAGTGCCCGGAGGCAGAACGTGCCAGGCCGCAGCGCGTGCTCGGGACGGGCCGCAGCGCGTGCTCGAGCGGGCTGCGGGCTGTGGAGGGTGTCGGGAGGAGAGAGCTGATGCACGCTCGGAGACAGCGTGGGTGGGAAGGACCGGAGGGGAGAGGGTGCAGCATCCGCTGAGACGAGTGGGGTCGTAGCCCAAATGCAAAACGGGAGGTTGTTAGAGCAGCAGTGCCTGCTTCAGTACAGCAAAGGCATTTCCATTCTCTTCCTTTAGTAATGTCTTGGCGTTCATCTTCCATGTAATGAGGTGTTGTAGTTGCTGCAGGGAAAGCAGAGTCAAGGTTGTGCCACAAGCTGTCCTGGCAAACGTCAGGGTGAGCATGGCAGCTCTGGAGGCTGCGCCGGTAGCGCTTGGTGGGGTCTGGAGGCTGCGCCAGTAGCGCTTGGTGGGGTGTCCCCGGTGTGGTCGGAGGCTGAGGCCTCTGGAGTGAGGCACAGATGGTAAGTTGAACCGTGGCGGCTTAGATCACCTCCTTTTGGAGAGCACGTGTGCCTCTGCTACCACCTTTTCACTAAACTGTTTTCTCCTGGCCTAGCTCACCTGCCGGTACCACTAAGTATTTTGAGCAAAATGCTAGTATATACTAAGTAGCTGGAATTAAGGCACATGCTTCAGGATGGACTTGTCATTGTAAATCATTGATATGTGTTGCAATGTAAAATGATTTCTGAAATGTTTTATTTGATAACAAAAAACCTTAGAAATTAACTCATCTTTTTAATATTTTTTTTTCTCTGTGCTTGTTAATGTTCATACTTCTGTTGAAATCCTTCTTTTCCTTCTTAGTGATGTTGATGAAGGCTCTGCATCCTCTCCTTGGAGTTTCAACAGTGTTCACTTAATTGATATCCTTGGTTTAGTTTGCATTAGACCAAAGCGAATGCATGGATAAGATTTTTCATTGTTAGTGACCATTTTCTTCTTGCCGAGAAGCCTTTCTTAACACCAAGAAGTCGTCATTTTTATAGGATTGTTAGATCATTGTTAGTCTACCGTGTTTCCACAGATTCTTAGTGGAAGGACAGAGTCAATTGTTGTCTTTTTCTTCACTGGGTTGGTTTAGAGTTTTTCCTACTCTTTGTGCCGTTGTGACCAAAGTAATTGCATCCTGCCTCAGGGTCTTTGTTTTCTGTAGGAAGCGTGATATAAATTTCCATATAGACCCAAAGGAATCTGCAGTATTTAAATGCAGCAGCCTGCAAACTCTGCAGTTGCTAATAGCAGAAAAATGCTAATTTTTTAAACAGGGTAAAATATGGAAGTAAGGCAGTCAATATTGGCCCTCCTAATACTATTTAACTTACTATTAACTTTAGTTTATTTGACAACTTGAAATTCCTTTCTACGGCAGAATCTTTATTGAAAACACAGTGATATTGTAAAGTTGTCCTGTGTGAACCTGGAGGCTGTGGTTGCCTGGGAACAGTCAAGCTTTTGGGTTGCTGTTGGGAGGCTGCCAAGGCTCTGCCTGTTGGACAAATACTGGCTGAATTGATCATCAGAGGAGTGGTTAATAAATTTATCAACATTGTCATTATTTTTTTTTTTTAATTAAAAGCCACTGAGTAGAGGAGCATGCCTCTTCCAGCATCTCTCTTGGCTCGCCAGCTGGCACTGCTGCAGGCCTCGCTGCTCACCTGGCCCCTCTTTGTGAGGGGGGGGAAGGCAGCTGGGGGCAGCAGCCCCTTGACAGTGCAGCTCAGCCGAAGGGGTCGTGTGAGGGCACCTGCAGGGGCGCCGGCACTGGGAGCCCCGGCCACGACAGCCCCTCATCTGAGGCCTCGGTGGTGGCGGAGAGTGGGGATGTGCCAGCCTGAGCACCGCGCACCTCAGCCCGCGGGAGTACGGTCCCGTTCGAGCACCCGGAGCTCTGGGTAGAGCCACGCGAGGAGGCAGTAAGTGAGACAAAGAAACAAACCGAATTAACAGCGGGAAGTGGTGGGGAAGTTTCACAAAAGAATGGATCAGCAGGTGAGTGCTGAAGCAAACTGATTTAAAAAAACAAAACAGTAGGTAATTACTGAAGGAATTTCAAGTACGGAGCAGATGAGTAGGTAGTAATAATGTGCATTTTCTTTTCACTCAAAACAGTTATTATAACAGGGAAAAGAGATTAGCAAGAAGAAGCTGTTGAAATCATCTTTAGCAAAAGCCTTAGCGTCAATGTGGAGACCTAAAGACCAATGACCTTATATGTGGTGCAGTAGTTATACTGTTACTGGAAAGCAGGAATATTTATCAGCTGGAAAATAATTTCTGGTGAGATTTAGCCGTTGTGTTTTCAGAAGACCATGTCTCACTGGTTTATCTTAATTCTTTAATAAGAGAGAATGGATATAAGAAAGCTGACTGACGGGATTTATCAAAACTTCAAAACAGCTTGATGGAAACGCTTCTGAAGGGGCTGTAGAAGTTACGTATGGAGAGCAGAAGAGCGGCAATGCTCTGAGTGCCAGGCCAAGAGTTGGGCATGGGAAAGCATGAATAAATGAATTCCTGTCTCCAGAAGAGTTTGGCAGGGTGCTGAGGGGCGGGAGAAAAAACACCACAGAGTTTGTAACTTAGAGCATTAATAATTTTTGTAACTCAGACTATTAATAATTTGAAGAGGAACACATCAAGCAGGAAGATGTGAGTGCGGTGACACCAGGTCAGACCACGGGGGTCCAGCGGGGTCCTGTCGGGAGCGACAGGCAGAGCTGTTGCTCCTGGAGGGGGAAGGACAAACCCTGGAGGGGTGAGGCAAGGAATGGGCAGGCAGTGATGCCTCCCCAGGGAAGCCTTCCAGCCTAAATCAGCAGTTGGCTTAGGGGCATCGTGGGCTGGAGGTGGGTTACCTGATAACCTCCAACTGATGTCTTTTCCAGAAAATTGTAGTATTATATTTTGAATGTGCATCAGCTTAGTGCTTGCATCAAGGGGTGGAAAAAAGGAAGCTGCGGTGAGCTAGTGGCCTGTCAGCCTTACCTTGGTCCCTGGGAAGGTGATGGAGCAGATCCCCCTGGAAGCCCTGGCCAGGCTCATGAAAGACAGAAGGTGATTTGGAATAGCCAGCGTGGATCTATCAATCAAGGTTAAATGGTACCCAACCAACCTGATTGCTTTCTCCAGTGGGGCAGCTGGCTCTGAATGAGGGGAGCGCAGCAAAGGTTGTCTGCCCTGGTCTTGGGGAGGTGTTTGGTGTGGTCTCCCGTAGCATCCTTATTGCAAGACAGGACAGGGATGGCTTGGGCAGGTGGACGACAAGGTGGCTGGACCACCAGGCTCAAAGGGTGGCGATGGGCTGTACGAACCCAGCTGGTGGCTGGTTATGAGCCCATTCTTCAGGGATGGATATGGAGCCAGTCCCTTTTGGTACCTTCATTGACCACCAGGACGATGGTGAAGGAGATCCCTGTCACCAGCCTTGGGAGCAGGTGACAGGCAGGAGGGCAGGGCTGCTCGTCAGCATGACCTCCCCAGGCTGGAGAAATGGGCTGACGGGGGTTGGTGGGGCTCGGCTGGGACAAGCGCCAGGTCCTGCCCGTGGGCTGCAGCAGTCCCATGTGGCAAGACAAGATGAGGCGACCAGCTTCCCCAGAAAGGCCTGGGGGATCCTGGGGGCCCTCAGACCCAGCGTTGGCAGCGCCCTTGGGCAATGGAGGCCGAGCATCTCCTGGGTGGTGATGGTCCGAGGGCAGGGATTGCTGCCCTCCACTCAGCGCTAGTGAGACCTGTCGGGGTACTGGGGCCAGGCTGGGCTCACCAGCGCAGGACGGACATTGCAGTAGTGTGGTGGGTCCCACGGGGGCCTTGGGACAGTCAGGGCTGGAGCGCGGGAGGTCAGGGGAGGGGCTGAGCACGGGGTTTGCTCAGCCCGGAGAGGAGAAGGTGAAGGTGAAGGTGAAGGGGAGACCCTACTGCGGCCTGCGACTGCCTGGTGGGGTGGGGAGAGAAGACAGAGCCAGACTCCTCTCAGAGGTGCCATGACGGGCTGAGAGGCAGAAGCTGTGGCCAGGGACGTCCTCTTTCCGTGGCAGGAAAAGCCCTTCACTGGAGGGAGGTCGGACACTGACTGAGGGAGGTCGGACACTGACTGGGGCCCCCGAAAGGCCATGGGGTCTCTGGCCCTGGAGACGCTCAGCACTTGCCCAGCCGCAGCCCTGAGGAGCTGCCTGCCCGGAGCCAGACCAACTTTCTCTGGGAGCCTTCCCCTGGTGTGAGCCTGTGACTTGCTGGTGTGGAGCTCCACAGTGAACAGATGCCAGGCAGTAAGGAAATACCAATTCTTTGTCCTGCTTTGACTCTACTAGTTTCACTTAATACCCTCCCAAGTTTTGTTTTGAAAGAGACTTGATTGCTGGTGGGTAGGAGTTAGTGTAATTTAACAGAAACGATGTGATTGTAACAAGGTGTATGTGCAAAATCTTGGAGTCTTAAGTATGAAGAAAAAGGATCCAGCCACGAAATTAGACTGGTTGTTGAGACCTCGAGGCAGAAGGGCTGTAGGTTAATGTAAGATGGGAGAAGCTGTAGCTTTGAAGAAAAGAGTGGTAGTAAACTGTAACCCAAGAGTTATTGCTGCAATTAGAGTCGGATCTGGGTAGGGTGCTCTGACTGAGTTAAGCCAAATGCCCGATGATGCACACCGTGCTGATTTGTGGTTATGACTATGCAAGTGAAGGTACCTGGGAGACCAATTTGGAGCTGATTGCCAGAGCCCGGCAGCATGCTGTTGAGCAGATCAGTGCGAGTGTGTCTAATGAAGATGTCCTATCTGTCACCTTGTCTTGTGGTGTTTGCATCAGTTCCCAAGGAGATAATACCTGTTTATCTTCTCCGTGCCACTTTTGGTTTTGTCATATTCCTTCTCAGTCTTCTCTTTCCCAGACTGAAGAGTCTTGTCTATTTAGTTGAGCCTCGCATGGATGCCACTCCAGGCCACTGATCTTTTCTCCCTTGTCTGCACCTTTTCCACTTCTGGTATGGCCTTTCTGAAAGGGGAGCTGGGACTGCAGGTGGCCTTGAGGACACAGGCATACCAGGGGCTCACGCAGCGAAGGGGTGACGCTTTCTGTTCCTTTGGTCCCCGCTGTTCTGTCGGGCACCTGCTGAGCATTGCTGTGGTGGGGTCACAGGACTGCTGGCCACAGCCAGGCAGCAGCCAGCTCCGAGCCTCTCGCTGTTAGAATTTTACTTGTGTGGGGTTGATCTGCTGTACTCTTCAGCCGTTTGGCTCTGTGAGGTCCTTCTGCTGGGTTTTGCAGTTGG
Source organism: Nipponia nippon (assembly GCF_047370975.1). Classification (NCBI taxonomy): domain Eukaryota; kingdom Metazoa; phylum Chordata; class Aves; order Pelecaniformes; family Threskiornithidae; genus Nipponia; species Nipponia nippon. The sequence goes on from NW_028262347.1 coordinate 496,763, forward strand.
CTCTGAGTTTTACTATGCCAGGTACCTTAGTTGTTGGCTCACAGTACACCTCCCCTTCCCAGACCATCCCAGACCCGTGAGCAGCACGGGTGCTGGCATGAATCCTGTGGGACTCTGCCGTGAAAACTGCCCGGTTGTGCCAGCCTGTTCTCCGTGGCACAGCCCTTGATCAGCTGTCTGTGTGGGTGAGACCCTTCCCTCTCTTCCCTGGGCAGTAGAGCTACTCAGCTGCACAAAGCTGTCTGTAAGAGGTCAAGCTCAGAGAGGAGGTTCAGGGGGACCTAATCAATAACACAGGCATAAAAACCCCGATGGATAAGGAACAGTGTTGATGATGCAAAATAATGCACATTAAAGAAAGAAATATGAACTCCTTTAATGCCCGTGCAATAGGCTAAACTGAATGCACCAACACTGGAAAGGGACTCAGAGGTTAATGCAAGAAATTTAGTTCCTTATAGATCATTAGGACCATAAAGATCCATAAGGACCTAAACTTACATTAGCCCCTGAGTTCTCTCATTAACAACCTGGATCAATCCGTAAGATCTTTATGGATCAGGTTGTTAGGATGTGTTAGAAATGACTGCTTTGCAATATGCCGAGTGTAAAAATACAGAAGCAGAAGTAAATATACTACCTCTGTTGACAATTTTTTCACATAGCTAAAAGCAGTAGTGGAGTTATGAATAAAGATGTGAGCATAGGTGCCATAAATAAGAGCACAAAGAAGCCCCACTGGGCCAAAGCAGTGGCCTGTCTGACCCAGTGTCCATCTCTAGCAGTGGCCAAAGGACGTGCTGTTCAGGGAACGCTCAAAGCCTGGCCGCGTTCTGCAGTCCATTCCCCCCCTGCTACTCCCATTTCAACAACTGCTGGTTTAGGGTTGTTAGAGGCTGCATCCCCATCTTCTCTTTTTTTTTTATACACATGTAGAGCAAATTAGACCTGGGTCCATCAAAATAAATTATCTTTTAATTCATTCAAACGTGGAGTTTTGCAGGTAACTAACTAAGGACTAATGCCAGATGTAGAAAACAGGGAGCTGTATCCTGGGAAGGAGATGGCGTTTGGCCCTCTGAGAGGAATGGAGCGGTCAAAGTAAACTGAACCCGAACTGCCACATGCTTTAGTGAGAAGCGCTAATGTGATGCCTGGAGATGGAAGCAGGGGGATAGTGAGTTGAGGTGAGGACAATATTTTGTAGCTGAATATGACAGCTGGGAGACAGATGCTGGAATATTGCCTCTGGCTCTGATTCTGCACTTTAAAAAGTGTATTTAAAATTAAAGAGGGTGCTGAAAAGAGCAACAGAAATTATTTGAGATTTGGAGAAAATGCACTACAATTTATGAACATCAGCCTCTTCTACTTGCCCTAAAGGAGACTGAGAGGCGACAGTGTTAAATGGGGGCTACCAGCGTAGCAAGAAACTGAGTACGAAAGAGCTATTCAGTATCACGGAGAGAGATACAACAAGAAATAATGATTGCATTGGAACTTTAAACAAGGGAAATCAAATGAGAGCGAAGACATACCTTTTTTCATTGTGGATGAGTGTTTGCTTATTCATTTATCCAAGGAGGGAGTGTGGTTTCCGTCATGTGATGTTTTTAGGTTCAAGTTGGATGCTTTTCAGGAAACCGTTAGCCAAATTCAAGTGATTTAGTTCATTATGGGAGTTACTGGTAGGAACTTACAGGGCAGCGATACATTGCTCAGACGAGGTGATCTTACGGGCCCTCTTGGCTTTGAATTTGCTGAATCAGAGGGCATGCTGAATATCTGCTACGAAGGCAACCACAGTATGCTCTTTTCACTGGTTTCTTCCATTCTCTCGTCAAACTTGATTTCATTTCCTCCTTTGTACTGACAAGTTCTGTATCTCTTTTGCATGTGTTTATTAGGACCTAGCTATCCAACTAGCATGTCTCCGTCTTGATGCTGGATGAACAGAAGATTTTACTCCCTCTTCTCCAGAAGAAGCTTTACTCTATGTGGCTTTTTTTCAGCCCTAGCTAGAGCTAAAGCTTCCCAGGTCCTCATTTTCCAACTGATCACAAGTTAGACAGGTGGCTGTGGTTGTCGTGTTGCAATAAGCCAAGCAGAAAACATTCACAGGTCTCTGAAGGTAACAGTCATCTCTTTAACCTGTCTTGGGCTCTTTGGTGGGGTCAGCTTGATTCACAGGTCCAACACTTTTGCATTTCCCTCTGTGCTGTCTTTTCGGTATGAAGAGTTCAGCAGTTGGATGAAACTGGCTGGCGCTTTTGCTCTTCAGCAGCCCTTTCCATGCAGGTGGCTAATAATAAAGCTGTTGTAGCTCTGTGTAAAGAGGGAGGTTTTGCCTGAACCAGTCACTTAGATAATCAGGAGTTGAATCTCTTTAAACATTCATTTCAAGCTGTGTTTGTATCAGAGGCAGCTGCTCCTCTGAAAGTGCTGACTGGTGGGACGATAGGATGGGGTGAGTTGTCACTGTCAGTGCTACTGAAGAGTTGTAATAAGGGGACTCTTGGACTCTTATTTTTAAATAGAAGTAGCTGGATGGCTTCCTGTCTCAGGCAATGGATTCAGGGATGATACAACAGTCAGCAACATCCTTCCAGAGCGGCTCGTAAGCAGCAACTGGTTCACTGGAAAACCCATAGAGCCAAAATACTTTGTTATCTACAGCACGTAACTCTGCAAGAAGGGCTTGTGCACCGTGCGCTTTCCTGCTGGGAGCTGAGAACCTCCCTCCTGCTCTTTATCTTGTTTCCTTTTGGTGGAGGCAGCTTCTCCCAGTCTAGCATTGAGCACAGCGGATGGCAGGGCCAGAACTTTCCTCAGGAGATGATCTAAGCCCAGAAATTCCTGTTGTTTTGCAAGCATACACAACTAGCTGTCTAAGCTGGTCCCAGTTTACCTCTTGCCAGCATCCAATGCACAGAAAGCTTGTGCTGATTTCTCCTCCCCTTCACTAAAATGCAGAGTGGTGGTTGCTCTGCCCTGGTCCCTGCAGAGCCCAGCTCCTTCCCTGGACCATGGTCATGAAGGGAAACAAGCTGCAATGGTGATGTTCCGCCCGTCCCGTGGTCCCTGGCCAGGGGCTGTCTGCATGTGGGGGCTGCTGCTGGCTCTCCAGCCTCTGCCCCGCAGGGCTGGTGGTGGGTTTGAGGGGTTGCTGGTGGGAGTGCTCCGGGCGATTCCCAGTCAGGGCTGTCTTGTGACTCTGATCCCTTCTCCCGCCGGCGTGCGAGTGAGGCCAGGAGGATCCTGTGGGATTTCACACACTGCAGGTTCCAGTGACGTCTGCCCCACATCGCAGGAAGAGCTTGCTGCTGAAACTGCTGCTTAAGGGGATGGGCTTTTAACAAGTGATTGGGAAGAAAAAATGTATAATTGGAGACGGCCAAATATAATCTTTTAAGGAAAGGTGAAAAAGTTACCTGGGCTTGTTTGTTTTATACGTAGCGTCTGTTCCTGTAACTTCGTCCCAGTCCTGGTGTTGCAAGGAGCCGCTGCTCGCTCAGTGCAAGCACCTGGCGTGATGTTGCAGAGTGCTGCACGCTCCTCCGGGATACTCCGCTCCGGCTCCGAGTTCAGACGTGGTGCGTTTGTCCTCTGCAGACCGCTCTGTGCCTCTGGTCACCTTTGTCTGCTTTCCCTTTACCTTTTTCCTGTTTCTGTTGTTTCCTGAAAAGACAGTGCCACCAGACCTGCACGTGATATAGAAGATCTGGGTGTGCTGCCAATTCATGAGTGTCATAGCAGCCCTTTCCGCATCCCTTCAGCCCACATCCCAGCACGGGCCCCCCGTGACTCTGCTGATGAACTCCGGCATCAGGAAACCTGCCTGGCTGACCTTCACCTTTGTTGACTGTCTTCCTTGTTGGTTAGGGATTCAAAAGAGTGCTTTTCTTGCTTCTGGCACTTTAGTTTGTGGCATCAAGGGATCTTTTTGGAAATGTGCATGCGTATTGGTAAGCAGGCCAGCCTTATTCTCATAGGCGTGGGTTTCCTCCAGGCTCTCCTCATAGGTGTGAGGCATGGCTCCACAGAAAATAAGCAAATTTTTCAGCAACGTAAATGTCTGTCGCAGTTCCTGTCCATGTTCCTGGGGCAGAGGCCAGACCTTTGGGCCCAGAGCATGGCAGAATTGCAGAGCCCCTCCTGGGTGTCAGCGTCTCCTGCCTGTGCTCTGCTCCCGCGAGGGACTGCACGACGCGGTGCATGGGCAACTGGCACCGCGTGCAGCTGTGCTCTCAAATCTGCCATGCTCATGCATCTACTGGGGAGCTTTTATTTCTTGTCTGTGGGACCCTTTGCATTGGCATCTGTTGTGATGGCAACCAGTGAGGTGCCCATCCTGCAGCTGGTCCTCACCGGAGGAGCTCCAGGACTCCTCCTGGTATGACTCTCATGCCTCGGTTGCTTGCCGCCCTCACCCACTTTCCGTCAGGCTCCCCTCTTCCTCCGTGTTTGTTAGTTTTTATGACTTCAATACCACTGTCATTTTGCATGTAGCGTGGCAGGGCTGTGTTCTTTTCTGTTCCCATTCAGAGGCAGCTCCCATTTTCTAAAGGAAATCTTTTACTTTTGATAGATTCCTCTGCTCTGTTGGTTTGGCTGCTCCATCTTTCTGTAGGGGCCTCTTAGAGGCTGTTTTTTCATTTTCGCCATACATTTGCTCAGAGCTTCTAATGTGATATTATGAAATATACTCCCTGCTGCCTGCAAGCACATTACCTTTTCAGCTGCTTCTTTTAATTTCCTTTCAACTCTTTCTCATTTGTGTGTTCTTCGATGAAGAATTTTTGGCTTTTTTGCTCTTAAGGGATTGTTGAATGTAAGTTGCTTATTGTCATTATTGCAGGGTGGCTCTTGAATAGATCTTGTCTGTCATCCTGTGCATTGCCGAGGACTGAATCTGAAGCTCTGAGCTCTTTCTTCCTTCAGGAAGGAGTCATCTGTGCTGTCTAAAAGTTGAGAAGCTGTGCCATTTTCTTTCAGGAGTTCTTCCTAAGGCTTTGATTGTTGTGATCAGAGCTTATAATTGTATGGAAGAAATTATCGCTTGTAAGTGCAAACCAGAGTGAGCAACTTGTTCTAAAAGCTGCTCCCACCCTGCCCTCCTCGGAGCCTGCCTGTGGCTCTGGGACCTGCCCCGGCTGCAGGGTGGCCTCGGTGGGCGCTATGCCGTGCCTCGGTGGGCGCTATGCCGTGCAGGCCGGCACAAGGGACTGGCACTGCGGCAGTGTGCTCCCCACGCAGGTGCCTCCTTTGGCTCCCCAGGATCCTTCCTGGGTCTTCTGGGGACTGACACTGGGAACAGCGCTAAGCCTCTCGATTCAGGAGAGCATCAAGAGGAAGGGGCAGAGACCTTTCCTTCCCCAGCGGGCTTGAGACCGTACAAGGCAATTTGGTTCCTTTTAAAATTAATGTTGACTTCAGTGTCCGAACCCTCAGGGTTGGAAGTTATTCACACCCGCTGTGAGCTGCTGTGAAGTGCTGTCTCTGGGCTGGATCTCTCTGTGAAGTGGTGGCAGGTGCCCCATGCTGTCTGAGCTCAGCCCCTCTTCCTGATGGAGATGGGATCGGTGCCTGGCACGGCATCTGCAGCTCGGGCAGCCAAGCCCTGCTCTGCCCGGGATCAGCCTGGTGCCGGTGCGGGAGCTGCCGGGGCTGTCCCAGCCATGCGGGAGGCTGGAGGAGAGCAACCTGGCCCTCCGTGAGACGGGAAGCGGAGGAGCCCTCCGTGCTGTGGCCCCTGGAGCAAAGCAAGCCCGGTCCCCCTGCGCACAGAGCAGCTTTCTCCTGCACAAAGATATTCCTTGCAGCCCTTCTGGCAGCGGTTTGTGGGCTTACCCTCATGCTTTTGGATTGCTCTTGGAGTGGCTGTGCTGCATCATGGAGTGGAATAAGCAAGTTTAGTTGCAGGATCTCTGATATGAGAAAGTCATTCATATATGCGATGGTATTTGGAGAAGCAGAGCCATAAGAGTAGCTGGATTATGCCTGCAAAGGGCTGTGCAGCATTTTGACCTCATAGCTGAAGTAGACATTTTCTTCTTTCTGATTTCTGATGCAGGTTAAAGACAGAAAGAGACACACTGTGGGGTGGAAGTTGTTTTGTCTCTTAAATATGAAGTGTTAATACTTGCCAGAGTATGTCTCTGCAGTATAAAGTTTGGTGTAAAATTCAGGTTCTTTATGCCGGGACCTTCCTTCAGCCAGTGCTTGCGCTTGTGCACATGTGCATGCCTGTCAGTGCTTTTTTTCCTTTAGCCACATATTTTAATATTGAACAGCGTAATTTGACAGTGAGGAAGAGTCCTAGAGGCTAAATAAGCATGTAGGAAGGTACAGACATTTATTTTTTATTTATGGGTCCCTGAAAGAATGATGCATATTCTGCTTCTCTTTGGGGACAGAAAGAGAACAGAGCTGGTGTTTCTCAAAGGCTTTGAACTCCTGATTTCTCACACCAGCAACCGGCCGCCTCTTCCTCAGTACCTGCTGTAGGATAAGCCGTAGTTGGTAAGCATGCTGACTCACTAATACGGTCAGTGATGAAATGGATAACGCTGACCTCCGTTTGCAGTAGAAGTGCATGCTGCCAAGCGCAAGTTATCCGTGCCCGAGAAAAATGAGCTGTAACATCAGCTCGGTGGCTTTGTGTCTCACACGGTGACTTTTCTGGGTGGTGGTGCACAGGCGGGCAGGCTGGCACCGTGTGGGGCAGCACGGGTGCTCTGCTGGCTCCCGCCCTGTGCCCAGCAGGGTCATTTGCTTCTCTCTGGGCAAAGCTGTTTGATTTTTTTCAAAACAGTGCCTGTTTAATTCACAGAAGCAAAAAGATGCTATTAATGGGACAAGGGACCAAAACAGGCCCTGGGGTTAAATTTTGAAGTTGGAAGCGGGGCTGAAGGGGTGAGTCAGGACGTGCAGTTACTTCTGATGCCCCAAGTGAGTGTCCTTCTCCTGGTCCGGTGGGGACGCGGTGTGGCGGTGGCGGGAGCTCTGGTGGCTGCAGGTCCATTGCAGCTGCTGGAAGTGCTGCTGAGGACATGGAGAAGGTGGGGATCGGGTCGGTTTGTCTGTTTGGAAATCCAAATAGATGTCTGTGTTCAGGCCTCAACTCTCCAACACCTTCATGGACAAAACGTGCTTATGCTGCTGTGTGGATCCGTGCTGCGCCTATCCCTTGGGTGTGGGGACAAGTTGTTGCGAGACAGACCTCTGGTGCTGCCAGCGCAGCATCCTCTTGCCTTCCTGCTCTTTGCCCACAAGAGCGAAGAGCCCGCTGCCCCGCCACCGCGGTGGAGGGGATACGGCGACGGTGCCGCAGTGCCCACGCCGGGCTGTGCGGCTTGGCGGGCTCTGGCCGAGGCAGGTTCCTGTGACCGGCCTGCTTCTCCAGCACCACAGTCCCGGCCCCGCAGCCAGCTGGGAGTGCGGCAGCAGGGGCCGCAGCTGTAGGAAATACAGCCTGACGGTGATGGGCTATAAATATTTGATGACTTGGGTCGTGAGGAGGGAGGGAAACTGCTTACAGTACCAGAGAAACCCACTGCAGTCACGGGGTGAGATGGGGAAGTGTGACTGTCCATGCGGGGAGGCAGAGGGCTCTTCTCCCCTCCTCCCGCTGGGAAGACCTCGCTGGATGCCTCCAGCTCCTGGCAGGGCTCGCAGTGCTGCCGTTCATCCCTCCTTTGTTTGCACACCTATGAAGTCCATGGTGGAGAAGTCAATAGACTCTTTATACCCTCTTGGGGATTTTTAAGTGAGATTTTGCTATTATACTGTTATTAGGCCATAAAATATTCTTTGACACTTCTCATATTTTATAGGATGTTATAACGTACAGGGTTTGAGTCTGCCCTGAACCCCACACAATGTGTTAGGGGGGATCTGCTAAGTCTCATCCTTCTCCAATGCCTTTTTTCCCCTTCCCATAATCCACTGACACGGAAAAGATTGTGGCTTTCCCATTTTATTCTTCACCTTGTTCTTACTGTGACTGTTCCTGGGTGCAGCTGTGGGGTACAGGACCTTGGTGATGCTCAGCTCTAATCACCCTCTGTGTCTCTCCACAGAAGTGTCTACGGTTGAATCCAGATGTTCCCGTGTGGGTTTCCAAGCAGCGCATCCTCTGCACTTTGAACCACAGCCTGAAGGATGTCCTGAACTATGGGCTCTTCCAGCCTGCCTTCAATGGTAGGGCTGGGAAGTTTCTGGATGAGGAACGCCTGCTGAGGGAGTACCCCCTGAATCCAGACACTCCTGTCCCCTACTTGGAGGTAGCCATCTTCTTTTTTCTTTTTTTTTTTTTTTAAATGTGTGTATCTCTCCCCCCCCCCCCCCCCCCCTATAGATATATGTACATAACTGTAGGACTTCTTTGATCCCTTCCACTCTAGTCTCTGTAGGCACCACAGATATTAATGCCCCCTGTCCCCCTCCCCTTTTTTTTCCCATCTTCCTTCCAGGAGTGAAAGCATAGAAATTTGTGTGGGTGTATGTTTACTCATGGAGAATTCATTGAGGAAAAGCTGAGGCAAATGCCTCTGAGTTTTAATTGCTCGTGACTCCGTCTGCTCGAGAGCTCCATAACATTTGTCATAGCCCCGTGAAACAGCTTCCCTGTTTTCTGACCCTGTTGATCAAAATTTCTTTTTTTCTAGTGGCACATAACTTCCATGGTAAATTGCAGTAACAGAAGGAAAGCCAATCTCGTAGGTACAGAGCAAAAGTCATAGGGAGATCTTTGAATATGAGGCTGAAGGACCTGAGTTTGATATTTGATTTAATTTACAGTTACTACAGTAACTGTAGAGACTGGAACGCAACTGTGTGCTTTGACAGCAAATGACTGTCCCTGTATGGGCCTCATTTGTATGATGAGCGTGGAGGATAATCTATACTATTTTCTGTTCCAGAAAATTAACTAGAGCGGAAATTAACTGAATTGACTCCGTATTTACATTCACTATAAGTTTTGCCTTGGGCTGGGATTCAGGTGATCGCATGTAGGTGTTTATTCTATGGTGACCTGCAGCCTTTCTTGGGCTCCATTGACTGTCGCTGCGGACATCCCCCCGCCTGTAATGGGACTCTAGTTACCTGCACGTGGGCTTCTAAATTTAGGGATCTTGTGCTATATTTTACCCGCAAAGTCTATTTAGAAAGCATTACACGCTTAAGCTGCACGAACTCTTATAAATGCAAGTGTGAATGCTGTTATTATAACTAATCCTGACTAATTTGGAAAGAAAGTGCAGCACAATTTCTTAGCAAACTAACATTTAACGTAGACAAAAACATTTGGAACAACATTAAGAATGCTTGCAAATAAACCTATGAGGTAGTAAATTCCTTAATGTTCCTTATACAGGCTTTAATGCTTTGTTTTTGTATAATTTAGCATAATGTCCACGCTTAATGTCTTAGCACACACATCTAAATGCAGACTTGACATGGATATTTGTTGCGTGTCATTTCGATTCTTCGTAACTTGATACGAATGGCAGCTGAGCACTGGAGAATCCTATTGGAAAACCAAAAATCTGCAGTCTATTTACAAGGCATAAATCCTATGCTGATACCGCTGAGGTTTCTTGAACCCAAAAGATAAATTAGCCCTCAGGGCTACATATGAAGATAATCAGCTAAATGAGGGGTTTGTGCATATTAACAGAAAAATGACATTAAAAAGCAGGTATCTGCAGCAGTTCCCTGGAGCGGTGGGATGCCGGTTCTGTTCTATGCCAGGGAGAGCTGTAGGTACTCCAGAGTCCTTTATTGGGATACAATTGCAGCTGCAGTGCAGTCTCTTGGTGATCAAGCAATGTGCAGTGGGGTCTACCTGCCCATGTACCGAGATCCAGTTACCCTCACGTGCATTTGGGGGTATTGACTGTGTCCCATATTATCTTACTGGTTGTTAGCTACTGTCAGAAGCTTATTGTGTCCTTCTTAATGAGGCAGTTATTTTCTTTGCACGCCAAACACACCGTTGTATTCTCACCATTATTAATCATCACACATTCAGTTCATGCACCTTGTAAATTTGAATGAGATTTGGAAATTCTCGTTCCTGTTTGTCCTGCCCGGGCCAGTCCGGTCTGCGGGTGAGCTGTTGGAGCAAAACCCTTGGGATGTGACTGGCTTAGGGTCAGCTGCCCACTTCAGTTGCTTCTTCAGAAGTTTTGCTGCTCAGTTTTGAGCAGCTGACTACATGTTGTACAACTTAACTCTTCTCAGATGAGGTTTTTGCCTCGCGCCTGGGTGGCAGCGTGCATTGCTCTTGGATCAAAGCCGACGTAGCCTGGCTTCCCTCTCTGCGACCTGCCTCGCTGACGCACTGCCCTGGCCCCTGCCTGTGTCGCGTGGGGCAGCTGGGAGCCCTGCAGGACCTTCCCCAAGGTTGAGCGCTGGGAGCGCAGCAGTGGCCCATGTCCACCTGAGCCGGCCCGTTTGGGCAGGAAGCCAAAAGCGAGCGGTCCACAGAGCAGCGCTGCCCGGCTCATCCAGGGCGCTGCCCAGGGCTCGGAGGCGGAGGCCGGGAGCTGAGCTCCTTTGCAGATGCTCTAACGTGGTGCTGGGTGTGAAGAGGAGCCACTGAAGGATGCTTGCATGACTGCGTAGGGATGCACAGAGGATCCCTGACACTGGCAGCATCTGCAAAGGACCAACGTCTGTAAATCAGTGGGCAAGGCAATTTTTACCTTGGAATAATTAAAAAAGAAAAAAGTTGTGTGAGAAAACATCTGCCCAGTAGTACAAGTTTGTGATAGACTGAAAATGTGCTAATATTTTGCCAGTATTGAAAAGTAAGTGGGATGAGCTTAGTAGCTGCAGTCCAAAGATAACTTGGTGTCAGTTCCAGCTGAAATAATGAAATGTTGATGGAGGATTAAGTTCATAGCAATTCAAAATCTCAGAATACAATTCATGCATTGAAAAAAGATCTAGTCAAACAAATGCAATTTCATTCCTTAAGGAAATTGTAGTTCTGTATGATAAAGATAGCTGTACAAAGGTAGCAGCCACTTGGGGGTACTTGATTTTGTTCTACATGATATTCAGGTTCAGGATTAGCACTATAAAGCATCAACAGGACAAGTGCCACTGGCTAGCTAATCAATGATGAGAAGCAGTTGTCACTGCAGTCATCACTGCATAGATGTATTTCTAGTGGGGTGTCTTAGGGACCAGCGTCAAGCTTGATGTGATTACTCCAGGGATCTGGGTGCAAATGTAAAATCACTGCTGATAAAGTCTGATTACACAAAGTTTGGCAGAGAACATAACAATGTCAACTGCGCTGTCTCGATCATTTGGTAAGTCGGGGTCCCATCAAAGTGTGCTCTCAGTCAGCCAAATGACAAACATGCAGGGACAAGGACTGCTTGCAAAGGAAGGACTGTCAGTGTGGAAAACAAAGTTTCTGAAGAAAATTTTTGAGCCTTTTGGTCAAGAAACTGAACAGCAATTCCCAGTGTGATGCTGCGGCACAGCGTGACCCTGTAATCTTTCAGTGTGTACCCTGACAGGTAGTGAGCTGCTCTTAGGAGTGGTTGGGGTGGAAGTGGTTGGTATTGGAGCAGTGTGTGGGTGACAGTCACTGTACTTGAAAGGACATTGGAAAGAGGCACGGCACAGAAAAGAACGGCAGAAGTGATCTGAGAACAGAAGAGGAGATCCCTCGATGAGAGATTTAGAGCTCAGACTGCGTACAGGGAAGTCGGCTCTAGACCACCTATGTAACCGTCCTACCATTCTGTCGTTGGAGAGATCCTTAATTAATTGGGAAGAAGCAGAACAAAGCCCACACCGTCTGGAAGCTGAAGCCAGACAGATGCATATGAAAAACTGGTCAGAATTTCTTTAGTGAGGAAAGCAATTAACTATTAGAGCAAATTATGAAGGAGAACAGTGTATTCTGTATCTGTTGTTGTTTTCAGATCGAGACTGAATGTCTTCACGCAAGGTGACGTTTATTGGAGCTGCTTGAGAGCAGTTTGATGCTGAGTGGGTTTTGTTCATCTCATGTCTGACATTCTTCCCTCTTGCAGTTCCGGTACAAAAGGCGTGTGTACACCCAGACTTTGCTGGATGACAAGCAGTTTGCCAAGCTCCATACAAAGGTAAGGCTGGAGACTAGCTGGCAAGCTCAAAGCCCTGGTAGCATGTTCAGCACTGATGATGGCCTACCACAGAGAGGATGCCAGGTTTTGGGATGTTTCAGTCTTCCCTGCTTGCCAGACTGCAAAGCACTCAGGAGAAATGGATGGTGCTTGCCGAAGCCTGGGGTGGTTTAGGTGGGGGTCCAAGCTGAAGGAGTCCATCGAGCCATGGTGGGGTGCCCACACAGGGATAGACCTGTGCTGCTTACGTGTGCTGGCAGGCAGGTGTGTGGTTGGACTAGGCTCTGCGGGAGAACGTGGGGTCAGCTTTCCATGGGGTGGTGAGGCAGCGGAACACATGATGGGCTGGCTGAAGAGAAGCTTTATTCTCTGGCATGGAGGAGTCACTAAATGCCTGGAGAGCACAATGGTGCACATTGAGGAGCATGCCTTCCCTTCCCCCAGCAAGAGGCTGCAGCACACCTCCGCACTGCACGCAGGCTCATTGCTTTGCCTCTGGCTTTAACCCATGCATTTGGGTCAGGATTTCACTCTTAGGATCCACATGTGAAGTAGAAAGTGCTCTTGGTCTACTGCAGCCCTCACGCGTTGTGGACAGTGATCAAGGCACGTGTCAAGATTAACGATGCAGGCACTGAGCGGACTGTCTGGGTGTTTGGAGGACAGGGAGTGTGGCAGGAATGGTGCTTTTGCATGCATGGGTGTTTCCTGGGAGGAGCGATGCCCCACCAAAACCACTGGGCTCTGCGGCCAGGGATGCCCCAGTTGGCACAGACGGAGGGTCAGGGATGCTAATGGTGACCAGGCCTTGGACATGTGTTGGCTGGATGCCCTGTCACATTGCTTTTCCCCTGGACAGCTGCGGTGGTCCCATGATGTCACTTCTTGCCTAAGAAATTAAGAACAATAATTGTGGAGAGGTCTGGAACCATCAGAAGACTTCTGCTGCCACTAGTAATTGTGCCTTGAGATGGCATGTGGCCCCATGGGGACTTTGATGGTTCCTGGGAGGCTAGGGCTAGTGGCACGTGGGAACTGCGAGACAGGAGGAAGAAGGTGGACTCTGGCAGCACGGTGGCCATTGCACAGCATGGTGGCTCTAATGTACTGGGCAGCATTCGAACTGCTGGGTGGCATGAGGACACATGCGGCCCCCATCAAACTCACTTTCTGGGAGAGTCCGTGGGAAGGGCTGGGGCAGGTAGCAGTGGCGTGGAGAGGCTCCTGGGGATGGCCCATGTGTGGAGGGCACTGTGCTGGGGAAGGCCGTGCAAAGAGGCTTTGGGTGTCCTTGTTTAGGAAGGACGTGGGACTGGCCGGGACCCCAGGGCTTCCTGCTAGCTCCCTTGTTGCTGTGTATCACGAGCTCCCTCGGAAACCCCCTGTGCAGAGCGACCACTTCCCGCCAAGGGCTGGGCGGCCTCTTGGCTGTTTTCCTTTTGCCCTCTGATGAGATGCGTGCCATTGTCTGCCTTGATGCTTCTCAGCTGCTCGGCCTCTTGCCCGACAGCCAGTGGCTCCGAGACATGCGCAGGAGGTGTCCAGGGCCAGGCAACTGCGGAGGCGCACCCGGGCGCTGTGCCTCCTCCTCGGCCTCCTGGCAGCCCGCGTTGCTGCTGGCGCAGGGCGCCCGTGCCGGGCTCCTGCCATGGGTCTGCAGGGTGGTGCTTTGCTTCTGGTCACATCTGCTCTGTAAGAGACAGGCAGGCAAGGGCTGTAAACTTTCAGTAACAGGTACAACAGCAAGAGCTGAGCTAGGTGGAGCCACAGGCGTAAAGCAGAAGGGAAGAAAACTTTCTCCAAAAGGGCTTGACCTACCCCAAAGGTGAAAATCTTCTTCATGGGAAGAAGCAGGTCCTCTGTCTTCAGTTTGCAGAGCTGCGGAAACAAAACCCAAAATGCTGTTAGGGTTCAGGTTTGACTCACGAAGATTAAAGTCATGAGGCTTCTGTCTGGTGGCACAAGAATATCCAGGCAGCAAATCTGGAAAGCTCTCAGCATCTTCCTGACGCCAGGAAGCGTGAATCATGGTCCTCCTGAGCCTTGCCAGTAAAAGACCGTGCCTGCTGGAGGAAGGGCTGGAGGCGCCTGCCACAGGGAGACCCGGGCGGCCGCATCTGAGGACTTCCCCTGCAAGTGTGTAGTAGCCATAAATGCACTTTATTAAATATTCACTTAATCTCTGTGCTTTAATTTCTACTTTAAAAACAAATTTTCTTCACGTTGTTTCTTTATTTTTAAACCATCCCTTGCCGATAAACTATGGCATCTGAGCGAGATCCTGCATTTCTGCTCCCTTTTGCCTTCAGCAAGAGGATGCTGATAAGCGTTTCCTTTGGCTGGTGTTTTCCCAGAGCCCGTGGGCACTGTGGGCTGCGGTGCTTGTGGGGGCAGAAGTGGAGCCCTCACCCTGCCCCGGCGCTGCTCCTGCAGGGTAGGTGTGGGCAGCTGCAGGGGGTAGCGCCAGGTGTGAGTGAGAGGCATGCTCGTGCCGGCCAGTTGTTGGAGCGATGCTGGCGCTGAGAGCTGACGGCGGCGTGACTTACCCACCCGGCACAGATTGATGCTGTTTCGCTGAGAGAGGGTGAAAGCGGAGCATGTGTGTGCAGCCTCCCGGCAGCTGGCTTGAGGGTGAGAGGGGGATGGAGAGCAGAGGGACATGGGCTCCTCTCTGGGACGGTGGCTGGCTGAGCAGAGAGAAAACCGGCAAGCTGCTGGGGACCACAGGCCCCGAGCGAAGAGCACGGTACTGCCTGCTTCTGCCCCGTCTGCTGTGCCGCCTCTGCTGTGGCTGTGCCAGGCGCTGCTGGGTGAGGGGCCATGAGGGGACGGTCCTCCTGCCGTGCCACCGACCCCATGGAGGGATGCTGCAGGGGCTGGTGGCAGGGCAGGACCAGATGGGGGGTTCATTTCCCGCGTCGAATGCGCAGTGAGGAGGTGTCTCTGGGCCGACTTGGGGAACGGCTGGCTCCTCCACCACTGCAGGCTTGTACGGGCTTGTGCGTTGGGTCGGCTGCTGCGGGGGACTCTGCCTCTGTCTGTGCATTTAGGGGTTGGTGTTTTCTTCTGAGAAAGCAGATACACGGAGGTGATGCCTCTGTGGTGTGGTTCGGACTGTACGCGTCGCTCGAGGCGTGAGGCTTCCCTGTTATTTGTAGCAATGCTTAATTGCTCGGGCAGTGAAATACCATTTTTTCTGAGACGCAGTAATTTAAAGGGCTGTGAAGGATTAGCTTTAGGTCTAACTGGATGGTGGGACCGCTCCTGAGGCTGTGGTATGTGTGAAATCTTTAGGCCTGTGGCTAATGGTCTCATCTGGATGAGAGCAAAGTATGAAAATGTTCAGAGTTTAGAGTCTGACTTTTAGTGGCAGGATACACTACTTCAATCTTTTAATGACCTTGAAAGATGGTTCTTAACTGCCATTAAAAAAGAAAAAACAAGAAAAATAAAAATAACTCCTTTTTCTGAGTGCCAGTGGACTTGTTCTAAGAAGTGGGGAAACTGATTTCTTGTATTGCTAGCAATGACAGAGTGACTAGGGAAAATCAGTCAATCAGCCTCAGTCTCTTGCGCCTCTTGGGATCTGCAGGCAGTGACATTTCTTATAGATATTTTTCCCACTGAATTGCAGTAGACCAGTTAGAAATGGGAGTGCAAAAAAAATGCACGTTAGAAAAGGGCAATCCCATTGTGCTTATAAATGAAAATCTGTGCAGAAGAATCTTGGCATTTACCAAAATGTCCACAAGGGACATTTTGCTACCAAGAGATTTGGGATATTACCACCTTGAAGGGGAAAGAAGCAACACACTTAAAACCCACTTAAAGTAATTATTAAGAGCACGTATGCCATTATTGTTGTAGATGACTGGCGTTAGTGTAGAGCCAGGCCTGGCCACAGGCGGCAATCCTCTCGTGCTGCAAACTGTACAGCTACAGAAGAACAGCAGCCCTGGCACGGGGCTGGGGCGGGTGCGGGCAGGGGCTGCAGGCAGACTGAGGGTGACGAAGCAACGAGAAGGTGTCAGCTTGGTGGACAACACCCGCAGCAGGTCCGCAGCATGACTGTCACCACCTTTTCTGCGGGGGTTAGTGCGTGAGAGGGGTGGTTGTAGCAGGGAGGGGACAGTGGCACTGCTCTTCGGAGCAGCGGGACGCAGGGCACGTCTTCACCCGAGGCGCACCTGGCTGAGGGGAGCAAATGCCATGGCGATGCCGGGAGGAGACAGCAGAAAGGAGCCTGGGAAGGACCTCGGGAAGACGGGCCACTGGAGCTGGATGCAGGAGCGATCACGTGTGCTGGTGAGACGCGCGCCGGCAGAGGCAGCGTGGGGGGGGCTGCACCTGCCTTCGGGATGGAGGGCTTGCACTTGCCTGGGCCGGAGGAGGATTTTGCGTTAATATTGGCTGAGGGTGATCAAGGCTGGGGCAAGGATTCAAGACTTGAGGATGGAGAACAGGGTGGTGTCTTGCTGTTTTGCACTGCCATCAGTGCCATCTGCGTCCCGGGGCCCCCCTTTACAGCAAGAAACATGTTGGACCTCATTAACTGGCGTATTAAAGCTGGGCACAAACGAGGCCCATCCTGCCTCTCTGCTGCAGGAGACCTCTTGCTTGTCTCTGACTTCGCCTTCTCTGCCCAGACAAACTAATGAACGAAGGGCAGGACAGCAGGATCTAACGGCTGAGAGCATGCAAAGGCTGCCCTGGGTGACCACAGCCCATCTGCCCCACCATCCTCTTCTGGTAACAGCTGACCTGGATTTCAGTGTGTCTTTGGAGAAAAACAGAAGGGTAAAAGTGAAAAAAATGGTGGGTTGAAATAAAGGCAGTTTAACAGGTAAAGCAAAAGCTGTGCGTGCACACAAAGCAAAATGAGGAATTTCATTCCCTGCTTCCCATCGCAGGTAGGTGTTCAGCCATCCCCAGGCAGCAGGGCTCCATCACACGCGATGCTGACTTGGGAAGACAAACGCCATCACTCCACACGTCCCCCTTCCTCCTCCTTCCCCCAGCTTTTATTGCTGGGCACGACGTCCTATGGTCTGGGGCGTCCCTTGGGTTGGTGGGGTCAGCTGTCCCAGCTGTGTCCTCTCCCAGGTCCTTGTGCCCTCCCCAGCCTGCTCACTGGTGGGGCAGGGTGAGGAGCAGAAAAGCCCTTGGTGCTGTGCAAGCGCTGTGCAGCAGTGACTAACACATCCCTGCGTTATCATCACTGTTTTCAGCACAAATCCAAAACGTAGCCCCATACCAGCTACTATGAAGAAATTTAGCTCTCTCCCGGCCAAAGCCGGTATATCCCGGCAGTGTCCTGTGCAGAGGAGGTGTCCCCACTGGGCCGGCGCTGCCGGCAGGGGCTGCCCCCCGTCCTCTGCAAGGGCTCGGCCCCCTCCGCGCGTGGGCCTCTGCAGGGCCTCCGTCCTGCTCGCGTCGGGGGTGCTCCAGCCCGAGAGCCAGCCTCTGAGAGAGCTGTTAAACATTGTCGTGGTGTGTCATGAAATCGATTGTTTGACGTTTCTGTGGGAATCAATGAGGTGTCTATTTGCTGCTGCCTAATGGCCTGTGTGAGAGCTTGTCACACAGCCAGCGTGAGGGAGGAGGTCGGGCTTCTCCAGCCTCTTCCAGGGTCTGTGACCCCACGGCAGCCGCCGTGCTCTGGAAATTGGATGGTTTGTCTTAATTCCAGCTGCTGTTTGGAGCAAACTGGACCCCGAGAAAAGATTAGCCTTCCCTTGGTACTGAAATTGCTGGGAACATCAGCATGTGATTGGTGTGAAGGGGATGTGTTGTCTTTCTGCTCTTGCAGAGCACCCGAGCCGGGTGCCTGTGGTTGGCTTCCCCCAGCACCCAGCCCGCGGTGAATAGCGAGTGACAGAATAATTTCTCTGCAAGAAGAATATCTCATTTATTTTCTTTCATTTCGATTCAAGAGAGAAGCTTGTTCCCTCGCACCGGTTTCCTCTCAATGAGCTTTTCTTTTCTGGAGGGTGTTGATTTTTCTTGCGGTTTGGTGCTAACGAAGGATAATGGACTGCGGCACAGCGGCTGCCAGCTGGGTGGCTGGAGCTGCGCCCCATCCCCAGGCGCTCTCCCAGCGCGAACCTCCTTCTCGCCCTTGTAAGCAAACAAAGTGCCTCAAACTTGCTCAGGAGTCATCTGCTGAGGCGGGTGTTTCGGGTAACGATACACGAACCGAGCTGAAGCACCGGAGCCGCGGTTCGGGCAGTAGCGCAAGGGTAAGGGCAGACCCAGGCTTTGGTTCCTCTCTGTGCTTACGAGGATCCTCCTCGGGGAGCAGTGCAGCCTTACCCACAAGAAAGAAGATCCTAAAGACAAGGATTGCTTCCCAAAGGGTTTCCAGGTAGCAGGTGGGAGATACAGGACGTGTGAGCTCAGCTCTGTCGTAGTTTCCCTAAAGACCTCGTTGGTCCCGGTGTGGGGGCAAGAGGGGTCCCACCTGCCTGCAGCCCCTGGGCCCCGGCCCCTGCCCGGGCTGTGCCGCCTGCCGCTGCTTGTGCGAAGGCACCTGGGAAATCAGAGACTTCAAGCACCCCTTAAAAAAGCAAGGTGGAGCCTTACTCTGAGCTTTAATTTTATTTGCATGAGTTTTTTGCTGGGTCTTGGGGTTTTTTCCCTCCCCAGAGAAAGCTTGCTTCTCTCTGGTTAGCGTAGCCATTCAAACATATCGATTTGCAAATCACCATAATCTTCACGCTAAATACGGTCCTTTTGCCCACAGGAAGATCCGCTATGAGTGTTTGTTTAAGCACTTAGATGGCTCTATATAAATACATTTAGGTTTTAATTGTGGCATATAGGAAATGGGGTGCCATGCCTTTACTGGCTTCTGATTATTTTTTTATTCTTTTGATTTGTATCAAACTGCATTTGGATGAAAGTTGAAATTCAGTTAAAATTAAAGCAAAATAACATTTAAAATTGTGTCTTTATCACTTAAATAAATGTTGCTTGAATGTACTGGACACAGAATACGAAAAGTAAATTTATCAGTACATAGCTTTTGTATTTAAAGCTGACTGATCTTTTAAACAAAGGAAGATTTGGTTTGTACGAGTGGTTCTCATCACAAATTCTCAAAGGTATTTAAGTGCCAGAAAAAAAGCAAGTATCTAGTGAGATTTCAAAACTGCCTAAGCAGTTTAGGCATCTGCTTAGCTCCCCTTGATTTCAGTGAGAGTCTGACATTTGCTCTCCATGTCTAGTCACCTTAATACATTTGAAAACCTGGCCCCAAATCCCTCAAGTTCTTGGAATAATGAGATCTCATTCCTTTCCCACCAGGGTTTTATTCATAGATTGGGGGAGGAAAACAAGCTTCCTTACTTTCTCAGTTCTCAAATCTCCTTTCAGCTTTGAGTGAATCAGTCCAAATAATAAGGAAAATATTCTGTGTTTCTAGCTAAATTGAAATGGAAAACAATCAGATAGGAAAGCTTTTCTATGCAGCAGAAGCTGAAAAAACGACATGGAAGAATGTAAATATCAGCGTTCACTTCATTGCGAGAAGTGGATATAATGTGCCCAGCAAGGGACAAGGCTGTGGCATATTTGTAGTGTTTTCTGAGTTGATTGCAAAAGCTCAGTATGTTTTGCTTCTGATTCTGAATGAAAAAGCACACTTGAATTCATGACTGTTGGCAGAAGGGCCGTGTAACCAATACCTTTTTATAAATGCTTGTAAATACCGACATCCGCATCAGCTGTCACGCTGCAAACTCAGGTTAAGCAGGTGCTTTTTTAAGATGGGAGATACCTTTAGCGTAACTGAAATTTTACTTAAGTGAAAGCATTAAAGCTAGGATCAAATTGTTGTCAGTTTGGCAGTGCTCTGCGTGCTGCAGCGCCTGGGGCTGCTGCGATGACCACGGTCGCACCCGGGTGGGGAGTAGCTCCCCGAGAGCCCCTGTGTCCCCTCCGCGGGGAGGGGGCTGGCGGGGACGGCTGTGCCACGGGCAGGGATTGCCACGCGGCTTTGGCTGCACCGTGCAGAGCTGGTCTGATTTTGGTTAAGCTCTGTGGTCGGAGCCGTGCCCTGCCTTGGTGGTGGTGGTGGTTCAAACGCTGGGTGCCTCAGGTCTGGCTGCACCAGCTTGCTGGGAACGGGCCGCTTTGACCAAGCCAGCTGAAATGGCACCTGGGGGCTGCGGGCAGATGTCCGCGGGCAGTCGAGGGGGGACCGTGCACCCCGCCTGTTGGCAGATGCCTTGGCAGAGCTGGGGTTGCTCCGCGGAGGCTCCCCAGACCTGCCACAGCTTCTGTCCAGAGAGACGGACACCCAGGAGGTGCTGGGAGGGAGCAGGGAGCTTGATGGGGGTTTTCAGTTCTCCGGTTATTGGGCTGCAAAGGCAAGATGCACGAGAGGCCTCCAAGGAAGGGAGTCCGTGGATCTGATGCAATGGTTTCAAGTGTATAGTGACCAGGATGTCTCAATTAGCAATTTCCTCTTCTTTTACCTCACCCAGTTTCTGTTATTTCCCAAATCTGGCTATTGGTGTAGTGCCGTAGAGCTATCTGGGCAGCAGCAGACTGCCTCCCCAGAATCAGTCAATAGAAACGGTGGACTCTCATGTCTCTGTGGTCATAGAAATATTGAACTTGAATAAAAAAACATGTTTTTCTCTAACTTTATTCTGGAAAACAGCTTAATTGAGCTAATTATATACCTCTCTGTTGGTGTAGAATAAGAAACTGAAAAGTGTCTGGTAATGGGCGGCATTGGTACACGCCGCTGCTCCTGGTGCCCGCAGGCGAGTTGCTGCGGTCGCTCTGGTTGCTGCCGTGTTACCCAAACGTGTGGTTCCAAACCCACTGTCTTTCGGCAGTGAAACGCGTACGGTAACCCTGTTCCTGGCCGCTTGGCCGTGTCTCCCGCCACAGCTCACTGCCTCTGCTGTGCAAACACAGCTCTTCCTAAGGCCGGCCTGGAAGCCTGATCGGAGACACCATCTAGGTTGCGATCTTCTTTTTATTTTTCCCCTTTTTTGGGTCTCTTTCCTTCTTATGCCTTAATTCAGGCTTGTTTGTAAGTGGAGCAAGGCTGTCACCTAAATCCTGGACGTGGGACTCTTGTAATGCTGTAACATTACGCCTCTGGTGAATGGTCTTTTTGATAATCTATATTCTCGGTTTTCTTAGGCATTTTCCTTGTTCCCTGAGGTCTACGACCAAATTGGAGGAACAGAACCGGGCCAGGGAGGATCTGAAATCACTGTGCTGGTGTCCTACCCTCTCCCCATAGTGTTAAGTTTGTGAATTGCAGCAACCTCTTAACGTGGGCACCGAGCTGCATGTCTGGAGCATGCTGCAGAGCAGATAGGCAGCTACAAGCTGATGGGAAGAGAATATTTTTCTATGTAAAAATTAACAGATTAAGTCTCTGGACTTTATAAATTATTTTTGAGGCATTGCTGTGGATTTTGTCCAAGACCTTGGATAGATGAACCTTCTTTGTTCTTCATCTGGAAATGCAGGGTAGTAATTGATTTCCCCCGAAGGGAAATTCCATGCGTAGACCCATTAATGCCTGCGCAGTGCCCAGGACTGTGACGACGAACGAGCACCTGCCGCGGGAGAATGCAGACCCCAGAATCAAGTATGCCTCTCTCTGCATCCTCCTTTTGCTCATGCAGTTTCTCTTCCATTTCCTTTCTAAATATAAAAAGTACCATTAAAACTTGACATAGTGCATCAAATTCGTACTGTCAAAAAACGTTTTCAATTCCTGAACACCTAGCAAACTAGAAGTATAAACGAGCACACTGTTGCTGGGTGCTGGTGGTCTGGGTAGGATGCATTTCTGGAGTTGTAAATGAGAGTTGCTGGGAGAACCTCAGGAGCAGAACTTCAGGTTAGTGCCTGGGATGTGTCTGGTAGCAGCACAAAAGTGAAACTGCTGTGAGCTGCTATTGCATTCGCAGAGGTACGGTGTTTGCCTTGGCGGGGAGCGCACACAAGTGCCTCTGTCCCTGGAGGCCCCGGGAAGGCTGCTGCTGGTGCAGGGGCCTGCGTGGGCAGAGGCTGCCAGGGTCAAGGGGATGGGCCATGGCGGGGGGGGTCCTTTCCTCGGCTCGTGCCTCCACACGTCCCGTGACCACTGGCACGGTTCTTGGTGGGACTGGCAGTGCCTTCTTGGCCACAGGGCTTTAGTGGGGCCACACATGGAGCATCATCTGTTGGGTTAGGTTAGCATCGTCTGCTGAATGGCTGCTGGGGGGAGAAGAGGTGGACGGACAAATGGGAGTGGAAGGAAGAGGGTTAAATCTGCACCATCGGGTGATGGTTGGGAAGAGGCATTTTGGGATGGCATCCTGGAGGCGGTTGCTGGAGTTGTCAAGTCCCGTCTGTGCTATTGCTGGCAGGCAGCTGTGATTTCTTTCAGTGTTTCTGTACTTCTGCAGAAGCTGAAGGGATACTGAAGCAGGAGGTGGATTTTGCGTTCAGTTACTTGTGAGGCGAGAGGGGATCTGGGGGAGAAGTAACACCAAGCAGCGAGGGTCGGGGGAATGTCTTGCCACCCGACGAGGCAGTGCTTGTGCCCTGCTGCAGGTGATGCCAGTTGCCCTTTTGCCGCACTCATGATAAGAGTGTTGGTGCTGTGGGAATTGCTTATACTGCATGTAGACATTTCCCGCGCTTCCCGGTGCGGGTGACCCAACCCTTTTTTACCCTCCAAGTGGTTTCTCCTTGCTCGTGTGCACCGTCCCGCAGTTGCGTTGGATCTGTCCTGGAGGCCCTGCCTGGGCTGGTGCAGTCTTGAGGAATGTGAGGGAGCACCCAGGGATGGGCAAGGTGGTCGAGACAGGGACCAGGGCCGTGCTCCACACCAAGGGATCAGCTGCTGTCCCCAGTGAATCTCTGCTCTTCTTGGCTCTTGCCTTACTGCACTGTTGTCCCTGGGGCCCTAAGGGGACCGAACCTTGTAACTGAATTGCATGTTTGTGGCTTTGTGCATTATCTTGTGCGTTCCTGTGGCACTGGCATCTCTGCACGCATCTGCGTATTGCTGCAGACAGCCGGAGTGAGCAGGTCAAGTACTGGCACGGGTGCAGTGGAGCTGCGTTACCGTAGGGTTTTGCCTGAGCTAATTAGCTCTGCTGAGCTGGAGTGATGTTGCGGGGGGTAGTGCACTAAAATGACTATATAATTTTAAATATGTGACCTGGCTTGTTTATGGCATGGCTCCATGGTGCTGATTTTAAAAAAATTGTGCTATATGTTTTAGGCTTGGTTCTGCAGACTAGCCACATAGAGACTGAATTTCGTTTAAATCAGGTTCACAGCCCAGCATTAATTTGTCTCATCCTTGAAAAGGTTCATCTTGGTGATATTTTTCTGTCTGACTTCTTACCACGGTCTCCTCAGCATGTCAGAGAAATGGCACAAATGAACTTGTGGGTCCCAAGTTTTGGGATTTGCAGACTCCTTTGTAGAACTGGTTCTAAAAGTATAAAGTTTTCCCACTAGAAAATTAAATATTGACAAAATCAAAATATTATGCAAAATAGTGTGTGATGAAATTTTGTTTAGGAAGCCTTTGAAAAGAATTGGACATGTTTTTGCATCCTGTTTGGTATTTTCAGAATTTTTTTGATCTAGTTTCCAACTGGACATCTTCAAAAAGAAATTTGAAGTGAAGCACTTTGGAATGCATTTCGCTTCATAAAAGATACAATTTTTCTATATC
This sequence comes from Nipponia nippon, assembly GCF_047370975.1. Classification (NCBI taxonomy): domain Eukaryota; kingdom Metazoa; phylum Chordata; class Aves; order Pelecaniformes; family Threskiornithidae; genus Nipponia; species Nipponia nippon. The sequence continues at coordinate 520,604 of NW_028262347.1, forward strand.
AAATTATGGGAAAACGTTGAAGCTGGAGTCTTTTCACTGGGTGAAAAATCTGCTTTGCTCAGACGCGTTCAGCCAGCTGTGCCATGGTTCACAGGAGCAAGAGCAGTTCCCCGACCATTGGCTGCAGCTTGACCGGTTGGTTAGAGCTTTGCCCAAAGGCTTCCCTCAGCGAATTGCACGGTATTTCTGCTGTGTCAGGCACTTTCTAGAGTGCCTTTCCTAAAGCTGGCTACGGCAAGGTTTGATTAAAATAAACTCAAAAAACCCCAGCCAACCTGCAATCAAAGGTCTGAAAATCTGGAGTGGAAACATGTGTGAGATGGGTGTTTTCACACTGTAGTCTGTCCAAGTCTTGCCTGCCTGCCTGGCAGAGTTGCCATTTCTAGAGTCTAGAAATTTAATAAAATAATGTATTAATCAAATATAGCTATCCAAAAGAGAAAAAAAGGGAAAAAACCAACAACCCACGAACAACCAGGCAGACTTAAAGGAGAGTCTTTTGGACACTCGGTCCCCTGAAAAGAACAAGATTTAGTCTTTGGCCAAAGACAGAAAGTTACACCCGGAATAAAGCACAATTTCACAGCAGACTGGCAGCCGTACCTGTTGGGCCATACAATAATGGTCAGTGTTTGAGTGGCTTGGTCTTTCCTCCAAAGTGTTTTAAGTTCAGCGGGCAGATGGGTGATACGCCCTTAAAATGAGTTTGTGACGCAACACGATGTACACGGCATTGCAGTGAGACGTGGATGAAACCCCGGGCGGTACGGTTCACCGTTGGTGGGATGCTGCTTGGCTGGCACAGCACCTTCCATAGCCAGCGCCATGCTGCATCGTTGACAAATGCACGAAGTTACGTGTCTGTTGATGTGCCTGTGTCACAAGCACATGCAACGTGTGTGCCTGCCCTCACGGTGCGTACGAACAGAAAGTGCCTTAGCAGGGGACTTGCGGTGGGGGCAGAGGGTGGTGGCTGGCAGCCCCTGACGGTTTCCATGGGGTGATCCAGCAATCCCAGTCTTAAGGAGAGGGACGGAAAGACCATGTTCCGTGTAGATTAGCGGCATACCCTCATGTGCCCTGGCTTCTGGTGGGCGCAGCCCCAGTATTCTCGGTGGTTGCCTTGGGTCTCCTGAACGGGGATATTCCTCTGGTGGCTTCTTTCTTCATATTGGGGTGTTAACACTGTGTATTGTGTGTTTTCCTGGGGTGTCATGGCTGCAGGCAAATCTGAAGAAGTTCATGGAGTATGTGCAGATGCTAAATGCGGAGAAGGTCTGCAGACTGCTGGAGAAGGGACTGGACCCCAACTTTCATGATCCGGATACTGGAGGTGAGGCTGGCTTCTCCAGAGGGGGGGGGATGACAGAGCAGAGTTGGGGAACACAATGGGAATTTGGGGGAGTGGTTGTTTTTGAGGGGGTGTAGCAAATGATATATTGTCTGAAATGTAAGGTTTGGAACAGAGGGATGTAAGTTGAATTTCTCAGTAGTGTGTCTTCTTACGACGCTTGGGCCTTGGGAGCATGAAGTTACAGAAGGCTCTTGGGAGAAGACGGTGTGTGTGTGTGGGAAAGACACAGAGTCTGGGAATACAGCATAAAATGAAAGAGCTGGGGGGCCGTGCATCTTTCAGTGGTGTTCTGGGGAGGATGAGGTTGCCTCTGGGACCGGCTAGTTGGGTGAATGCAAATTGCTGCCTGAGGATCTCTTCATGAAGCAGTCAGAAGATTTAAGAAGTATTTTGGGGGTCAAGAAAATAAAATCTTGGCGTCTGGTTTCCTCGATTTTTTTTTTTTTGTCTCTTTTTTTCCTATCTATGTGAGCAAAATTCACCCCAGAGAAGTCTGGTCACTGGAGCGCTGGCTGTTGGGTTGTCTGCAGGCTCCTGGCTGTAAGAAGTGAGAATCAGACTCCAGCACGTTTTCCTTATTGATGGGGCAGTGAGGGAGGGCCTCTCCCCGTATCCCCTGCTGTGAAGCCTCGTAGTCTTGTTCCGAGAGAGGAGTTACTGCTTTTGTTGTTCCTGTTTTAAAGTAATGCAGCTTATTAGTGTTTATTATAGACTTGGACTTCTGTGTGTGAATCATGGGCACATTTCCAACCCATGAGCAGACTCCAATCTGATGATTAATTTTCTGTGTTTCTGGTTCAGTTGGATGGCTTTTCAGGTTGTTTCTGAAACACTGGCTACCTCTGTGCTTGGAAATTCAGTGTGTCCAAACCATTTTTCAGCACCGAGATCAGGTGGCAGAGCGTGGTGTCGTTCACACTATTAACCTCTCTTATCCTCTCAGATAACACAGCTGCATCCGAACTGCCCGTTGGGAATGGCCTCTGCCAGCTCCTGAACTGGGAAGGTGAAAGCTGGTGCAGCCAAACTCTGGCAAGAACCGTTTGAACAGCGCCCAGGAGTGTTTACGCTGTGTAATTTGGTGGTGTAACCACTCTGTCTGGACCTGCCACAGTGTCCTGATGAACAACTGCTCCCATGAGAAATAGCTGATAGCGTGCGAGCGCGATCACCGTCTGCTCTGGAGCATGTCCAAACAGCTCAGCTCCACGTGGTTTTCTTTTTTGCCGAAGACCTTACAAGCATTTTGAGGGATCTTTCCTTATAAAGAAAGTCCTCTGCTCTTCTAAAGCTGATTCAGCTTTCCAGAGTATATTCTATTGCAGAGTGCAGTGTGCTGCTTGAAAAGATGCTGTGAGAGTTTTGGATCTGATATGGTTTGAACCCAGATGTTACTTCACAGAAGGGTAGAGGCTTATAGGAGCAGGCTCTTGAGTACTGAAAAGGCTGTTAAATATAGAGGGGGAAGAAGGAAAAACACCCGACCCAAATAGTCATTTGGATCTGGTTCAGAACTGAGGGCAAAACCAGAGTGAATGCTATGAGATGCGAAAATAGATGGTTAGAGCAGAGGGAGTCTTGGACGCCTCACTTCTGGAGTCTAATTCTTGTGCAAAAACACTTCATTACTGCTTGCTTTACGATCTGTTTTGTGAACATGAAAGAGTGACATAAAACTGCTGTTCAGTATTCATGGGTTCCTGGAATGTAGGACCAGATGGAGCTATTGTACATCTGACCTGACCTCCTGTGTCTCGCAGGATGCTCCTCACCCTCCCCCTGTGTGTGTGCGTCTTCGCTAAGCAAAGCTTAAACATGTTTTCCAGAAAGTCATCAATCTTGATTCAGGGAACAGATCTGTGCCTTTCCTTCGTTATTTGGTTAATCACCCTCACGGTTTAAAATTCATCTCTCATTTAAATTTGTATGCTTCAGCTTCCAGCTGTCGTTATACTTTATCTTCTAGATTAAAGAGCACTTTAGTACCTGGTATGCCTTCACATGAAGGTATTTATACATGGTAATCAAGTCAACATTCAATCTTCCTTTCCTTAATTAAAGAGAGGCCAAACTCCTCCAGTCTTTCATTTGAAGGTATTTTCTCCAGTTTTCCTGTCATTTTTGTGGCTTATATGTCACTACTCCATTTTGTAGAGATTTTTAACAGCGCAGGTACCAGACGGCCTGCTGCCTGCCTGTGCCACTCGTCACGGGCAGGCACCGCTCTTCCTGCAGGTCCCGGCTCTCCAGCCTCCCAGGGCCGCGTTTGGGAGGAGAGGGGTGACCGTGTGTCTCTGGGATGGGACCCCACCTGATGTCCTGCGAGACGGAGGGGCCAGGGGGGTTTCCCTTCCCGTTCCTCCTCCTGCGCTGTGTCCTGGCCCCACCTTAACCTGGGGTTACGTGGCCCATGTTGGCTGAACGGAGTGGAAGCACTCAGCAGTTCCTTGCTTGGGAGCTTGCTTTGTTCTGGGGAGGTTGTTTTCCTTCCTGTTGACTTCCCACACAGCCCAGGCTGGATGATGGAAAGAGCACGGCGGCAGCGTGCTGCTCCTGCCCCGGGCTGCCGACTGCAGCAGCACGGCTGGGGAGGTCCGGCTTGGCCCCCTGGACAGGAGCGTTTTGCAGAGCCGTGACCGCAGGGTGCAGCTGCTGCAGCTGCCCAGGGCAGCACGTCTCCTCCCTGAGGTGTAGCGTCTCAGTCAGAGATTTGCATTTGCTTCAGGATAATTGATGAGGATCCAGAATAGAGTCAAGTCCAGCACCCTGAAGACCCTCTTCGGCACCCATGTGGTCAGCCACGTCGCCCAGTGACCGCTCTGACTGCTGCTCTTCAGCTGGATTTCTGTTCATTTGGAACGTGTCTGTCTGACATTTTATACCACTCATTTTTAATGTCATGTAGGACTCAGCCAAGCGTGAGTCTTACATCAGTACAACTATCTGCATCAATCAAACTTGTAATTTACCAAGGAAAGGAATTACGTTTGAGTGGGAAGACCTATTTACTGTAAAGCTTGATTGGGTGATATTAACAATACAGGTATTCTTTAATGCTGTGTCAATTAAATTCCAAATCAATTTTCCCAGCATTTTCCCAGGATCAGTGTTATTTCCCTGACTTGCAGTTTCACAGATCGTTTTACTTGCCCCTTTTTGAACATTGGCCTGACGCTACTTTTTCTTCTGGTCTTTTTGAACGTCCCAATATTTCAAAATGTATTAAAATGTAACTTTTTTTGGACCAGGAAGATCTTCAGGGAGAAGATAAGGAGGAGGATATACAACATTCACTAGATGTAAACAATTTATTTAGTATCAGGTAGCTCATGCCAAAAATCCTTATTTGGTAACGGAAAGGAAAAGAATGTATTTCCACAGCAGCAAAATAAAAAATAAATGATTGGTCATTTTGCTATCTGTGTTTATTAGCAATTATATGCTCTCTGCCTAGTGATGGACTGGCTTGCACCGGGGCTGGGAAGTCATTTCCATATTATCAAATTTAAACATCAACAGCAAAACCACTCTCTGATAGTCCTTTGCCAGGCCAAACGTGGATTTCTTTACTCCTGTCATTTGTTCTTGTTATTATTCTTCATTTTTTAATTTTCAGTTCATATTGACCACTATCTATTTCATCGTGTCCTGTTGTTAGAGGTGCCTGTTTGTAGCTGCCGCCGTCACTTTGCTGCTGACCTGGAGGGGCACGTGGCAGCGGTTCTCCTCTCTGATTTACGGAGTGGTAGTTCTGAGCCACACAAATTGTTCTTCAAGACTTCCCAGTCGCCTTTTACTTTCTCTTTTTAATTTTAAACCTCCCACATTTCCTGTGATTGATACCTAATCTAATTTCCCTTGGTTGATTCCCTTAGGAAGCATCAAATATTCACCTGGCTAGTTGGGACTTTCTTCTTTCCATGTCATCCCTAGTTGATTAGACAGCAGTCAAGTATTAAGCAGATTTTTCTTCATTACATTGAGATCCAAAGTAGCGTTCCCTTATGCTGGAGTGAAACAGTGTCTATAGAAAGTGATCAGTTTTCTCCTTTTTAGAAAATGAAATGATTTTTTATTGCTTGTTGGATGGGACACCCAGCATTTTCCTTCAAGTTGAAGTTGCCCTGATATAGTGCAAATGTTAATTTATACAACTTAGGGATAAACATTTAGAAGTTAATACAGTTTTCTTTAGTGATCTGTAACAAAATCTTATGAAGGACCTTTTAACTTACTACTTCAGATGCTAAGCCACGTGCATTTGAAGTCCTGTTCTGAATAATCAGTGGCCATAGAATAGATGATGGGATTTTAATGTAAACTCGTTCTCTGGTCCTCCTTGCCCTCCCAGTACGTTCTCATAACAATCCGTCATCCTTAATATTCTAAAATGGTGTAATTGTCTGTAGATTTCAGTACTGACAATTAGATCACAATCCTTCTTACCAGTAAAAGCAGTCCATATCCTTTTCTGTATTATCCAGCCTCCCAGCGTTTTGCAATGAGCAAAGAGGAAGAAAAAAAGCTTCCTCGCATTCTGTGTCAAATGGGTTTAATTACTTCTGACACAGTGCATTTGTGCTGTGTTTTCCTCTTTGGAATCATTTCACTTGTGTTCTTAGTTTAATGTCGTCCTAATTGCTCTACCTATTTCTCAGCCAAGATCATTATCTCACCTCTCGGTGAAGTGCTGGTGTCACTGAGAGTCCTCCAGAATGGGCCAGAACATCTCGGGTTTGCTCCCATCGTGTGGCTGGTGAGTCACTTCCAGTGTTTTTTGCCCGATGCCTTGTCTTGCTTGTAGGACTGAAGGGATCTCTGGGATGAGCACGTGGACTTTTCTGTCCTTCAGCTTTCCTTCCATGTCCTCGTGCCCCATTACTGGGAAATTTCTGCCCCTTAATTTCACAGGCTCATCCAGCACTAAAGGAAAATTGTGGGCTGTCCTCAGCTTCCGTGTTCAGACATGTAAATGCAAGTGCTGCTGCATGGTTCCCGTTCCCTTGGCAAGATTTCCAGATTGTGGTGAAGGGTACCCAGACACGTTTCAATCGCTGGCCCTGAGGCTGGAGTCGGTTGCCTGGACTGGTCACTTCACAACGGGGAGTCCAAGACATCAGCGTGGGCCTGGCAGGCTTGGTGTGGGGATGGCAGGAGAGCTGCCTCCGGCCATGGCTGGGAGGTTGGGTGGGATCGGCACTTGCGGTGCCGGACGGGGTCCTCGCTGGGGCGGCTGAGTCCCACCTGCGGGCTGCTGCAGGTGAGCTCAGCTGTGCTCCACCGAGTTGTCCGTCACGTCTCCATTAGCTGTGGTAGGAGCTTACGTACCCACGCTTACGCGTGCAGGCTGAACCCCATCCCTCTGGGTCTGGCTTGAGGAAGACAGTCTGCTGTTTTGGTCTCACCCTTAGTCTTTCTTGGTGATGCTTTTCGGGAACTGAGCCTCTCATGAATCTTTGTATAAAATAGGAGAAATATGAGCTGATGATCTTGCTGAAAGCAAATAGATATCATAGAAAATAAAATAAGTGTATCTTTTTTTTTTAACTGTTTCACTTCTGGCCATGATAGTAACGAATACAGAGTTAGCCTAGGAAAGAAAACAACATCTCAAACTCCCTTCTCCATCCCTCTTTGATGCACCCATTTTGCTTTGTTTTGGACGTGGGTGTTTCTGTAGTAACTGCTTGCTACTCCCAGCCGGGTTCCTCGCACAGGCACTGGTCGTGGTTGGTACTCCTGTTCTGTTGCCCATCTTGATGCTCTGCTCTCCTGCTTTCTCTGCCTTCCCAGTTCCCTCCCTGCAGATCCTTCTCCTTGGGCTGCCTCTAGGGCTGGCTCCTGAGTCTAGCTGTCCAGCTATCCTCCCATAAGTGTTGGTATTTCAGATGTTGCACAATGGTGCAATGTGCACTTCTAATCCATATCTTTCATTTGTCACCAGATCACACTTTATATGCAGGACTGGTTCTTCCCCTCTGTAGAAAGGAAAGCATAGTGCATCCAGCTTGGCACAGCTCTTCCACTCGTGCAGCTCCAATAGATCCATGCCCGAAAAGAAGAAACCATATTCCCTGTGAAATGCCTCTTTGGCAGTCCTGTTTTCAATGGACTTGTTTACTAAACTAGAATTTCCTGAATTGCTGGATGAAAGATGGAGAGGAGGCAGGGACCCTACGTGGCAGAGCGTGAGAGCATCATTATGGACCGTGTGGTCTCGTGGCAGTATCAGCAGTCAATCATGTTGGTACAGTTTGGTGCTGCATGTGTGTAGCATTGCGATGCTGCTATACTGCCAGTGCGTTGCCCAGCCCTGGGTGAAATGCAAGCAGCTTTGTTCTCTGTGGTCTCTTCATGGGTCTGCAGCTTGGTGGGTGTCACTGTTGTTGTTGCTTGCCACTTTTGCAGTGCTTGGGAGGAAATCATGCAAGTGGCCTTTCTGATAGAGGTAGGTAGGACCTCAGACTCCTTAAACAAGGACTGTTCCAGATAGACTCATCAAAGCATAGGGGCCCTGCTATAATGTGGTCATCTCTAGTTCTGTTTATTGTTTCATCACCTGTAGGGCTTCTTTGGATATATAGCTGAGACACTGAATTTGGAGGCATTGTGTGTGGTTGTACTGCCTTTCTGATGAGGTGGAGCTCAGGCAGAGAAGGCATATAGCAATTCCCATCAAGGAGAAGTTTCTGGAATTGATCGTGGGCTTCTGGTTCCAACCTGCCTCCCTTCTGTTCCTCTGCAAGAAGATAAATTAGTTCTCTCGAGTACCTAATCATTCAATTAACCCAAGTTTTGGAAAAAAAAGTGGCCCATTTTTACTGAAAAATGTTAGGCAAGACTCCTGTGAAGAGCTGAGCTAGCATGCCGGGATGGAGGCCCTCCAAGTGTTGGGTAGTGAACAAACAGTGGAGGAAGGCTGGGGGAGGCAGCATCTTCAACGAGCACAATTGCAGTTGGAAGAGGATATTTTAACAAGCCTTCAGACTGTTCCCATGTAAAATTGCACTGATGTAATTTATGGTATGAATTTTAAAGGCTGCACAAAGCAGCAAAGAGAGTTACTTTAATATGAATATCTTGAAGTTGGTTTGGAAGAGGCTTAACAAATAGCTCTTTTATCAAAATAAATATCTTTGGGCTATTTTTCTTTGGTTTAGCAATTTTTTTTCTTTTTTTAAAGTAAACATCTGCACCGTGGCAGCACATACGGAAGGAGCCTTACGTTAGAGTTCTGTGTGCAAACCCGTGTGGAAAAGCAAGATTAGAAAGGACACGTGCCTCTCTGCCTCCTGGTAAAGGTCTTAGTATTATCAGTGATACCTCTTTTGTAATGCTGATCATTACAAGAAGTCAACAGTGGTACGCTCAGTGTTAAAAACCCAACAGCAGTACATGGTGTACAAGTACGGCATCTTTGTGGTGTCTGACTCCTTTAACTAGAGGCCTCTCCCTGTTTCCTATCAGTGCTTTTTTGCTGTTGTTAAGAGCCCAATGCATTTTTATCTGAACTTTAGGGTATTGGGCAGAGAGGAAGCAAATTATTTTTCTCAGATTAATTGTTTTCTGCTACAAGTTTTCATACTGCCCTTTACGGGAGTATGTTAAGCGGTATGATTGATGTGTGTCAGTTGTGATCCTTTTTTGTACCATCTTGTCCTGGGAGAAAATAAATATACATATGTGCAGGATAGCGTTTTATTTTGGTGAATGGTAAAGTAAAAATGTAATTGTTCTGTGTCCTTCCTGCTCTGTCTTTATGTCAGCTAGTCAAGGGTGATGGATGGAAGAGTATTTTGTCTTGTAGTTTTATATTCAAGGGGCTTAACCAAGTAAGTCTTAGTCTGCAACACAGGAGGTCTGCTAAAATGAGCGTGTGCAGTCCCTGAGGTTGATCAAAGGAGGACGCTTTTGGCTTGCCCAAACTGGGAAGGACACTGGGACTTGCTGGACACAGGCACCTGGGAATGGAGGGAGTTGCTGAGGATGAAGCCAGTGAAGTCTCGTTGCAGGACCCCATCTCCTTGCCAGCCCCTGTGGAAGCAGAAAAAGGGTGCAGAGAGAAAGGAGAGCATTAATTTAATAGTTAATATCCCCTTCCAGAATGGGGAAGACCCTTGGTGATTTGGACTTCCATTATGCCAAGGCTGAGCTAGTTCAGGAACTGGCTTCTGTGCCTGCAGTTCTGGACAGAACCTGACTGGGTTGATAGGAGCTGCCTCTTTCATTATGTTTGCTTTTAAAGCTTGCTTGCACAGTGCGGGGAAGCCTCCCTGTTGAAGCACAGAAACCTTTGATACGGTTATTGCATCCAAACCCATCTGTGAATCTACAGGTGCCTGGGAATTACCCCATGTTCCCTCAAGCTGGCCAGGGAGATCACAGGTGTGGCCAAGCTTCCCATGGCAAAGCCGCGTGGCACGGGGGCCAGCGGTGTTGCAACCTGGTCTCCGAGTTGAGGAGTAATGCTGTGAATGTTGTTTTTTCCTCCTCTGTGGAGCAGGGAGCTGTTGCAGACCAGGCTGCCGAGCACCCCCTGCGTGCAGGGGAGAGCCCCGAGAGCCAGCGGGAGGCTGGACAGGCACCGTGCAACGGGGGTAAGAATCACTGCTTGACAGCCCTGCCTGCTGGCCAGCCAGCAATCGTGGAAACCATCTGTTCCCCACTGAATTCAGCACAAGCGTGCCAGGAGACATGCAGGGACAGAGGCGCAGGCTGTGCCGCCTGGCAGGCAGAGGCAGAAGAGCTCATAACGGTCCCTGGGGGGCTGGGAGGGCTCGGCAAAGCGCAGGGAGGCTGTTTGCCCCCGAAGCCTGTGGGGCAAGGAGGTCTGCTGCCTCTCTGAATGCCAGGTCAGATGATGATGTGGCCAGTGTTAAAAACTGAACTAACACTGGCTTTGCTCCATCCCTTCAGCCCATAGCCATATTTGAGCCTAACAGCCGAAGTGGCGACAGTGACCAGTAATAAATCCTCCTCTGGCTCTCCACTTTCCGACGGCAACAATGCCACAAACTTCCATACGTGTTCTCTATTCAGGAGCCATCCCTCATCGCACCATCTCCAGGAACCCAAAATCTTTTAGATCTTGTGGGTTTGTTTTTTGGCTTTGGCCTCCTTCAGCTTCTCAGGGACTTTTTGAACGTCCTTGTCCCAAGTCCTTTTGAAGAAGTGCTCCATCTTTGCCAGGAGATGCCCACTTGGCCCATCAGATGTGGGAATCTGGTAAAACCTGAAACTAGAGAGGATACAAATACAGGGAGGAAACACTCTCTTTCCAAAAGGTCTCAGAGTTTTCTTGTCTACTACTCTGTATCTGCTTTAAGGATCTGAAGGGATACTGTGCATGAAGAGAGAAAAGGCCACTTTGCTGCCAAGTCAAGCCTCCTCTCCCCTAGGTACTTTGAAAACCTTAGTCTTTCCTTAGGTCTTTTCCTTAAAAATTCTATACTGAATTTTTTTCCTTAAAAATTCTATACTGAATTTTTAACCTGGAGCTTTCAGGTTTATTGGTAAAGTGATGGGACCGTGGGCAGATGTCCAACTAAGATTTCAAGAGAAGGAATAAATAAATGATGGTATTTTCAGTGCTTGGTATTTAGCAAAGATAGGAAAAGCTGCAGTGCATAAGTGCTATTCTTAATTTCTCAGCCATCCTTTACAAAGTCACTGTAGTAAATCTACTCTCCTTCTAGGCAGAGCAGCATTGCTGTTAGCAATGCTCTTTTATCCACTGTGTCTCTAGGGATGAGTCTACCAGGGATATTGCAAATAGGCCCTGACACCAAATGCTCCTTTCTGTGTGGCAGGTCTTTGCCAACTTGGATAATTACAAACACCATTTATTTGCCTTCCTCATACAAAAGTGGAGGGGGGGAACCCAAACCCTTGAGGTTTTAGAAATTCAGCCCTTCAGCAGCTAAAGCTTTCTTTTTCATCCACTTCTGTGCAACACAAGTGTTCCCGTCATCCCCGTCCGAAGGCAGTTTGTAACTGCTGCTGATTTTTGAGGCAGCGAATGCAGTATTTCTGTCTCAAAGACTTTGCAGTATAGATCCCTAATAAAAATGATTCATCCTCTCTCAGTTTCTGTAACCTTTTCTTCTTTCCCTCTTGACCTGGGGAAAAAAATTTCCCTGCAGAAATTATCTGTGGGTCATTATCCATGATCGTATTCAACACAGGGAAATCAATAGTCTTATCTGCAGCTGGCTAGGTTTTCCAGAAAGCAGAGGTCTCCCCTTGCTCATGAACTATTTCTTTTAAAGGAGAGAAGTCATATAACCCTGCCCGAGCTTTAAATTCTAGCAGTTCAGAGAGGGATGTATCTGTGCTGTAGATGGGAAGGATGATGCACGTTTGCCCAGTTCATCTGGGCCACCAAAATACCTGCGCTTACTCTCGGTTTCTCTGTCCAGCATGTGCTGTTCCCAGCACATGTCCTCTTCCCAGGACACAAAGCAGCCACGGTCCGGGACTCGTCATCCAAGTTGTCCCCGTTAGGAGGGAAACATTTCCCTTCATCTGCTGTTAGCACAGCTCGTTTGTATTTCTAACGTCAGCGCTGGGTTTGCTGGAGAGACGGGGGGTTTGCAGCCTGGTCACAGCAGGGTCCCCTCCCGCCTCGCCTGGGCGGGTATTGCACGCTTGTCCCGTGCTGAATTCTTCTGAGCAGAGCGGTTCCCTTGCACGCAGGCGGTGTGCGTGGGGAGCCCCCAGGACGGGCTGGATGTCCCTGTTCGGAGCAGCGTTCTTCTGCAGAGTTAAATCCAGTTAATGGACTTCAAATGGCACTGGCTGCACCGTAAAATGCTCCGTGCTTTGTGGTGCCATCCTCAGAGCAGAGCCAACGGGAAGATACGGCGGCGTCCCAGCCTCTTCAGTGTGACGCCTGGTATCTTCATTGCAGCTGCTTTTGGGAGAGGTTTTAAGCTGCACCGAGGCAGCTGAAGCGCAGCACGTGTTCCGTTCCCCTGCCTGTGCTGGGGTGAGAGGGCAGGGAAGAGCCACGTCTTAAACCCTCACAGCCCAATTGGCCGTCGTTCAGGTTTCAGTGCTGCGGGATTCCTGGGAAGATAGGCTAGGAAAGACTAATGGTCTTTGGAAGAGATTAAAAGAAAAATTTCACAGTTGCTTCCTGTAGGTACATTTTAAGGGTGTAAAAAAATACTTGAGAAGTTACCATTATTCTAAAATTAGACCCAAGCCTGAGTGATAGTTTAGCACGTAGAAAAGAGAAAGGCAATCCTCAATATTTAGCATAGGATGGCAACTGGGGAACAGCGGGAGAATGAGAGGAAGTCATTGCATTTACAAAGAAGTATTCTTGACTGTGTGCAGCAATGTGGGCTGTGGCCCCAATACGATGTGGGGACAAACAGCAGCAGGAATAAGCAACTGGGGAGAAATACTTGCTGTGCGTGACAGTGCTTTCTCAACTTCTGCTTACTGTTAGGAAAAACCCTCCTGCCCGAGGCGGGAGCTTGCTCCTCTCCTGCTCTGGCTGCACCCGATCCAGACTGTGCTAGCTGGGGCATAGTGCATTCAAGGTACAATGCGCAATTACTTGATTATCAACCTGAATAACTCGCCTTCATACGTTATATATTTTCTGTTGCTTTCTATTTTAGTAGCTAAAAGTTACTCTTTGGTTCAGCCAGCAGTTGTGGTTAGCTGGGGGGAACACTGGGTGAAGCTCCAATGACTCGTGGTTTGTAAAGTTATTGTCCTCAGTTCAAAATCTGTTAATCTAGTTGCTTTAAACCTTTTTTTTTTTAAGCAAACTGGTAGCATCTCTTTGAATTGAATGTGCAACTGGAGATGAATGAAAAATGGTATGTTTGGAGATGAAATGTCACCTTGTAATGTTTTCACCTACAGCTGAAAACCACTACCATGAGGTCCTACTTATAGGTGGTATTTATCATATGCAGATATTTTCTTTTATTATGTACTCTAGGTCTGTGTAGGAACACTGTGTAGACAGTAACCCTCCTCTCCAGTAGCTTGCATGAAAACTTTTATATCAAGCCTGTTGTCATCTCAACTTGAACAGAGATCCTCCCTTTTCCTAAATCATAAATTAAGTCCTGGAGTAACACAGATTTTTAAAAAATTTTTGGTTTTGTTTTTTTAATTCTGGTATCAGAGTGGAGAGGTTGTTCCTGCTGGTGTTGGAGCCCTCTCTGGGGTTTCTCACCTTCGCTCGCCACGTGAATTCCCGTTCTCATGACACTCTCCAAATGCGAGGAGCCTCCGCAGTTTGTTTCTTCTGCGCGGCTGCGGAGGAGCACCCACGTCGTGGCACGGTGGCTGTCCTCTCCAGGTGTCTCTTTGCTGCCGGCTTCTGGGGGGTGTGTGGATAACACCTGATCCAGAGCGGAGACGGCTGCGGTCGGCAGGAACGGGGGTCTCGGTCCGGTTCTGGGTATGGGAGCTCAGACGTTTTATTCCACAACGCAGCCCTGTTTGGAGTCATTGCTTTCACAGAAGTGATCAGCTGAGGATTGCCAGAATTCCTTGTTGCCAATTAAAACATTAGCGATGCTTTTCATCCTAAGCTGCTTTTAGCAGAATGAAAACATAGCTACAAGACAAAAACACGGAGAAAACACTCCTTTAAGTGGAGCAGAAATGAAATCCTGCAAACTTTCCTGGACCTGAACCTGCTTCGTGCTCCAGCTGCCAGAGCCAAGTGCTGTCTGGGCAGCGTCCTGCCCCAGCGGTGCCCCAGTCCCGTGCTGCTCTCGCCAGTCAGGCTGCTGGATCACCAGGGTGCCCTTTGCACAAGGAAATCCTCGGAGAAGCTGTTCCAGTCCCCACCTTGGCTTCCCTACAACCCATTATTAAAGGAACAGTCCCACTAGCAGCTTTCTATACCCGGACCGTGTCGCCTGCTCCTGCCCCAGGCTCCTGTTCCTCCGAGCACAGGTGGTGCTCCCACGTACGGCTCTCATCTGCTGGCCCTGATTTGCCGCTGCAGATTTTGGCTGCAGAATTTAATCTCACCCCTGTCAGGGATCAGGTGCACTGGAGCAGCCATCATGTGCGGCTGGGTGCCGGCTTTGCCGTGCAAGCTCTTCCCATTAGAGCAGGTCAGGGGGTGTCAGAGGGAGCACTGGTGTCAAACCCACGCTGTGGAGCTCGGCTGCCGGACAGCCCACAGGCAGAATCCAACTTGCAGCTCCTTCTTACGGCCATTAATCAGCTGCTTACGCTATGCAACGTGCAATGCCTTGTGTCGCTGGTTCTCGTTTGCGGCAATGGATCTTGTGCACTTATTAGTTAATTACTTTAAGCGTATATTTGGATACGCACGTTTCCAAGAATTAGCAGAGTGTAATCACTAAAATCCTAGATTAGACAGTGATTAGACTAGGTTTAGTGAACAAATTGCTAGCTGCAGTTCATTCAGTGCACCTTGGAATGCCCTATTTGGACCTTTCTCAGTCTTTGGGATTCAAGAAAACGTGATAGATTTTTCAATTGAATTTGGCATATTAATAACTGAGACTGAAGGAATATTTGAAGCCCTGTTTTCTGTGTCTTTTGCCTCTTTGAAAAGTTTGTCTCATTTAAACTGAGATATTGAAAAAAGACTGGTGATTTAACTGCCTGTGGAAATGGAAATAGATGCCTGGAGCAGGGACTGGTGAGGATACTTCAGTTCATATGCACAACCTGAGGTTTGTAGCAGTCAGACTGCAAGGGCCAAATATGTGCTCTCAAAATAATTAAAACTAACCATAAATAAGGAAGAGATGTTATAGAAATTATGGTGAAAAAGCAGTAACTGAAAGTCAGTGACAACAACAGAAATTAAAGCAATGGTATTTGGCACAGAAGATAAGCGGTGGTCCTTAAGAGACCATACTTTCCCCAGACTCTCCTCTCGAGCTTCCCTTTGCCTTTGGCTGGCGGTGGCTCTGGCTAAAGAGCTGGGGTATGAGAGCTGGGGAGCGGCACTGCAGGTGGTTTTGGTGTTGGTGGAGAGGAGGAGAAAGGAGGGAGATGAAGAGCAGGTGACCGTGGGTGGGCTCCTGCCCAGGAGCTCACCCACGGTCACCTGCTCTTCATCTCCCTTGGTGTGCGGTGGGTGTGTGAATCAGGACTTCCCATCCCCATCTTGCTTCGGTGGAAGAGCGGACTGTGCTCCCACCATGGCTGCCCAGCTCTTCTGAACCACAGAAACCACAGCAGCGTCTCGGCGGATTCCACCGAGGTCTTCTGAGAACCGCCCCTGGCACCAGGTCAGCAGCGCATCCGTCTGTTGGTTGTGACAAGTGGTGGCGTTTTCCACCGTTTCTTGTGCTGCGTCTGGCGCTGCTCTCTCCCGGTGGCTGCACCCGGTGTGAGAAGGGTTGTAGACCGCTACCAATAACCCTCCATCAAACCTTTATCTTCACAGATACTGCTGAGCTAAGGAAATATTTCCACTGCTTTTTCTCGGGTGACGTTGCTAGTCGTGTGGCCACCATTACCTTCCCATGTAATATGTACGTTGTTACAATGGTAATGACCTTCATGCTTAAAATGCACCCTTATTTTGTAGCTATAAAGCATTGCACCTGTCCTCTGCTAAAGTTTGACATTGGGCAATGAATGCATGAAGCCATTTTATTTATTGTACCATTGACTTTGCCATACATAACAACATACTGTCTGTATGTGTGAAATTTCTTAGAGATTACTTCCTATTGTCTTCCAGATTGTTGTTAAAAATGATTGACAGTTTTGAGCTGAGGACAGGTCCTTAGAAGACCCAGCTGTAACATTCTTATTTACTGGTGATTCCTCTTATTGGCGAACCCATCTTTAATCCTCTTGACAACAGTCTTCAGTAATCTTCATTTTTTTTATATTGGTGTCTTGTAGCACAAAACCCAGAGAGCGTTAGCAAAGCCACAGAACTTCGTCTGACCTCTACCTAGCTCATCTAAAAATTTGGCTAATAGCAATGCTCTAAAATTAATATTCATATTCTTTTTTATGTGTATCTCAAACCATTTTATTAATCTCATTTAAATAGTTATTTCTACTAAATGGAGAGATTTTAATTTATGTGCAAATTAGGTACCTTTCTAAAAAATACACAACTGTATTTCTAGCTGATGGCATCTTATTTTGCTCCATTTGTGGTATGGGGGATTTTGTTGGAAAGACCTAGGGATTTGTTTGAGAAAGAAGGTGTACGTTTTTTTTTTGTAATATTGCACTTTGAAGGAAACAAATTTATTTCATTATAATCAAAATGTTCAGAAGAACATTCTGTCTCTTAAGGAGACTTTACTCATTTTATATCAAAGGTCATTCTTCTTCCTTCTTTGTGCTATCAAATCAGCCTGTGGATAGGCGAGCCCGGTCCGTTTGCAGCTCAGATCTCCCCAACGCCATCAGGGTAGGACAGAAACCCCCATCCTGTGTCAGCACCGTGGCCCCCGCCCAAGGAGAGGTCCTCCACGCTTGCCCATGCGAGGACCGCGGTGGGGACCTGGAGGTGCAGGTAGGCAAGCTGTATTGCTAGTTTGCAAATCTGTCAAGGTAGCATTCGGCCGACAGTTGGATGCTGAAATCTGGTCCTTGAGGGAAGGGTGTAGCAGCTCCTGTGGGAAGAGGCTTTGCCCGTCTGGCGCAGAGGCACCTTTCTGCATTTCGGAGCTGCACGCACCAACAGAGAGCAACAGATGTGCATCGGGGCTCCTGCTGCCACCTGCAAACCAAAAGCAGAGTGTGGCTGGGGGCCGGTGAGGGTGCACTTGGTGAGGGAGGACTGTTGAAGGGGATTTCCATAGCTCTTCTGTTGCCTGCTCAAATTATATCCCTAAGTGGAGCAAGTCCTACGTGCTGGGCAGTTCTGGGAGTCGGGACTGATCCTGGTCGGAGCTGGGACTGAACCAGCTGGCGAGTTTGTGCAGGCTCAGCTGTGCGACAAGGCAGGCTCCTCAGAGGCGAGGAGGGTGTTGCACAGATGCAGGGGCCTTCCTCCCTTTTGGGGTGAGTGTTTCATGTTTGGAGCTTGCTGCTGGTGACGTGAGGCGGTGAGGACCGGCTGCGGGACAGCCCTGTGTGGAGGAGCTCAGGACAGCTCTGCGGATGCTGGTGGTGGTGCTGGGTTGCATAGCTGTGCCTCTCCCCCCGAAACAGCAGCCCGTTCTCCATGCCTTGCTGCAGGGAGAAACTGCACGAGGATACTGATTTCCATCCCCTTCTCCCCTTTGTGTAAATGGTGTGTCCAGATATGTGCTTTCCTGCAGTGTAAGAGACAGCGACAGTCTTTCTGCCATTTGTTAAACTGCCAGTGCTTTCTTCTCCCCTCTCCTCTGCGAGGCTCTCATTCGCACCCAAGAGAAACCAATGGACAGCCTCTGACCCACTCAGACTGTGCTCGCACGGTGTTTGGGAAAACTGCCGACGTCTGAGCGGGGCTGGGAGCGGATGTGGGGTTTGGTGAAGCAACCTCGAGGGGAGTGGGGAGCACCCCGCCTTGCTGGGGCCCAGGCAGGAGACGTACCCGAGCCAGAGGCCAGCGGTTCTGCGGTGCCCATCGAGGAGGTGGGTGCCCCCGCGGTTCTCACCCCTCTCTCTCCTGGGGCTCTGCAGAGTGTCCCCTGACCGCCGCCGCTCAGCTGGAGCTCAGCGCCGAGATGATCAAGGCACTGCGCAACGGGGGAGCGCACCTGGATTTCCGGACGCGGGAGGGGATGACAGCTCTTCACAAGGCCGTCCGGTGCCGCAACCACACGGCGCTGCTGGTGAGTCGGGGGGAGCCGCCGCGGGGGCTCTCCCTCCCCTCTGCCCTGCGCCTCAGCACCGGCTCCTCGTCCCACCCTGTCTAGGCTGCCAGCAGGGTTGTGCCCTCCCTGGGCCAAAGCATCTCTCACATTGCTGTCGGGGAGCACAGCCCATTACAAAAGCGTGGCACTGATGACGCGAGCCCTGGGGGGAAGATGGGGTGAGCACTGCCTGCTGCCATGGCCAGAGCATCCCTGGACCCTCTGCGGGGCTGGTTTTCCTACTGGGAGGCCGCCTGAAGCCGCAGAGCGAGGCAGGCCCTTCTCTTGCAGACGCTGCTGGACCTGGGTGCCTCCCCGGACTACAAGGACAGCCGGGGGCTGACGCCCCTGTACCACAGTGCCATGGTGGGGGGGGATCCCTACTGCTGCGAGCTCCTGCTGCACGACTATGCCCGGCTCGGCTGCGTGGATGAGAACGGCTGGCAGGAGATCCACCAGGTGGGACGGACGGCAGGACAGGACCTGGCCGGGGTGACCACTGTCCTGCTGCTGATGGAGGGGGTCGTCCCATGCCCTTGGATGCCGCAGGCAGTGGTGGCACTGCTCGGCAGGGGTGGCAAGCATGGGGCCAGGCTCCTGTGTGGAGGACTTGCATGTGGTGTGCCAGCTCTGGCTCCCATCCTGGGCCAATGCTCAGGCTGTTTTCTTCTGGCCTTGGTCTGTAGTGTCTGGGATCTTCCCCAGATTGTGGCTGGCTCATAGGATAGTGCTTTGAGATCTCGGTCCAACACCTGAGGCATCCTGGTTCCAAACCACGGTTGTATCTGTCCCTGTTTTACACATTGACAAGTGGATTTGGCTAGGAAAGACATGCGCTAGGGGTTAGGGGACCTGAGCTGGCTTTGTGCTTCAAGACTGAGACCCTTTGGGAGAAGGGAGGATGCTCTGGCTCTGCCTAGAGTCCCCTTGTCTTGGACCATCAGGAGGACAGGTCGTCTTTGGGCCTGTGGCCTCCCGAAGCACCCAGCTCTCAGCCCCCTGCAAGGTGGACAAGTACTGGCACAGCTAAGGACGAGATTGAAAAAACAAGAGATGTGTCTTTGTGATCTCGATTTACTGGATACGACTGTCCTCCTTCCTGCCTCCATCTTACATTGCCTTGGCAGATCTTTGAGGACTGCTGGTCCCAGGATGGACCAGCCGTAGAGGAAAATACGATACCAGTTGACTAGAGATGCGGGGCCATTGTCCTCTTTGCCTGCTTGTGCTTCAGGGCTTCTTTTCACCAGATAATTATACTGAGATAGCAAACAGTCTGGAGGAGGCCCTGGTACCAGTATGATGGTGATCCAAAATTCACAATTGATCTAGAGGTAATTTGTCTGATAAGTATTCAGGTGTATATTGCTGTGTCTGCATGCACGTTAACGGGACTTTTCAAGTTACAGGTCCAGCCTGATTCAACTTCTCTAGCATGGATGAATCCAGCAGAGGATGTTATGGGATTTATCATCTTCCTGCTGCTCCCTAATTTTCTTTTTCTATTTCTTTTTTCCGTTTTGCGTTTTGAGCAGGCATGTCGCTATGGCCATGTTCAGCACCTGGAGCATCTCCTCTTCTATGGAGCTGATATGACTGCACAGAATGCCTCAGGAAACACCGCTCTTCACATTTGTGCTCTCTATAACCAGGTACATCTGTGTGATTCGGGACATGAGAACAAGAAAGTGTAGACGGGGCACCAGCCTGCCTGAAATAAAGAGAGCACAACATTGGGCTGGGGCACCTTCTCATTGCTATTACGGTTCCCAGACCCAGAAAGGTTCTTCTGAATTGTATCCACACCCTGTCCTGGGATGAGGCTGTTTCTGTTTGTAGCGCTAGCCTAATTTTGGATTTCTCAAGAGGCAGGTGGCCAGAGAAGAGTCCATGAATTAATCTGTTTCCATTCCTAAGATGTTTTTGCTGCTTTACTGCCTAATGTTCTGTGATTTTTCTTCTGGTTCCTATTCCTACTTCAGAGCAAGCCCCCGTTACTCATTGGGAGGGAGCAGTTTGCCTGGGTGGAGAGTGCTAATTTGGCCCAGGTGCTCACATTTAATTTGAGGCCGGCAGGTGGCCCAAGCAGGGCTTGTTGGGCACGTCCTGTGGCTTTCACCCTGCACTGGGGAAGGTATGCGGGCTGGGGTCCTGTCCTTCTTGCAAATGGCCCTAAATTCTTAGTACCAATCTCTGAATTTTGAAGAAGACTGTGTGGTCACTAACCTCAGTTCAGGAGAAACTGAGGGCGGTGGAAGGACCCTCTCTGATCTTACACACACCCGTTGCTCTCTTTCTGAGATGTGGAGGTCAGTAAGGATTTCTCCTGTAGGTTTTGTTCCTTCCTAGAGATTTTTGTACATTGTATTAAGTGGTTTTTAATTATAAAGGGAATTTTCAGTTTCTGAGGTGTCCATGCTTTAAAAATTGAACACTGTTGTGTTTCTCCATTGACAGTGGTACGTGGAGGCTGATTTGTGGCTTGTTAGGTGGTAGGTGCATTCTGCATATCAAGGACTCCTGTACCCAGGTGCCTGCCCGTTGGGATGGGTGGGTAGAGTGGCATTAAAGAGTACAGGGGCTCATAAACATGTTGAGTTAACATTATTTAGAAGTATAGAGCATTCAAAACCAATAAAAGGCTCTAGGAAATAGCAATACCTGGGAATGTGTGGTGGCCACTGTGCCTGTAGCTATGCTCTTGGGCTGATGCTTGGGCATGGCCATGGTGCCAGTGCCCCAGAGCCGCACACAGATGGGTGGACTTGGCCAGCTTGGGGTTGGGGATGACCAGTTCTTAGAGGTTGAGCATCTCTCCTTGCTCTTGCCAAAGGAGGCTTTCTGAGCGCAATGAAACCACGTGGTTTGCTTCTTCGTTGTCACCAGTCTGCACTGCTAATTGGTCTCTTCCCTTTTCCCCGTTGCTTGCTTTCACAGGAGAGCTGCGCTCGGGTTCTTCTCTTCCGCGGTGCGAGCAAAGAGATTCGCAACTACAACAGCCAGACAGCATTCCAGGTGAGGCAGCGAGCTCCGGGCCCCGTTCCTCCTGCAGAGCTCCTCGCGGCCCCTGACGAGGGCAGCCTCTGCAACGTGCCTTGGGCACACGTAGGGTAAAGCTTACGGGAACAAAACCATTGATTCAGGATGTCTGTTCTGACACCGGCTTAATTGCTGGAGCAGGAGGGAGGAAAGTGAACGTGTGGTACATGTGGGAAGGGCTGTGAAGGTGGTATCTTATGGTGGGAGACTGAAAGAGCTTGGCTTGTCCGGTCATGTGTAATGGAGGTGGAAAGGAGAAGCTATTGCTGTCCATAGGAATGTTGTAGTAAATGTTAGAGAAGGAGCAGAATCCTTAGAAAGAAATGAATGCACCTAAACTTGCTGTTGATAAACTTAAACTGGAAGTTAGAAGACCTCTAGCGACAAGAGGAGTGAAACTCTGGAATAGCTTTCTAGTAAATATGCTGGGTAACGCAGGTGGAAAAGGGAAACTTGGTCCTTTTGCAGTGTGACTCCTTCCATAAGTTTGCAAATTGTGGGATGTGACTGCCTGCAGGCTGTAGTCTGTGGTGTAGGAGGTCTCTTCCCATCCAAGGTCTGCTTTGCCCTTCTTTTTTAAAGTTTTTGAACCTGGAATAGCCATTCTGTCTGTGCTCTTATTGAAGCACAGTCATTTGCCTGAGGACCTTTCAGAAACATTGTGACTCAATGTCCAGCTAATACTAATCTTCAGGTGTCCCTTGAGAAGAGTTCTCTATCAGCATCTTACTCATATACCAGCTTGGGTGGCTGCAGATGAGCTCGCTAATTATTAGAAATGCTTTTTCTCGCTTCTTCAGTGTTGTTTATAGCAGCTTTAGGCCCCAGTCTCAAGTGTGACCACGATGATGTCATACAGTCCCTGCGAACATCATGCGTGGCCCCTGTGAGAAAGGAGTCTCATTACAGACACAGTCACTCTCGTTGCACTTGTGCAACTGCGGCCGCCGTTGGAGCGGCAGCACATCCTGGGGGAGGCGGGCAGGGAATTGCTGGGCAGATGCTCTGCACGTGCTGGACATCTGCCACACTGGGTCGTGCTGCACCAGCGTTGCCTCCCGTGCAGAAGAAGTGGGTATGTCTAGCAAGCCTCGTGTGTCCCGAGGGACTAACTTTACGGAAAGGCACCAAATGGCCGTGCAGTGTGTGTGCTGCGAGTGCACCGGGGAGGTGAAGCGCCCTCCGACCTGAGCCGACCGCTCACTGGCAGCCACGGTCAACTGGCTGTGGTGCTCCCTGAACCCCCTGCCGCAAGCTGCTGCAATGGTGCTCTGTTCTGCGTGAGGATATTTCATTTAAATTTTATGTATATTTTAATGCAAATTAAGCATACTGTCCTAAAAAGAGTACACAGAACTCGTGTGTATACCATGATTGTATATAGGAATCGGGCAGCCATGTGGAGATAATCAGTTATGAATCACTTGTGTGTACGGTGTGAGGAACTAGAAATGCTTATGTAGTCTCAGGAAATGAATACATAGCTTATAGTCTTGTTTAAAAGTAATTTCTTTATTAAGACTGAGACTGCGTTCCTTACAAGCTGTGCTACATGTTGGCTTGGATGCTGAGAGGAAAAAGGGCCCTGAAGGTCAAATTGAGCATCCTTATAGGTGCTCTGATATGTTGTCACGTGCAGGAACTTGAGATTTACGCCATGCAATTAATTTGCCTGTGAAGTGATGGTTGTCTGGTCGTAGCTGATGGAGCTCCGTAGCTGGGAGTACCATTTACGTGACGAAGCGTGGATACCTGTCTGCGGAGAAGGTGAGGCTTGTCCTCCCCTCCACGATGGCCTGGGGAGCACGAGGTGACGGGCTCTGGTGCGGCGCTCACGCACACGAGCGCGAGTGCCACCGCAGCTTTGCTCTGAGTGACTGGTGTGACCTTGCTAACCACAGCAAGTGCTGAAGGATGCCTGAGCTCAGGCCTTGGTGGGTAGCCCTGTTCTCCGTGAATCCACCTTAGCTCAGACCTTCCTCTCTCTGCTCCGTGTTATATCCCGCCTTGGGAGGTGGGTAGTGAAAGGGCTTGATGTGGCAAGGTCTGCTTTGCTCAGAGACTGCTGCTCTCCGGGGAGCTTTGCTCTGGGGATTGAGGATAGTCCCATCTGACTGCTCTCCGATTTAATGTAAAAATACTTATTTCCAGGGAAGGGCTTCTTGCAGGAAACTGCTGCCTCCTCTTTGAGATGAGCTGAACTTTTGGAATCAAGAGATGGAGAAAGGGCAATCTTTTTGCTTTGGGCATTTGTGGGACATGAGGTGGTGTAGCAGGTGGTGGAGGGAGGCAAATGGCTCCTGCTCTGATTTTGCTTGTGTCCTTCAGAGTCCTAGTGGGTCTTAACGAGGAAAAAACAGTGTTTGTCTTTTCCTTTTTGAAGTAGTGTGACTAATTTGAAGTTTCTGTTCCAGCGGATGAAAACTGTGCTTGGTAATCCAATCAGTTTGTTTATTGGCAGATCCAAACCAGAATTTGATATTAGTGTGATGTGCTCCCTTCAGTTCCTAGCTTTCAAAGAGAAACTCTCCAACTCCCTGCTTGGATTGCTTGCTCGAGACGTCAGCATGTCGTTAAGTCGCTGTCCAATGCAACGTCTGGCACTTTCTCCTGTGTCGTCTTTGCATGGCCATGGTAATGGGGTGCTAACTTTCTACGATGGAGTTTCAGCACAGCAGAGGAGAGCTGAGCCTGTACGAGGGAGCGTGCGCTACCCCGCAGTTCTGTGGCTGCTGGGAGCTCATGTAAATACCTCTGCTGCTGCATGGCTATTTAGTCAGTTTACTGCACATACCTCCTGTTAATTTGATTGCTACTGTTAATCAGATAGCTTGGTGTCAGTGGCCTGAGATGACTCGAGATAGCAGTGAGTAATTTAGAGGGTTTAGAAGTTGTAATCTGCTTGGTTGTCTTCCCTAAGGCAAATCAGCATGCTCACTGCCTGGGGTGGCACGCCACCTCTCGCCCTATTGCGTTCCCTGCTGCGAAGGGGCCTGGCTGCCGCTTGTGGGGTGCAGTGCACGGCCCGTGTGGCGGGGCAGGAGTGCGGGGAGCAGTCTCACCTCTTTGTGGCTGGTAGCAGGCTTCAGGGAGGAGTGCAAGAGCAGGGTGGGTTTAGTGTGAGAGTTTTCCCAGAGTTTCTTCCCAGCTTCTGGCAATCTGCATCTCTCTGTTTTCCTGGGCCGGGTTTGTACCTACATCTGTCTTCAATTGCTCTTAGCTGGCTTTTCATCCATAAATTGTCTAAGAGAGTCCCCTATGCAGATGCAGTCCTTCCCAAAGCTCCCCTGCCTCATCTAAATACATTCTTCTCACAGAAGGATGGAGACATCATTTTTCAGGTAGGTTATTGCATACTCAGAATGCACTGGATGAAAAGAAAGTTTCATTTTTTTTTTTTTTTTTTTTTTTCCCCCCTTCCTTCCAGCTGCTTTAGCAGTATCATTGATCAGGAACAAAGTGCTGCCAAAGCACTAGTTGTCTCTCAGACCTTCAGACCTCCTGTGTGCCTTGAGGTGCTCGCTGACTGGACTCGGGATGTTGGCCACTGGAGCATGCCGTGGGTCGGGAGCCTGCAACGGGAAGGTTGGGCACTCAGGCTGGGACTGTGAAAACCAGCAGTTGCTGTTGTTGATGTGGTGAACCCACCTTCTTATCTAAACAACAGAAAGGTACCCAGTACCCTGAAATCCTGTATTCATAAGTTGAAGTTCAGGATGGCAACATTAGGCAATGTTTTGTCTTTTAGAAGGGTGAAGACTTGTCTGTAAGTCTTGCTCTTCAAGAAGTGTTTTGGTTTTTGGTTTTTGGTTTTTGGTTTTTGGTTTTTGGTTTTTGGTTTTTGGTTTTTGGTTTTTTATATTGTGGTAAGGTTACCCACCCTCACTACTTCAGTCTTTTTCTTGCATGGGACTATTGATAGCTCAAAGTCCTCCAGGCCAGCCTGTCTACAGTTTCTTGTGGTTTTTTAAAAAGTATTAAGTGCTAGCTGCTGTTCAGCTGCAGTATTTTGGGTTTCTCTTTCCCTTTCCTTAATACCAGGTTGACAGATTGATTGTAAAGAGAAGACCTTTCAAATTCTGTGAATGACCATGTCCCTCTCTGAGCATGCAAATCATGAGATTTGACTTGGAAATGAAATCATGACCATAAGGTCAGGTCATCGCCTGCCTTGCACTGTGTTTTTCAGTGGCCTGTTAGAGATGCCAGCAGTTTCCTTCTAAGAAGCATCCAAGTTTTACCTTGTTCACAATGCTAAATTCCCAGTTTTCTTTCCCAAACCTCACATCTCTAACATGGAGTCTGAACTTTGTGTTCTCAATGTCAAGATGGATCTTTCTTGTCTGGAAAGTTTTGGAGGTTCCTTAATGCTGCCCCTGGAACATCTGTGGGTCAACCATGATGGCCATATGACAGACCTTGCTGTAATTGGCTGTAGTGAAGGCTCCAGCCCTAATCAGAGGAGTGCTTTCAGTGCCCAAGTGACTTCAGAATCACTTGTTGAATATCTCCACCCTTGCTATTTCTGGTGTGGACACCTGGAGCTTGGCCCCTGCCTTCCCTAGTACTGCTTACTGCGGCACCTCAGAGCTGAAGTGGTGTTGGTGGAGCAGCTTGCAGCTGGTGCGCGCAGGAAGGGCTTCAGGACCCCTCTGCAGCAAGGGTGCAGCTGCCTCAGCGTTATTCGCAGTGCGCAGGTACGTGCAGGCTGGGTGAGAAGCTGCAGTTTCTCAAGCAGCCTCATCCATGTGCTGGCTTGTTGTGCACCTGCCTTTCCCAGAGCCTGCTGAGGCACTGGCTTCTTCCTGCGGTGGAAGAGGATCTGAAATGATGATGGGCATGCTGTACCTTTGGTGTTCAGTCTTGGAAGGAGAGGGGCGATGGTGAGGAGCTTGAGCTCCTGTGGTAGTTCAAAGGGAAACGAATGCGGTATTGGGGTGTTTGTAGTTCACATCTGTGTTTACGTGGGTGTACAGTCACTGGTAAGTCATCTTTCTTTCTGCTTGTGTTCTTCCAATCCTTCTTTCCCAGCAGCGATGGAAGGTACTTTACCCCACCTTTGACATGCCTTTTCTGGATGGAGGTTTCTCATCTGTGTTTTCCAAAAACCGCATTGCTTGGCCAAAGTCAAAGGTGGCTTTTCCCTTGTCTCCTCAGCAACGTTTCTGATGTCCAGACGGTGCTGATCCATCTAAGGCCCCAGTGCCTGAGTGCTGCTTATAGTACCAAAATCATCCCATATAAGAAAAATTATCTGTAAAATGCGGCTTAGTTGTGTAGTGTAACCATACCTGTAAAACACAGCTTGGTTGTATGGTGTAACCATTTGCCTCTATTTGATTTCCACTCTGCTTTGGACCATTGACTTACCCAGGTACACACTGGAAAATTATGATAAATGTGTGAGCATGTTATAAATGTAGCTTTTACAGCCAATAAAGACGGCTATGAGGACCTATCAAAATGTGAACTCAGCACTGGAAGTTTTAATTATCAAGAGATAATAATTCAGTGTTATTTATTTGGAAAAAAAACCCAAACAACAAACTCATAGTTTTCTTTCATATCAATCTAAAGGTTTGCTTATGTATGTGAGCAGGTGACTCTGGTACCAAGCTGAAACTAAGCGTAGATCGTGATTTCTTTCCTGTCGAACTTGTATGCCAAAGGAGCTATGGGATCGCTTGTGTTAGCTCATCCCAAACATGTCTGATGTAGGTTTTAGAAGTGCAGACAAGTTTCTTAATGATCAGTAAATGTCAATTTTGTACAAATGTCTTTGTCCTCATGATACTTGTGGTTGAACTTTTCCTTTTATACATATACAGGATTATCATATGCAGACTATAAAAATAGTATGCAAGTAGTTGGTTCAAATTTCTTCTAATTTCACTGAAATTTAACAGTCAGAACTGCTACTTTCTGTCAAAAAGTTGTCTGTCCGTTCGATTGCTGCATTTTTGTGTGGTGTGGGTTGTTGTCCGTGTCCCCCCTGTGTCGTTGCCCCCACCCGGGGCTAAATTATTCTAAACCAGTTTGGGTTGGTTTTTTTGGTTTTTTTTTTTGGTAGGTAATCATGCTATAAGTAAACAAAGTTTCTTGTTATGATTAGTACAGGCTTTGTTGATGTAGAGCTGTTCTGGCTGTGGTGCACTCAGTCACTTGCGCTAGCCTCTGTAACTGGCAAGCCTGACCTTGGCCGTGAAACTCAAGCACATGACAGAGGTTTTAGTCAGCCTTTGACTTGACTATGAGCACTTCAGACAAACGTTTGGCTTGGCGTAAGGAAATAATTGCCTGAATCGGGGATACATGTAGGGAGATCGCCTCCCTGCAGAGCCGAGGTGGTGTTTGGGGTTGGTGATGGTCAGACAGGGCAGAGGATGTGCTGGCAGGCGGAGATGCCCACGGTGCCACTGGGCAGCAGCACAGGGATGGGCAGCAGCATCTCGCATGGGGAGCTGAGGTCCCCCTCTGGGCATGGGTGCAATTCATCCCTCGAATGCGTTGCAGAGCAGGATGTGTGTCTCGGTATCACAGCTTGATTCCTTTCCTGTCTCACGGGGAGTAAGGTAGCTATGATAGTTTCACATGCACAATGAACAGCACCATAAAACTGCAGAATCGGAGAGGTGGGGAGGGGCCGCCGAGGTGTCCAGTGCCAGCCCTGTGGGGAGCAGTGCCCGTCAGCACGGGCTGCTCAGGGCTGTGGCCGGACAAGTGCTGAGCATGTCCAAGGCCAGAGACCCCATGGCCTCTTGGGACCCCAAGTCGGTGTCCGACCTCCCTCCAGTGAAGGGCTTTTCCTGCCACGGAAAGAGGACGTCCCTGGCCACAGCTTCTGCCTCTCAGCCCGTCATGGCACCTCTGAGAGGAGTCTGGCTCTGTCTTCTCTCCCCACCCCACCAGGCAGTTGCAGGCCGCAGTAGGGTCTCCCCTTCACCTTCACCTTCTCCTCTCCGGGCTGAGCAAACCCCGTGCTCAGCCCCTCCCCTGACCTCCCGCGCTCCAGCCCTGACTGTCCCAAGGCCCCCGTGGGACCCACCACACTACTGCAATGTCCGTCCTGCGCTGGTGAGCCCAGCCTGGCCCCAGTACCCCGACAGGTCTCACTAGCGCTGAGTGGAGGGCAGCAATCCCTGCCCTCGGACCATCACCACCCAGGAGATGCTCGGCCTCCATTGCCCAAGGGCGCTGCCGACGCCGGGTCTGAGGGCCCCCAGGATCCCCCAGGCCTTTCTGGGGAAGCTGGTCGCCTCATCTTGTCTTGCCACATGGGACTGCTGCAGCCCACGGGCAGGACCTGGCGCTTGTCCCAGCCGAGCCCCACCAACCCCCGTCAGCCCATTTCTCCAGCCTGGGGAGGTCATGCTGACGAGCAGCCCTGCCCTCCTGCCTGTCACCTGCTCCCAAGGCTGGTGACAGGGATCTCCTTCACCATCGTCCTGGTGGTCAATGAAGGTACCAAAAGGGACTGGCTCCATATCCATCCCTGAAGAATGGGCTCGTAACCAGCCACCAGCTGGGTTCGTACAGCCCATCGCCACCCTTTGAGCCTGGTGGTCCAGCCACCTTGTCGTCCACCTGCCCAAGCCATCCCTGTCCTGTCTTGCAATAAGGATGCTACGGGAGACCACACCAAACACCTCCCCAAGACCAGGGCAGACAACCTTTGCTGCGCTCCCCTCATTCAGAGCCAGCTGCCCCACTGGAGAAGGCAGTAAGAAGCTAGGACTGAGAAGGAACCTGAAAGCTGCTTTTTTGGGCTCTTCTGCCCACATTCCAGGATCAGCTCTGTCTGAAATTTTTTTTGGCAAACTGGCATTTGCCAAAGCTGCTCGCGAGCCCCCCTGTGCTGGGTGCTGGCTGCAGCCTCCCCAGGCGGTCTGCTCCTGCGCTTACAGCTGCCTGCAGTCTCGGAAAGCGTTTTCTGACATCTAACCTGAATCCTTCTTACTGAATTTTAAGCCCATTACTTTTCCATGGTTATTGAGAACAGGTTATTTTTGTCCTCACTGCAGCTGCCTTCTTTCTGTTTTTACAGTCAGATCACCCCTTCCCCACCCAGTCTTCTGTTCTCCAGGCTGAATATCCCGGAGCGCACAGGCCTTCCTGCAGAGACCTTGAAAGCATTATCCAGTCATTACCATTGGTTTACTCTGGATTCTCCCCCTATCTTTTATTTAACTCTGCTCCTAAAGGTAGCCTTCCTCAGCTGAAACCCAACCTCTTCTGCAGTGAGTGGAGGGGTTACATCACGTGTGTTAGAGGTGAGGCTGCTAATTGTAAATCCTGGTATGCTTTCCCCTTTCTGCCACAGTGTGACTTTGTTGACTCATTTGCAGCTTGTGATCCTGCAATCCTCAGATCTTCTTCAGCAGGGCTGCTGCCTGCTGTCTCCTAGCTTGCATTTGTGCCTGGTGTTGCAGACTCGCTGAGCCATCTGGACTGGGGAGACGGGGGGGGACGTGTCTCCTCCAGCCCTCCTGCGCAGACGGGCCAGCCCCGCGCCTGCTGAGGGTGCTCAGGGCCTTTCGCGGCCAGGCCTGGAAAGCCCCCGTGCCTGGAGCACTCCCACCCTGGGCCTTGTTCCCATGCTCAGCTGTTCGCCTGGGGAAGAGCCTTTTCATTATGCCCAAAATTTCCCCCATTGCACCTTGTGCCCATTGACTCTTGTTCTTTATACACCTCGGAGAAGAGGCTGGCTTCATCTTCTGTAATCCCTGCACATAAACTGTCATTACATTTGTCTCTATTAACTAAGTCTTCCCCCCCCCCCCGCCGCCTATTTCTTGAGTTTCCAACAATCACTTCAATTCTAATCCTCTAAGGACTTTGCATCTCCTTCTAGCTTGGTCTCATCCAGGAATTTAATAAGCATATTCTGCACTCCATCATCCAGGTTGCTAATGAAAAAATTGAATACTGCTGAACCTGGGGTAGGGTCCTGTGAAATCCATTTAGCATACATTTTTAGTCTGGCAGTTAGTCACGAATTAGTTTTCTGATTAGTTTTTCATCACTTGGCAGGAGTTTCAGCTAGATTTAATTTCTGTTGTTTCTGAGAATATCACATAAGGCTGTCAAAATTTTTGCAAAGACGGCTATATGATCTTCAGTTTCTTTGCTCTTCACAAAGCCTGGCCTGCTACCCTCTCCTGGAACTGACTTAGATCCCTTAAATTTGGTTTGCTCTTTACAAATTGCTGTTGTCGGTCATCTCTGTTTACAAACTATCTGCTTTGCCCAGCGTTTTTCTGGACAATAAAATTAAGTTGCCTGGTCCATAGTGCAATGTTCCTCTCCCCGCGCTGCGTGTTTAAAGCTGGTTGTAACTTCCCTTTTTTCCCAGGTATCTGACGACCGTCACGGATGATCAGAGTTTACCACTAACGCCCGAGATTGCCCCTAGCAGGGTTTTGGCAGTGTGACTCAGCTCGTGGTCTGCAGATCTCTGGCGTTTTGTCGAAAAGTAAGGGCAATTCATAAATTGCTTGCGGAACCAGGCACAAAGACAGATAATGCCCCAAATACCGTCTGTCAGTTTTATGAGGCCCAACTGATCTGCTGATTTGGTGATATTTGCTGCATGATCGCAGCCAATTGTGGAGTAAAAAGCTCAAGCAAAAAGACAGCAAACCCTCCGGCGTTCACGGTGCTAAAGCTTTCCTGCCCCACCAACGCGCCGGTGCGCTCGGTCGGCTCTTGCTGAGAGCGCGTTGTAACGCCTTCCTGCGGCCCCGCTGTTCCTTGCACACCTTGCTGCTTGCATCCCATTTTGTACCTTGACCTTGCCCAACCTCTGTTGCATCTGTCACACGTATAATTGGGCCTTGTAACGCTTTGAATGGTCCTCCTTAAATCCTGAAAGATTTACACTTTGATGTTATCTTAACATACCATTTGTATCAGCTTTTTGGTACAATACAAACAGGTTGTTAGATGTATTTTCTTCAAAGATTTGTATCTTGTTGCTTTAAAATAGACATCGTGATCTGAACTCTGCAATTTGCAGTCATGTTGCCCGGGCAACAGAATATTCTCAAATGGAGTGATTTTGTTAAAGAATATCTTCAGTTAACTGTGATTTTTCTAATTTAAATTAAATTTTAGCTGACACTGTTTGGATTTCTAACTTATTAATGACATCATATCTTGTGATGTCAGAAATTAATAAATTTAATTCTACTTATGTAGATTATAAGTGTTCAGTGTTAAGAATACTTGGAAGGAAATGATTAAGCTGGTCGATATTTTACAGTTTAGTTAGCTTAGCTGCAAACTCTTGCTAGCTAGCTGCCATTGTTCATCAACTTGTGTAAAACACAGAAACAACATCTGCTGTTTGACGCGTTTTAAAGACTTAGTCCGAACTAATGCCAAAAATTTTACCTGATGTGAGAATGTCTATACCATTATTTTTATTAATAAGCGCCGTATTTTTCTTGTTGTCACTACAGTGGTAACCTTGTCCTCCTCCATCTGTTCTCTCTTGTCAAACGTTTGGATTGTAAGGGTTGTGGGTTTTCGTAAGTGTGCGCAGAGCCTACTGATTTTGCTTTCTAGCTCTACTGTAGTAGAAATTAAAATAATTTATAGAGGTGTGGAGTTCCTGTTGGCACTTGGAGTGGTTATCCAACCTGTCATGTATTAAAAATGCAGCACATCTTCCTCAAACTTACTGCATTTGCTATCTGAGTGGGAAAACTTCTTTTTTAGCGTTTAAAAGTATGTTTGTTAACTTTTAACGTTACAATTGTTTAAAGTTTGGGACCTCTGAGAAATCTATTACCTGTGCTTAGGCTCTTTGTCCTTAATGATTGGGTAACATAGTAACCCAGCTTCTTCTAGCCTTTCTTATACTCCAGATTAATTAAAAGCTTGCTCATAATCCAGATTTTAAAAGCGTAGTTTGTAGCAAAAATAAACTACTGGTGATCGCCATGCCTGTTCGCTCCTTTTAGACTGATGAGGTTTTCCACAGGTGAGACTGGCACCTCTGGGTTTGGCTGTGGAGCTGAGCTGGGCTCAGCACCTTTTGGGGTGCTCGGTGACTGTTCCCACCACCTTGCTTGCTTCTCCAGATACAGAAGAGGCATCGCCTCTGCAGTGCTCAGCTTTTCTGATGTGCCAAATATATAACAAGCCTTGCTTGTGTATGGGTGACTTCTCTCATTTTTTAATCGTCATGTCCCTTTAAGCCTATTGGGAATTATAGGTAAAGCAACCTCCTCCTCTTCCTCCTGAAAAGAAAAAATCATTAACCCTCTGGAATGCAAACTTGGTCTTGATTCAGGGCTGGAAATACCAACGGGGGGTGCAGGCAAGCCTGTCCCCCCGTCCCGGGGCTGGGACGCACGGCTGTGTGGGCTCAGCGGGGCTGCCGGGTGCGTGCCCCTTGCACGCACGCCGTGGTGTTTGCCACCTCTCTTTGTGAGCTGTTTAATTACCCTCACTGCTAGAGGTCATCTTTTACTTCAGTGTTACTCTGCCTAATTTAATCATCCCGTTACTAGCTCTTGTGTGTTGCAGTAATTGGAAAGCCTTGCAGTTGGACTTCTTGCCCGTACCTTAGCACCTACGCGCAGTGATCACCTCATCTCTGTTGAGAAGTAGGATAGTTTGTCCCCTAACATTCACGTTTTAAAGGCTTTTACAGCTGCTGGACCACTTCTGTGTCCATTGTGTGACTCTTCCTCTGTTCCTACGTTCTTCTTGACCTTCGCTCTAGGAGTGACCCGGTGCGTTAGCACAGGTCCCGCTACTGTGGCATACGGCTCATCACCGCATTCACGCATATTTCTACTTGATGCTTTCAATTAGTCTTTGTGGCTACAGTTATTATTCTGAAAGTTTATGCTGAAGTTTTTCCTTGCTTTCTGAGACTGTTTCACCTCCTGCAGCAGTGATCGCAGCCTGGCTGCCTCGGGCTCGGATTCTGCTGCAGCGGCGACGTGTCTGTTACCCCACCACACCTTGTGCACCTTCAGTTCTACCCTCAGCGTCGATACCTTAGGCTAGGTGGTCACGGCTTGCACACGATTGGTTTGGATCAAGAACCTGAGCAATACCATTGAGTAATGTCCTGCTTGACGATATCTCTATGTTAACAAATTTTGAGCAAGATAAATTATATGTAACGAATTGTACATACGCCCCCCACGCCCCACTGGACGCAATATAGATATACTGTCAGGGAGAAAGGTAAATGTGTCATATTGTACATTTCTGGGCACAAATGTCTTGAATGGAGGTAAGATACCACTTTTTCTACCTACCCTGAGTAGGCAATCAGCCCTGGAAACGTTTGTCAAACCCTGCATTCAGTCAAAGTAGATTTTTCTCAGTGTTCCTCTGTGCTGAGAAAGTCAGAAATTTGTTCTTAGGTTTTAATCAATTTTTTTTTTTTGGCGGAGTAAGCATATTTCTTTGTCCTTCCAACAGTGGGATAATTGATCACCAACCTTTTTGTAATACTCTTTTAAGATTTAAGGTGAGCAAACCCACTTCTGTCAGTCTTTACTCAGTGGTCAAGATTTCCAAGTATCTTTTCCAACTTACTGCTTTCCATTTGTTTACCTCATTCTTAAAGACCTTTGTCCCAAAACTGGACATATCAGTCCAGATGGATCATCGCCATCTTGTTAATACCTCCTAGAATTAAATTTGCCTTTGTGTAACGTCACCATTTTCTTGACTTGTGTTTAGTTTGGGGTTACCGCTGTTACCACACATTTTCTGCTTTACGATGCCCAGCCAGTTATTCTCCACCTTGTATTTATGCACTTGATTTCTCCAGTCCAAGTGTAACAGTTTGCACTAGACCTTACTGGATTTCATCTTTCCGATTTCAGACATCGCTGCTTCTGTCAGCCAGAGTCATAAACTTGTCAATCAAACTTCATGTATTGTGCTTTTTTCTTTTAACAAGATTTACTTTCCCCAAACTAGGAAATTATCAGTAAAACAAGAATAAAACCTAATTAGCATTGTATCGGGTTTGTGTGGCAAGGTTTTGGTAGCAGGGAGGGCTATAGGGGTGGCTTCTGTGAGAAGCTGCTAAAGCTTCTCCTATGTCCAATAGAGCCAATGCCAGCTGGCTCCAAGACGGACCCGCCGCTGGCTGAGGCCGAGCCCATCAGCAAGGCTGGTAGCACCTCTGTGGTAATATATTTAAGAAGGGGAAAAAGTTGCTGGGTGACAGCAGCCAGAGAGAGGAGTGAGAAAACGTGAGAGGCACAACCCTGCAGACACCAAGGTCAGTGAAGGAGGAGGGCAGGAGGCGCTCCAGGCACCGGAGCGGAGATTCCCCTGCAGCCCCTGGGGAAGGCCATGGTGAGGCAGGCTGTGCCCCTGCAGCCCATGGAGGTCGGCGGTGGAGCAGAGATCCACCCGCAGTCTGTGGAGGACCCCACGCCAGAGCAGGGGATGCCCGAAGGAGGCTGTGACCCCATGGGAAGCCCATGCTGGAGCAGGCTCCTGGCAGGACCTGTGGACCCATGGAGAGGGGAGCCCACACTGGAGCAGGTTTGCTGGCAGGACTGGTGACCCCGCGGGGGACCCACGCTGGAGCAGGCTGCTCCTGAAGGACTGCACCCCGTGGAAGGGACCCACGCTGGGGCAGTTCATGAAGCAGCTTGTGGGAAGGACTCACACTGGAGAAGTTTGTGGAGGACTGTCTGCCGTGGGAGGGACGCCGCGCTGGAGCAGGGAGGAGTGAGAGGAGTCCTCCCCGGCAGAGGAAGGAGCGGCAGAGACAGCGTGCGATGAACTGACCGCAACTCCCATTCCCCGTCCCCCTGCGCCGCTCAGCAGGAGAAGGCAGAGAAAATTGGGAGTAAAGTTGAGCCTGGGAAGAAGGGAGGGGTGGGGGGGAAGGTGTTCTAAGATTCAGTTTTTATTTCTCGTTAACCTACTCTGATTTGATTGGTAATAAGTTAAACTCATTTCCCCAAGTTGAGTCTGTTTTGCCCGTGATGGTAACTGGTGAGTGATCTGCCTGTCCTTATCTCGACCCACGAGCCTTTCGTTGTATTTTCCCTCCCCTGTCCAGCTGAGGAGGGGAGCGACGGAGCGGCTTTGGTGGGCACCTGCCTTCCAGCCGGGGTCCGTCACCCACAAGAGCCTATGGCGTCAGAACTGGTGTCAGGTACGCAGGTGGAGGTAACTCAGAAAAGCATTCTAAATGCTAAATATGCATCAGTATTCTTAATGGACCATACGTGGCCTCTGTGAAGACTTTACAAAACAAACTCGATATTGTGAGTATGGGTAGTGCTTCTTATGCTATATTACTTATAAAATATTGTGATACTTTTGAAAATGTTTCGAACAGCAAGAAAGCTAATCAGATGAGAAAAAGGTGCAGTAATGAATGAAAAAAATAGAAATATAAGCCCAGATGTGGGCAAACAAAGGAATTGTGAAGCAAAGAGAAGACAAGAAGACATATATGAAGACAAGTTCTGGCTTCTTGATAGAAAAAGAACCAGGAAAGAAATTAGAGGGAAACAGGAAGGGAAGAAAAAGGGGGATTCAGTTTTAACAAAGTGAAAATGGCTTTTTTTTTTTTTTTTTTTTTTTTTACAAATGAAATGAGAGCGCATGCTTTTTTCCTAGCAGTGTTTCCACTCTGTAATCTAGAATTTAGCCCTTTCTTGGATAGAATAAAACTTTTTTTTGTTTTAAGAAATAGTTTGGTGTGCTCAGGCGAAGCTGGGACACGCAGAGAAGTCCCTTCAGCGTGAGCGGCTGCCATCACGCGAGCCACGGTGCCAGAAGGACGAGCCTGGAGAGGCTGACCGTGCCGCTGAGCTGCCTCCGGAGGAGGGGCTGACCGCAACGTGCAGCCGGTGGTGGAGAAACGCTCATTTTTGTCTCCTGTCCCTGGGACTGATGCCAGGCAGCTCAGCCCTTGGTTTGTGAGGTCAATGCTTTTGATAATTTTAAGTGTTTAAAAGCATTGATGGTCCTCCTCTTCCCTGGAATTTGTCTAATTTTCCAAGACCCAATATTTTAATGGGTATGGAAAGTTCCTCTGCTCATTTTTTCAAGACTTTCTGTAACTTACCAGGACTTGCCTGTTTGAATATTACTTATGTTTAGCAAATGCTGTCTGCCATCTTCCTTTGTTATAGCTGGCAGATTTTCGCTCCATGTGCCCCATCGTTTGGGAAGGATGCGTTCCCCCATTCCTACTAAGCACCTGCCTTCTTGCCTACAGTTGTATCATCTGTGTCCGTGATGGACCAAGGACAGACCTGTGTCTCCTCTTCTTTGTGACAGATTTAAAACGTCTTCTCCTGGTAGATTACTGGTTCGTTTAGCTTCTCTTATCAATCATAATATAGTTGAACTGTGGGCTTCCCATTGCTGGAGTAAAAGATTGCAGGCTATGAGAAGGCTATCTGGCCACGAATGATTTTCTGTCATCGTGTAACGGGCTGCAAGTTGTTCCTTCTGAGAGGCCGAGTGTGGGCACGCTCACAGAGTGAGTGCGTGTGCCGAATGGGATGCATCCCAGCCTTGCCGCCCGGCACGGGACGCGCATCGCCTCTCCCACGTGCCGCCTCTGTGGGCATCGGGAGGTACCTGCCTGTGCGCTGCTCCCGGCACGGGGCAGTCTGCTTACCAAGGAGCAGCTTTCATTTCCCTGATGAATGTGTGTGTGTATGTATATATATTTTTTGTTTGTTTGTTTTTTAATGTACCTACTCTCTCAAGGCTTTCTTCTTATCCTCATTTTATTTTATTTGTTTTCTCTCTCTTTTTATTTGAAGTTTGTCTTATAAAAATTGATCAGGTTTCTGGCCTCCTGGCTCCCTCCCACTCCCCCTCCAGTCTTCAGTGTGAGACTGATCTAATTCTGAGTCAGATGCCATCTCAGCTTCGATTATCCAGATGCTGCTGCTGACTCGAAATCTTCCCTGACCCGCAGCAGTCACACTCCAGTTACAAATGTTACACAAAAGTCTCTGCTTTGCACAGGAGGCCCTGCGTTTCCCCATCCTTCAGGCTGAGTCTGGTAGCTCTGTCAGACCCACCTCTAATTCTGATGGTAAGGACTGTTCTGGACACAGACATACATGCTCTCCAGTCCCTTGAAAGCATCCTTCAGTGCTGGCTGGACCAGAGACCAGACTGACCAACTCTTCCCCGAGAAGACCAGCCTGTCCTCTCTGTCCTGTTCTGCCTGCTCTAGATAGCACCATCCATCATGACTCCATCTGAACAAGGCAGACAAGAAATATCCTCACTGATACGTCTCCCCTCTCTCCTGTGTCTGAGGTACTCTTTTCCCAGGCACTGACCACCCATGGACCTTGCATTCAGCTCCCTGTGACAAGTAACCATGACCTGATTTTTTTTTAAGGCATGCTTTGTGGCACCGGGAGGTT
Source organism: Nipponia nippon (assembly GCF_047370975.1). Classification (NCBI taxonomy): domain Eukaryota; kingdom Metazoa; phylum Chordata; class Aves; order Pelecaniformes; family Threskiornithidae; genus Nipponia; species Nipponia nippon. The sequence goes on from NW_028262347.1 coordinate 558,166, forward strand.
TCTGTGTGGATGCCATCATGGCTCTGGCCAAATCTGTCACTCTTCCCTTGTAGAATCTTTTTCTGAACTTTCAGGAGATGCCACCAACCCACCTTTGGTCTCTGCAGGAAACTGAAGCTCGTTTCCAGAGCCTTTCTGCAGCACAACAAGTTTATGGAAATTGCGACCTCCAGGACATGGCACTTGTCAGCCTGCATGGCTGCCCAGCACACCCCTGCCATGGCCTGCAAGTGTCACAGCAGGGTGTAGGGGAGGCGACGCTCCCGTGCCAAGGCTGCTGGTGGTGCTCGTACCAGTACTTCTTGGATAACACACCACTGTACTCCTTAGAGGCTGTACTGATGGTTATCAGCCCTGCTGGAAACGTCAGTCCCGAGAGAGGTGAGATTCACTCCTCATTTCTCCTCCAGTTCGAAGGCTTCCTGAGCATAATGGCTCCGAGGTGCCTTCCTAAGGTTTGTTCCTGCTTCCCAGAAGCATTCAGAGTTCACAACACCCTCTCCCCTTGATGGAGGAGATCACAGCATCGTCTGCCTCTCTTTAGGATAGTTTTGTGATGCATCTCATTAGGAGAATCATCTTGTTTTTCCAGTAGCTCCATCTGCCTCATCTGAAAAGACTGAGAAAGTTCTCTGTCTCACTTAGCCGAGAGCTGAATGGTTGCAGCTTGGGACATTTTTTGTTTCTCATATACGTTTACGTGTACCCGTTGTCTGATGCAGACCATTTGCAGGTTGTCCTTGTAGGCTTAGTGGCAGAGTGTTAGTCTAGCTGCCTGGCAAAAGTGCCCCTTCTAAATCAAGGGCTCGGGGTGTGGTCCATAGGAAAAAAGACATTCTCATTTGCTGTATAGACCATGGACTGCAAGTTGGGTGCTTGCAGGACGTATTGTATCTACTGTGCACGCCTTGCAGGCACAAAGGGCATTTGAGATGCATTTGTCCCAGATGAGCCGCGTAGCTCACGCGCAGGAGGTCTGTCTTGCTTCCAGAAAGTGTTGTGTCTACAGCGTAGTCATACAGTGCCTGACCCCAGCGACACCTCCTGAAAGCATCAGACTAGCTGCATCTGTGCAATGTAATGGCAGCACACGTTGCTGTGAACGGCTCTAGAGTTTCTGCTCATATGGCAGCCCAGATGGAGCTGCCATATGTGAGCAGTAGGATTGACCTAGTAGGACTGCCAGATTTCTGGAAATCTAGAACAAATATAGAACATGCTTGAAGTCTGCTTGGCCAAGTAAAGGTAGACAACTTTGAAAAAAAGTCCAGACATACAGCAGTGCTACCTGGTTGAATAAAGTGTGATGATTAAAAAGAATCATTCTGCTGTCTGTTATCTGGGATAACGAAGAGGTAGAAAACTATCAACAGTGGAAAGCCTCAATAATTGGAGAAGTCTTGGGTAAGGTGATACAAAAATAGTGGACAACAGAGTCTGGCATGTTTACAGATGCTTCTCAGGGTCTGAGGAGAGCTGAGTAGCTTGAATGTGTTATGACACTGATTTGGCTGCCTGCACCCCACCTAATAAGCCCTTTTACACTTCTCTTCCACAGAAGGTCTGCTCCCTTCTTGCCCAGCAGCACTGCTGATGATTGCTTCCTTCTCGCCCCATCATCTCCTAGAGCTGCTGCTGCATCTCACCTGCCTCCCTCATGGCTCTGCTCCTGCCTTTGCTCCCCACAGCCATCACTGCTCCTGTGCCTTTTGCACGCGTAGGATGATAGCAGTGATGTTCTGGACTTCTCTAATTGTTGCAGTCTGCAACTGAGAAATACCTCTGAGAGTATGGCGTGCTTTAATACGGAGCATTTGATTCAGAAAGAGTCTTTCACTTCTCAAGCTAGAGGTTCCAGTGGGTGGGTGTATGTACTTTTTCAGGTATGAAAATACCAGCGTTTTCAGAGCCACTCTGGCATCTACTCAGTGTTCTTCTGCCCTTCATCCAGGCAACTCCCTTTTTGAAGATATCATCAAAAATGTAAACTCCTGCCACTGAAGTTGATCTCTTTGCCTCCCTCTCTCCCTTTTTCCTCCCACTTCATGGAGATCCTTGTCAGCTTTTCTGTCAACTGGATGCTTCCCTCAACTCAGATGCATGTGGCTAGGAGTCTGTGACTCATGGCTAGTTGGTATGTTTTGCTACTCTTCTGTCTCCAATTCCCCAATCTCCTTCCCTTCGAGACCTTTACAAGGTGGTGTCTACAGTGGTGGCAGCCTGTCTGTGAGCTTTGCATGCCATAGGACCCGTCCCTTCCTCATCACAGGGGAACGGTGCTTTACCATGGATATTTTTAGGGATTGAAGAGCAGGTAATGGTGGAAACCCACCTTGGACCTAGCAGTGTCCATACTTGTGAGCACAAGTTCAAGGTGATTCTACCTGCTGTTGTACTATCATCGCACCAGGAAAGCGACTCCATTTTTTTTAGTCTTCAGGGTAGCTATTCTTCACATTTCCCATGTAAAATTCCGTGTTGCAGGTTGGCCAGCACTCTTGTCCCTGGAGATACTCCTACCTGAGCCCTCCACAGGACCACTGAGATCCTGGCCATGGCGGCAGGATCGTCAAAAGAGATTTCATATCCCTCTGTGCTGTGGATTTTCCTTCCTCAGAAAAACTGCAGGACTGGGAACCAGAGCTCCCGTCGGACTGTTTGAGCGAGCACGCTGGCCGGGACTTGCGTGGCGCCTGTCGAGCACAGGCAGCTGCAGGGTTTGTTACCCTTGCCAGAGAGCGCTGCCCGCCCGGGGCGGGAGCAAGCCGCGGTCTCTCCTGGAGGTGGTTTCCCTGCCTTGGGCCTCCGCAGATCCACGTCTGCGGCGTGTGGAGGGGACAGGCTGGCGATAGCAGGCGCAGAGGGGCCGCAGGGCTTGCTCTGCTCTGCAGGGCTCCTTTCCCGTCTGCTGGGAGCCCGGAGGTGCCTCCTCTGTGCTCCTGCTCTCACTGGATCAGTTTTTCATGTAATGTAAGCCGTCCTCTTCCTTGTCCGAGCACCCTACCGCTTTGAGAGCTGAAAACCGTGATGTCTTCCCATAGCAAAATACATCCATCCGAGATCCATCTTCCTTCTCCATCATACGTCACAACTTATTGCAAGGAGATAACAGCTCCTTTAATATGAATATACAGTGGCAATTCAGAACAAGAAAAATTAAATATTATTATAAAAGTAGGCCCAGGATGAAAACTCAGTTAAGGGCCATGGTTTAAAGTTGTTTAACCAGTCTCTGTGCATCTTCGATGTACGTTTGGTGGCAAACCAGTGATTGCACACCTCTCTGAGCAACCGGTGCAAGGTGGAGCGAGGAGGCAGCAGCCCTGGCCAGCTGTGCCAATGGCCTTCACAACGTGGAGATGAGTTCCTTCGGTTTCTCTTCCGTAGAGACTGGACACCCCCGTGTGGTTTGAGGGCTGGGTTCGTGGATAGCTGGTGCGATACTGCTTCCACTGACGCGGTGTGCAGCAGCAGTTTGCAGATGGCTCCTCTGTGCTATTGCGCCTTGGCACGCTGTTGCTGCGTTCATGGTGAATCCTCATCGGTTCATGGTGAATCCTCATCGGTTGTTACCCGAGCTCTGTGCCGGCCTGTGTCACCAAGAGGGCAGGAGGGGCTGGGGGACCTTCTCATGGTTTCATGCAGTGTAGTGGGCCTTTTTTTTTGGGGGGGGTGGTGTTGGTGTTTGCACAGTACTGTCATCTGTAGAACCTGGGTTAGACCTCAAAGCTATGACTCTTACCAGGAATATTTAAATGATCTTTGTGTTTTCTGCTGTTAACTTTTAAGACCTGATAAGCACACTGACATGACGTGCTGCACAACCTGTTCAGATGTCCCTCCTTCTTCTTTCTTTTAGAAATTACTGAGTTTGCCTAAAAAGATAAAAATAGGCAAATTGCTGTTAGATTAAAAAGCATTGTCACTTTGATATCATGCTATGGAATGACTCAAGGTGCTACAGCATTTCAGAAAATAACCCTGTGCCAGAGCCATGGTACGGTTGTATGTCTAGTGCAGCCTGAACGCGGATTTTCATTGTTCAGCCTGTGGTGTGCGGAAGGACAGAGCCTACATGCATTGGGGCAAGACATGATGATAAATGCCCTTTGCCCAATGTCTGCTATCTCTGGGACATCGCCAGGATAAGTAGCTTGGCTGTGATGTTAAGATGGCATTCCTATGTGGGACATCTGGCTTATTGCTTGAAATTAGATCGTTCATCTTCTGTGAGGAAGTCAGACTATTTTTTCTGATAGTCACCAATTCCTCCCACTTTTGCGTACAAGCACTGAAATTGCTAGCTGTGAAATATTTTTTTAAAAAAATCTGTTTTCTGGAGTTTCTGTCCTTGAGACTTTCTTTTCTTGTCTACCTGTCCTCAAAAAGCTATTGCTTTTAACTTAGAGGAGTTCACTGGTATGGTCTATCATGCAGTCTCTTAAACGGTTTCATCAGCACGATTGCATGCAGCAAAGTGGTGCTGGGGCAGGATCGAGCGGGCGGGCGCGGGAACGCTGTCAGTGGTTTCATAGCTGGGGAAGCCGGTGTGGCGGGAAGCACCAGCTGAGGTGGCAGTGCAAGACGTGAAATCCTTTCATCTCCTTTGCTTTTTCCAAGTTGGACTGAAAAACGTAACCAGCAGGGCTCTTCTCCCTGCCTAGGGATTTATGCAAGATTATATTCTTACCAGACTTCTTATCCAGCGTGTTTCTTCTCACCTTTCCTGGAAGTCATAATGCTTCCAAGGCAGGGAGAGAGGGAGCTTCTGTTGCCTGCAGCATCAGCTGTCCCGGCGCCGAGACCTCCGGCAGGGTGGTGGGCGCAGCGGTGGGAGACCCGCGCCTCCTGCAGCCAGACCGGGAGGGACGCCTGGGGTACGTGCAGTGGCAGAAGCTGCTCCTGGTGCAGCGCGTACGTTCACCATATGTTTTAGGAATTATTCCCGAGACATGCATCTAACGAGACTCATAATTTGTACTTTGAATTTGGATTTTTCACAGAGACAGTGGACCGTACGTTAATTGTTTGTTTGAGGAACTTCGAAGTTCAAATGCTTTTTCTAAAGTCTCCTTTCCAGTCTTCCGTCAGTTTGGTTATTTTTGCTTTCAAATTTCCGCAAATTCAGGTCATTTGCCTTGCTGTACAAAAGCTTTCTTTGCCTGCTCAAAGACTGTGACCTTTGGGAGAGCAGACCTTATAAATTTATATATATATATATATATATATATATAAGGAGAGACAGAAAAATCACAATCTGAAGCAAGCTTGGGGAAAAACAGAGATTCTTACTTGATTTTCTCTCCTACGGTGGCCTAATTTCCCGAACGCAGAAGGAAGGTTTCGTTTCTTCCAGCCATCGCTGATCGCTCGCTGCTCTGGCTGAGGAGGAGGAGCACGAATTCTGGGCCTCAGAAAACTAAAAAAATTCACATAAACATTGTTGAGCTGAGGATAGTAAGACTATTTCTGCTGATAAAGGATCATAGTAGAGAGGTGTGCATGCTGTACTGAGTCACCAAGTTAAATATATCCCTTCGTCACAAGTTAGTGGTAAAATGCAAATGAACCTCGTATTTCTAAAAGCTGTTCTTGTAGGAGGGCAGGGAAACGTTTAACAGCTGGAGCTGCCAGTATTGCTCTTGACTTTGTCAGTGTCTGGGAGGGTTTGGTTTCTACTGCCTGCCTGATCAAATATGTTCGTCTCAAATACCAACCCTAACTTAAAAAGACAAGAGGGCGCGGGGGGATGATGGTCCCAGCACGGACAGGCAAAACCAGCGGCTGTGTCTCAGCCTGTTCTCACGCACGTTTTCACGCTCTGAGCAGCAGCACTTTGTTTTCACCCAGAATCAACTTGATCTGGCTGCTTCTTGTTCCCAAGTCAGCTGTAGGTGCTGCTGAGTGAGGGCACCGTCTTAAGAGGCTCCGCAGTGACTGGGGGGACTGGGTGTGCTGGGAGGGGGGGAAGGGCAGAGGTGGCCATGGTTCACAGGGGCATCGAACACAGGACTCGAGCAGTTCAGTCCAGAGTGGTTCTTCCAGTTTATTTTCCTGAGGACCAGTGATGGAGTTCGTGTACTCCTACCCATCTCCCTGCGGTTCTTTCACATGTTAACAGAATACTTTTGGACCTTGTTCTGAAAATATTGGATTGTTCTGCCTTACTAGCTGTGATGCGGTGCTGTTCTGTTTGTTTTCCCAAATATGTAAGAAATCAGCAACGAGCTCCAGTGACGTCACTAGTCTGTTGGCTGAAGTCTTGCTTCAGGAGAGTAGTACTTCAGTCTCTCTCCTGGTACGCGTGTTAACCTCCCTTTGTACAGACTGCTGTTCTGCAGTTCCCCAGGACGTGAGCACCTGCAGAAGCAGTTGCTGGAGTAAGGCAGACCAGCTTTGTCTGTGTGTTTTGCTGGCAGACCCACGTTCAGCTTCCCTGCTTTCCTTGTTCCTTTGAATTCTCTACGATTCTTTCTGTGGAGAGAAACCACGGGATGGGTGGTGGGCAAAGCGATATTTAATGTTGGTCTAAAATGCAGCGGCCTTACTGGGGCAAGCTGCTGCTGCAGCTTTCTGAGTGGAAGCAGTTCCTCGGCCAGCGCAGCCTGGGGCAAGCACAGGTTAGTCCTGTGGACCGTTCAGGTGAGGCGTGCGGGGAGCTCGGTTGCTGGTAAGTCGCCTTTCGTCAGCTAACTAGGATTCACTGCAAAGCTTCAGGCTGGAGAACATCTTGTCAGTACCTGCAAGACCTAAAATGAATTCCTAGCTGGTGTTAGGCATATCACCACCAGACTCTGAGGAGAGGGGAACAGTTATCTCCGAGCTCTTCACCACCCTCTCGCTGCACAAGCCATCGACATACGCTCTCCCTGCGGTACTGAGAGCGTATTGTCACCTTGGGGTTACTGACTGGGTGAGCTGAGGCAGAACGATTGTTGGCTCTGCGTCCCCCACGGAAAGCAGCTGTTACTGGTCCATATGGCGTAATCCGTGCAAGCCAGCACAGGATCGGTGCTGTTCAGAGCCACTCAACTGTCTTCCCTCCCTCTCTTTTCAGGTGGCCATCATTGCAGGAAATTTTGAATTGGCTGAAATCATCAAAACCCACAAAGAGTCCGATGTTGGTGAGTTTGATCTTTCTTCTACCCCCTTTTCTCCCTTCTTAGTCTTGCTGTAGAGCCCGGGGCTGTGTTAGTGTGGGTGTGTTAACGGGGGGTTTCCTGGTGCTGCGTGCCGTGGTCGGTGGGAGCTGCAGCTTGCAGCCAGTTTTGGGTCTTGGGAGTGGCAGGACAGAGCTGCTTTCCTCCTGGGGCCATCAGTATCCAGTGTGTTTTTTCAGTCCGGCGTTTGCTTGTGACTGCTGAGATTGCCAAGCTAAAGAATTAGCCAAGCCATTAGTCTGGAGTATCTCTGAAAAGCTCTTCTGTAAAACCCCTTACCTTTTTCTCTCTCTTTGCATCCTTGAGGCTATTTCATACTAGATACCCTCTCCTGCTAAGGCTTAATAGCCACTGGGCTTGGTGCAAGGAGGAGACCACCTCTGTCTTAGCAGTGATAATGGTGGTTATGGAGCTGCCCCGCACTGAAGCTCCTGTAAGTAAAAGAAGTGAAGTAGCAGCCGTTCTGGTTGTACTTGCTTCTTTATGGAGGAATATTTTGGGATTTTTCTAGTCAGCCTTTTTCCTTGTGGCATCTCTTCTGTCCTTCTGTGGGGTAGATATTATCATGCGATATATTATATGCCACGCAAAACTGAGTTTTAGGTCAGATATAAAATCAACACTTATTGAGTTTTCTTGAATTATTCTGGGAAGTTTATTGGTCCAAAGCTCTCTAGAGCAATGGAGGAACCAGCGTGAAGAGTTAATTCTCAGCACGTGTGCCTCCACAGAAGGTACAGAGCCATCGGGTCAGCAGCTGAAAACAGACTTGTGGAGTTTGAAACAGGCAGCAAGTACTGGGCTTGGTTCTTGGAAGCGGCTGTGAATCTAGAAACCTGGGCCCCAAGACATCCTTTATCACGTCTTTTCTCAGCTAGCTGTCGCTGATGGTTACAAACAGCTGCTGAGAATTCGTAGGAAGAGTCAGAAGGGACGTGGGGAAAAGCCTGAAAATTGCTTACGGCTGTGCCAGTGAACAGTGCCCACAGGAAAGCCACCCTATTAATTCAAGAGGAAAGTGACTGCTGTGAGAGGGGGTTTGGACTAGATGACCTCCAAAGGTGTCTTCCAGCCTAAATTCTTCTATGATTGAATCTGAATCTGTGGCTGACTGGCTCAATTATTTTTATTGAAAAAGTGTAAGGAAAACGGGCATGAAAACATGTCAGGTAGAATGAATTGTTCATGTTTCAGATATGGCTCTTTGTGCGAAATAGGTCAGGTAACAGTTGCAAACTAATCACACGCAAACCAGCAGGTCCAGATGGTATCCACCTGGGGTCAAGGGAACTGCCAGATGAACTTCCCAAGCAAGGAGAAATTGGTTTTTGAAGTTCATTAAGAACGGAGGAGTGTCTGACCGGAGGAGAGCAGACTGGCATTACTTGGGATGAGGAAGGGCTAGTGCTTGGTCTGGCCTTCTCTCTGATAGTTCTGTCAGAACGGTTGAAGAAATACTGAAACCGAGAATCCGGTAGGAAAGGGCAGCGTAAGGCAGCATGGTAAGTGACAGCTCTTGGAGAAATCTTCTTCTCGAGTTCCTAATATTAGGCTGCACTTGTCTGGCTGTGAGACAAGAGTTGGTGGCCCCGCCATCAGAAATATTCGGAGAGGACCTGCTGTGTTCAGGCCGTGGGAGGGAGGACGGTTAGCAGTAGCTTTCGCTCCGTTCTGCAGGACAGCTCTTAGCATGTAGCTGTACTCCAGGCTCTCTGGATCCGGAGCGCTCTTCTGAGGTGGAGCTGGCTGTCCCCACTTGCTGTGCTTTGTCTCACAATGTGGAGCAAGCCCGGAGGGTGTGAACTGAATTTCTTTCAGGTGAAAATAAGCCAGAAACTGTGTTCCAGAAAAAAAAACTGATGTGCTCAATCTGCTGACAGGCATTCAGGTGTAGCCAGGGTCAGCACAGTTTGAAGTAGGATGCCCAGTGTGGACGCTGGGTGGTCAGTGACGGCTGTTTACAGCCCGCTGCGCTGCAGGACTTCTCGTGCAGGCTTTGCTGTGGTTCCCTGTGAGCAGGTCTCTCCCTCCAGTCGGTGCAGAGACAGAGAGCTGCTTAGTTCATCACGGCCACCAGCACTGGGGTCGAAGAAGGTCAGAGTGGAAGGCTGCAAATCTGGGGAGAGAGAACATGTTCTTACAAGTAGAAAATGTTTGCAGGGACTGTGGAATTGGGCTGTTCCATCATTTCTATTTTTTTCCTTATTCTCATGTTTTATGGATCTGCAGACAGAGAATGCCATGAATGGCAACTGCTGCGCTCTATTTTCTTTGTTGGACCTGAGAGGTTGGATCCCGAGGCTTTGCCAGTGCCACCACAGGCCTCTGTGGCATATCCTGGCGCTTGCTGGTCAGTGCAGCCTCTGCTGCTGCCCGTATGGGAATGGTTTCTGTGGAGCGGCGAGGGCAGCCCTAACCCTCTTCCTAAGCAGCGGGAGGGTCTCCTAGGGTATGGCTGCAGAGCCTTGTCTCCAACTGCTCCAGGCAGCTTTGGAGATGTTCTCAGTTGAGTGCATTTACTGGTAATGCCGTGGGGAAATACCTAGGCCACCTATTCTAGCAACCTTGAGTTGGTTTGCAGGGGCTGTAAAAGGAGAGCTTGCTCCAAGGTGGTCCTGAGCCGTGTGTCTAGTTCCCAGCACGGCCCCTGGAGATGGCAGTGGAAAAAGGCTGTGTGTTGAGCGGGAAAACCAGGAACTGGTCAACGGGAAACAATGCAAACGGGATGGTGTCTGAACCGCGGGGCCTCTCTGGAGCGCTGCTGCCAGCCTCCTGGAATGTCCATTTGCTTGTCCCGTTGGTGTTCAAGTCTTAAATCCACATCAACATTTATCAGTCAAATGTGTAATGCCACTCAATAACATCAGATGTGCACCACCTTACCTGTTTTTCATTAAAACATTTGCAGTGCTGTTAATTGCACATTGGTTTTTTATCAGTTGCATCCTGTACCAGCTGCTCAATAATTTTCATGATCCATCTTTTTGGTAAGTTTTCTTAGCCTGCAAGTTTTAAAGTATTTGTTTCAGCTAATTGGTAGCTCTCTCTGCTTTGTCATCATGATGACACAAATGCCTCTTCTCTTAGAGTATACTTCTGCATCTACAAAACAGCCCAAAAGCTTTTTCTGAAGTTTCCTCCATTCTACAAGCCACGTGTTTTTCTTAATTGTTTTTAGCTCCCCTTACTGATTTTCAGTGTACTGTAACTTCATATTGATTTCAATTATTTTTCATAATTGCAGAATAAATATATTCTGCAGTACCAATTGATGTCTTCATTTTGCCACTCTTGTTCAAACAGGCATTTAACCATAGTTGCTTTATTTCATACTTGTGGTTTTATAACTTTTCTTTGTTTGCTACTTTTCAAAAAAACTCTTAATTTTCATTCATATTTCCTTTCCCTACATGAAAGTAGATCTGGAGGAATAATACAACATTAGTCCAATACTGAGAAATTAGCTTTACGTGTTACGTATACGTAAGACTGGTTGGGGCTGTCTTCTCTTTTCTTACGCTGAACATAATCAGGTCGTGATTCATGGTCACTAAGCAACCACCAACTTCAAGTCAAAGGAATTAATTCATTGTCAGTCATAATGAGGCCAAAACCAGTTACCCCATATTACATGGAATACCTTTTTGTTGGAGAACGATGATCTGCAGCTCTGTATGAGATCACCAGCATTTGCTTGCCAAACTGAAGTGCACCATAACACTTGTTTTCCTTACGTGTACAGGCAGGGGTGGGGAGTAACTCATCCCTCAGTGACTCCACGATGGTCCCTGCTTTTGGGATGAGTTAGTCTCCTGGCCCACCTCTGCTCGAGATCCTACAGCCCTGGCGTACCATTAGCTCTGTATGGGCAGCGCTGGTGGCAGAACCTTCCTCTCTCCTGCTACTTCGGGGTGGATTTTTTTCGAGGTGTTTAGGCATATGAAGATTGGACATAGCAAAGATCAGAAAATGACCTGGTCACCGAACTCCTCACGAGGTGTTCATTCCAGGTGGAAAGATGATAAGCAGCGCATATCCAGATGCACATGGCCCCGTTCCCTAGTCCCTTCTCTGTGTGAGCTGACATCAGGGTATTAATTTAGAGCACGACATGCTAGGAAGATTACATGGGACGCTGGGCATTGAATTGTCAGTTGTTGCTGAGAAATCTCAGCTTTATGACATTTTATAGCTCAGACCAAAGAATAAGTTATTTCTCATTAATGAGGGTGTCCTGGAGCCAACCCAAGATCAGCGTCTCCTTGTCCTTCAGGTGCCCTCCTGATCTGAGGCCTGTCCCAGGTATGTCCATGCGCTGTGAAGCTATCTGTCAGAAACTGTGGGAGCTCAGTCTGGGACTACCCAGCGTGTGAAAAATCAAACACCTTCCAGTGCTACTGATTCTTCAAACTCTCCCCTGTAAAGAGGAGAAATCCTCTCCAAAGGATTTAAAAGACAGCATTTTGCTTCCTTAGGACTCTATGACTTCATATCGCTTGTTGCTAAGATCCAATAACTTGTTCATAATATTCACTGTCAGTGAAACATTTTTCCTTTTATGAGGGAAATGTGATGCCATTTCAGATCTTTGACCATCCATGTTGTCCTGGTCTGAACCTCTTTTGGCTCTACTATGTCTTTTTTTGAGATGGGGGATTTTTACAGTGGCATAAGGAGGTCTGCTTTGCTTCCTATGCTTTTGTAATGGTATCCTGTGTTTGAATAGTGTTTCTAACCACTACTAAGCTCAGAGAGAACTTTTTCTTGGAGCTATGCTGTAGAATGGCATAGAGCATCTCGGACAGATGTGTATGACAAGCAGAAGTAGAGGTTATGACAGTTCTTCTTCCTTTCTAACCTTTCCCCTTGATCCCTTCTCAGAGAAATTTTTGGAAAGTACTAAATGAGGTAGATGTTGAAAAACTTTGTATGGAAGCCATAAATGAGTTCTTGTACGATGGAAAGCTTTATTTCTTTTTGTCTATTTGTGTCCAGTTTCCTGCAGTGTGTAACAAATGTGGATGTTCTTGCAGAGCTTATTCTATCTATAAGGATAGTTGGAAATCTAAGCTGGCAGTGGCGAAGAGGTAAGATGGACAACGATAGCTTTCTATGTGCTTTTCTTTCCTGTGTGCCTTCTACAAAGACTTTTTTTGCTCACTGTTGTCAGACTGAATACTAAGCTATGTGAGGCCTTGGTCTGACCAGTCCAGCAGTTCCTAAGAAACGGTGTGGTTCTCTGCAAAAAATGCAGTAAAATATGGTGGGACAACTGTAACAGCTCCTGGGTCCTGCCAGAAGCTGGTCTTCAATTACAGCAGGGTAGAGACAGGTTTCATGCTCTTTTTGGCAGAGGAAACTCAGTGGTCTGGACTAGTGATGTTCCACAGCAGAAGTCATAGGATGGTTGTAGAACATATATATATTCTGCAGAAAATCACTGCTGGCTGGGAAGGCTGAGCTGAGTTGTGTTTGGTGGCAGTACTTGTTTGGAAACGGAGTTAGAATCTGAGCTGGGTAACCTCAAATTTTAGAGTTGATTTGTATGTTAGGCATGTAGTCGAGAACAGCAGCTCCTCAAGCTGTGGTTTCCCCTCTCTGAAGGGAAGGGACACCTGCACCTCATGGTGGTGCTCAGACATCTGCATCTCACTGGGGGACTTGTTTCTTCATGGTGAAATGCTGGCAGTTGTTGATCCTTCATTTTCACCCAAGGCTGGCCAGGGGACCTGTGCGGGGTGCTGTGAGCCTGCCCCCCAGGATGCTCCTCCTGTCCTCGTCTCTCTGAAAGCTCTTCGCCACCCCTTCTGCAGGGGACGCGGTCAGTCCACCAGTGACCGTAGGCCTGCGCAAGGGTGACCTCACAGGAGAAATCTACTTTTTTTTTCAACGTGAGTTTGAAAAATTCCTCAAAAAGCTACTGATGGAACAACAAATTTACAAAACCAGTGAAGCTTGCACAAGTCTATGCAAACTTTTGGATAAGAACTCTTTCCCACTGTACAAATATGACTGTGACTCTGTCACCTTGGCAAACCATGAATAGCTTCTGTTTCGTTATTTTCTTAATATAGATCAGGTCGACCAGCTTCTGAACCATTGCATGGCTTTATTTTGAACACTTTCTGGTTTTTAACGTTATTTTTAGAAAAGTAGATTGAATTTCGATGCATTTTTCCATAATAACCTTATGGATGAACAGACGATGCTATCCTTTCCAGGGGCTGATATATCTGTTGGTTATGCTCGCTCTTCTGCTCGCTGCGGTGGTCTTGGAGCCTCTCCTCAGGTGGTTTGCGTGAGGACTTACAGGCTCGTTTCAGTCTCACTGCTTTTCAAGGAATGGACCTATGTTGTACAACATCAATTCGTGTTTCCCAGATGCTTCATCTTGCATCAGGCTGTGATGAAGCACGTTGATATGATCCTGTCTTAACAAATGCCCGAGATTTCATTGTGTTGATACCCTTTCTTGAATCACAGAATGGTTTGGGTTGGAAGGGACCTTTAAAGATCATCTGGACCAAGGACCCTGCCATGAGCAGGGCCATCTTTCACTCGATCAGGTTGCTCAACCTTGAACACTTCCACAGCTTCTCTGGGCAACCTATTCCAGTGTCTCACCACCTTCATTGTAAAAAATTTCTTACTTATGTGCAATCTAAATCTACCCACTTTCATCAATGGTATTTGGCCGTTGTCATTGCACCAGTCCTTGAATCACCGATATTTTTATTGCTGATGATCTGTATTTTTTTTTAAGCCATTGGTAAAGACAAAAATACAAATACTGCTGTACCAAGAACTGACTTACTGGATAATATTGGAAATATTCCTGCCTGTTTTTCTCCATTAACAATTCATTATTGTGTCTGTTAAAATGTGCTCTGGTAACTTGTCCAGTGGTAGCATATAATCAGAATATCACAGGGTCAACAGTTTCACTTATGATGTCAGCAGGTATTTTTGTCAGTGAGATTTGAGCTCTTAAAGCCATCCTCACTCATATCCATTAAATTCTCATTCCTTTTTATTAATTGATAAGTGTCCTGTTTCAGTTTTTCCAAGCTTTTCCTAGAAATGATAAGAAGCTAAGCTCTTTACCGTTATCGGAATCATCCCACTGACCCTTTCAAAGCTGCCTCCCATCGCTGGAGCTTTTGAAGGAGTATTATAAATATAGGCCAGCAACTCAGTGAGCTGTAGTGCAAATTCTTTTGAACTTTGCTGCAGAAGCGTTCGACCTGCTAATTTGAATGTACATAACTGAACCAGCGTCAGTTACTGCTATCCTTGGAATTGTGGGGGAAGTTTTCAACGCTCCGTTTTGGTCTTGGGTGCATTTTTTTGCCAGTGCAGAGTATGTATGGGAGTTATTTTCAAAGACAGATCAGAAATACTCGTTAGATTTCTCCGATTTTCTGTTATCACCATTGTTAATTAATTGTGTGCTGCCTGTAACAGGCCTGAGCGGTTGTTAGGATCTCCTGGGGGGGGTTAGCAATGGCCTGATAGTCCAAGCAGGACCCTCGATGTGCTGAATGTGACAGGGTGACACAAAGGAATGAAGAATGCACCAAGCCTCTTGCAAGGGAAAATTTGCAGTGTTGAGATGCATCAGGCTGACGGATTTTATCTGAAGAGAAAGGCTGAAAAATCTCATATCAGAGTACTACTCACAGGTGAATTGTCAGCACATTTGAGAATTGCTTGTAGGGGAAAACTAGCGAGTTTAATTGACATGTATTTTTAGCAGTTTCAATTTAAGTTTTACAAATGCAGAGTAAAATCTGTTTCCAGCTCTGAAGGGCTGGCCCTGAGCAGGATGAGGCGAGAGACCTGCGTTCAGGTGAGGAGGGGTGGCTCCGAGGGGCTGTGTCCAGGGGTGCAGCATCAGCTGTGAAGATCGGTACCTGAGAGGCAAATGGAGATGGCTGGAGAAACGGTTGGAGGACGATTTTTTTTTTTTTTTAATTTAAAAAATATGATGAGGGTATAATTACTTTCGGTGGACTGCTTCTCAGTACCGAGGTAAATTGGCAGCTCCCTCTTTGGAGCCGAGAGGTTCTGGTCTGCCTCATCATCTCGTCCTTTTCCTTTAGTTTTCATTCCTAGAAAAAAAAATACCTGGAAGGTCTCTTGGAGTAGCCTCTCCCTCCTACCTGGGAGAGTAGCCTGGGCATAATCTGCCGCGTGCGGGGAGATGCTATGCACCTTCTCCAGTTTGCTTTGTAATTTTCCACTATTAAAATGTAAATGTGGCCTCTCAGCTTGGAACTGTGGAGACATTTGCACTCTGTGTGCTTTTGCTCTTTTACATGAATATTTAACATTGAGCCAGCAAATCTAAATAACCTCCGAGTGTTGATTACACTTTGGTTCATTAGACTGCAGCTCGGGGTTGTTTGGAGCGTGGTCCAGGTGCCGCCCAGGTGCCGGCGCAGCATCTCGGGGCTGGGAACTCCTTGGGGAGCCCTGGCTGCGTCCTGCTCCCACCACACCTGAGCGGTGAGAGGCGTTTGTGAGTCGAGAGCCATGCATTTCCCCTTCTGGAGGGCAGAAAGCAAACGCGAGAGCGTCAGATGAACGGGCTGACTGGGGCACAGTTGTGCTGCTTCGAGCAGCGCTGTCATGGTAACTGAAGTGATTCATTTTGCTGTGAGAAACCCAGTAAACATACTTTGATTAAACTCTTGAGAAGGTATAGAAAAGAATCTTCAAAGCTGATTGTATGAACTGCACAAAGTTTTTTTCTTTATTGCTCTCACTTCCCTCCCTTCCCCACTGGGGACAGTGGATTTGGGGGATGGGGAAACCTTCATCAGAATCGGCTACCTGGCAGCAGCCTGAAACGATCCTCTTTCTGGCCCACGGTGGCTGGGGTTCAGGCTCAACAGTTTATTGTTGTGATTACCAGCTTCTGGCAGGCTGAGAGCAGGGAGAAAGCCGGCTGTGCAGCCCACGAGGCCGGCCAAATTGTGCCTCGGGACTCGTTCTGTGGTTTGGGCCATCACGGCATGCCAGAGCACCTTGGAGGCTCCTGGTGAGGAGTTCACCTGCCAAGCCGAGGCAAATCGGCTCTTCCTGTTATAAACTGGTGTTGTGAGTAAACTGCCCGTACAAAGCCTGAGTCTCCACGCTGAGGTTTGGCACATCAGATCCTGGCTGGGGAGCAGCTCCTCGGGTCTCATGCCAGGTCCAAGGTCTCTTCCTGCTGCCCTGTGTCTGCTCCGAGGCTGGGGGAAGAGGAGCTGTGTCCTGGCTGGGCGCTCCGCTCCCCCAGCCTGTGGGGGACAGTGGCCATGTCCCCCTGCCTGCGCTGGGCTGGCTGCCCTGGTTCTGGTCGGGGACCGTGCTCCCCGCGGGGAAACCTGCCCTCTCCGAGCCTTGTTCGCAAACCTCTCGACTGCCTCTGCGAGGGGCCCGAGGGTGCAGGTAGCCAGACTGGGCCGCTTCCCTCTCTGCTGTTGGCTTGTGGGGGCTTCCTCGAACGCCCTGCTGTGCACGCCCTCTCTCGCTCTTTCCTGGCTGGCTCCTGCCCTGGTGGTCCCTGGCCCCGTGAGGATGGTGTAATGAAGCCGCTTCCCAGCCACTGCTGTAGCTCGGCCGGCTGGAGGCAGGCAGCCCTGGTGCTGCGGCCGGCTGCGGTTCCTCCTGCGCTTCCCTGGCACGAGGACAGGGCTGCGCTGGTCTCAGCTCCTGGCCTAAGGGGGGTCTTGTCCACCAGTCCACCTTGCTCCTGCGTGTTTTCCTGCCCCTAGCTCTTGCATGGTGCTGGTTTTTCACTGAGCCAGAAAACTACTGTTGCACAGTTATTCATTAGTTTTATTTTGCTGCGTGTGCTTCCCAGGCGGCTGATGAGTTGAGCTGGCGGGCTGGTCTGATGCCTGGGGCTGGCACCCAGTGCAGGTGGGAGCAGACGAGGGGGTGGGGACAGGGCAGGGGACCTCCGCCTTCTGCCGTTGGGAAGCTGTTGGATGAGACATGTCTCGTGTCCTACAGCAGATCCCCAGCCTGCCGGGAGCCCTCTCCAGCCTTCCCTTTCGGCTACCTTCTTTCTGGTGAGGAGCGTGATTTCAGTCCTTCGTACTGCTGTGACAATGGCCGGCAGGGGACAGGGCACGGTCCCATCTCAGTGACAAGCTGGGGCTCACACAGAGGATGAAGCAGGGAGAGCGGCATGAAGGAGCCTTGCTCAACGTCCTTCTGAACAGAAGAGGACTAAGCTCTCTCTAAAGCTGAGAGTGACCTAATTTTTGGCTGAATAAAGCCAGTCTGCTGTGCTGGAGGAGGACAGCCCTCAGTTAGAGCCAGCAGAGCACGTGGGACCACGGCATCCTCACTGGCACGGTGCAGGAGCTGAGCGCTGGCCGTCCTGCAGGACAGCGCGGGCAGAGGCAGGCGTTTTTAAGACATTAAATGGGCCTGGGACTGTTGCACGTTCTGGAGGCCTGGATGTAGCTACACAAATGTAATTCAGCTGTTGTGAGCACGTGGCTGGTCTGTGTGTTGTTCTCTGTCAGGGAGCCAGGGCCTCTGAAGCACGCTGCTCAAAACAAAGAGTTACGGTTAATTCAGCACTTCCAGCCCCAGTAGGAAGGTCTTGTCTTTCCCTCATCTCCCTCAGAACAGCAAAGGCTTTCCCCAAGACTTTTGCTGTTGAACACATGGTGCTCCCCCAGGGAGAGAAGTAAACAGCAAATCACGTGTTAGGGTTGTTGGACCCTTGCTTACCTCTCCTAGGAAAGGCCAATGTAAAAACAGCAATAAGAGGATGCCTAGAGGGCTTCAGCGCTGAGCCAGGCGCTGCTGTCAGAGCAGACTGCGGTCGTCCTTTGCCCGCATCACTGCCCTGTGTCTGCGGTGGCCTCGATTTTCTGGCTGCTGCAGCCCCCAGACATGTTCCTGGTGCCTTTGCTGTCCTTGTGACTGTGCCAAATGCTGATCTCCTGCCGGTCTGTCTTGTGCAAATAAGTGCATCCATCGCACCCTTCAACATCAAACTGCCTCCACCGGTTCCTCTTTTGCTTCAGGACCTGCTTTACGGATTTGCGCTAGCCCGCATCCCATGCAGTGTGGGTGTCTCCTGTCCCTTTTGCTATCTGGCTGTGGCACAGGCAATCTTCTCTTCCACATTTCTGCCATGTGCAACAGATTTTGTCTCCCTTGCTGTCTCCACCTTGTTGTGTATCATGGCCAAGAACATGGTTGTATCTCTTGAATATATCTAATTTCTCTCCAGAAAGACCCAGGCTTGCGCTGTATCTGCATGGCAGAGCTTCCAGACTGGCTGGACATAAGTCTGTGCTTAGATGAGGGCTTTGGAGCAGCTCTGGAGCATCTGGAGAGAGAAGTCCTATATCACTCACACAAGTGGTAGCTGTATTCCTCTGATTGCTCCCCTCCTGTGAAGCTGCCTGGATGTCTGCTCATCGGCGTTCTCGGTGAAAGCCAGGCTTTCCCAGGCACGTACTGTCATTTCTAGGTTTCTAACCTCTGTGTAGAAACATCTGGTCTTGGTCCAGTTGCCTTCCTGGCTGCACAGTGGCCCTGAAATGGGCCCCGAGGCAGTCCAGGTGCCAGAAATTAAGCACTGAAGTCAGGGCAGGTGAGGTTTCCATCATCTGGACCTCTGCTCTGAGGCTCCTGAGGGCTTTTCTGAGTCCCCCTGAGCTTTCGTCTGGGTGCCAGAGTAGGCAGCCTGGCTCCTTGGCTGCAGCTGCTTGGGTGAGAAGACATCAGAGCATGTTTGGACACCTGAGAGCCTAGGGAACTTTGCAATCTAAATGTATATCAGCTGAAAGCCTGTGCTCTTGTGATAGTGCTGGAGAGCAGGCTTTGCCACTCATTTTTCAGACTCGTGTGACTCCCTTGCTCCTAAATCCCACTTTGGCAAATGAAATAGTCTGTCTGAATCCCACCTCGCGTGCGGTTACTGTGCACTGGGGGCCAAATTAAAATTACACAGATTGTGCAGGTGCACCCTGTCTTTCAGGAGATTGCCTTTGCAGCTATAGTACTGTCATCTTAATATGCTTCTGGAATGGGAAAACTTTGGCTTTACAACCTGTTATGTGACCTGGATCCCTTCTCGTTTACTCCTGTAAATGCTATGTTAAGTTGTGCTTCAGGGACTCTCATACTTGATGTTATGATGAATGGATTAGCGAGTAGCAGAGCGGTCCTGGGCTGCTTTCTCCAGCCACTCTGCCCTTCCTCTCTGACGTGAATCTGAGACAGAGGTGGTGTTTTTCTTTGTTTTTAAGGCGGATGCTATAATTTTGGTGTTGGGAGGGAGCACTTTGAATATATGAGGTGATGACTGCTCTTGCATAGAGTGTGGAAATGCGTGACCAGGTGATTTATTTGACAGGCTAAATTAAAGCACTTGCCCTGACCTGTGTCAAGAATTATAAAGTACCCTCCCTTTTACCAGTCAGTCCTTGAGCAACCTGTTTGTGTCTCATTGCCCAATAATTGTTGCTTGCTGTGAACGTCTCGCCACGAACTGTGCTGATCTTCCGCCTCCAAACCTGGCCCCGACCCTTCAGCGTCTCCCTGGTGTGAAGTCTGTGCGGTGGGGAGAAGCAGGGACTGGAACAGGCTTCTGCTTTTCAGTTAAGCTAAGACAACCAGGAGCAGAGGAGATCTAGCACAGACCAAGAGCATCTCCTGCCTGGTGTGCTGCTTTCATCCCTTGCAAGACAAATCTCTGCTTTTTTTGTTTTCTCTTTCTTTTTTCTTTTTTTTCTTTTCTTTTGTCGATGTGGTAAAAGCAGCTTGCCAATAGGGTTATTTTACAGTAAGCTTGCATACGATTAGTTCAACATACAGTTATGATTTTTTCTAGGCAATTAATATCAAGAAACTAATTTATAAAACACACTAAAGCAAGCCCAGGCCAACTGCTGCTGTCTAAAGTTTTCATCATTGCACTCTTGTTTTTCTGTTTCTTTCTCTCTTGGTTTGGTGTCAAGACCACTGATGCTGAGCCCAGTCGCGCACGGAAGAACGATGAACCGGACCAGTACCTCAGCACGGGTCTGGCTCTGGTTCTGGTGCTCTGAGTGGCCCTTTTTGCCTCCTGCTGGCAATGGACGTGCACAGGGATCAGCGCAGCATGGACCCTGCCTGAGCAGCTGGTGTGGAGCACGGGTGGCACCGGTCATCTGCAAAGGGCTGACTGCTGCTCCCGCTTCTCCCAGGATGGGGGGAGGAATGGCCCAGGCAGATTTTTCTAGGTCTTCAATTTTTTCTTGCTGAATATTTCCTGTTTACCAAAATTCTCATATGGTGCGGATCCAAACCTGGCGTTTCTCCAGCTGTGACACTGCCTACTGGTGGAGCACTGCTGAGACCACCTCTCTGGGGCGTCGCTTTTCCCCACCTTAGGTGCAACAGGCTCAGATTGACGCTGTTCTGGCAGAAGGGCACTGAGCTGTGTTTGGTTGACTGACGCTGTGAGCTCATGGCCTTTCTCAGGTTACAGTCCCCTGATCATAGAATCACAGAATCATTAAGGTTGGAAAAGACCCTTAAGATCATCGAGTCCAACCGTTAACCTATCACTGCCAAGGCCATCTATACCATGTCCTCAAGCACCACGTCTGTCCGTCCTTTAAATACCTCCAGGGATGGAGACTCAACCGCTTCCCTGGGCAGCCTGTTCCAATGCTTGACCACCCTTTCGGTGAAGAAGTTTTTCCTAATATCCAACCTAAACTTCCCCAAAGATCACTCGGTTTCACCTGTGGTGGTGGTCCCTGGAAGTACACCATCTGTGTGCTCACTTGACCAGTCTGTGCCTTGGCCTTTGGTTCAAAAAGGTATTCAGGTACTGACTGATGTGCTTTTATCACCAGGCAGCGTTTGGCACTTTTACTAAAAGTAATTCTGTACTTTTTTCCAAGAGCCATGCTTAAAGTTACTGACTTGGCTTGGTTTGAAAACAGCTCTTTGGGACTAGCAAGAATCTTCCTTGCGTTTCCGGTGACTGTCTCCAATTTCTAATAATTTTTAGATCTGCCGGTTACCGTGACATGCATCCATTTAATGTTTGCTTCTCTGATTTTTTAAAGTGGTTTTCTATGAGAAGTGATGTAGTACAAAATTAAATGTCTCCTGGAGATCTGTCGTGTGTCTGGATGACACATGAACTTGGGTCGGCAGTCCTCGTCAACCAAACCTGTTCAGCATTGCCTGTGACATGATTGTAGTTAGCCCTGACTGTGCCTTCCTCTCCAGCGTGTTGTGTTGGTAGGAGAGGCATCAGCGTCCTGCGTGCTACAGTCCTGCAAGCTCCCAGGCATTGAATCCACAGCACATTTTGCCCCGGACTGCATCACATCCATGGCCCAGGCTTTGCTTCTTTCCCTCTGACATCCCTTCTTGTCTGTGGCCTCTGGGTGACCATTTTGACCCATTTTTCCTGTCGGGGTGGCCTGGACGTGGGGCGATGGCAGCACCGAGGCTGTGGGCAGGCAGCCGGCAGTAGAAGGCTGGGGAGCCGGGCTGAGCCGCTGCGGGGAGTACGGATGCTGCCGGCAGAAATTCCTCCACCGCGTGGCTGAAACTCATCAGGGAACAAATGCATTGCGTTGCTATGACAACAGGAAGATTTACA
Source organism: Nipponia nippon (assembly GCF_047370975.1). Lineage (NCBI taxonomy): Eukaryota > Metazoa > Chordata > Aves > Pelecaniformes > Threskiornithidae > Nipponia > Nipponia nippon. Next base: position 579,949 of record NW_028262347.1, read on the forward strand.
GGAGCCTGAAATCCTTGTACTTTGAATCTAAAATATTCCTTGGGAAAATATTCTGATTATGGCTGTGCAGCACAGCTGGGAAGTGCCTTCAAGGTGTTCAGTCGAGGGTGACAGGGGCCTGAGGCATCGCTCAACGTCGGGCAGCATCCTGCCCAGGCCCCTGGCTGCCCCCGTCCTCTGCAGCCCCGTGGCAGTGGCCATCGGAGCGTGTTCAGGGCTCACACGCTTTGTGCAAGTTGCAGTGGGAGAGGCGGCCTTGGAAGGACAAAGCCAGGGGAGTCTTGAATGTGGATGAGGCAGGAGGTCCCCTGTTAGCGGGATCACGCTGCTTCTGAGCATGCCTTTGCATAGGAGTGCAGGAGACCTCTGCGTGCTTTACCTGTCCCCTTGCTTTTGCCACTAGGTTTGCACCAGAAATGGGCTGGATATTGTCAACTCTGGGTTCCCCGCTGGACGTTGCCACACACGTCAGACAAACTTTAAGCATGTTAAGCTCCAGGATGGAAGTGTATTCATTAAACAAAATTTAGGAAAATATGTCTTTCCTGACCTGAGGTCTGCAGTGCTGTGGCTCCGCAGCAGAACCCTCCTCCCCTGTGACCAGGTCGGGTTCCCCGTTTCCACTCTTTCTTCCTCTGCAGAGCTGCAGGCAGAGGCAGGAGTTTGCATCTTCAGGTGGCTTTGTGAGGTCCGTTTCTTCCGCACGCTCCCGAGGGTTAGGTAGAGCGTCAGGCAGGGCAGGGAGTCGCTGGTGTTTTATTCTGTGCATTGTATTTTCCAGGCTTGCACTTGGCAAATGCCTGAAGCTATAGATTTAGGCCTTCCCTGCCTCTGAAACACAAGAGTAAGCGGTGGCTGGGGTTACTGCCAGCGTCAATGCCCTGTGCATGTGTCGCCGCCTCCAAACCGGGGTGGCAGGTGGAGATGGGCTGGCACCCTCCCTGGTTGCCCTTGCTGGTGCTGCCTTCCCCTCTGGCAGCGTTCCTCAATGCTTCCCAAGATGCCACCTCCAAATCCTCCCCACACCGGTGCGCCGTGGTCAGTCTCGCCTGCCCCGCGTGCTCCTGGGGCGGTTTCCCTGGGGTGGTGCAGGGAGAGCAGCTGGAAGCAGGCAGAGCTGTGTCCTTCTCTGTCCTGGCCATTCCTGCCCTCCCAGCCCCGCTCCGCGTGCTTTCCCAGCCCTCCTGCTTTGCCGCCACCTCCCAGCCAGCCATGGCTGGCTATCACCGGCTTCACGCTGCGCGCCCTGTAGCTAATGCTGCTCTCCCCGACTCTTTTGCAGTGCCTTTCAGAGAAACTCCTAGCTACACGAAGCGGAGACGGATCCTCGGTGCCGGCGGCCTGTCCTCCCCGCGCATCCTGCAGCGCTCGGCCAGCGACAACAACCTGAAGGCGGAGAGCCGGGCGTCCTACTCGCCGGTGCCCTCGCTCCGCAGCCTGCCCCCGCAGCTGCTGGCACAGATGCAGGAGGCGGCGGCGGGGGCCGGGGCAGGGGATGGCAGCTTGGCAAGCTCTGGCAGTGCCCGCAGTGCCCACAGCCGCTCCCCGTCCCTGCAGCGGGTGCAGGAGGAGAAGGAGGCCGACCTGCCCACGCTCCGGAGGAGCAGCCGCAGCAAGGCCAGGTAAGAGGCTGAGGGGAGGCAGAGCGAGGCTGCCCCGTGCCATGGCTGGCGCGTGCCTCGGCACCCACTGGAGCCCCCGTGCCTGCATGGGGCCAGGCACCCACAGAGACCCTGGGCGGCAGGTGGGGAGCGGGAAGGCCGGTGGAGCCCCATGCGGCCCTGTGTCTCCCTGTCCGCACGCCGCAGGGAGCAGGGCTGCCCAGGGCCCAGAGCAAGTGCCGAGGGGTTTTTTCCTCGATCTTCTCCACAGCCCTCGGTCTAATCTTGCGTCTCAGAAAAATGGTAAGTACATCAAAATGCCGCGTTGCGCTTGTCGTTGCTATGACAATGAATGCATCCTGAAAACTAATACTTTGAGGTGGCACATTGCAGATAAGCCAACACCTAATGCGTCCCAACCGACCTGTGGTTATTGCGGTTATCGGTATTCTGCTTACGGCCCGAGTGGTGGTGTTGCTCTCCTGAACCCACTGGGGCCGGGGAACGGCTGATGGACACCCTTGCCTGACCCTCTGAGTGCCGTGGGGAGGCCTTCCTCGTGCTTCGGGTGGTTTCCATGGCTCGTAGGCGTGGGAGCGACGTGGACCTGGCGTTCTCCCACTGCTCCCTGTCACTCGCTGGCCGTGTGCAATGCGAACGTTGGCTCTGCCACTGCTCGCCATAGCTGGTGCTTGTCTTCAGCTGGAAGCCAGGCGTGGGTGCCCGTTCTGATCCAGGAGGACGGCTGCTGCTCCCTTCAGACAGCAGAAGTGCTGCTGGAGAGCCTTCGTGGCTGAGGGTCCCTTTGGTGACCGCTGGGGTCAGGCTTTGCTTTCGGAAGCCCTCTGTTAGTGGAGAGGCGAGAGCGACCGCAGCCGTGGCTGATGTAAAGCAGCATCCGCTCGGAAAGGGCTGACGAGAAACTGATACCACGAGGCCAGAGCAGGAGTTTGAAGAGTGGGTACCAGGCCTGGGTTATAGCTGTGTTCACTAATGACCAAGAAATGGACTTGAGTGTTGAAGACCCAATCTGCAGATGGCAGCTATTTACGTTAACTCCATAGCAGAAACGGCTCTGAGGCCCTGTGAGGCAATCTGAAGAATCTGGGGAAAAAGAAACATGTCGGTGAATAAAAAATAATGAAAATAAATATAAAATAGCTACTAGAGGGGAAAAAGTTGAACCACTCAGGTACCAGCTAGGATTCTTAATTAATAGTTTAACTCAGGAGAAGTTGCAGGATGTTTTCTAAAGAGCTGCATGGAGGCCTCTGCTCAATGGCAACTTCAGTCCAAAATGCAGCAATATTAGATGACCTAACAGTGTGATGGCCGATCATATGGAAACCAGTCTAATGCTTTGGTCAAAATCAATGATGGCACCTCAGAGTGCCGCGTACCAGGCTGGGCACTACCGGTCAGCAAGAACAGTGCGAGTTAAAGGGTTTCGGAGATGCAGTGAAAATGATCAGGAATGAGAAAAAAAAAATCTCTACTTTGAAGAGAGATTTAGAAGAGCGGGATTGTTACCTTAGAAACGAGATGAATAGGAGGAAATATGTTAAAAATATTGAAAATACTGAATGGCTTATCAGAGGGAAATAGGGAACCTCTGCCTGTTTCACAGCACAAGGAGAAAGGAGCATGCAATGAAATTAAGGGCAAGCACACTCAAAGGCAGTACGGAACGGTGGCTTTTCTCCACCCTGCAGTTAGCTCAGGAATTCACTGCCTTGGGACTTGCTGAAGCCAGAAGCACAGTATGATTATAAAAGCATTAGGAGATTGGTGTGGATAAGAAAAATACTGTGGGCTTTTATAATCAATAAGCTTTTGAAAGTATTCTCAAAATTATCTGGAGCACCTGATGGCAAGGCAGGAGGAGGGCAGCTGGGGAAGAGTCGAGCCTTACCCAGCTGGGCAGTTCCCGGTGGGAGGAGAGCTGGGGCACGGCTGGGCTTGGAGGTGTCGGGGATTTGGGGTCTGCCGTGGGCAGCAGCGTGAGGGGGGCTTGCAAAAGCAGGTCTCTAGTGCTGCGGGAAGAGCCGGTGGCCAGCAGCTGGTGTGCTGTGCTGCCGGCTCCGACCTGCGTAGCTGCCGCCCCGTCCGGTGGCCCCGCGTTGGCCTGTTTGTTCCCTGCCGAGTGTGGGAGCGGTGGGATGCTGCCGCAGGCTTGGGGCTCCTCTTCAGCTTGGTGCACAGACCTCCGAAATACCTGCTGAGTGTTCGCACCTGGCTTCACCGGCTCTGGACTGAAGCCGGCGGGACGGCTGCTCGCTGTGCCATCCATTGCGGCTCTGCAAATGCCCGGAACGGGCAGAGGAAGGCAGCTGCCTCTTCATCCTGCTGCCAAGCGCTGCTGGAGGGAGTGTCTGCCCCATTTTCGTCTGTCTCCTGCTTGTGCAAACTTTTAAAGGATTGCTAGAGTTGACTTAATTATTCCTAGCTATATGCATTTTATAAAATGCATATAAAAGTACATTTTACTCCTTTATTTTCATATACTTGTATATTTTTGCAGGGATAGGAGGATTATGAAATCCATTACACCGAGTTTGGGGCAAGTGAAAGTCACATGCATGCAACCTGCGTGTTCAATGGCTGGTACGCACGAGCAAGTGCAGAGCTGTCAAGATTGTACAGAGGTGGTCTTAGTGATGTGAGAAAAACAGAGGTGATAATTCAGCACGGGGGAAAAGCAAAGGCTCTTGGCCAGGCAGCGAGGCTGGGGCCCGATAGCCGCTGTCCCGTGTCCCCTCCCGTCACCTGGGTGGTGGGCAGGGGTTGGCTGCCCCGGGCTGTGAGCAGGGCAGTACAAAAGGGACGTTCCAGTGTGGGGCTGGCCGTCACCAGGCAGTGCCTGTTGGAGAGCACTGCTGCGTGGGCGGCCGGGCACTCCTGGAGGAGCAGAGAGGGGCCAGAGGGCCTCCTGCCTGCCACCCCCCCGTCCTGGCCACGGGGGCTCCCAGTGGTGCCTGGGGAGGGTGTCAGCCCTTCCCGTGGCTGCCCCCGCGTCGCTGCAACCCCGTGGTGGCCGGGGGGGCTGGGTGGATGCCGCTCTCCAAGTCGCATGGGCTGATATTCTTTTAAATTACACAGATATATGCATGCACCATTGCTGTTCAGCATGAAGCTGTGTGCTAACAAGTGCTTAGAGCAGCTAATTAATAGTGGTATTTTGTTTGGCCCAGTATTTCTTTCACTTGTTGTTTGGCCTTGTTGCCCTCCCGGTCAGCTCCCAGTGTGTTTGTGTTGGTTTGACAGAGCTTTTATTTACTCCAGGGCTGGGGAAGAGTGGTGCAGTGATCCCTATCTCATCTGAATACTCAGTTCCCAGGGATGTTTTATTTTCAAACAAGAAAGCCTTCGCTTTGTGGTAAGTGACAAGGCATCCATACACATGCGGAGTCCTCTCGCATCTTCCTTGAAAAGTCTTGCAGAAGAATTTATTCTGGGTCAGATTTTTATTAGAGTAAATATCAAGAAAATTTAGTGTCTGCAATGTTTCCCCAAAATTCTTTATTCTGATTGTTTTGCAAATGTATTCAGGATGGCAAAGAGGATTTACATGAAAACTAGTTTAGCATTAGCGTTTCATTTTTCCCAGAAACGATGCGCAGAAGCACCTCGCGTGCCTGTGGGCTGGCCGGCGGTAGCCTCAGCGCTGGCGTTCGGCTGTCCTAACGGCAGGAGCAGTTGTTTGTCCGTGTTGCTCTCATGACTTCAGCCACGCCAGTGGTTCTGAGTCCTCCCGTGGTCTGCAGCTCTCCGACCTCCGCGGAGGCTGAGCAGCGGTTCCGGCTGGCCAGGAGGCTGGGCGTGGGAGCGCAGGTCTGACCCTGGAGCAGGGGTGGGGGGCGTGAGCCTGGGGTCGACCATCCCCGTGGCGAGGGATGGACCATGGCCAGGAGCCTCTCTTGAGTGGGATGGGCAGGGCTGCAAGGAGCCTGGAGCAAAGGACCTGGGTGATGCCGAAGGTTAATCCACCCTAGCGTGGCTTGGGTGAGCCTCGCGTGGCGTGTCCCCAAATGTCTTTTGGTGGTTGGCTGCATTTGTGCTAATAAACCGCTCCTGGGAGCGAGCCTGGGGGAGGCTACTGCCGATGCAGTTGGCTCTGAACCCCCCAGTTGTGCTGTGGATCGTCGGGGGTCCAGGGAGGACCAGTGGGAAGGGTCTAACCTACAGAACGCCGACTGTGCTCATCCTGCCTGTTCTTGGGAAGCCCCGGTGATGGATGTGCTCTGGCGTTTTCCTCACTCCTGCCTCCCTCCCTCCTCACCACTAGGAAGTTTTCTAATGTCTGATCTGAATATTTCTTCCACTGGTTTGTTATGCCATGTTTACTCTGAATAGGCACGGTGACGAGCTCGCTCGCTTCCCCCTCACCGCAGTCTTGCGCACGCTGAAGACTGCTTGCCGTGTTTTCCTCGGTGTCATCTCTTCTGTTGGCTGTTAGCCCCCATTGCCTTGCCCTTCCCAAAGGTCTTTTTTCTGCGAGCTCCTGCCGTGGCTCTTCTCCAGGCTCCCGCTGTCCCCCTCCTTCCCGGCGGAGCGGTGCCCGGCGCAGGCACACAGCAGCAGAGGAGTGCGGCAGCAGAACAGTGTTGCCTGTTTTTCAGGCTGTAGTTTTGATAGCTCATCATATTGCGTTTTATGAAATGGTGTGATGTGTGACTCACATTCAGCGTGTGATAGCCTCCACGTTTTTTCCCCCTCAAAACCCACTACATAACCAGTGTTTCCCTATCTGAATCCTTGTGCAGTTGATGATTCCTGCGTAGATTTAGTACCTTCAGTTTATCAGGATCCATTTAAACCCTAAGGCTGTTCTTTGGAGTATTTTGCAGCCCCTTTATACTGCCTGTAGATTTGGCAGGGATCTTCTCCAGTCCATCGTTCGTTTTGCTGAAGGAGACACTGGCCCAGGCCAGCCCCTGGGCACCTGCGCCCTTTGACGGGGAGGCTTTGGAGGGCCGTGCTCCCGCCCTGCCGTCGGGTGCTCGCGGGGCAGCCGTGAGGAGCCCAGCAAAGGCCAAGGTATGCGGCTGCTGCTCGGCAGCCAGCTCCTCTTGCGGTCTGTCCTTGACAAATCCCTTCTGACTGTTACCGCGTTGCTTCCTTCTAGGCAAGCACAAACACTTTGGCTTGTTATTTGTTCCAATGGTTTTTTTCCAAGAAGTGAAGTGACGGTATTTCTTTAGCTTTTCTTTTTCCCCCTTTTTGGCCATTTGCTATTTTCCACTCTTTTGGACACACTCTCTATATAACATGAGCCTTCAAAGATGACCTTAGGTGTTCTTAGATTGCTTCAATCTGTTCTTAAACTTCCTACCACATGTGTAGTCAGGCACATCCAAATATTCTTAATTAATTCCTGCTTTTGGTTTCCAGGTAGGATCTTAACTCTCTGCCTCTGAAATCTCATGGTTGATCTCTGATTTAAAGACAAACAAGTATTAAGCACATTGGTCTTTTTAGTTTCATCCATTGAAAGCTTTTCCTCTCTGCAGTGAGCCAAAGGAGCACCGACAGTTGCCAGCAATTCCTGGGATCTCTTTCTTGCTGTCAGTGTATTTACAGAATGAATACCTGCCTCTCGCCATGCTTGTGCTGTCCAGATGTTTGCTCCTGTTGGCTTGTGCTTTTCCTTTACATCTGTCCGTAGCAATCACTCCTGTTTTCCAGTTTATGTAGTGTGTTTGAAGTCAATGATTGTCTTAGGATTTAGCTGGTTTCTTACTTCGCTGCTTATGCATCCTCCATGTTGGGATAGGTCTGAAGTCTGTTTTCCTTCACCTTCCCTATCATGGGATCATGTAATAGTTTGGGTTAAAAGGGACCTCTGGAGGCCATGTCCCACCCTGGGCTGACCTCTCATGAAACCTTGCCTCCAGTATTCAAGAACGTATAGAGGTTGGCCCCAAAATGCACTGCTCATATTTTGCTGGTCTTTCTTGCTTTCTTCCTAAGACGTGCCAAACACTGATCATTTCAGGATCGTTCCTGCCAACATTACCTCTGCCTTCACATTTTCAGCCACTTGGAATCAAAGCGCTCAAAGAGCTTCTACGGCTGTTTTCTGCACCTTCTCTATAAAAATAAATTGTCATGAATGTAGTCCAAGAGCTTGCTGGACAGTCAGTGTCCTGATCCTTCCCCAGTAGATCTCTGGATAAATGCAATCTCGTATTATCCCTAAGTCCCATACGCTAGCATCGAGGGGCATAGCCTAAGACACTGCACTGGATCAGAATGGCTACCTGGCAAGCCCGGTGTCTTGTCTGATGCCTGCCCCTGGCGTGTGCCTACGGAGCAGGACACGTGCTGAGGAAAGCAGGGATTATCCTCCCCGCTCTCTGAAATACCTCCTCCTTTGGTCCTGTCCGTAGGCATCTCTGCAAAAGCGAATGTGAACCGCTGGTGCGTGGCTGAGTGGTGGAGCCCTGTTCAGCCGGATACTCGCCGTAAGAACTGCACTGAGCTCAGTGCTCTTCAGCGGCAAGTAAACACAGAGAGCCTCCTTTTCTAGCACCTCCCCAGAAGACTCTTGGCACTTTGCCACCTTGAACAAACATCCTTCTTCTGAAATTGCTAAAGCTGCAGTTATTGCATCAACTGGAACCTGGGGACTTTATTTCTAATATTCTTGACCTCTTCTTGGGGGGTTTAATAAAACAAATGCCTTGTCCCAATCTCTTTTTTAGTATTATTACTTTTAACAATATGAACTGATTCACTATTCCCAAGACCTTTCTTTCCTCGGCAATGTGAATGAGATCTTTGCCCTAAGTACTAAGTCACTGGTTTATTTATTTATTTATTAAAAGCTTTAGACAATTTGTTTTCCCTTCCTGGCTTTTGAAAGGGTTAGATCCATTTGATTTGTTCTACCTGCATCAGGGATTTGAGAAGAAATTACCACAATTTGTTTCATTCTCTCCTCTGTGCCTCGGTTTTATTTGACTCCCCTCTGCGTCTCAGCTGTAGCCTGAGCCCCGCTACAGCAGCTTCTCAAAAATAAATCCCCGGGGTGTGGGGGGGACCCTGAGGGTGGGTGATGCACAGGCTGCCCGCGTCTCTGGGTGCTCCTGGGTCACCAGGCTGCTTATGGTCCTTCTGCACTGAGCAGCACAGCAATGCCAGCGCCGTGCCCAGCACTTGGGGTACGATGTTTTATTTTAGGGTGGGATAGTGAAGAGCGTACGTAGGGGATCTCTTGCTCCTAGTGTGACACCATAGTCCCAGACAGCTCCACCGGTAAGCAATGAGATGGGCAGTGCTTTGTGGAGAAGGGCACAGTGAGGAGACAGAGTCCCCAGTTGTTGGACTTGGAGACCTTGTGCAGGAAATACGGGTGTTGGCAGAGGAGTTACAGACTTGCGGAGTAATTTAAGTTGGAAGGGACAGCTGGAGGTCATCTGGTCCAGCCCTCCCATCTAAAAGAGAAAAGTGGGCTCCAAAAACTTGTTGGTAAAGGAGCTGGAAGGGCCTCGTCTCCACCTCCCCCGGGTGTGCTCCTGCCCCTCACTGAGGGCTCCGGCTGCCCCAGCTGCAGCCGGGGTCAGGCTCTGGGATGGGGCCGAGTCAAGAGGGTGCGGGAAGCCTCGTCGGGGGCACCCCTTGGCTGCGGAGCTGCCTCTGAGCTCAGGTCCTGAGCTATGCCATGGGGTGCCTGTGCCTGGCAGGCTCTGGGACCCGCCTCATGCCAAAGGGCTTGCCTGGCATTCCCAGGATCACCATCCTGCCAGCCCATCGTCTTTGTCCTCCGGGACTGCAACCCTGTCCGCAGGGCCTGTGCCCTGCCCTCGCCCCAGGCTCCCGGCTTGCCAGCCCTTGTGGGGCGGCTGCTCCCGGCAGGGCCCCGCTGCAGACCCCGTATGAACCCCAAAGCCAGCTCCCCTCTGCCATCTGTCTGCTGCAGGAGAGAAACCTGCTTTGGCAGAACGTCTTCTCGGGACCAAGTCTCACCTTAAGCATGCGAGTAACCACCTGCACCACAAAACATCTCTGAGATGTGAGGCTCCCCTCAATGCACACCAAAACGCTCCTGAAGTAACTAGGACAAATACCTTTTAAGTTTTCATAAACCAAAAGGGAATCTGAGCAATATTCAAGTGAGATTACCTCCGTGCCAGGCGTGTTTGTCTCTGTAATAGCCTTTTCTGTTTGCCTCAAAGTTCCCATAAGAATATATGCTGTCAATTTGGGATACCAGCGAAGCTTCAGGAATATTTATTTCAGTTGGGCAAAATTAAAATGGGACTAGATCAGACAAGCGGAGACACCCAGCAGAGCACTCTTCTCTGCCGGGGTGCAGGTGCCTGCCCTGCCTCCAGGGCTGAAGGTCGCCCCTCATCACCGTAGTCCCAGCTTTCGGCTGGGCCGTTCTTACCAAATACGTGCAAAAATCTGCAGCTGTTCAAAGAGAGCAAGCGATGCACGCAGCTCTTACAATAAATATAACCTAACACCCAAATAAATAGCAGAGCATTTGGACAGGCTTTCACGTATTCTATTGGTTAAAACATTGACATTTTTGTCTGAAAGCTATACTGCAGGATTTCTGAAGTCTGGCAGAGTTTGCAGGACCCTCCTGGAGAGCTGTTTTGTCCTGGGTGAACTGGAGCACCTGGCAGCGGAGGAAGGTCTTGGCACGATGGTAGAGTGAGGAGACACAACGGGCTAGCATTAAATCTGATCTGACGTGTGGAAGAGGAGATGAGGTCCGGGGTGGTTGGAGCAGTATTTGGGAAGGATTGGCTGAGTCTGAGGAGTTGAAGTTCCAATGACTGATGCAGTCCAGAGCTGCTGTGGGGACAAACCGCGACGCCTGGGGTGCAGGAATGGGAGGGCTGCCAGCGCCCAGCGGTGGGGCGGCTCGCTGGTGGGGAAGGGCTGTGGTCGTGTGTCCCAGGCCAGGATCTCTGGGGGGGCTCGTGCTCCATCGGCGATCCCCGCCAGGGACCGCTGCCTCCGGAGTGCATCGGGGGAGCGGCTGTGCTGCATTTGTCTGCACATCGCACTGGCGCTGCCTGTGCGCAGTTACAGGAGTAGCCACCGTTCAGAAAATGTGGAGTAGTGAAGGACGACAGTTTACAGGGCTCAGCATCTTGAGGAAGGAGAGACACTGAAAACACTTGCTGTGCCAGCTTCAGAAGGGGAGTTTCAGAAAGATAACAGAAATTCATCAGAAAGGCCTGAAAAATCAAAAGCCGTAACAACATCCGTAAGGGCAGTATGGGAAGCGCTGGCGTGATCCAGGCAGAGCTGCACGAGGCAGGACCTTTGGAAGAGATCATCAGTAAGGCAGTGGAGCTGGTCTGGGAGACTGTCTGAGAGTAAAGGGACCACTGGGCGTGGGAATCTGGGTTTGGGGAAGATAGCGTGAGCCGCCAAGAGCAGAATGAAGCTGTCTTCCACAGGAGGAATTTGCGTGGGCTCTGGTGGGATGTGACATCTTCAGCCAAGGTGAGGTCCCAGTGCAACAGGCAGGAGAGAGTGTCCCGAAGGAGAATTCCTTTACTGCCCTCTCCCCCTGAGCTGGCAGGGAAAATCAGGGTCTGGGAAGAGAAACCGCGTCACCCCGAGCAGAGCGCTGTGATGGCAAGCGCCGATGGGATTACACAACGTATTTATGTCTAGCAGGTGGTGGCTACATGAGGGGAGAAGGGCTTAAACTCTAACAGGATCTTTTAGCAGGGGATTTCAGTTTCACCTGTCCAAAACGTTAAAACTTTACATTATAAATGTTAAGATGATGTACAAATAATGCATTAGAGTGTTTTTTTCCCCCCATATAGTGTTTTTATGTTTTTGATAGCACAGGGCTGGGAACAGCAGGATGAATGATGGAGATGAGGAGCAAAGGCAAAACAGGAGACGGGAGTGGGGAAACAGAGAGAGAGAGTAAAGCAAAGCGGACCACTGACTGGAGCTAACGCTCAAGGGTTTTGAGAGCTTTCATTAGGTTTCCCCTCGTGTGAGGTTAATATGGAAACTAGGCACTTAGGGTATGATGCAGAGCGATGCCCTGAACTTTATGCAGAGCAGCAGCTCTCCGTGTCTTCCAGAATCCTAATTCAGGACAGCCTGGGGCTCTGGGGCCCCTGCAAACCCTCCAGAGCTGGTCTGTGTGCCTCCCTCGCTCCGCGGCTCTGCATTGCTGGTCCCTGGCTTAGTTATTTTGTACTAGAGGAAACTGTGAGACTTCAAAGGCCGATGGAGTTTGTTGATAAATACAGGCAATGCGTACTGCAAGGAGGAAATTCAGACAGCTTCTACATTTTGCTGGATTTTAAATTAACTGCAGTCCCACAGGCTTCCTTGTCAGCACCGCCATGAAAAATCTCTGCTTTTTTATGAGGACTCACTCATTAAAATACAGAACAAAACATCAGAATGTATAAAACAAGATGGAAAATAATGTCAATAACGTGGTGATGCTATTCTGTCAGTCGGTGGGACACGGTTACCTGGCTGGAGTACAGCCCTGGTCGCCCCGGCTGAGCAGAGGGCACGGGCAGCAGCGCTGCTGAGGAGGGCTCTGCCAGCAGAGCAGCGATGGGCCGGGGGGGGCCAGGTTTGTCAGAGGAGGGGAAGTGTCAGTGACACCGGGAGGTGACATTTAAAGCTACCAGAAGGAAACGTGATTTCCTTCGCACCCAGCTGCACCACGCGGCTCCCATGGCTTCATTTCTCATAATTGGTACCTCATTGCAATCTATGCTTGTTGAGGTTTACTGCCTGTGATTTACACTTGTCAGCTTGCTGGTGAGGAGGATGTTTTCTCAAGACCAGCTTGCCCTTGTGGGCCTCTCCGGGGTGACCAGCCCCTCCTTGGCAGGGGGTAGCCGGTAGGGTCTGAGCGGAGGTGGCTGCATGTTGCCTGTGCCAGCCCACGGGCGGGTGAGTCCCACGGATGTCCTGGCTGTGCCGGAGGACCACTGGCGTCCTTCCCGCTGCACCAGTCCCGGTCGATCGCTGTGATGTTGCTCTCCCAGACGAGCTTTTCATTCCATGGAATATTTCTGCTTGGGGCTCTTTCTTTCCTCTTTTCATTTTTTAACCATTTTTTTAAGGGGTGTCTGCCTGCAGCTGCAGGCTCTCAGTATCAGTTTCTCATCCCTCACTTGCCAGGTGTGTGTCCTGCTAACGGAGCAGCCCCTGCTCCTCACCCCATGCCCGCGGGGCGCACTTGGGCATTCCTCTGTCCCTGTGCAGATTCGGGGAGGGGATGTCCTCAAAAGACCCGGGGCGAATTTTGGCGTGGCTGTGCATTCCTGGTAGGATGCGAGCGGCTGCGTGGCTCAGAGCAGCGGGCCGGGAGCGAAGGCAGTGTGGATCGAGCGGGTGGGCGATGCTGTCCCGAGTCACGGTTTGCCAGCAAGGAAACTGCGTTGCAGTAGATGGGTCAGATAGCAGGGCTGGTTCCAGTGATATATTTTCTGGATAGCGATGTGTCATGACTCTCAGCTTGTGGCTATCTCCATATTCTTTGCGCATCCAGCTGCTTTTTCCCGAATATGTTAGTAAAACAATTTTTTCCTCCTCTCAAGCATCATCCAGCTGTGATCTCCGAGTGCTTCACATCGGGGAGTGAGATCATACTCTTGTCTTCGGTCCTTGAGTTACAGGAGACAGCAGAATCGCTGTGCTTTGCTCCTGTCCCTGAGGAGCTGTAGGTGGTGTCCCTCGGCCCTGGTGCGGTAACTTCCCTCCTTCATCCTCAGCCTCCTGCTGCCTGTCTCTGTGTATTTACCTGCTGTGTTGCCCACCGCCCTTTGCGCCGTCTCTGTGCCATTTCAGCACTGTTTCTTGGTGCTCCACCTGCAAGCGCTGCCTGACGCTGTGCGAGTGCTGGGCAGGAGCCGAGATGTCATTGCAGCCACCTCGGGGAGGCTTTGCCTGCTGTGCAGGGACTGCCACAATTAAACAGGCAGTTTGGCAATGTAAGAGACGGCATAGTGAGTAGCAGCGAAGGTATCCCGGTGCCTTCGTATCCATCAGTGGCACAGTCTAGCCTGAATATTGTGAGCGTTATTGGGCAACCTGCATTGAACAGAGCTGTGCAGGGTGAAGGCAGAGACGAATGCTGCAAAACTAGTGGGGGCCTGGAGAAGCTCTCTTGTATGCAGAGATGTGGGAAAGAATGGGATCAAACAAGGAGGGTGGGATTTAACGTAACGGTTGGTTTGGAGGAGCCATAAAACTGGTAGTCTGTTCTGAGCAGGGTGGAGGCACCCATTCGTAATGATGCCCTCCCCGTAGTGATTCACTCGCGCTTCTCACAGCGTCGCTGTTTCTGTAAATGTGAGCAGGTACACGTTTATTTATAGATGATAGATGAGCAGGCAGGCAGAGCAGCGGCTGGTCAATACCGACTGCGCTCCTCAGCGGGGAGCATGCTCTGCTCCGGAGATGCCGCAGAGCCGGGTGCCCTGGCAAGGCACGAGGATGCTGTGGTGCAGGGAGTCGGTAGATGATTTCAGTTTTGCCAGTCCAGAGTATTTAAAATTGACATTGGCTGCGGGGCTGACTCACAGCAAAAAGAAGCAGGGACCAAGCAATGAAATGATGAACTGTAAAGGAAGTTATTACTGCCCACCAGGTAACGAACACGGGGACCTCCCTCTGCGGGTGCAGCACGTGCCCAGCACCCGGGGAGACGCAGAGGAGCGATGCTTCTGGCTAAGGCATGAGGACTGCTGCTCACAGGAGTCATGGCAGGGGTATTACAGCTCCTCTTAGGTGTTGTAGGGATTTCTGACTGGGAGTAGAAAACTACCTGTGTGGGGGCAGGTTATTCCTGCCTTGCTGCTACGGGTTTTTATACCTTCTGCCTTATGAATTAACCCTGCCTCCCACTGGTGCTTGTGCAGGCTGGACTGTAGTTGTGAATCCAGATTGCCATTTCTAGGGTTATACTGTTGTTTTGCTGTAAGCTGTCTCAGTTATGTAGGACGGCGCACGGCAGAGGCTGTCGTTCCTCGCCCTGTGGCTGTGCCAGCAGCGGGGCCAGGCTGGCAGCGCTGCCCCGCGGTCCCGAGGCACTGGGAAAGCAGCCGTCCCCTCAGAGCTTTTCAGCAGGCTCAGGGCTGAGTCCTCCTAAAGCTCAGTGCGGCAGCTTGAAACTTCCAGCCCTGGTGTCTGCCAGCAAACGCTGCTCTGGTCCGGTAAGAGCGTGGCCAGCTGCGGGGAGGTGACTTATGCTCCTGCAGGCAAAGATGGGTCCAGCGTGCTTAAACTCAGCCAAGCTGCGTGTACCAAAGTTCATAAAGGGCCTGCACGCTTGCCAGCGTGCTGTTGGTGCTTCGCTTCATCTGACGCTGCAGGAGTCGTGCTCGCCTTCAGCACAATTCCCTGCATCTCCAAAGTCTCAGAGCAGAAAACAGATGCTGGTGCCAGGGGTTTTCCTGAGCACGGGAGGGACTGCAATACCCCCAACACCGCATACCCCGGTGTGAGCCGCCTGCACCCTGCACGCCGTGCAGGTGGGCACAAGGCCAGAAGGAGAGGAGGGAGCGGTGCCATGGCACCTTGTTCAGTGGGGATTTTGGTTCCAGGACAGCCTTTAATTTCATCTAAAGACGGCCAATTTTGAAATACACACTAAATCTGGAAGGCTGGTCCGTAATCCCAGTTTTTACCTGCTTCTCTCAAACAAATGCCCTAATGCAAGGCCAGAATGATTAAGCACCTCCTCCTTTGTAGGCTCATTTTGGCATTACAATTCTTGTCTGCCTGCTTAGAGAGTGGCCCTGGTTTGGCAGGAGTTTGGCCCTGGTTTGGACAGTGCCATCTCTTGGATGACATGCTGTTTTGGGAGGGTCATTAGGCTACACCTCAAGGACATAAGGCTGCAGCTTCCCCGGACTGCCTGCTGCGCCAGGGCATGCGTGGCTGCCTTGCTGGGCTGGGAACGGGCGCTGGCGTTGTGCACCCATACCTCTAGGGCATCTCTGCTGCCTCCGTGGGAAATTCAGCCAGGGAGGCTCGCAGGAGGGACCAGGCGCCCGAGAGTGGTGAAGAGATGCCCCAATTATGAGGCTGGGCTTCAGCCCAAAATATCTGATATTTTAAGAATTTTATGTCTTGGTTTAATGTTTATGTGGCTCATAACCAGTGTGCAGAGGTCTCCCTGTAAGACTGCCAAAGGCACTCGGGACCCCCGGAGCTTTCTGGCGGGAGCCATATGGAGTGACCCTGTGCTGAAGCAATGAACGTATCATCGTTGCCATTTCAATGATGCGGTATTTATTACACATTTTTATAAGGCTCCCTAGCTATGGTAGCTGCACCCCAAATAAGAGCATGCTTTATGGCTTGGCATGAAATTACTAATAATGCCTAGAATTCAGCATTGCTGACACTGGGTAGCAATCTGGCTGTTGTAAAGTGGTGTTGTTTCCCACCAGTGGCATTTACTGAGCTAGACTGCTCGTAGAGAAGAATTTTTTTAGCAGTTTTAATCTTTCTGTTCAAATACCTTCCAATGTGAAATTTCCCAGGTTTTTCATTGCTTCTGGCTCAGTTTCAGTTAAAATGGACCATGATTTTTTAAATGAGGCAAGGTGAAGGAAAAATGGTTGCAATATATTCTTTGAGTAGACGTGATGCTTTTAAAAAAATCCAGCATGATAGAAAGCTAATATTTTACATGCGTGTTAGCAGTGAAGCAAATAGGTGACGGTTAGTGCTTCAGAGGAAATGAATTCTGATTTTGCATGGTAGTAGGGATGAGAAAAATCAGGTTTTGTAGTTGTATATTTAGTTATAAATGGCAGTTTACTAAATCAGGGTCCCATAAATGCTGTCGTGGTCTAGGCCGTCTCTCTACAGAGAGATTTACCTTGGCTTCGCTTCCCCTCTCCTGCAGTCACTTACTGATCCTTGCCCCAACAAACTACATGGACACCTAACAGAATGTGTGGATTAGAAAGCCAAGTGCAGGTCCTTGTCTCCCAGGTGTGCCATGAGACGGTGATGGACATTCATGCCTTCAACCGCACTAAGCACTTGAGCCAGCGATGACACTTTCGCTCAGAATCCTGAAATAGACCCTAAAATTCACAGCCCATATGAATATCTGCCTTAGAGCCGGGTGGGGAGCCCTTGCCTGCAGCACGTCACTCGCATTTCTCATAGCAGCGCTGTCTGTGTCAATGTGAAGAGGATGACAGATGAGCAGCCGGGCAGCGATCATTTGATGAGCACCGGAGAGGCCACCTCGGGCGTCGCTTGCCCTGGGGCATGCCATGGAGCCAGCCCTAGCGAGGGACCAGCGCGGCTGCGACGCAGGCAGGCGGCGAGGCATGCGGCTCAGCACTCTTTTCCTTCCGTGCCGGAGCTCCTTGGGATCCCCAGTGCTGGAGCAGGAGAGAGATGGCTGTGGCACTTGTGGCCTGAGGTGCTGGCATGCGCTCTGAGGTGCGGACATGCAGCCTCATCTTCTGGTGCTTCTGCAGGCGCCGGGGCAGGTTTTGTAAAAGCTGTCAACTTTAACTTGCATTCTCCTTTGAGGAGTGCCCCTTTAGGACGTTGCTGTTGTTCGCGCGTCAGTGCTCTGCGCAACGGTGAGAGTGAGCACTGTGCACAGACTCCGTGTGGAGCTGAGCGTTTGGCTTGCAAATGGTAGCAGTAACCTGAAGTTGCGATGGTTTCTCGCTCCCACCTCTGTGCCGCAGAGCTCCGGTCAGGAGGGCTTCGGCTGTTGCCTGCCCCCGCCGATGAGCAGGTGAGTTCAGGCGGCCGTGGGCAGCGTTGCCTTTTGAGCTGAGGTTTGCCCAGAAGTGCGATCGGACATTTGTGCCTAATGTGTGACTCTTGTGTCCTCCTCCATGCCTTCTTCTGTGTGAGCTTTCAAACCTCCTTTAATTCCAGGATCACTGGAGCAAAATGGCTCATCTTCAATCTGGAGTACTCGGCACCGTGCCAGTTTTCTGTGCAAAGCCTTCCCTAACGAACACAGCAGATGCAATGGTGTCTGCCCTCCTCGTTGCAAGCCATCGCCTTCTCAGATTCCGTTTGGGGTTCCCCTAATTATAAAATTACCCCTTGTAGCTGTTGGGAAAATGTTTCTTGCGTTGTTTGTGCCTCTGGACAGTTTTGGGTCCCCTTCTGGCTGCTTTAGAGCTGGGGGTGCTATTGAAATAGCTTGTTGCCCATATCAATTTTCCCCTCTGTAGAATAAGCATGGTTGCACTTGCTGCTCTCAAAGCAATGTAGTATCCTCCCTGACTTGATAACTTCATTAAAAATATGTGCAACTGGTCCACTGCTGTCATGTGCCAGCTCATTCAGAAATCTGAGGTGAAGAGTGTCCAGCGTCCTGTCGGAACACAACAAACGCTCTAGCGTTTGCCTGCACTTCGTACGTGTTGATTTCCATAGTCTCGTCTACGTTAGCCAGTCAACCTTTGCGTTACATTCTTATCAGAAACTAAGGCAAAGCATTAATTTAATTTTTATACTATCTTTATACCACTCTCACCGCATAGCACCTCACCTCTTTTGTCTGTGCTCTTTTTTCTGAGTGCCTGAAGAGCTTTTCCCTGTTTGCTTTAATTTCCTTTGCAAGGTTTTCCGACTGCTGCAGTTACACAATCCTCGTCTGTTCACTGCCTTCTCACACGGGAGCCTTTCCAGAATTTTACCTGTTTATTTCTGAACCCTCCCACTCCCAACTTGTTGCGTGTATTGAGAGAGAGAGCCCTGAACTGCCCTCCCAGCAGTGAATTAGGCACGTGGGTGCAGTAAATCGCTTGAGGTCTCAGACCGGAGTCATCCAGCAAGAAGAAGGAAGCTGCAGGTGAGTATATCCATAGATCTAGGAAGGGATTTGAAATGCCCTCTTTAAGCACAGACCAGCTGCTGTCTATGTGAAGTTAGATGAAACTTCCCTGATCCACCTGATGTTTTGTTCTGTTTTCCTGGAAGAAGCTGATACCAGTCACTACCAGGATTCGAAGGACTGCTAAGCTGGTGGGGACTGGGAGCTTGTGCTTCTGTCTTTGAACATCTGAGTGGGCTGTGAAATGATTTTGCATACAGAATGATCCCGAGTCTTGTGCTGAGAACAAGGATGGCTCTGAACTTCTCCTTAACGAGAAAGCAAGCTCTAGGTTAAACTGCGGTGGCACATTAGACTCGATGCCTGGCTCAGCGGAGGAGCCCCTGAGCTTGCAGAGCTCAGGACTGGCAGCAACAGGCTTGGGAGAAGACTCCTCTGGCCACACAGTTCAGAAAAGGGAGCCATCATCATTCACAGCATTCATAGCAAAACTCAACACCAACCCTCCTGAATATGATCCAGGCCTGCAAAAGCCAAGCGTGCTTTGTAAGGGAACAGCGAGCATGAGCAGCGTGGTTTCTGCGCAGAGCGCTGGTTGAGCATCGCTGACTTTTGTGTCCTGATGCGCTGTCCGCATTTTCAAGAGGAATTTGGAGACACGTTGGAAGGGAGATACAAGAGCGACTGCTGTTCTAGTCCATCTGTGTGGTGGGGGGCTAGCATAGGGATGACGGGGTGCCATGCTTTGGCTAGGGAGCATCATTCTGAAGGCAATTTCTGTGGTCTGTGTTAGAGGAAGGTTAGATTAGGTGACTGCTATGATCTTACCTGAAATTTTAGGAGCCGTTTTTAGCCATCACCTCAGCTTAGGCTCTCTGCTTCCTCTGGCATCGGACGCCCTTGTTACTGAAACACATGCGGGTGAGACGAGACTTCCCAGTGCAGGCCTGGGTTTTTGCTTACCCCACGCGCTGGCATCGTGTCTTCTCTTCTAGGTCATCTCTCGCCACTGAAGCTCTCCATTCTCTTCTCAGTTTTACCAGGCTTCTCTCAGCTGCAGCCTTTGCTTGTCGTTCTCCATGGTGTCCTGACAGACCTCGTCATCCTTTTCTAACAAGGTGGCGGGTGTCTGCACTGAAAGCAGCTGAAGGGAGTGTCCTCCAGCAGGAGAGTGTGTGGGCACGGTGTTACAGGGCTTCTGCTGTTTTCCTAGTATCGCAGAGGGACAAGGTTGCCCAAGAGCTTCCCACCAGCATTACTCTGGGTGAAATGACAGAGCCCGGGACATCGGTGGTGGCATCCCGGCCATGCTGCCCCTCGTGCATACAAGGCCGAGGGCAGGCGCGGGTCTGGCGTGTGGTCCATGGATCGTCGTGGTGCAGAGAGGGGGATTTGGGCATGGGGAGAATGGGGGAGCCTTTGGGGGCAGGAGGGACCTGGACAGGAGAGACAGAGCCAGCCTGCTGGTATGGAGAAGTGACAGGTCATGTAAACTAGCATTTACAGGAAAGCCTGAGGGAGTTAAAAAGTGAAATTGCAGAATTTCTGGCCGAGGTCTGAAACTTGTCGTTGCAAACTGCCACTGTGCCAGAGGACTGGGGTTGCCAACATGATCCCCATCCACCAGAAGGGCTGCAGAGGGGATCCAAGAAGCTGTTGAAGTCCTTTGTATGATGGTGGTGTCTGCAATCAGTAAAAGATAAGGTCACTGAGCATGTGGAGGATGGCCACATGCAGGAATCAGCATGGTTTTTGTGAAGGGACACTTGCCTTGCTGACCTAATAGAGGAGCCGTACAAGGTGTCAGCAGACCTCTGGATGGAGGGGATCTGGTGAAAAATATCTATTTGGATTTTCAGAAAAGTTTTAGATAAGTTTTCATATCAAGGCTATTGATGAAACTAAAAATGGAAAGACTTCCTTATGACTTGAAAGCTTGTTAAAGGGTAGAAGCAAAGAATGGAACTTAAATGACACTTTTCAGGATGGCAGACAGTCAGCAGTGGGGTACCCAGGGATGGTGTTGGGACCTGTTTCCTTCTCTGTTTTCATCGGTGAGCTGGAGAAGGGAGTGTGTGCCAAAGCTCTGAGTCTGTGGATAGAAAGTTTTCAGAGTAGCCAGATGATGCATCAATGCTGATGAGCTCCAGGAGGACTCCCAAACTGAGTGAGAGGGCAAAAGGTGGCAGGTGGGCCACCATGTAGAGACATGCAAAGTAATGCTTCTAGGGAAGAGCCACGATGCTGAACATGGACCTGGTGGGTACAGCTCCAGATAGGTCTTGGCACCGATACTGACAGCTCCCAAAATCATGGGTTCAGTGCACAACAGCAGCCAAAAAAGCCAACAAAATACGTCAGGGAAGAGATGGAAAGCAAGGTGGGCAATGTCATTTGGGGCTGTGCTGATCCTGCATATGCATGCCTTCAGCGCTGTGTGCAGGTCTTGTTCAGCATCTCCAGGAGGAAGCGGTGGAGCTAGAGAAGGGCCAGAAAAGGGCAACTAAAATGGTCAAGGGGATGGAGCAACTGCCCTGTGAAGACAGACCGAGAAGGCTGGGATTCTCCAGTTTGGAGAAGCGAAGGCTCAGGGAAATGCATGGCCAAGGCTTACAAAACTCCCCAAGGCAGTGGACACAGCCAAGGCAGAGCTGCTGTTCACCAAATCCTGCAGCATGAGGAGGAGAGGGCTCTCAAGGAGACTAGTGGCAGATGAGATAAAACCAGAGAAAAGCAAGACTTCTTTGTGCAGCAGGCAATGGTCGTCTGGAGCTGGCTGCCACGGGAGGCCGTGGAGGTGGACAGTATTGGCAGATTCAGAGGGAGATCAGACGAATTCCTGGAGAGCAGGTCCTGGCACAGATACCAGCGGGACCGAACAGGGTCATTCCTGCCAACATCCCCAGTGCGACGACCTTGGATGCTGGAAGGCACAAGGGGGGTGGACCACCCAAAATGGCCAGGCAGGTGTGCTCTCCTTAATTAGCAGTAGCTTGTAATGCCACTGTCAAGGACAGGGAACTGGGCTAATGGACCATCAGTCTGGTCCTGTGGAGTATGTCATGGAGTATTTAGCTGTTGGTTAATTAGCTTAGAGTGAGACTGTTACTGTTGTTGTGTTGTACTTCTTTGACCTGAAGTTTGTAGAGAGTGTTTCTGTTCCCACCCTAGATGTTGAAACTGTGATGGAAAGCTTTTGGCTTTTAGTATCTGCTGGAAGCTGCAAGCAGCACGCATGTCTAATTGAATTAGATGTGTCATTTGTAAGATCTGCTTAGGTTAGGTATGATTTCCATCCTCAGGCCTTATCTCCCTCGGTGTTAGAGCTGCCGCAGCTTTGCTCCACTGTTGCTGTAGTGTTTCTGCGTGTGGGAACCCTGCCTGGGGCAATGCGCCCGTTGATATTTCAGATGTGCTGGCAGACCCGCTGCTTGCTTTGCTGGGGCTAAGTCTGCGACTTCGGTGGAGTGGAACTTCTCAAAACACATCCCTGAAATTTCCTCTCTCTCATCTCAGTTGTGACAGTTCAGAGGATGCCTTAAAGAGGAAGCAGAGCTCTGAACAGGCTGTCCAGGTCCTGGCATGGACCTCGTTCCCGGGGCACTTGGCCGCTTCTGTCACGCTGGCTCTGATTGACGTGTCGCAGTGCAAGGTGGGAATGAATCACCTGAGGCTGGCTGAGATCTGGGCCCCGAGAAGCTGCCAGTCCAGGGGTCTTTGGGCGAGCTGGAAATCGAAGCTGGCCTTGGTGAGTGCCGGTACGGTGCCGTGCCACCCAGCCCTCCCGTTCTCCTGGCTCCCACCAAGTCATGTTTCTCCAGCAGCTGAAGCCTGCCGGGAGCAGAGGTTGGATCAGTGTCGGGCAGCCCTTTCCTAACCCATCTCTAGCAGGCTGGAGGTGTTCTGAAGCTCAAGCGCGCTGAGGGCATGTCCCTCCATGCAAGCTTGGAGACTCACGGAGAAGGGCAGTTACCTTTCCTGGTCAGGTCCTGCATGTCTCATGGCTTGCAGCTTGTGGTAATAGTGGCAATTCAGAAGTCAGTTTGTCCTGCAGAGTTCTTGCACAAAGTTGCTCGGATTGTATCGAGGGTCTGAGAATTGCGTGTTCAATGGACGAGCCAAAGACCGTCTCTATAAACGCTGCTGCGTCCTCGCGCTCGGCCTCTGCACCAGCGCTGTCTCCAGAGTGACTCCTGCTCGGTGCAGGGGACCGCTGGAGCTCTGTGGAAATGGCTCCTTGTGTCCTCTGGTGTGTTATGGTTTCTTCCACCCCTGTGACCAGAGTCTGCTCTTGTGCTGCTCCAGTATTTCCCTAGGCACGGCTCAGCTAAGTCCCTCTTCTAGGTGAAACATACCTTTGGCAGTTCACGGTCGTCTGGGGGTTGTTCTGGACTGCTTCAGAAGGAGGAAAATGAAAAGGAAACTCCACCAGTCCCCTTTGTCTTCCCCTAGGGTTTCATTTAAGGTATTTACATGCTCTAGGGATCCTCTGGCATGCTGACTACCAGGCACATCCCACTCTTTCCATCAGCTCTTCCTCCTAATCTGATTCACATATTCAAGAACCGGTTCTAAAATGCAATCAGATCCCCTTTCCAGTTGCCTAATATACTCCAGCAGATTTTTTATTACTGGAATATATTAAATTATGTTGTTCATTTCACATTTCTTAAAGGTGCAGTTCTAGTTTCCCTTTTTGCCCCTGAAACGAATAACCGTATATCCTGCAAAACCATGTACACACGACTGCAGCGAATGGAGCTCCGAGTGTTTTTTCATTCCCTGTCCCCACAGAGAGTAAGGTCTGACATGCTTTTTGGC
This sequence comes from Nipponia nippon, assembly GCF_047370975.1. Lineage (NCBI taxonomy): Eukaryota > Metazoa > Chordata > Aves > Pelecaniformes > Threskiornithidae > Nipponia > Nipponia nippon. The sequence continues at coordinate 603,160 of NW_028262347.1, forward strand.
TGAGGCTGTTCAGCAAAGTAATGTTTTGTGACATCCTTAAATCCAGTTATTTTGCTGCTGGCTAATTTGTCTGCTAGGGTGCAGGCATAATTCAGACAATATCAATTGCGTTGGCAGATAACTTGCTGGTACCTGTGGCGATTCCAGCGCTGCTCTGTAGATGCAGGCCTGGTCTGTCAGCCAGCTTCCCCAGTTTTGGGGGGGATCTTGTGGAGGGGAGAGGCCCAGAGGATGGCTGGGGCTGAAGTCATTTGTATACTCATAGTCCACGGTGTTCGGGCGAGGAAACAGCCTTGGCAGTTGCTGCTGCAGGACGATTTTATCAGCGTCAAAATCCGAAGGCTTAGCCAAAGACAAAGAATAGATACTATGGTGACAATCTACTTGAAGAATTACCGCTACTGATAAGCAATGTCTTCCCCTCAGTTAAATTCCAGTTTGTGTATTTATAATCTGCTTATCTAAATTCCCGATGTACTTTCAATCGAATATGGCATTCTGCTTCACTTCCTATATTAAACTGATCTGTAGCATTGCTGTGCACAGCAAACCAGCTCTCATAGTTCACCCTAGATGTGGTGAAATTTCCTTGATTGGTGAAATTATTGTCCCTCAGCCTTTACCTGGGAGGCATCGTGATCGCTTACTGTTGCAGAGGACCTAAAAGCGGTGCCTGAAGGAGTCGGTGCAAGCGCAGGTTACTGCCAGGTGCTGGACTACGGTGACTGCCGGCCCAGGAGGGCTCGCTGCGGTGGCACGGGCTGGCTGCAAGCAACGTGTGGGCTCCCCAAAGTCGTGCTGGTAACGTTGGGATGGGGATTACTGTGTTACGTCAGGGACCGCATCGCTCTGGGAGCTGTGGCTTCCCGTTCCTTGACTGATGTGCCTGAGGTCTTCTGGGGTGACACGTCTGTGCTACTGCAGCAAAGAGCTCTGCCGTGGCTGGGGGTGCCGGCAGCCGGACGGGGCGCAGGCAGTGGGGCCGCATTGTCGAGCGCCGGGGTCAGGCCAGACTGGCCCATGGCACCGTCCCAGAAGCCTTGGTTAGCCAGGCAGGCAGGTGGGCAGCTGGGAGGGGGTCCCAGGTGCCTTCTGCTACCCAGGGATGGCAAGCGTGGCAAGCAGGCTTGAGTTTTCCATGTTGCCTTTTGTCTCTTTGCGATTTGCAGTCGGTGGGAGAGACTGGCTGGCGTGGAGCCTTGGCAGAGATCCAGAGTAGGGGGGGGGGGTGTTGGGTGGTGGTGGAGATCACCCTTTCATGGGAGCTGCCGTAAATACGTTATCACACAGCCTCGTTTTGTATAGAAATTAGCACACAGCCTCTGCCCTGAGTGCGCTGCAGAGCCTGTGGCTGAGGACAGTGCAGGAGATGGTGATTGGCAGTGTTTGTGTTTGAGGGGGCCATGCCACATGTGAAAGGCACAGTGGTGAGGTCGTGGTTTGAGAGAAGGTGTGAAAGCTGTTAAGGAGCTCTCGAAGCGTGAAGGCACCTGGAGGGCGCTGGGAGCAGCAGGAGATGGGGAGGAAGGCTCTTCCAGGGAGACGGCCCGTTGTGTGCAGGGACAGAGCTGGGCTACGGGCACCCGCCGTGGGGTCCATCTCCTGCAGCTCGCCGAGGGCTGGGGTACCTGGGGGGCACCAGATCGTGTTTGTCTTTGGAGAAAAACAGTAGAAATAATTAATGAGAACTGAGTTTACTGTCAAAGGAGGCAGCTCTCCTGTCCGTGCTAGCTCCAAGAGGGGGGCCAGCTGGTGGGTTTGTGGTAGCAGGGCCATTGCCTGGGGCCAGACCACGGGGATCGGGGCTGTGCCAGCACCCAGTGTGTTTCTGCTGGTGCCACAGTGTTGTGAGAGTATCACCAGGGTGGGAGGACCGCTCGGGCGTTCTGGTCGGGGCTGGAGGCCGCTGAACCCCAGGGATCCAGTCCAATCTGGAAAAAGTGCCGTAGGGAAAGCTGTGGCAGTGACATGTGGATGTTGGAGGAGGGAGGTGGAGGGCCAAGGCAGCGGGGTGGGGAGGGGATGATGCCCTGCCCAACAGCAGGAGAAAACAAACTGCGGGAGAGCTGGACCTTTGGGAAGTGGCTCCGCAAAGGTTGAGGCAATGAGGGAAATTGCCGCACCCCATGGAGAAGTATTTCTGGGACACGTGCCCATGGGGGATGGTGTTAATTTGGGGAGCCTCGGGGTTACAGCAGCCTCCCCCCGGGCTGCGTTGGCTGCGTCACCACCCCACTGACACCAGCACTGACACCAGTGGTCTGGACTGGACAGGACAGGGTCCTCCTCTCAGAGCATCGCTGTTTCCATTGCCGGTGGTTCTCTGCAGCTGGAGCCTCAGAGCGGTGCAGGCAAGCCTCGCTCGCCCCCTCCGCAGAAGGCAGTTGTGGAAAACGGGGGCAGGAACTGGCCCACGATCACACAGGGGTTGAGGAGAGATGGAGTCTCCTCCTGCCTGGCCAGGGTACGCGGAGGCTGAATTCATGTTCTACAGCGCTGTGAAGATGCACACGCATTTATATATGCATATATAATGTACATAAATGATTTATTGTGGCTTGCCCTTTATCTCTACAACCCATGATTCAGGTTTTAGGGAGTGTGTGCATCTTTTTTTGTCATCATAAAATTGAGTACTTTTAGATTTATACTTGCTACATGTGCAGTTCCCCAGCAAAGGTGAACACAGCAGATCTAATCTGTCTGGGCAACAGTGGACATTTGATATAACGCCCTGTGTGAAATGGTTTGTTCTCATGGAGAACATGGCATAGTGCAGAGGTGTAATGTAAATAAGCAGTGATCTAAATGTGCAAGAGCAGTGGGTTGCTGAAAGGGAAGTGCTGGGGCGGAAGGAGGTTAGGAGGAAAAAGTCAAGCGTTGGCCTTGTGAATGGTCTTTAGTGTTTTCTCTAGTGTCCTTGACATGAGAAGCACGCTCTTGAACTTCACTGATGATATAAAGTCAGTGCTTAGGAGGCCTGGAATATTAGGAAGAATTTGAAGGATGGGAAAACTAGAAATAAGATAAAACAGTAAGCAAGCTGTATGTAAAAGATAACAACAAAAATTTCTACTATGAGTTCATTGTTGCCTTATCTGTTAGAAACAATAGAGGAAAATGTTTGGGAATATTAATCAGAAGATGATGGCCAGTGTCTGTTGTGACGTGAAGGCAAGTGCTGCCATAGTTGTACAACATCCCGTAAGACCTTATTTAAAGTACTGTGCACTGTTCGTTGTTACAAATGCTCAGAAAGAGATGAACAGAAGCTAGAGCAGAGGAGGGCTGCTGGTAGGGCCACGAGACACAGGGGCGACCATCCTGGGACCAGGCCTCCTTGTGCCCCGGATCCTGTCCCCAGTGACAGCGGGTATTGCGTGCGCAGGGAAAAGTCACAAAACAGAGCAAATGCCCAGGAGCGACTCCCACAACGTATTTGCCCATAACTGGTGATCAGCAGTCAGCGGGCTCCCTGAGACAAAGGCTGCCTATGGATTATCATTTTCATTAATCAGCGGTGGATTGTCCTTCATGAATTTGCCTAATCCCTTTTTGAAGTCGTCTCTGCTATTGGCATTCATAACGTCCTGCGACGCTTAGTCCCTTAGCTGAGCGAACAGCAGTGCCTTCTTGTGCTAAACTCCATGTCCCTGCCACAAGGTTAACTAATCCAAAAGCACTGGAAAATGGGCTTGTTTATCCTAAAGAACTGGAGACAGAAATGGGATTAAGCATCAAGAAAGGCCAAAATGGACAGAAGTGAGAGACAATGTTGGCATGGGAAGAAGTTGGTATAATTTTCCATACAACAGTGTGGATCTGGAAAGTAAAATATGACCCTGGGAGCTGCAAGGGGAGTTCTTCCAGCAGGAGCACCTCGAGTCAGGTGTTATCTTTTGAGTCCTCCTTGAATCAGACTTGGCATCTTTTGTACTTAATGCCTCTCAGTGGAGAGGTTTCTGCCTTGAGTTTGTTCTGTGGCTTTTTAAGCCCGTGTAAACTTCCCTTTACACAACATCAGACAGGGAGAATTTTGCAGCTTCCCTACCCATACGTGAGTAAGTGCCTCCTTGTCTCTGTTGTGGACGGACCCTCTCCCTGCTTCATCTTACACCATCCAGTTCCTGCAGTTGGAGAGCCTGCGAAAAGCAGATCCGTATCGATCCCTCTCAGTCCCACCCCTGGTTTCACAGATCTCTGCCATGTCCCCCCGGTTTTCTCCTCCCAGGCTGAGGAGGAGGATGCTTTGGTTTTGGAGTCGCTCCTGCTTGTGCAGAAGCCATCGTAGACCTTTTCTCATGCCAGTCACAGTTCCTTGGCCTCTCCCAGATCTGCAACAGCCTTTTGGAGGCAAGAGACCAGAACTGCACAGAGATTCACAAAGACGGGTTGAGTCTTCCCAGTTTGTCCATCTGTACAGTGGTCTTCATCTTTAAATAGCCTCTCCATTTGGACGGTAGAGATAGCAGATTTAATGGTGTGCTATTTCTCCCCCAGAAACTTTTTAGAAAATTGCTGGCCCATTTGCCGCGCTCCAGCACTGAAAGCAGATTTGAGGAAAAGGTTACGCACCACCGTTGGTAGGCCGGCTGTTTCAAAACTTGAGTTCCTGGTGATGTCTTAGTGCCTCTTTGCCGATCTGCTCTTCTGTTGACTCCTGTCAGGGCTGGGGCAGTCTCTGATGCGCCGCCAGTCAGGAAGAGAGCCAGCGTGGGGTCGTCGCCGGTCTCTGTCCAACCTCCTGAAAACAGAAATGGCAATTTTCATTTTGTTTCGCTACTATGGCTTTATTCTCTCTGAGCACTTCTTTTATGCCTTGGTTATCTATTGGTCTTTTAAGTCCCTGACAGGTTTTCTGCTCTCGATGTTTCTGAAAAATGACTTACGAGTTTTTAGGCTTTCTGCATGTTATTCTTCCAGCTCCGTATTTGCCTTTTTTCCCCCCACCCATTTAACAAAATAATGCATGATCCGTTCTGTTTTTTTCGCATTTGAGTACAACTTTGTCTTTTTGACTGGCATTCCTTGCTTCTTATAACCTTATGTGCCCTGCTGTTCTTTAGGTCTAAGTCCTTCTTGACAGGTAGTATGTGTCTGAGCATCCAATGATGTGTCTTGAAATAGTCTCCAGGACACCATCAAAGGCTTTGCTTTTAATGGTACCTTTTAGCTTCCATGGCTTCGGCAAGATTATGAATGTAGCTATATTGGGGTCACCGTTAAATAATGACTCTTAATGAATAAGGTTATGAGCTACAGCACGCTCACTGGTCAGTGCGAGGTCAGGAATGAATTTTCCTGTGGTCGATTCCCTGCCTGGTTGCTCCACTGGCCATGCCTAAAAATTTAATCTTGCCATCGTGCCCCGACATGGTGTTTGCTCAGTTTGTGCAGAGTTAACTCGTGTATCTTGTTCCCCGGCGTTCGCTGACCTCTCTGGCAGATTACACTCAGCATCACCATGCTGCCTGGGTGGCTGGGAGTGTAGCCTTCACCACGTATGTCTCCTGCTGGAGCATCAACCCATGGCAAGTCTATGTTCCTCGTTGGCACAGTTAACTTACTAATCTGATTTAGCTCTAAGCAGTCTTTGCAATGCCGCACCTTCTCCCCTGCCAGTGCTCGCTCTGCCTTTCCCGAGCGCTTAGTGTAACGCTTTCCTACTGTCTCTTTCTTCCACCCAGTTTCCAGTGCATTCATTGTATCAGCATTTTTATTAAAACTAGGCATTCTGGTTCTCCTGTCTTGGTTCTTAGGCTTCCAGCTCCTGTACAGAGGAACATATGCATTAGTTTGGGGTTTGTATTTTTTCATTCTGTTTGTGCAGCTGCTCTTCATGGCTTTGTACCTGACTTCTGCCAGCTTCTGTCCTCTCTCTTCATGGCTTCACCCCTACAGCATGAGTCCTCCCGAAGCAGGTGCTTTTCTGCATATGCCGGCTTTCCTATCCCTCTAGCTAAAAGCTCTCCTATAACATTCTTAATGTTAAATCCCAGCGGCTTGCTTCCACTGTGGTTTAGAAGTAGTATGCCTCTCCTGCACGGGTATCCTATTTTCAGAGTTTTCCCCAGTTTCTAATCAGTACACATCCTTCTTTTTTACACTGTTTTCTCAGTCATGCAGTGGGATTTTACCTCCCTGCTCCTCTGTCTGGCTTCTGCCTGGCGCTGAGGATATTTCAGAAAACTTTAACATGCAGGTCTTGATCTTCAGCTCCCTAAAAGTTGCCTCCAGCTGCTCTCTCCCACCCCTTCCCATTTCACAGATCCAGGGACCTCAAACATGGGATCCTCCCTGGCATGTCAGACATCCCACGAGGTCTGCGATCTTACCAGGTGGGACATTAGTCCCCATGAAGTCTGCTTGTCTTTCACAAACCTGGTCATCTCTGTGCTCGGTAACCAGATCGACCGCCCTGTAATTTGCCTTGTCAGGCAGCATTTCCCCCTTCTTGAGCTTTATTCTTTTCTACCATGAGACTTGCCCCCCTCTTCAGCAGCACCAAGACTGAAGTCAGAGGGGGGATGGCTCCACGCAGTGGGACTTCAGCTCTTCTAACTCTGTAGCCGTGGCTGGGCCACCACCTTAGCCAGACCTGCTTACTGATTCAGTGATTGGCCTTAACTGCTTACTCAGCATCTTAGATCTCTGCAGGGGTTCACTTTTTCAGCTGTCGCGTTGTCTTTGCTTTTGCAAACTTGCATGCTCATATCCTGCGCCTTTCACACCTCCGTGCAAAGCTATAAATCATGTGCGCAGCTTGTCGGCAGTCATCCTTATGGCATAAGTTTTAGGGTTAGACTTTCTGGACTCAGAGATATTAAGAGCAGTCGTACAGCACTCCATAATAAACTCACCCTGCGTGACTCCAACAGCTCTCATCAAGCGGCTCGTCTGCAGGACGAAGTTAGTGCTAAACAAGCTGAGGAGTGGCTTTGCAGCACAGAAGCCGGTTTGCGCCCGGTGCGGATGCTGCTCCTCGGGAGCTGCGCAGGGCTCCTGACACCCCGTCTGCGCAGGGGGCGAGTGCTCATGGCCCAGGGCACCGCAGCGCGTGTTTACACTTACTGTAATTCTACGCGCATAAAACCCTTGCAGTGCTCTTTGGTTGTTGCTGAGTTGGAAACAGCTACAATTATTTTAGTAAATAAAGCAGGGTCAGAGCACAGTCTGACCGGCGTGGCTGTGGTCGTGTTCCCAGGCAGGGCCAGCATCGTGTGGGGTGGTGGGGCTGGGGACCAGCTGCACCCGGTCACTCCGTGGTGAGGGGAGACGTGTGGATGTGAGCCGGCATCAGCCGCTTGGCTGCAGGGCCAGGGAACAGCTCTTGCCTGGTTTATTGGTACTGTGGGTCCAGCCGGTGGTGGTTGTGCTCGGGGAGTTGTTCTGCACCACCATCTCTCCTCCCTCAAATGTGAATCCTCAAGGTGCAATCATTTTTATTTTGAAAAGGCAGCCTGTCCATCGGAAGCTACAGATGCCCTAAGATCCACTTGGCCGTGGGAATCCTTGTCCTTGGCGTGCTTTGCCTGCTGTGGAGATGTTTGCCATCCACTCCTTATGGGGTGACTCCTGAGGGTGAGGAGGTGTTGGGGGTGTCTGGTCCATGACATCTGCCTTGTAGGAAAGAACTTGGTCTCCCACCTTGGTGCTGTGTGCCATTTCTCAAGCTGGGAGCCCAGAGTCCTCCAAGGGCAGAAACGCATCATACAGTCTTTATTCTGCCCTTTAACTCTCAGCCTGTGTCTCACGTTCCAGCACCTTCTCCAAGCGGGACCTCGTGCCTTGGCTTCTTAAAGCATCCCATCCTTCTCGCCTGAGCTTGCTTGCGAGTCGTCTCAAGCGTGCTAACAGCTGTCCCGTGGAGCTTCGGGCCATTGACCAAATGTAGTAACTGCAATGCTGAAGGGCTTGATTTTAGCTTGCTGGAACTCTTTTTACTGCTATTTTAATGAAGGTACAATTTATAAGTAATATATTTCCCAGGCACTGTCAGTGGGCTCTGCCAGAAGGACAGCGAGATGCGATCTCAGCCTCATGGCACTCAGCCAGTCCAGGGGTCCCAAACGGTCCTGCTGGTGCCGGTGCTGACCGGCACGGCCCGAAGCAGCGCGGCAGGGCTGGCGGTGGTGGCTCCTACCGCTCCTGCCCCGTCCTTGGCGTTATACTGTGTGGACGTGGCTTCGGCATACCCCTGCCACTGTTTGGAGGTACTTGCCTTAGTTAATCTTCCAGGCTTTAGTGGAATATTTTAAAGTTACGGGACAAACCTGCCGGCCTGCTTAAAGAGTAGTTTCTATTCAAAGGCCCCTGTAAAGATGGTGAAATTGCTTTGATGAGTAAGTGCGGTAGAGTCAGGCTCAAGCAAATGCCCTGAGTGTGCCATACCTGCTCTTCGCCGTGCAAGAGCTAAAGATAGTCACGTGCACTGCATGCTTTATGCAAAGCTGGCATAACTTTGAGTAGAATTAAAGCATCAATAACATAAAATAAAGCAGGTCTGGCTTTATTATTTCCTCAAACTGATGTACAGAGAGATTAAATACCAAGGAAAAACATTTTCTACAAGTATGAGAAGTTATTAGCAAAAGGATCACAATGTTCTGTAGACAGGAGGACTGTCGCAGAGTGAAAAAGCTACCCTTCAGGGACTCTATCGTATAGTTTATCCTGCAGGTTTGTTGTCCTAGATCCAAGCTGTATCATTTTAGACAAAAGGGGTCGTTGCTGTGTTTGCTACATATTCCCAAGCGGTCATTCCCCTGTTTTTTCTGGGGTGACACTTGCAAACTTGCGGTCCAGTCCCGAGTCATGATGCTGCATTATCCTGTGGGTGAAATGTGTTGTGCAGTCTGCGCTGACACCCCGAATACATCTGCTGTTCAGCCCTGCATTTGCAGAGCAGGGGCAGTAAGAAATGGGCCACACCACCCCCTGTCCTACAGGGGACCTGTTCTCGGTGGTTCCTCTTAGATGCTTCTTGTCAGTACCTTTGGTAGATCTCAGCTGGTCAGGGTTAGTGGTGGAAACCTCGGTGTTGTGTTCTGCAGTCACTGCCGCTCTGAGCACTGAGAGGTGAGGACAACCCAGTGGGTCCGTTTCCAGTGCCGCTGGGTCCCATTTCCACCTGCTGCAGCTGTCTTTGTTGGCAAGCCTTGTCTTTGCATCATTTTGCCAGAAGCCGAAGCTCCTGATCCTGAAAACGTTTGGAGCACCGGGCAAATGCCGTGGCTGGGGCTGAAGTCAGGTCCTGTGTGAAGGTGACCCCGCTGCCGTGGTGAGCTCTGGATGCCTCCTGCCTGATGCTGCCACATCTGCAAGAACTCTGTCACTGCTTGGATCCTGAATCAGACCTGGTGGTGGCAAAATATTTCTGGCAGCAGGGTAGACAATATGCCCCTTCCCAGGTGCCTGTCTGCGAGAGGCGTCATAACAAGCCGCTCTGCCCAGGCGCATGACTCACGCATGCTCCCTTTTTTAAGAAATACAGATGCGGAGTAAATGGGAATCAATTACACTTCCTACACAAAGAATCCCCTTGTTTTGGCATCTGACACAGACACATCCTTCCTTCCAAGGGAACAAAATTGAAAATTAATTTGAGTTCCAGGGAAATTTCAGTTATGAATACTCTTACTCAGCAGTCACTCTCCTTGGCCATGTCGCACAGGTGAGAGCCCTTGCAGCAGCAGCTACCGAGCGTCTCCCAGTGCCAGAGGGCCCCGTCCCGAGCGGACGCCCCCCAGGGCAGCACCGGCACGGCTGTGCTGTGCTCAGGGGCCGGTCCCCCTTTCCACCGCGGGGAAGGACCCGCTTCGCCCCGGCACCTTGCAGCCAGTGCGATGAAATCAGCTGCTGACCTGAGCAGCAGCCCCAGTACCGTGGCCTTCCTAGCACCAGTGAGTGCTTGGACGTGCCAGTCCCAAATGTTATGTACAAGAAGGCATCTATGTTTGCATGGCTGGGAATGACGAAGAAGAGCTGATTTAACTGCTGAGTACCAAGGCCCTGTGACTCAAGGGGCTGAGATATTCATCGCAGCCTTCACCCTGTTGCTCTGTCTCTCGGGCAGAGGCAGCGACCGGGGATGGGGCAAGGTGCACGAGCAGTCTCCAGGACATCAGTGACAGACCGGCTCCCTGCCGTCTGAGGGTGTCTGAAAACAGATCTGTTTGGAAAACAGCACAGGGCAAAATGCCTGAACTCCTGCTTTGGGGCTCAAACAGAAAGTTGCATTCGTGTCCAGCTGAGGAGTACATCTCCCCTATGCTCTTCCTTATTTTGCTTTAGCCAAACAATAATATGGAAAATAAAACAAGGAAAAGTAAACAAAAAGTTATTTCATATATCAAGCAGGGCCACAGTTGTTTCCAGATCTCTCTTATCTTTCTGGAGATGCACACTGGCAGCTCCCGGCAGCCGCAGACCTGGTCTCAGTGGGGCTGGTGTGCTCATGGTGCCTCCTCATCACCTCTGCTGGCTTGGGCTGCA